>NW_027361912.1:7990000-8590000 GCF_039654945.1 Dendrobates tinctorius
ATAAGGAATATATTTATTATACTAATAATATGTAGGAATGTATAGCCATGAACCAAAATAAGAATATATGAGTGAGCGAATGAATGAATAAAAGAATTGTTGCATATAACTCAGAAGTGAAACATTTCCTTAGTAATAGAACCATATAATTGCTATATTTAATGAAGCAATATTCTCAGTAGATATTACTTTACTAAATATTGGTGAAAGAATGAAAAATAATGAAAAATAAGAATAAAAATAAAAATAAGAATAAGGCCTTTATGTTGATGCAGAGTAGTTATGTCTTCAGTAACATATACCCTTAATATTTCCATGATCTGGATTATTTCATAATTGTCATAAACTTGTGTTACCAAAATATTCAAATTATGCAACTTTGCATGTAATTCCTCTTAGTGTAAAGAAATGACTCTTTATAATACTTGTTATTATACCCAATACTTATACCATTGTACCTTATTAATATTTTTTTCCTATTAAAATGTGTGAAGAAAAGGGTATTAATCAAATGTGATGATGTAGTCAGGATAAAAAACATATTTTCCCCCTTAATACCAAAAAAATATTGTTTCATGAAATAATTCATTTATCAAAACCAAAATTAAAAATAATTAATGTATAAAGTATGTGAATTTATACTTGCTTATACCATTTATTTGTCTGAAGATGTGTAACCATCAAAATTAATTTGAATATCATAAAATTATCCTTTTGAAAAATTAATTTAAATGTAGATTTTCTTCATAAACCATTTTGATGTGCCATTGCACTTATCCACAATTAACTAAATCAAGAAATAATAATTACTATAGAAATATATGTTGTATAGATAATATTTCATTATGTATCTTAATATTCTAATAATTTATCTGATCTGCATATTTCTCCTAAAGATAAAAGCTTTGGGGTTTTTTTTTTTCTTTCCTCATTCAGGATCCTGAGGCCTCATACAAACGTATCACATCACTCGCTCAGCAGCTGCTCATACACTCAGTCACTGTCACTAAGACTGTGTCACATATTAAGTTTAAACCAAATACCTCACATACGAAGGTGTGATGAATACACGTATTTTAACCCAAATTATCCTAATCATCAATGCATTGTAAACTATTTCAATTTAGTCTCTTAATATTTCTTTGAATATTCCCCAAATACACATGACATAAATATATGTATAGCTATACTTGACATTTAGGCCTGGAAAAAAAATTCCATTGGTTTGCAAAAGTTGAGACCCCCTTAAAAATTCTTTCCCTAAGGAACAGGGACATAGTATACTGGTCTGGTATACTTATTATTAGAACAAGGTACAAATTCCACATGCTGTGGTAGTCACTCGAACCATGCAGTGAAGGCACACACACAGAACATATTTTAAAATGCAATTAGCTATTTCCTTTTAAGTGTTAAATATATGAAATCATGCAATTATTGCAACTTCCTGTGTAAATAAAGGCATAAATCCTTGGAAGAGAATTTTTCCCGATTAAGTCCTGCTTTGAAATGAAAATTCTAAAGGAAACATAAAAAATAAGGTTAATATCATATTCATAATTCTATATATTATTACTGATGTAGATTTTAATTTTCATTAAAAAAAAAAATACAGTTCTACTTCTACAAACACTCTATATATACACTGTATGAATATGTATATATCCACAAACCATAAAACTACAGGATTATACTCTATAAAATAATTACATATAACTCACTAATTGTATAACACTGTTACACAATATATAATTACTTTTTCTAGCCAATTCCTACACCCATACTTATTTCTCTGCAAAAAATATCCTGAAAGGTTCTTGCCATTTTAAAGCTGATAGATTCTTGGAGCATAGTATTCAGTTTACAGGCCATGATGTCACTCACCACCTGTTTCTGTCTGTCAAATTCAGCCATCTTGGTTACAGAAAGAAGATCAAAACTCATCATTTTTCTTAATTCAATTTGTGTCTTTTCGGTGTTCTTTTGCATCATTCCATATGGCTTATAACAAACATGTGATTTCCTTTTTCTTTCTTCGTAGATTTGATTTTGGGGAAAACTCATTTTAGAAGGCTTTGCTAATACCGGCTTCTGATAAGATTTTACTCTGCCTGTCTTCACAAAATTAGCACAATTTACTTTCCTTTCATGATTCTCGTGTTTTCTGGCAAAATCAAGGGATTGCGCACATTCAAACAAAGAATCTTTTTGTGACGCAATAACACGAGATGCAGGATTTAAAAACCAAAATTTGCTTACAAAACTCCTTATGAGGGACGGTGTTTTGACATTCTCACTCAGCATTTTATACAAACGTTCATATATGGACATGAACGTAAAAATACATTCCTTCCGACCAATCCTTAATTTTTGAAGAATATCAATATCTGGATGATTTTCATTTGATGAACAAAAAATGAGAATTTTTAATCTGTCCTTATCAGATAAATTCTCATGTGTTTCACCAGATAACTTTAAAGTCAATTTCCTAGCAAAGTTTACAGGGATCCACATTTTGAACAACTGATTCTTCTCCTCGTTAGATAAATCAAATTTATCAACACAACTTTCAAAAACCTCAGAGTTTCTACAAACATCTATTTTGTTTTCATATGCAGGAATTATTTCGCATATCTTAAGCAAAATTTTTCTTACTTTCCTTCGGGTTTGGGCCTGTGAGTCGTCTATTTTTAGTGGTCCGTCTTTCCCTTGTACGTCCTCTACGTCAGTTCTGAAGTCTCCTCCTACTTCTCCATCTTGTTCCACATCTGCAAGGTCACCTTCCATGGCTGCTGCTACTTGTAACTGTTTCTCCACATTACAGTAAATCTCGGGAATATCACTATCCTCTACACAATCATTTTTAGATTTCTCTGACACAGATCTATGAAATATATCTACCATCTGTAGAATATTTTTTAATCTCTCTCTTTCTCTATTGAAAAACTTAGAATCTAACCTTTGATTCTCGAGTTCACACTCGGCATATAAACTTAACCATAAAACTTCTGAATTAGAATTGTCTACAGACTTAAATTTCAATCTACTCTGCTTAGCATAAGAATTAATTACATCCATTTCTCTTACCTTGAAATTTCTCAGCTTGTTCCTTTGATAGACAACGCTGGGCTCTTGTCTTGGTTTCAGCACGTCTGGCACTTTGGCACTTGTAGTACTTCTCAATCTATCTGGCAATTCTTACTTCTAGGTTCTGTGTGATTCTTGTAAGTAGTGGAATTCCCGATAACTTGCACATATGATTTGACGTTAGCAAAGTCCAATCCCCCTTGTGGGCAAGTTGAGGGAAATCCGCAAAAAAGTACAAAAATTCAGATCTGGCTGGCTCTCCAATGTAAAATAATGCTTATCCTGTAAAATACTCAGGACTAGTTACCAGATAAAAATATAGTGGTTTATTTGGATTCTTCCATCAAAGAAAGGTTATTACAGAAAAACAGGTGAATAAAAATAAGTGAAAGAGAGATTGTCCATTAGATCATGCTCTGAGATCCCACATGGCAAAAGCAACATGTATTCTTCTTCTCTCCGGGATCCTGAATAGCAAATGGCTGCTGTGTCTCAGTTCGGCTTCTCACATAGCCGTCAAGTAATATACCAGCTGTTATGTCATGTCATGGCCCAACACAGGCGACATCTTCGTGTCTGTCTCTCATGATGGTGAGGGAAGAAAAACAGCGACCTCTACAGTTAGCCATGAATTATATACGTCTCCTAAAGCACGTGGTCTCTACATATATGGAGCTGTCTTTCTACCATGAGCCAAGCTTAAAAATAGCCTATGTCGTGTAAGCTAAAGCAATGTACAGAACTGAGTCTTATAAGAAATTAACGGATTATTAATATTTAACAGTGCTGTACATGAGAAGGGGGGTTATAAGATGACCCCCAACTTTTGAAAAGATTTTCAGGGGTTAAAAAGTCGTCTTATACGCCGGAAAATACGGTACTGTACCTGCAATAGACTGTTCATATTATATAACAGGCAGGCAGTGAAATCAGCGAGCACACACCTGAAAATGTTAAATTGGGGTGAAGACATGGCGTGCTCTTAATAGTTTCTTCGGAGCACGTGTTAGACATTCACAAACTTTTGGTTTCATATACATTGCACAAGGATGGTATTTTATCACACTCTATGCAGGCCACTACTAAAGGGATATTGTGTCTGTTATGTGCATTATGTGGGTGCTATAGTAGGTATAAGGGCTGACGAAGTTAAGGGCCCCATACTGGCAAAATTTTTGGGTTCCCTTGAGACTCCGCCAGGCTCCACCCCAGCTCCACCTCCACCCTTTGAACCTTCCAGTCCCACTGCCCAGTCTGGGTAAAACTCATCTTCTCCACCACATCCTCACCAATCTGATATTAACAGCTCCCATCACATACCAAATCATATACATAGCCAGCAGCTTTTGTCGTGGCCAAAAAAAACTTTTTAAGCCGCCACCACGACAATATAGACTCTTTTGGCCATCCATACTCTACTCTAACCTATTAAATATTTCCTAAAACATCCAATACTCTTTTTAGTTATATTTTTACATATTTTTCACTAAGGGAGTAAGTCACATACTTTTTTTTTAAATGACCATTAATAAAACATACAAGGGACAAATGCCATCACACCATGACCAAACCACATATTACCACCACATAGTGACCAAATAATACCACATACAAGGGAGAAATACAGCCACACCATGATCAGATCACACATTACCACCACATGGTGACCGTATAATACCACATACAATGAACAAATACTGCCACACCATGACCAGATCACATATTACCCCCACATAGCGACCAAATATTACAATTCTGATCATTTATTTAAAAAAATAGTAAGTACCATTATACACAGGAGCTCTGCATAGCTCTGCAGTTATTGTCACTGTACAGGTAATAGTGATAACCAGTGACAATATACGCAGTAGCTCTGTTATATAGTGTCAGTGTACAGGTAATACAGTGATCACAAGTGACATACACAGGAGCTTTGTATATAGTGTCAGTGTACAGGTAATCTAGTGATCACCAGAGACATACACAGGAGTTCTGCATATACTGTACAGGTAATACAGTGATCACCGGTGACATTATACACAGGAGCTACGTGTAACGTGTACAGATAATACAGTGATCACCAGTGACATTATACACAGGAGCTCTGTATATAGTATACAGTGTATAGGTAATACAGTGATCACCAGTGACATTCTATACAAGAGTTCTGTGCAAGGTATACAGTGTATAGTGTCAGTGTACAGGTAATACAGTGATCACTAGTGACATTATACACAGGAGCTCCGTATATAGTATACAGTGTAAAGTGTCAATGTATAGGTAACACACTGACTCATCATGTCTCTAGCTGAAGTCCTTCATCCTTGCTTTTCTTTTTTATGCAGCACAGACCGCCATCATTTCATCTAGCCAGGACTCATCTCTGCATAAAATAACACAGCTACCTAGAGCTCCGCTTCCAGAGCACATTCTCCACTTTTTCCCTTTCTTCTACACTATACATCTGATTACAGACATTCACCCACCATTATGCAATCCACCATTCCAAATATAAATTAATTGAAGCGCTCGAGCAGCGCAAAACGGCCGTTGTCAGCCTTTCTTGCACTCCTTATGTCACTCCCCCGACTTGACATGTTCATGATATGTCAATAAATCAGTGAAACTTCCATCTCGATGAGTGCGACCTTTTCTCTTGGCATGGATTCCCAGGATTGACTGTTTCCAGGTCTGGCACCCGAGATTCACAGCTGCTGGGCTTCTGTATGCCGCACATCATTTGAAGTCACACGGTAACAGCGGTGCCGTCCGCTTTTTATCTTGAGTTTTGTGACCAAATATAAATTATAATCCACCACTGTGCCCCCACTAATTATTCATAGCCACTTCCCCACCTACCATAAAAATGAATTACCACCTGTACTCTTTCACACAGTTCATTACGTCACTGCATTCTCAACACCCCCCACTATGTACCTACCGCTTCCCCGATTCATTATATTTACATGCCCTTTCCACCCCAATTCTTTGTCATGTCTTCTCTCTCTCCCACCCTCTATTCATTGTCAACTGCTCTCCCCACATTCAGTACATTTACTCCCCCACCCTCAAAATTCATCATTATTTGCTCCCCTTCCAGGTCATCATTTGCTCTCCCCATCCCTACCATCAATTGATCATTGGCTCTCCCCACCTTCAACCTTCAATTCAATTGCTGCCCCTGGCCCTTCACACTCAATTCATCATTTGCAGTCCTCCTTACTCCCCACTTCATCATTTTCCGTCCCCAGTCCCCTCCCCCCCACCTCATCATGTGCAGTCCCATATCGCCCTCTCTTCATTATTTGCAGTCCCCCCTCAAACACACTTCATCATGTGCAGTCCCCCTCCCCCACTTCATCATGTGCAGACCCCCAGACACACCATCATGTGCAGACCCCCAGACACACCATCATGTGCAATCCCCCTTCCCTCCACTTCATCATTTGCAGTCCCCTATCTACCCTCCCCCCCACTTCATGTGCAGTCTCCCACCAGCTCACATCATTTGCAGTCCCCCATCACCCCTCATGTCATAATTTGAAGTCTCCCCACACACTATCATATATACGGTTTCTCTCCACCCACTTCATCATGTGCAGTCGCCCAGACACACCAACATGTGTAGTTCCTTCCCCCCACTTCATCATGTGCAGTCCCCCACATACACTCACTTCATCATGTGCAATTCCCCTCCACCACTTCATCATGTGTAGTCCTCCAGACACACTTTGTCATGTGCAGTCCGTCCCCCTCAGACACACTTTATCATGTGTAGTCCCCCTTCCTCCCACTTCATCATTTGCAGTCCCCTTCCCCCCCACTTTCACCATGTGCAGTCCATCCCCCTCTTCCTCCCCTCACCCATTTAATTCATTTTGTAAAGAAAGCAAAAACATTTTTCATACTTACCTCACAGACGATCCCCTGCAGGCACAGCTCTGCTTCTAGCGCCCGATACATGTCATTGCGTATGCACCGTCACCTGACCAGAAGTACAGAGAAGGCGGAGAGAGCGGAAGCTGCGTAGCTGCCAAGCTTAGGTAGTTGTGGAGCTCTGAGAGGAGTTCTCAGGCCCCAGCACCGACATGTGCGCCACACCGCATAGCACTTTCGTTCACGATGGGTCCCCAGACCTCCGGACCTCCCTCTGTACTGCTGTTCAACGGGCCCCATACAGCAGTAAGGGCAGTAATACCCTGATAGCGGCCATGGTCGGTATTATGGGACACTATTTGAGTGACACTTTTCTGAGAACACTATACCATGCATTATTATAGGGTATTGTGCTTGACACTTAATATACGACTATAAGAGTATGTGCACACTATCAGTAAACGCTGCATGTGGGACACTGCATACTTGTGCAGCGTCCAACCTGCAGCATACAGATGTTACAGCATAGTGGATGGCATTTCAAGAAATTTCCATGTCACTATGCGTGCACAGATGCCCACGGCTTATCTGCGGAGACGGACATGCGGTACATCTCTCCAGATCACAGCATGTCTATTTATCTTGCGGAGACAATGTGTTGAACGCGATGAATCCGCACAGATCAGTAATCACATGCAGATTCACCTGCGTTCAATAGACGTCAGCGCTTTGGATGCAGCGGATATGTGCTGCCAATTACTGATCGTGTGCACATTCCCTAACATGTGGTGATATAAGACACTGTGACTATTATGAGGGCACTATAGCCTGTGCTCTTATAAGTAGAGAGGAGCAAATATTTCCATATTTGATTTGGATTACGTTTGCTGAATTTGCAATATTCTCCAATTAGTCGAATACTTGCCAAACATTACCGAACACCATTCACGTCAGTGGGAGGCAAAAACAAACGCATGCACAACATCTTAGAATGGCCCCAAATGCTGCCAAAACACATCAAATGAGGGGACAGACACCAGGAAAGTGACCTCAATTCACCCACAGTACAAATTGTAGCTTGAAATGGCAGCGATCAGCCAGGCATGAGATATCTGGGTCTGGGACAGTATTTACAGCTTTCCAATGAATGTCACAGTAAGGGTACCGTTACACCTAGCGATGCACCAGCGATCCCGACCAGCGATATGACGCGGTCAGGATCGCTGGTGCATCGCTAGGTGGTCGCTAGTGAGCTGCCAAACAGGCAGATCTCACCAGCGACATAGCAGAGGACGGGGGTCGCTACTTACCTGTCAGACACGGCGATCCTGCGTCCTCCTGCCTGCGTCCACGCGTTGCTCGTTGGCGCCACAGGAAGCCCAGCAGGAAGTGGCCGACGAGGAATGGTCCAGGAGCTTCTCGTGCGATCAGCGATAACCAGCGGGGGAGCGGTCAGAGGTAAGTATCACATGCAGCGATATCGCTAGCAATATCGCTGCAATGTGTAACGCAGTGTGTAACGGGGGCTTAAGACAAGGTGGGTGAGAGATCGGTGTAGGGCCCCTTTGCTGGGAGCCTTGATACCACATGCAACACCTCTACCTGCTTTCATGCTGAGCCACACTCAGGTGGCACAAATATCAGTTTTGTAAACTACCATTGTAGTAAAATTTAAGTATAGTAACACGGGCAGTTGAGTGCAAGGAAGTGGAAGACTGAGGCCTACTGCTACAGGCAACACGCATGAAGGAGACCTAACCAGGAATGTTCACATTTCAAAAAATTATTGGTAGACACCACAAAAGTGGCATCAATTTCACCACAGTAGTAATAGTAGAATAGGGACCGACTGTTCTTTCACTACCCCCAATGCAGCAGATGGACACTCAACTTGGAGTGTTCACATTTTAAAAAAATTAGGGCCTGACACCACCGAAGTGGAATAACTTTCACGAGAATAGAAATAGTATAATTGGGACCGACTCATCTTCCACTACAGCTAACACAGCAGATGTAGACCAACCATGAATGTTCACATTTCCACAAATTTGTGTTAACATCAGCAGCAGCCACAGAAACAACACTAAAGATATCACAGAGTGCAGTTACATGACATTAGTGCATCACACACACAAAAAAGCAATATCACCTAGTCTGTACAGATGGCAATTGGGGTGCAAAAGTCCTTGGAGATCCATGACTTGTTCATCCTAAAGAAAGATAGGCGTTCAACACTTTCAGGGGACAGCGGGCTGCGCTTATCCGTCAGGACCCCACCAGCAGCGCTGTTGACACTTTCTGAGATAATGCTGGCTGCTGGGTACAATAAAACCTCCAAGGCATGTGAGGCAAGCTCAGGCCACTCCACCATTTTGAAAGACTAAAATGTGAAAGGGTCCAAACTTTCCCTGATGGCATTGATATTTAGTTCTTGATACTCCTGCACCATCCTCTCCATTCGTTCACCATGTGTAAGACTTGGACTCTGTTGTGCTGGTGCACAAGTTGGTTTTAAAAAAAAAAAAAGTGTCAAAGGACTCACAAATTGCGTCTTCCACTTCCATCACTGCTGCTGCTAACGTTTTGGCGTTGACGAATTGATGGGCTGGAGGTCTGAAGTCTACAGCTGCGATGCGAACTGTGTGCTTCACTGCTGTCTTGGGGAAAAGCTCTCTTTAGGCTGTATAAAAGCGTGTTTCGATACTCCAGCATTTGCGGGTCTCTTCTTGGCTAGGAATCATCTGGCAAAATTTGGTTTTATAACGTGGATCTAATAAATTGGCAACCAAGTATTCAGTATTATTCCTAATCCTAACTATATGGGGATCATACTGCAGATAGTGCAGCAAGAAGGCACTCATTTGTCAGGCTCTACCATGAGGTCCGAGCCCATGCTGTGTTAGTGGCGGGGTAACAATGAGGCTCTTTTCCTCTGTTCCCTCCTGCAAACTCCGAACAACAGAGAGGGGAGGATTATCCTCTAACAAACAGACTAAAGAAGGGTTGCAGGCTCTTAGAAAGGGAGTATGTGTCGCTTATAATGAGGGTTTGTGCCGCTAGTTGGCAAATTGCGGCTTTCAGCACGAATGCTCTTTCTGCGGAGGGCAGCACCCTATGGCAAAGTGCTTTAAAAAATTCAACCAGAATACCCAGCATCAGGCTAATCCAAAAGTGTTTTCCAAGGGCTCCGACACTGTTGAAGGTGGAAAAAATGTTACCTTAGCTAGAAGCTTACCCCCGACAGAGTGAAAGCTAGATTAATTTTAGAGGGCTTTCCGGATGGTCTTTTTGTACCTTCGTTTAATGGGGTAGGTTGAGCGTTAGTAGATAATTTACCTTCTGTGATTAAATTTCCGGATGTGGTACGTGATAAGATATTGAAAGAATTAGAGGAAGGCAGCGTGGCTGGGCCATTTCTTTCTTCTCCTTTTCGAGATTTCATAATCTCCCTTTTGGGTGTTGTACTCAAAAAAGAGCCAGGTACATTTAGGCTCATTCACCACCTTTCCCATCCAGTTGGTCATTCATTGAATGATCAGGTGGGCTCTTTGTCAGCTTCAGCGTCTTATGCAATGTTTGATCTACCAGTGGATCTATTGCGTAATGCAGTGGTTAATGCATGGTTAGCTAAGTCCGGCATAAATCAGTTTTTCAGCTTGTCCCGGTGCATCCGTCTGGCTTTAAGGGTATGTGCACACGCTGCGAATTCTGCTGTGGATCCGCAGCAGTTCCGCAGACAGTGTACAGTACCATGTAAGTCTATGGGATTTACAATCCGCAGTGCACATGCTGCGTTTTTTTCACTGCGGAAAAGCTGCGGTTTTAAATTCGCAGAAAGAATTGACATGTCAATTCTTTCTGCGGATTCTGCTGCGGTTTGCCACCTATTCCATTGTCCAGGTGTCAAACCACAGGGGAAAACCGCTGGCCAATCCAAAGGTAAAACCGCAGGTCACTTTACTTGCGGTTTTCCCTGTGAATCCGCACGGAAAAACACGCTGGGGAATCCGCAGCATGTGCACATAGCCTAAGGCACTGCGGGTCCACAGCAGAATCTGCTGCGTTGTACAGTACCATTTTGCTCTATGTAAAATAGAAACCGCTGTGCACATGCTGCGGAAATTTCCATGCGGTTTTGCTGCGGTTTCTAATCCGCAGAAAGAATTGACATGTCACTTCATTTCTGCGGATTCCACTGCAGTTTACCATCTCCTCCATTGTAGAGGTGATAAACCGCAGGCTAATCCGCAGGTCTTTTGACCTGAAATTTACCTGCGGATTTTTACAAAATCCGCAGGGACAAATCCGCTGCACTAAAAAAATACATGTGCACATAGCCTAATTCTCTTGGTTTTGTTTTTGATGGCATGTTTTTCTTTGATAGATGCTTACCTATGGGTTTTTCCATTTCATGTTTTTATTTTGAGTCTTTTTCTTTTTTTGCATTGTTGTGTGGAAGTTGATACAAAGAGGGGTTTTGTTTTACATTATCTTGACAATTTTCTTTTTATTGGGTCGGAGTTGTCTGGTGATTGTTCTTCTCTGCTAAAAAAAATTTTATGCTTGATGTCGCACTTTCGGGTCCCGGTTGCTCCTGACAAAATGGTTCTTGCCGGTCAGGAATTGGAATTTTTAGGAATCAAAATCAACTCCAAGAGGATGGTTTGTTGTTTATCGGAAGAGGTTTTTCGTTTATGGATGATAATCGATCTGCTGTTGTCAAAAGAGAAAGTAACGTTGAAGGTTCTTCAGTCTGCACTGGGCCTTCTCAGTTTTGCTACTAGGATTATTCCCATGGGTAGGGTGTTTTTGAGAGGTCTATATGACCTAGTTGCTGGTTTCAATTTGCCTTATGCTCACATAAGAATTACACGTTCAGTTAAAGAAGACCTCTTGGTATGGTCTGAGTTCCTTAGTTGTTTCAATGGAACCTCATGTTGGCAGGATAGTTTTAAGTTGGCCACTTCATTAGGTCTTTATTGGTCAGTTGGTATCGATGGTTTTGGTTTGCGTCTTGGCTCACACTGGGCGGCCGATATTTTGCCTGAGTCATGGAGATCTCGTCTTGTAAATAAGAATTTTATGGTTTTAGAATTATTTTCGTTGTTAGTTGCTTTGAAGTACAAAAAAATAGTACAAAGTCATGGCAGAGTGAAAAAATGAGAGACCAAGGTGCAACACTAAACTGTGTTCCAAATTATTAAGCAAAAAGAGTTTAGGAGTGATAAGGTTAGAATTTTTTTGTTTGTCATTTAAACTCATTGATGGTTTTGTGTGTCAGGGCTCTTTATATCACTGAAAGCAATTGCAGATACCTGTGCAAATTAGTTTGGCAGGTGTGTCCAAATAAAGGCAAGACTACTTAAGGCTGTTCCACATTATTAAACAACCTACATTTTTTGCCAAAATGGGAAAGAAAAAGGATGTGTCGGCTTCTGAGAAGCAACAAATTGTGGAGTATTTAGGTCAAGGCATGACTACAATCAACATTGCCAAGACACTTCATCGTGATCATCGCACAATCAAGAAGTATGTAGCTGATTCCCAGCACACACGTGTGCGTGCTGATAAGGAAAAATTGAGGACTCTTTCTAACAGGCAATTGCGTCAGGTTAAAAGAGCAGCTGCAAAAATGCCTTGTCATAGCAGCAGACAAGTTTTTGAAGCTGCTGGTGCCTCCAACGTCCCCCAAACATCAAGATGCAGGGTCCTTCAGAAGTTTGCAGCTGTGCGTAAGCCATCCTGTCGACCACCTCTATCCACTGCACACAAGCAGAAACGGCTCCAGTGGGCCAAACAATACATGAAGACTGACTTCCAAACTGTTTTGTTCACCGATGAGTGCTGTGCAACGCTCAATGGTCCAGATGGATGGAGAGGAGGATGGCTGGTTGATGGACACCCCATGAAAACACAGCTAAGGCGCCAACAAGGAGGAGGTGGAGTAATGTTTTGGGCTGGAATCATAGGGAGAGAGATTGTCGGCCCCTTTAGGATCCCTGAAGGGGTAAAGATGAACTCCATAATCTATGTGGAGTTTCTAAAACAGCACTTCCTGCCATGGTTCAAGAGAAAGAACCGTGCTTTCCGCAGCAAGATCATTTTCATGCATGATAATGCACCGTCTCATGCTGCAAATAACACATCTGCATCTCTGGCTGCTATGGGCATAAAAGAGGACAAACTTATGGTGTGGCCACCATCTTCCCCTGACCTCTACCCCATTGAGAACCTCTGGAGCATCATCAAAAGGAGTGTCTATGATGGCGGGAGGCAGTTCACATATAAGCAACAGCTCTGGGAGGGTATTCTGTCCACATGCAAAACAATTGAAGCACAAACCATCCAAAAACTGACAAATTCAATGGACGAGAGAGTTCAGAAGCTTCTTTCGAACAAGGGGTCCCTATGTGCAAATGCAACATCAACTAGAATAAAGTTTTGACTTGAAAACTGTTTGATTTCATTTTGTAATAAGCTGATAATGCTTATAGGTTCACAATTGACCATTTTTTGTTCAAAATAAAAATAAAAAAAGGTTGAAAACTCTGTGCATAATTTGGAACATGCATTTTGAGTGTTTATTATTTTTAAAAATATACTGTTTTCACAGGCAGTTTGTCCAAAAACATTGCAATTATACTAGAATAGTAGATGACTGGAAAATAACAATGACTGCAATTCATATAGGTAATTTAGAGACAATATGAGGAAATATTTTTTGCATAATAATTTGGAACACAGTGTAGTGCAGTATTCCAGACAATAGGGTATGTAATTATGTATATTGCCAGTGCTATAGTATATACAGGGCCCCACAAACAAAAATAGGCGGAGGTGTGATAAACCCTCAGTGAGGTGTGCACATAACCTAGTGATTCCTCCCCTATCTGTCAGTAGGTTGTAAACCCAGTCACTGTCTCCAGATCTTTCCGACAGCTATGGGTAAAGGCCCCTTTACGTTTAGCGATGCACCAGCGATCCCGACCATGATACGACCCGGTCAGGATCGCTGGTGCATCGCTAAATAGTCGCTATTGAGCTGCCACACAGGCAGATCTCACAGCGATGTAGCGACGCAGCAGCAGTCGTTACTTACCTTTCAGACGCGGTGATCCTCACGCCCGCGTCCACACGTTGCTTGCCGGCGCCAGCAGGAAGCACCCGATGAGAAATGGAGCTGCGCGATCAGCGACAGACAGCGGGGGAGCCGGTCGGAGTTAAGTATCACACATAGCGATATCGCTAGCGATATCGCTGCTGCGTCACAAAATCGGTGACGCTTTAGCGATATCGCTAGTGATATAGCTATGTGTAAAGACCCCTTTAGAGACAGTGACTGGGGTTACAACCTACTGACAGATAGGGGAGGAATCACTAGGTTATGTGCACACCTCACTGAGGGTTTATCACACCACTGCCTATTTTTGTTTGTGGGGCCCTGTATATACTATAGCACGGGCAGTATACATTATTACATACCCTATTGTCTGGAATACTGCACTAGTGTTGCACCTTGGTCTCTCATTTTTTCACTCTGCCATGACTTTGTACTATTTTTCTGTCTTAACGTTTGATGTAAATTTATCCAATAAAATAGTGAGGTGATTTTTTAGTATGGATATAGACTCCTTTCTTTCTGTGTTTATACACCAGCTAATAAGTGTAGTCAATGCAGCCACTCTGGGGCATGCAAGTCAGAGGGGTCCGGTGAAGAACATTCCCTTCTTTCCACAGCCATTGACTCCCTGTTCCACCATTCAGCCTATGTGTCTAGGGCTCAGCATATGGACGGCATTCGCTGCACACAGCTAAGAAGCGCATTGTTGAAACGGGACTAGATTACTTTTTATTTCATTAGTCTGGGGTTGTAGAGGCTGTTCAGACTCAAAGTAGGGGTGGGTTGGGTGGGAGTATCATTCTGTGTTGGGGGGAACTTTAGGATCATTATACTGTCTGTGGGGCACTGAGAGGGCACCATACTGTGCTGGGGCGTGTTTCATACTGAGCGTGTGGGAGAGCTATGTGGTTATCCAGTGAAGTGGTTGTCATACTTTATGTGGTGGTCCATTTTTAGGGATATTACTCTATGGTTGCCCTGAAAGGAGCATTGTAATGGATGAAAAGAATAAGGATGTTTACTAGGTCCCAAATAAATTTAAGTGGTGCACGCAGCAAAGCATCCCACCAGCTAAGCATCTAGAAAAAGCAGTTAATCCATGGCAGTTAAGGGCCCGTCACACTAAGCAAGATCGCTAGCGATATCGCTTAAGCATCATCGATTTTAGGACGCAGCAGCGATATTGCTAGCGATATCGCTATGTGTGATACTTACCTCCGACCGGCTCCCCCGCTGGTTATCGCTGATCGCGCGAGAACGTCATGGGCCGTTTCTCGTTGGCTGCTTCCTGCTGGCGCAGACGAGCGATTCGTGAACGCGGGCGTCTTCATCGCCGCGTCTGTCAGGTAAGTAACGACCGCCGACCACTGCTATGTCGCTGGTGAGATCTGCCTGTTTGGCAGCTTACTAGTGACAATTTAGCGACACACCAGCGATCCTGACCGGGTCGTATCGTTGTCGGGATCGCTGGTGCATCGCTAAATGTGATGGTACCCTTAGTCAGGCCAGGAAACAGATAAGCCACACTCTGCTCTCTATTTTAGCCATGTGCTTTATTTCTATCCTCCTTTGTTCCCTTGCCATCCACATTCACCACCACATCTCACGTCCACCACGGCTCATACACATCAGCCTCTCTATACTTTCCTCTCCCATGTACGGCTCCCATGCACTTCTCACCTTCCTGAAAAACCTCAGCCCATCTTAACCAAACATCACACAAAACAACTTCTTACAATTCCAATCACTACTTGCTCTTTATCTTCCTACTTCTATTGATCTCAGGGGACATCTCCCCCATCCCTGGTCCCCCATCCCCCAACCTACCTCACATTGAAACCTTACTAACCTTAACAACATTAGTTGTACTCCCTCATCTCTCTTTTAATTGTGCCCTCCTGAATCCATGGTCTGCATGTAACAAACTTCTTTGCCTGCACAATTACTTTATAAACAACTGTCTTAACCTGTTGGCCCTCATTGAAACCTGGATTCGGGATTCTGACACTGTCTCCCCTGCTGCCATTTCCCATGGTGGCTTACAATTTTCCCATTCCCAGATACACACGAACAGACTTGGTGGTGGAGTCGGCGTACTCCTGTCCCCACAATGCACTTTCCAGGTCATAGTCCCCAGGTCCATCACACTCATTCCCTTCTTTTGAGGTCCACACTATCAGGCTCTTCTGTCCCCTCTCCCTCAGAGTAGCGGTCATATATCGGCCCCCCAGATTCACCCACTCACTTCCTTGACCATTTCATGGCCTGGCTGCCATACTTCATGTCTTCAGAACTACCAACCCTTATCCTGGGATACATCAACATCCCCATTAACAGCCCCACTTCCACATCTGCATCCCAACTTCTATCACTATCCACTTCTCTAGGCCTCTCACAGCTTTCAACCTCTGAGACACACAAATACGGTAACACCCTTGACCTGGTCTTTGTTCAATCTTCTACCTAAATAACTCACCGCTTGCCCTCTCTGACCACAACATTCTCACCTTCACACTCACAAATCCTTGCCAACCCCAGCACACTCCTACCTACCACACATTCAGAAATCTACAAACCATTAACCCTCATACACTTTCACACTCCCTACACATTACTGTCCCCAATCTCATCTTTTTCCTGTCCTGATCGGGCTGTACACCACTACAATGACACTCTCATAAGCACCCTTGACCAAGTTGCTCCCCCCACCCTCAGAGCTGCCAAGCACACAGTAAAACAACACTGGCTCACATCACAAACTATTTCTCCAGCGATGCTCTAGGAGTGCTGAACGCTTATGTGATGTCACGGGTGACTGGATACACCGCCTCCAGCAGGGCGAATTTCTACGACACCCGTGACCCTGGATACACCGCCTCCAGCATGGCGAATTTAAACAATGTAACGTGCAGCCGGATACACCGCCTCCAGCAGGGCGAATTTACAGAGATAAGGGAAACCCCAGGGAAACCGATACAATGGAGGGCCCTGCAGTAGGGAATGGGGACGTGGAGACCTCATGCACTCCCCTGAGTTAGTGTCTCTACACTCCTGACGGTCCCTAGCCAGGTTCCGCACCTGGCGACGATCAGGATACCTAAAAACCCTAGCTCGCCCTGCACCTATCCCTTTCTAATGAATTGGACGGTGCAGAAACTAATCCCACCACTGCACTAAAACACACATAAAAGGAAAGTTACAAACAGGGAAAAACCACTTAGCTTTGCTCTGTTGCTATTGCTCCCAGCAACAGAGTCCAGCACCTGAGTGCAGCTTTCCTCCTGAATAGCTGCTACTTCACCAAAGCTTTGTCAGAGCTGCAAGGAACCCCTCTCTAGCTCCTTCCTCCACCAAGGATGGTTGGAAATGACCAATATCACCAACAGTGTGTGAGACCACCTGACTCTCCTTTATAGACAGGAGCCAGAGCAATCACACCTGCTAGTGATTCCCGTGTAATAATACTAGCAACCACCGGGGGCAAAACTAGAACTAAAAGACACCACTGTGTAATGACCCTAATGGCCACCAGGGGCAAAACTAACTTTAAGCACACAGCTTAAAGGAAAAAAAAGGTTACATGTGCTTTTATCTGTCACAATCCAGCATGGATCGTGACAGCTTATGGAGGAAAACTTGCACACTAGAATACTTTATCCACTTCAAATTTATGTTAACCACCTATAACTCTGCCCTTCACCTCACCAAACAGACCTACTACACCCACCCTGATCTCTTCACTATCCAACAACCTCAAGAAACTTTTTGACACCTTTCACTCCCTCAGGCCAAAACCACAAGCCCCCATCACAGACATTTGTGCTGATGACCTGGCCTCCTACTTTAGAGAAAATAAATAATACCCATCAGGAAATTCGCTCCCACCCACAAAAGTGCAATGACTCCCATCCATCCCTGCATTTCCCCTGGCTCACTCTCCACATTTGATCCCATCACAGAAGTCTCCAGACTCCTCCTCTTATCCGACTACATGCACTTCTGACCCCATTCCCTCACATCTCCTCCAGTCTCTCTCTCCAGTCGTCACTACTCACTTTACTACAATCTTTAATCTCTCCATCTCCTCTGGCATTTTCCCATTCTCCTTCAAACACTATCATTACTCCATTATTAAAAAATAAAAACACACTCTCCACCCATCCTGCACAAATAACTACAGATCAGTCTCCAATCTCCCTTCACCCCTAAACTCTTGGAGCGCATAGTCTACTCCCGCCTTACCCGTTACCTCTCCACTCACTCCTATACCTTTCACATGACGGCTTCCGCCCTCTACATCCAACAGAAACTGCACTCAAAGTGACCAATGACTGACAGCAAAATATAATGGTGACCACTCTGCTCCTTCTCGACCTTTCTGCAGCTTGACACTGTTGACCACCACACCTCCTACTCTCTAGGCTCCAGTCACTAGGCATTAAGGACACTGCCCTCTCCTGGTTCTCTTCCTAGCTTTCTGATCGCTCCCTCAGTGTTTTGTTAGCTGTCTCCACTTCATCTCCTCTTTCTCTCACTGTTGGGGTACCTCAGCCCTTGGCCCCCCTTCTCTTCTCTCTCTACATGGCCCCAATTGGACAGACCATCAGCAGATTTGGCTTTCAGTACCATCTTTATGCTGATGACACACTATACACATCATCCCCTGACCTTACGCCTGCTGTACTACAGAACGCCAGTGACTATGTCAGCAGTTCAACATCATTTCCGCCCTCTATCTGAAACGCAACATCTCCAAAACTGAACTACTTCTGCTCCCGCTGCCTACTAACCTCCCTAAATCTAACATTTCCCTCTCCGTGGGTGGTACCATAACAACACCCCGGCAGAAGGCGCGCTCTCTGGGTTTTATGTTTGACACCAATCTCTACTTCACCTCTAATATACGATCTCTGGCACACTCTTGCCGCTTTCACCTAAAGAATATCTCTAGAATCCGCTCTTTACTCACCATGGAAATAAAAACCCTCACTGTCGCCTTGATCCACTCCCGCAATTCTCTATTAATTGGCCTCCCCCTTACTCAACTTTCCCCTCTCCAGTCCATCCTTAATGCAGCAGCCAGGTTCATCTATCTGGCTAATCGGTACTGGGACATGTCCGCTCTTCTCCATTCGTTACACTGGCTGCCCATTCACTACAGGATCCAATTCAAAGTACTTGTTCTCACCCACAAAGCTCTCCACAGTGCAGCACCCCGTTACATCTCCTCCCTCATTTCTGTCTATCGACCTAGCTGATGGCTGCACTTTGCAAACGATTTTTGACTAACCTCTGTACTAAGCCATACCTCCCACTCCAGACTCCAAGACTTCTCCAGTGCTGCGCCAACTCATTGGAATGCTCTGCCCCAAGAAATTAGTACCATCCACAACTTGCAGTTTTAAACGCTCCCTCAAAGCACATTTGTTCAGAGCGGCCTATCACGTTCCCTAATCAAAGCCATTTTATATGTAACTGTTTACGTGTAGCCCATTCACTAACTCCATCTATCCCCCTCTCCCTCAAGGTGGCTAGATCATCATTGTAAAAAACACACCTGTACTTTGTATCTCCCCACCCCATTGTAGATTGTAAGCCCTCACGAGCAGGGTCATTTTTTTTTGCATTAATTATTGTATTGTTAACATTGTTACTTATGACTTTTGTTTTGAAACTTTTAAACTAAAAGCGCTGCAGAATATGGTGGCGCTATATAAAAGTATTATTATTATGTGCCACAATACATGTCCTGGACCTTCTCCCTTAAAAAGTTGCGCGGTATGCCCTTCTGCAACTGCGCCTCTGGGGCAGTGTGAAGGGGGCCTAATTAGGTTTTTTGTTATGGAACCACTAGATTTCTTTGTACGCACCTGGAGGGCACCAGTGCCAGATTTCTTATAGGGAGCTATATTGGTACTGTATCAGGCGATGTTATAGGACATGATTATGAGCACATTAACGCTGGTGTAATTATGGGACACCATGTTTGGTACTGTTATGGAGCACCAGTTGTGTACCACTAATTGCTGCAGTCCATATAGACAATTTTTGGTGGCCGCAACAGATTAATAAAATGATGCAACAGGGAGCTGTCGGCTCACTAATCCACCATTGGGCTTGTGTGACTGAGTCTAAGGGCAGCAGGCACAATGACATCACTAGATGCCTGCTGCACAACGCCTCAGTCCACATCCTGCACAGAGCAGAGCAAAGCAGTAAATCAGGGGAAAGGGGCTAGGTGAGTTTTTTTTTAATCTTATCAGTCAGTACTTGTAGAAGGCTGTGGGGGCCATCACACTATATGTTGGGCTGTGGGAGGATCATATGGTTTTGGGGGGCTGACTGTAGTGACCGCAATGTGTGTGTATGTGGAAACTCTGGGAGCATCATACTATATTATGGAGGGATTACTCTGTTTTGGGGGCACTGTTTTGGCATTACAGTGTGTGGAGGGGGCAGCGTGGGGGGATTCACTGTGTGAGTATCATACTTTATGTGAGGAGCATTGTACCTTACTTGAGCTATGAAAAAGGGTATCACAGTGGGTGAGAGCACGAAGGAACAAAGTGACTATAAAAAATAAGGACAAAAAGTACTGCAATACATGTACCTCTCCCCATCCTTTTAAAGTGTGATGTATGGCTATGCCTTCTTCAAATAATTGTGGATGACACTATAATGAAGGCGCTAGAGCATGTGTTATTATGGGGCACTGTAGGTAAAGAGTACAATGTGACTATTGAGGTTACTTCATGGGGTCTCCTTAAATTTTTAGCCATTTTTTTCACTTATTTCATTTATTCATTTCATTAGGAATAATAATTTAAAAGAGTCTGTCAGCACAAAATGACTGTTCAGATGACGTACCACCGCTCAGTGCACCCCTTGGTGTGGTCAAACATAACATGGACCATTCCACCTACTTGCTTGCCCTCCACCTGTATGCCTCTATTTTGATTGACAGCTCTGGCTTTATAGAGTCATGGGAAAAAGCAGAGATCGAAGAAATCAAATAGCTGGGAAGGTGACCTTAAATGTCTGGCCACTCCAAAAGTGCACCCAGCTTCTACGCTTAGTTCAAAGTCAGTTTGTGCTGAGAGAGTACCTTCCCACCTAAGAAGACTGTAGTCAGGTTCCAAAGAAGGGTGGAAACAATTCCTCTGAACGCTGGGGACTATTAAAGTTCATAAAGTGGCAAAGACACTAAAGGAGTTGGCCTAGATACAGTCCTAGAAAGACCGCATCTAGGTGGTAGCACTTGTGAAGGTCCCCCAAGTGTTGGGAGAACGTGCTACTTCTGACTGGTAGAGAATTGCTGATTAGCATTACTCCTCATCGGTTGCCCATGATTCTTTTTATTGGATGGATCAGTTTGAGTAATAGTTGACAGATTCATGGGAAAATAAATGCAATGTGAACCTTTGCATGCTGGACACCAGAAGTGCCTACTCAGCCCAATTGATATGATGGGATTCCTCAGACTTCCATTACGATGGCCCAAAAAATCCTTGTAGGTATTAGGAACTATATTAATTTACTGTGTGGAGAAAACAGTGTGAGGAAAGCCTAGAAAAAAAAAAACTAGCGAGACACAATATATGGGATATAGCTATTGTTGAAGGTCACCATTGTGAAGGAAGCTCTTGGGGACACATGGTCCTTATGCCCTCCTAATCTGTTCCATACAGACCTTACATGCACAAATAACCACATTTGGCTTTAGGACACATGGGATATTTCTGGAGGTTTTTTTGTTGCTAGAAGTGACAATAAATGGAAGTACCACATGTATATACAACTTGTTCATAGAAACATAGGGACTGTAAGGACACATCTTTGTTGGGAGCAAGAGGTTCAAAAGGTTGTTATTTTTTTTCAAAAGGTTTTTGGCACAGGCAGAAAACTTTACTTAAAAAAAGTGTTTAATAATACAACGTTCATTAAATTAAAGTAACAGCAACAGCTGCATGCTTATGCTAGTAGGACTGTTGAGCAGATGGCGCTCTGTTAATGATTAATGTTTGGTAATACTTTACTGTGTGTCTTCTGTGGCAGGTTTCTCCTGAAATTCTTCATCTTTCAAAGATGAAGATTAAGGTTGCTGTATAGCCCAAGCAAAACGATTCCCTTATCACATTCTTAGTGCTCAATGATTCTGCTGAAAGCTGAAATAAGTAAACGTGCACATAAGACTTTATTTATCCTAACCCGGTTAACAAATAAAAAGGTTTGTACAAAACATTTACGGTTATATTGAATGATTTGGCTGCAACCACGGCTCTTCTTGCTCTTCATAATCCTCTTCGATTCGAAAGTTATAAGATGACTTTCTTCCAGGAATAAGATCGTGAAAGCGTTTCATGGGAATTTGCATAGTAACTCCTCCTAAGTAGCCATCAAATGAAAACGGAATAGTTTTGCTAGATCTGGTCCATTTAGGATCCCCAGGGTTCCAGTAGTACATCTTTTCATGACAGAAACCGTCCCTTCCACTTCCTCCTACAATGTAGATCCTATGTCTCCACACTACCACTGCGGCTTCTGCGACACTTTCCAGAATGGGCGGTATTTTAGAGTGACAAATTCTTCCCAAATAATCCATACAAAAACTTCTAGGAATGGTATTTGGCTGCTCATAATACAACAGATAGGCCTGATACTCATCGAAGGGTGGGTATGGATCATAGTTCCCTTGTCTGGAGTCGTAACTCGCAATGACATACAGCTTCTCATTAAAAACAACAGCTCCTGCGTCAGAAAAGGTCACGGGAAGAGGAAACTGGCTCCAAGTGTCAGAAGATATGTCATAAATCAGAAATGCCTGATGGCTTGATGATTTCTTAACGGTACCAGTTAACCCACCTATGAGGAACAGCCTCCCTTTCAGTTGAGCAGATGTAAAACTTCGCAAGGCTGATGGCATGGAGGAGATCTCTGTCCAGCATTTCTCCACCAGACTGAAACATTCTGCTGAACCAACTGCTTCTTGGCCATCACATCCCCCCACCGCATATAGTGCATCTCTGTAATGTAAAAAACCATGTCCGTATCTGGGTTTAGCCATCGATGGAAAATCCTTCCACTCATTTTTGACCGAGTCATACACATGTAACAGATTCGAAACAGAATTGTCTTCATCTTGACCTCCAGCTACGTACAAGATGTGGCCCACAGATAAAAGTCCGGGTTGATAAAGAGGACTGATGAAGGGAAGTTTTTCCCATGAATCTGTAATTGGATCATAAGCGTTTATATGATAATCTTCCTTTTCTGGAATGGTTTCATATCTTTCCGACAGGTCCATGCATAGTATCCGATCTTCAAACATTCCTTGGCGCAGGCAGAATTCGGCTGAATTTTGGGCAGGGTTTGAAGTTGGAATATCAATCTTGACTTCTGTTAACTCACATGGGTCCATAAGTGGAAATCTGACAACCTTCACTAACTCTTCAGGAAGAGGGCTACCTTTGTCACTGTGAAATTCCCACCACCGGCAAGCAAGGTTATAGATGGTGAGCTCTGACGAAACTATCAACTGATCGGAGGAGAGAATTCTGGTTAACTCTGGCAGCTCCAAATAAAGGAAGTCCTCTTTTTCACCTAAACCGGTTAAATGTAGGCTGATGTATTGCATAGCTACATCCAGGAGGCTTTGGTCATTGTGACTATGAGCCAGTCTGTAGATCCAGAGGCAGTTTTCACCGTCAATATATTTTCTAAGAAACCTACATAATAAAAGCCAGAACATACAAGAACTTATCACATTAAATATGAAACATTTTATAATCTGCATGCAAAAGTGAATCTCAGCAGGATTTTGCCATGTAATCTGACAACAGCATTAGGTAAGAGATGAGACCCCCGATTCCACTGATGTGTCACTGACTAGGCCGAATTGTCATTTCAACAAAATCAGTGTTTTACAACAAGGTATCATACATAATAGTAGAATGTTAGCCAAACCCATTAATTTCAGCAAGTGTGTCTGACCATCTCATGTGTACGGGCATGCCTTAGCTTTCTTCTGACAATAGACAAGAGGGGAAAGAAGGATAGGGCTCATCTGATTTCAATATGCCTAATCATTTTGTTTTGAGGAGAAATGGGCCTCTGCCACAAGTCCACGGCAGCAGCGTATTGCCCTTTCCACATTCTAAAACACAAGAACCCTTAACTCGACAGCTTACATCGACCGCATACAATAACATGGTGCCAATCTCAAACTCAAAGTTTCGTTCTGCTTACCCTGCAGATATGTTTTGCAGCACGTGCATGAGATTTCTTAAAATGCAAACCAGCAGATTTTCAGCATGTGAATACACAGTTGAAAATCCACTGTAGTTTTGCACTGTGGGAGCTTAGCCTTAAAAAAAACTAACAGGCAAGTAGTTAGTACCTATCTGCCTGTTATGCCCGGTTCCGATCTCTGCCGGCACAGAGCGGTGACAGCTTCTGCTGATGTCCTGTCGACAGAGCAGTGACTTCTCTTCCGTTCTACTCTTGACTGGATGTGACTAACCAGGTCGTGCTGATTGACAGCTGGCTCCCTGCTGCCTAACTGCGGAGAGCCAGTTGTCATTCACCTGGAAGGGAACGTGTGACAGCCATACACTCAGGAAACACATGTGAATTATGACCGAGAGCACCTGATAGATTACCTGGTGCAAAATTCCTGCAGGAGCCCAATCTGGAGGCGACTGGATACTGTGAATAGCTCCTCTACATTATCCATGCTGATATCAACTTCACCAGTATACATAAAGTGCAAGACGATCTCCATGACTGATGCGGGGATGTCCAGGAGAGACACCTCTCCACTCTTCGACTCCTTCATCGGACAGGTGAACAGCACTTGAAAGTAGGAGCTGAGTGACGAAAGGACAACTCTGTGGAAAGAGATGGCAGTATATGGTGGAGAAAGAAAGAGGGAATCAGGAATCAAGTCTAACCAACAGGACATGATTAAAAAAAAATAAAAATTTTAGTTACTTACCAGTAACAGGATTTTACAGAGCCCATGACAGCACCACCTGAGAGAGGGTATCTACCCAGGAGTACAAGAAACCTACTGAATAAAAAGGAGGTACCTCTCCTCTGCATCAGTTTGGTTTCAGAGTACAAGAGGACCTCCAGACAGTAACACAACCGCCAAATACATTTTTCTTAAACACCCTTAAAAGTGCACACCATAAGTGACAAAGCGGGGGAGGGAATATAAGGGTGCTGTCATGGGCTCTGTAAAATACCATTACTGGTAAGTAACTAAGATTTTTTTCCCTTCTCCCATGACAGCACCACCTGAAAGATTTAAATGGATCAAAGCACCCTAGGGAGAGATCACCGCTTGCAATACTTTCCTCCCAAAGGACAGGTCAACAGAGGAGAGC
Source organism: Dendrobates tinctorius (assembly GCF_039654945.1). Taxonomy (NCBI): domain Eukaryota; kingdom Metazoa; phylum Chordata; class Amphibia; order Anura; family Dendrobatidae; genus Dendrobates; species Dendrobates tinctorius. Next base: position 8,015,471 of record NW_027361912.1, read on the forward strand.
AGTTTGAGGCGATAGTGTCTATAGAAGTTGGAAGGCAAAGACCATGTGGCTGCCTTACATATCTTGTCGATAGCTTATTGAAAGCCCATTCCACCAGGGCTAAGAGTAATCTAGCTATGGTCCCCCTTGTAACACCACACCCCTTCCCGATTCCCTGGAATGACACAAGTAAGGCCTCATCCTTCCTCCATTGCTTAGTTCTGTCCAAGTACTGCATCAGGGCCCACCTGACATCTAATGTGTGAAGTTTGCATTCCTCTGCAGTTTTTGGTTCAGAGGGAAGAACTACCTCTTGACTCCTTTGAAACTTTGAGGCCACTACTCAGAGGAGATGCGCTGGATCTTGCCTCAAAAGCACTCCATAATCCTTTTATTAGATGATAAATAGATAGGGCCTGCAAATCACTAACCCTGCGGGCTGACGTCAGGGCCACTAGAATCACCACCTTTAGTGCTAGTATCTTATCTGAGACCTCATGTATGGGCTCAAAGGGCAATTTGTTAAGGTTTCCAGGACTAAATTTAAATTCCACTGAAGCATTTTTGGAGCTGGTGTAAGGGGGTAAAGCACAAGAAGAATCAGAAGGGGGTTACCTCCTCTCCCTCGTGTCTGGAGCCACATAGCTGGTCAGCAGGGTTGTCGGGGGGGGAGACTTTTAGACCTGGACCGACTGCATCATGTGACTGTCATAAGCAGTGGGGAAGGTGAAGGGGCGCTGGACAGGAAGCAGTGCAGACTGAGGTCGCGAAAGCAGAGCAGCGTGTGCAGCAGAGAGAGCAGGTCACAGCCGCGCGCACCAGAAGAGAGAGAACTCCCGGTCAGAGGGCTAAGACAGGAGGACGTGACAAATACTGCTGTCTGTGTACGTGGACGCGGAATCCCCGTTGACAAGAGGAGTACGTCCTCCTGATCGTGCAGAGACGGTGACCCACCACGCAGCCCCGATGCCCGCGGTGACAGGTCAGAGCCCCTGATTCTGGCTGAGAGACTTAAAGTACTGAACATCGCTCCTGCGGAGAGACTGTTAGTTTGAAAGCAGAGACTCAGAGCAGAGGAGACACAGTTTGCCCAGTGTCCCCCCTGCCTCCCACTTTGACCCCCGAGGCCCCAGTAATCTGCTAACAGAGACTACAGAGCTTACAGAGACTACAAGTGCCACTGTTGAAGGTGCCTACGTTGAAGATTTCAGACCGCTAAGTTGCAAAAATACCCGTTAATTACCGTTCTGCTTGACTGATAACGGTATATGAAAACTAGACACAGTTAAATCACCATTACCTTGCCAGTTTAACCCCCACTATTCTCCCTGCGAGGAGATTCTGACCCCTGTAAATAAACCCTTTAACTTTTGCACGTTATTACACTTGGCATAGTCGGCAGGATGTCACACGGTAGCGCGGAAGGGGCAAACGAAGCAGTTGGGGAGGCCCCAGGTCTAGCATTTCCCTGGGAGTCATGTTTAATAATTTGCCAAAGTTTTCTGGGAGCAATGTCATGTGGAGTTGGACGGAGCGCATCTGGGGAATGATGCGGATGCATCCCATGACACCGGCCCTGGAGGCAGAGATTGCGACGATGGCCCTTGAGGGAGAGTCACGGGACTGTTATGCTTATGCTCCCCCAGGCAAACGATACCCTGGACAAAGTTCTACGTATACTTGAGGAAACGCATGGAGATCCCTCTGACGTAGGGGAACTGCGCATGCGACTGTTTCACCGGGTGCAAAGAGAGGGGGAGACCGTGACACAGTTTATGAAAGCTCTGCAAGAGCTCCATACCGCCATCATACGGAAGGACGGCATAGGTATAGGGTCAATTGACGTTGTGCTCCGAGACCAGACGGTGACAGGTTTGTGTGAAGTGTTGATGAAACAGGCCCTGCGCGAGCGCATGCGGGTAAAGCCAGATATGACTTTCTCTGACATCGGCAGTGAGGCATGTGCGCTAGAGCAAGAACAGGGAGTGACAGTGCAATTGGGGAAGGTACGGAGCGGGAAGGTAACTGCCACCATGGACACTATCCCTCAATGGGTGGAAGACCTGAAGAAGGAAAACTAGAAAGGTCCATGAAGAAATGGCAGTGTTAAAGAGAACTATGGCGGTAGAGTCCGGCTCTTTGGTACGAGACAGAAGTTGCCTCCTGACGTGAGACTGGTGCTACCAAGAGGAGAAGCTCATCTAGGTGTTATACCTGCGGAGAACCCGAACACGATGCCTGGCGGTGTCCCCGGCGGAGCCGACAATCCCCGTGCCATCTGTTAAACTAGGTGGCTCCGAGCCCGAGGGACGGTGCCCAGAGTGTGAAAATTGGAGGAGTATCAGAAGTCCCACGAGCCTTGTTTCCACGAGCCCCCTGGTCTGGGCCAAAATCAGTGGAAGAGCAGTGCAGTACCTGGTAGACACTGGCTCACAAGTGACCACCATGCCTGAAGGACATTTTTGCCAACATTTCACGGAGGCACTATGGCCAGAATGGGGCCCAGTGATCAAACTTACAGCGGCCAACCACTTACCCATCCCGGTCACAGGGGTGGTATGGATGAACATAGAGGTCTGTGGTAAGATGTGGGGAGAAGAGGAGTAGTGCTGGTAGATGGAGAAGCAGCTAAGAACCATACCATAAGCCTGGGCATGTGTTTAAATATCTCAGCAGCCTTCTTTTCAACGAGTCCCCAGAACAGTTCTTGCAACAATGGAGTGACCAAACTCCTCAGAGAAGTGTCTTTCAGCAGCTGACACGGACAGCCCAGGTCCAAGAAACATACAGCGACGGGAAGGAACTTGTCATCGCACCCGCCTCCATCAATCGAGTGTTGCCCCTCGACAAACAGTGCTCCCCTTGCCTGTTTGAGCTGGTATTCCCCTGGAGGGGGTGGAGGTACAAGTTGAATCCAGCAAAGCCGACCAGCTGCAGTCGGGAATATTGGTTGCACGGACCTTGGCTACTGTGTGGGATGGTACTGTCCTCGTACACTGTGTAAATTTGGGGGAGATCGATGTAACTTTTCCCCCCCAGGAGTGAAGTTGCCCACCTCTTGGGCATGCCAGATGAGCTGGTTCCATCTGAGAAAGTACAGCTGATTGCAAGGCCAGAAGATCCGTGGCTGGTGACTGTCAAGGCAGAGGCAGCCCTAGACCCCAGATTGCTGCAGGAAGGGTGACGGCTACTGGAACACATGCAGGCAGAGCACTCTCAGAACTGACCCCTCAGCAGGTTTCCCAGGTGGAAGCCTTGTTAGGAAAATACCAGGATGTGTTTGCCAAAAACAAAGACAACTTTGGGTGCACCACGGCCATTACCCACGAGATACCCACCTGGGGTGTGGCACCAATCCGGGAACGGTATCGCCAGATAACCCCACAGATGTATCATGAGGTAAAGGGGATGCTGTCACAGATGTTGAAGAAGGGAGTGATTCGTGAGTCAGAGCCCGTGGATGGCCCCCATAGATTTGGTGCGGAAGGACGGTTCCTTACGCTTCTGTGTGGACTACCGCCGACTCAACGCTTGTACGGTGCGAGACTCGTATCCATTGCCGAGGATAGAGGAGTCCCTGTCGGCGCTAGGGACTGCCCGGTGCTTTTCCACGCTAGATCTGGCCAGCGGTTACTGGCAAGTACCAATGTCCAAGCAAGATCGAGCCAAGACAGCTTTCATACGTCCGATGGGATTATAGGAGTTCGACCGCATGCACTTAAGTCTAGCCAATGCCCAGGGAACATTTCAACACCTCATGGAGAGATGTCTGGGTGAACTGAACTTTGGAGCCACTTTGATTTACCTTTGATAAACATCTGCAGGGACTGGAGCAGGTTCTGAGTCGGCTACAAAAGTAAGGGTTGAAAGTGAAACCCAAAAAGTGTCACTTATTTCGTACCCAGATTGAATACTTGGGGCACGTTGTCTCCGCTGAAGGAGTGAGGCCCTCTCAGGAGAAAAATTCCCGCAGTACAAGAGTGGCCGACCCCAAAGACCGTGAAAGATGTGCGTGCATTCCTGGGACTCACAGGATACTTCCGGCTCTTCGTAAAAGACTTTACCCGCATCGCTAATCTTCTGGAGTTGTTGAGGGGAGTACCCTCTTGTGCAAAGAACAGGAACATACAGTGGGGAGAGCATCAGGAAGAAGCATTCCTTGCCCTGAAGAAAGATTTGACTGAGGCCCCTGTACTGGCCTATGCTGACTTCACACAGCCGTTCATCTTGCATACCGATGGGAGAGTCTACAGGGGCTCGGGGCAGTGCTTTCGTAGATGCAGGACGTCAAAAGAGCACGTCATAGCATACACCAGTCAGTCCTTACATGTCTTGGAAAAGAATCCAGATAACTACAGTTCATTCAAGCTGGAGTTGTTGGCGCTGGTGTGGGCGATGACTGAGAAGTTTGCGGAGTATCTGGCCGGCTCAGTAGTTCACGTGCGTACGGATAACAATCCGTTGGCTCATCCCGAAACAGCAAAGTTAGGGGCCCTAGAACAACGTTGGGTAGCCCGGATGGCAAAGTTCTGATACAGGATCTTCTGTAAGAGGAGAAGAATACTCATGCTGATGCCGCTTCTCAAGTGAATTATCACAAACCAGCACCCAGTCGGGATGAAGAGCTGGAGGCTGTGGAAGTCCCAGAGTTTGGAGAAACTGCCAGGACGGTGGCAGCTACGTGGGAGGAGACCCATGTGAGTTTGCTGGAGCAACACCGCCATCAGTGGGTCCGAATGAAGCGGGAGGATCAGGAGATAGTCCAGTTGAGACGGTGGATCGCGTCTAAATAGGTGCCCAGCCATCACGAGAGGAGGTCTGCATCACCAGGAATGCTGAGGATGCTGCATCAATGGGAAAGGCTTCAGTTGCGGGATGGCATCCTGTATCGGAAGATGTTCCTCTAATCGGAACTCAGCCTTGTCTGGCAGATGGTGATTCCCTCGTCCTTGGTAGACCAGGTGGCTACGGAAGGGCATGAAAAAGGAGTACATTTTGGTCCGGAAAAAAACCTTTCAATGGTTGCAGTGACTGTATCCATCCCAATCTGAGGAACATCATGGAAAGAGTCTGCCAGCAGTGCGGGAGTTGTGAACTGGTCAAACCACCCGAACAGCAGGCTCCCACAGAGACGGTGAAGGCCTCTGGACCTTGGGATCTGTTGGCCATAGATTACCTGATGATCGGGCCAGCGCATCATAGCTATGAGCACTGTTTAGTGATGATAGACCACTTTACCAAATTTGCCGTAGTGACGCCTACACGGGACCAGACTGCCGAGTCTGCTGCTCACGCAATCTGCAAGCATTTCATACAGTTGTATGGGTGCCCCAAACATATCCACTCCTATCAGGGGGCCTGTTTCCTCGGAAAGGTGATGGAGGAGCTGCTCCAGCTGTATAAGATCAATAAGTCCAGGACAACTCCCTATCACCCACAGGGGAACGGAGCTTGTGAGAGATTTAATCGCACCCTGATCCAAATGCTGCGAACCCTGGAAGAGGACTAGAAGGCTCGATGGACTGAATTCGTCCCTGAATTGGTGTGGGTGTATAACAATCAGAAACACAGCACCACCGACTTCACACCCTACTCTGTTCTTCGGACGGCCCGGGAAAGAGTTGGCGGAGTTGGAGTTAGAGCCCGAGGAGGACTAACCACGGATGGGGTGTAACCCTGGGTTCGAGAACACCGTCGTCGGCTACTGACTCTCCATCGATTAGTGCAGAACCGTCAACAGGAGTTGGAACATCCTCAAGTCACTCCTCAAAAGGGGACAGCTCTACGGTCTGGAGGCCGAGTCATGGTAAGAGAAGAGCCCCCACACAAGAAACTGGAGTACCGGTGGGAGAAGAGCCCATACAGAGTGAAGCAGCGACTTGGCAGCAAAAGTCCCCTCTGAGGTTCAGCCAGAAACAGAGGAAGGGGCCCCCCACTCGCACGCTGTATCAAAATATATTGCGACCATGTTTGTCTCGAGATCCCGAACCAGTGCAACTGGTCCCAGCACCCCCACAGGACGTTCCAGTGATAGAATCGTAGAGTTGGAAGGGACCTCCTGGGCCAACTGGTCCAACCCCCTGCTCAAAGCAGGATTTGCTAAATCATCCCAGACAGATGTCTGTCCAGCCGCTGTTTGAAGACTTCTATTGAAGGAGAACTCACCACCTCCTGTGGCAGCCTGTTCCACTCCTTGATCACTAACTGTCAAAGTTTTTTCTAATATCTAATCTGTGTCTCCTCCCATTCAGTTTCATCCCATTGCTTCTAGTCTTTCCTTGTGCAAATGAGAATAAGGATGATCCTTCTACAATGTGACAGCCCTTGAGATATTTGTAGACAGCTATTAAGTCTCCTCTCTGTCTTCTCTTCTGCAAGCTAAACATTCCCAAATCCTGCAACCTTTCCTCATAAGACAGGGTTTGCATATCGGTCACCATTTTGGTCGCTCTTTTCTGAACTTGCTCCAGTTTGTTGAGGTCTTTTTTTAAATGTGGCACACAAAACTGGACACAGTATTCCAGCTGAGGTCTGACCAAAGCGGAGTAGAGGGCAATAATGACTTCACGTGATCTAGACTGTATGCTTCTGTTAATACATCCTAGAATTGCATTTTTTGCTGCTGCATCACACTGTTGACTCAGTCTGTGATCTATTAGTATACCCCAGTCTTTCACATGTGCTGTTGCTTAGCCCTATTCCTCCCATTCTGTATATGCTTTTTTCATTTTTATTGCCCAGATATTTTCCCTGTTAAAAACCATTCTGTTAGTTGCTGCCCACTACTCCAGTTTATTTATATCTTTTTGAATTATCTCTCTCTTCTCTAGTATTAGCTATCCCTCCTAGCTTTGTGTCATCAGCAAATTTAATCAGTTTACCCTCAATTCCTTCATCTAAATCGTTGATAAAGATGTTGAACAATACAGGGCCCAGGACAGAGCCCTGTGGTACCCCACTTGAGACATTCTTCCAACTAGATGTGCAGCCATTTACAACCACTCTCTGGGTCCGATCACTAAGCCAGTTAGAAATCCATCTAACAGTTGCCTTGTCCATTCCATACTTAGTTATTTTTTCAATAAGGATTGTATGAGAGACTTTGTCAAATGCTTTGCTGAAGTCAAGATATACTATATCTACAGCATTTCCTTGATCCACCCAATCAGTAATACCGTCATAGAAGGAAATTAAATTAGTCTGACATGACTTATTAGTTACAAACCCATGCTGACTCTGGTTAATCACTTCATTCTTATCCAGGTACTTGCTGTCACGCCGCTCCCACCTGGGGGCGGGACCACTTCCGGTGCTGCGCCCGCTCCGGGAGTCCCGTCGGGTGCGCACCTCTTGCTCCTAACTCCATGGTTGCGCTATGTTTCAGTGTGCACGCGCGCTCTGCCCAGCTCTGTCTTTGGTCTTGTCCTCTCTATGACACTGGAGGGCATGACCCGGAAGTTCTTGTACTCATGTGCTATATCAGGCTACCTCTTCCTATGGGAGGTGCCCGTTTATTGTTGTGCTTCCTGGCTTGGTCTGCCTTGTCCTTGCTTGGCTGTACACTGTATTCAGGTCCTCTGCCTTGTGCTCTGTTGTACCTCCTGGCACACGCTCTTATCCTGTTCTCTGCTCTATGCTCAGTTGTGCCTCCTGGCACACCTGCCTAACCTTGCACTCTGGCGTGCTTCTCTGCACGCTCTCTGTTTAACTTTGTACCCAGGCGTGCTCCTTAGCACGCACTCTGCTTTGCTCGCTCCCAGGCGTGCTTGTCTGTGCATGCCATAAGTGCTCTCGTATACCCACCTTGCACTGTCCTGCATGTAGCGCACTCCCTTGTACATGCCTACTATTGTCTAGTACTCTCCGTGCCTCCGTACACTCGCCCTGTACCGCCCCGTACCCGGCGTGTCCCCGTGTCCACATTTTGCACGTTCCTGCTGACACACTCACTCGTGTCTCCTGTGAGCCGGCCACCTGGTGCCAGCCGTCATGGTACCTTACCCTCCTGGGGCCTGCCCCTGACACTCCCTGTATTAGGGTATGGTCCTCACTAGGTCAGCTCGCCCTGGGAGGGTTGGTGCCACGACCCAGAGGGTCCACTCCAGGAGTCGTCAAAGTATAATCAGGCCATGGACTCCGCTGGTACCACGGCTTCCGCCCAAAAGGAGCTGCTGTTCCTACGGAAAAAACAGACCAGGATCATGTCCTTTTTGAAATCCTTGGAGTCCCATCTGTCTTCCTTGCAATCCTCTGATCCTGGGAATGCATCCCAGCTAGCCAGTCTCCAACAAGAGCTCACTCGGCAACGCGACACCCAGGCCCAAATCTTCAGCTATATGGCGTCAGTAGATAGCCGGCTTCTTTCCTTTCAGTCTGCTGCCGGCGTTTCCGCCCAGGCTTCGGCCCCGCACCTGCTGCCGCGCTTGTGCAAACCACCCCGATACAGTGGTGACCCCAAGTTGTGTCAGGGGTTTTTGAACCAATGCCGGTTGCATTTTGAGCTCTTGCCATAGCATCACTACCCCACCATCGTGCTAAAATTGCTTTTGTTGTTTCCCACTTAGAGGGAGAGGCGTTGGCATGGGTAAACCCTCTCTGGGAGTGACGATCCCCTCGTCACTCAGCTTTCCATCTTTTTGAACACGTTTCGCAAGGTGTTAGACGAGCCGAGTCGTCTGGCTTCCGCCACAGAGTCCCTCTTTAACCTCCACAAGGGTACGCCATCGGTAGGACAATACGCTATCCGGTTTTGCACCTTGTCCTCCGAACTCGGTTGGAACAATGAGGCCCTTGTGGGGGCCTTCTTGAGTGGCTTGTCCGGTCGGATTAAAGATGAACTGGCGGGTCGGGATACTTGCATTGACTTGCATTTTCAAGAGCGTACCCGGGTGGCAGCCAGAGAGAGAAGACCTCCTCGTCTCCCTCCGTCTACTTGCAGTCCTCCCCGCTCGCGACCTGTGCCTTCTTCTGCGGTCTCCACTCCTGAGCCTATGCAGGTGGACCGTTTCAAGATGGCTGAACAGCGTCGCAATGAGAGGCTCACACAAGGACTCAGTCTTTACTGTGGGAGTACTTCTCATCTTCTTCGCTCCTGTTCCAAGAAGTCGGGAAACTTCTCTGCCTAGGAGTTGTAGGAGAGGCCTCCCTAGGTATACGTGACTCCTCTCCTCCCCTGATTGTGTCTGTCCTGTTGCATGTGGACTCTAAGCGCTATTCTGAAGAGGCTTTCTTAGACTCAGGAGCGAGAGGGAACTTTATTAGGCTCGAGGCGCTTAAAAAATACCGGATTCCTGTCAGATCCCTGGAGAGTGAGACTCCTTGGGTAATTGCTTCGGTCGATGGTAAACTCTTGCAGGAGACAGTTACCCATATCACCGAGGAGATTGAGGTACAGATTGGAGCTCTAAACCGGGAGAATATTTCCTTCCATGTCTTGTCAACTATGTCCCACGGACTTCTTCTTGGTCTCCCTTGGTTACGGACTCATGAGCCAACCCTGGACTGGAATGACGGTCGGGCGACATACTCCGCTGGGGGCCATCTTATCAGGAGAGGTGCTTGTCGTCCATCCATCCCATGAACTTTACCTGTCCGTTCTCGGCACCTGCAGGTCTGCCGTCGGCTTATTGGTCTTTCACGGAGGTCTTTGACAAAAAGGAGGCAGAGACTCTGCCTCCTCATTGTCCATACGACTGCTCGATTGACCTCGTTCCTGGAGCTAACCCACCCAGGGGCAGAATTTACCCGCTTTCGCTGCTGAAACCCAAGCTATGTCAGAATATATCCAAGAGACTCTTGCCAGAGGTTTCAGCCGCAAGTCCTCTTCACCCACAGACGCAGGATTCTTCTTTGTCAAAAAGAAGGACGGCTCCCTCCGTCCCTGCATAGACTATCGGGGGCTGAACGATATCACAGTCAAGAATAAGTACCCACTACCACTGAGCTCTTCGACCGGCTAAGAGGAGCATGAATTTTTACCAAGTTGGATCTTCATGGGGCCTACAACTTAGTCCGTATTCGCTCCGGTGATGAATGGAAGACTGCCTTTAACACCTGAGACAGTCACTATGAGTACTTGGTCATGCCCTTCGGCCTTTGCAATGCCCCAGCAGTACTCCAGGAGTTCGTGAATGACGTCTTCCGGGATATGCTGTACTCCTGTGTGGTAGTCTACTTGGACGATATCCTCGTGTTTTCCCGATCTGTCTGCTCTCTGAAAAAACGTGCGCCAAGTCCTCTTGCGCTTGAGGGAGAACCACCTATACACTAAGCTTGAGAAATGTGTGTCTTCGAACAGACGTCCTTGCCATTCCTGTTGTACATTATTTCAGACTCCGGTCTCCGAATGGTTCCAGTAAAAGTGTCTGCCGTTCTTGACTGGCCACAGCCCCATGGGGTGAAGGCAATCCAACGTTTCCTCGGCTTTGCGAACTACTATCAGCAGTTCGTTCCCCATTTTTCTTTGTTGGTTCGCCCCATCTTATCCTTAATCCGCAAAGGGGCTAACCCGAATGCTTGGTCTCCTGAGGCAGAAGAAGCTTTCCAGTCCTTGAAACAAGCTTTCGCCTCGGCTCCAGCGCTTCATCGTCCTAAGGTTAATAAATCTTTCACTCTCGAGGTGGACGCATCCTCTGCCGGGGTCGGTGCAGTCCTTCTCAAGAGGTCATCTTCCAGACATCTCGTCATCTGTAGCTTCTTTTCTAAAATTTTCGCCCCGTCTGAGTGAAACTACTCCATCGGCGACAAAGAGCTGTTGGCCATTAAGTTGACCCTGGAGGAATGGAGATATTTACTGGAGGGCACCATACATCCGTTCAAGATCTATATGGACCATAAGAACCTGGCATACATCCAGTCCGCTCAGACTCAATCCCCGGCAAGCCAGGTGGTCGTTGTTCTTTGCCCGCTTTGACTATGAACTTGATTTTCGGCCCGGCGATAAAAACATTAAAGCGGATGCGTTGTCAAGGTCTTTCCAGGCGACTGATGCTGAAAAAGCCTTCTCATCATCGACCAGTCTAAGGTGATGGCTCCTGTCAGGTTGACTATGTTACCTCCGGGAAGAACCTTTGTCGCTGAGAACAACCAGAGACGAGTGTTGAACTGGGGACATTCGTCCAAGATTGCTCGCCACGTTGGTGTCAAGAAGACACTCTCCCTAATTTCACACTACTATTGGTGGCCATCCCTTCCCCAGGATGTCAAAAGACTGACTTCTTGTCCTTCCTGCGCTCAGAACAAGGTACCCAGGCATCCACCTTCCGGTCTTCTGCTTCCGCTTCCTGTACCTTCCGTTCCATGGCAACACATAGCCATGGACTTCATTACCGATTTGCCTCGTTCCTCCGGTTGTACTGTGGTCCTGGTGGTTGTAGACCGATTCTCGAAAATGGCCCATTTTATTTCTCTTCCCGGTCTACCCTTGGCCCCTGAATTGGCGAATATCTTCATTTCCCACGTCTTCAGAATCCATGGATTCCCGTTGCACATTGTATCTGACAGAGGGGTTCAATTCACGTCCCGGTTTTGGAGAGCTCTTTGTGGACTCATGAAGGTGACATTGGACTTTTCTTCTGCCTATCACCCCCAAACCAATGGGCAGGTGGAACGTACCAACCAGATCCTTACATACTATCTCCAGCACTTTACTAATGCTCATCAAAACGACTGAGTCAGTATACTTCCTTGGGCTGAGTTTGCCTACAATAGCCACTCCATCGAATCGTCCATCAAGTCTCCCTTCATCATCTACGGACAGCATCCCAGTGTGCCTCTTCCGGTACTTCCTGTCTCAGGAGTACCTGCGGCCGACTCTCTATTCGTGGAGTTCTCCAGGGTATGGCAGGAGACCAAAACCGCTCTTGAGAGCACGTGACAGGATGAAACAACACGCTGACAAGAGGTGCCTGGACGTTCCCCCGTATCTTCCTGGTGACAATGTGGCTTTCCTCCAGATAGATCCGCCTTAACGTACCATCTTACAAACTGGGTCCCCGTTATATTTGTCCTTTTGAGGTTATCAGGCGCATTAATGATGTTGCGTCCAAAATGAAATTACCCCCTTCGCTCCGTATTCCCAATTCCTTCCATGTGTCCCTCCTCAAACCTGTGGTACTGAACCGGTTCCATCCTTCTACTGGCTACACTCCTCAGCCTGTTGGCAAGGGGGGATGAGTTTGAGGTAAACAACATTCTGGCCATGAAGAGGTAAGAGGGAAAACTTTTTTCTTAATTGATTGGAAGGGTTTTGGCCCTGAAGAAAGGTCTTGGGAACCCAGAGAGAATATCCATGCTCCTCAGATTTTGTCTAAGTTTCTTTCCAGCCTTAGAAAGAGAGGGCGTAAAGGGGGGGGGGGTACTGTCACGCCGCTCCCACCTGGGGGCGGGATCCTGGGCCCATCATCACCACTTCCGGGGGTCCCATCGGGTGCGCACGCACACCTCTCGCTCCTAACTCCATGGTTGCGCTATGTTCCAGTGTGCACGCGCGCTCTGCCCAGCTCTGTCTTCGGTCTTTTCCTCTCTAAGATACTGGAGGACTTGACCCAGAAGTTCTTGTACTCATGTGCTATATCAGGCTACCTCTTCCTATGGGAGGTGCCCGATTATTGCTGTGCTTCCTGGCTTGGTCTGCCTTGTCCTTGCCTGGCTGTACTCGGGTCCTCTGCCTTGTGCTCAGTTGTGCCTCCTGGCAAACCTTCTGCCTAGCCTTACACTCTGGCGTGCTTCTCTGCACGCACTCTAACTCTGTACTCAGGCGTGCTCCTTAGCATGCGCTCTGCTTTGCTCGCTCCCAGGCTTGCTTGTCTGTGCACACCATATGTGCTCTAGTATACCCTCCTTGCACTATCCTGCATCTAGCGCAATCCCGTGTACACGCCTACTATTGTCCAGTACTTTCCGTTCCTCCGTACACTCGCCCTGTACCGTCCCGTACCCGGCGTGTCCACGTTTTGCACGTTCCTGCTGACACTCTCACTCGTGTCTCCTGTGAGCCGGCCACCAGGTGCCAGTAGTCATGGTACCTTATCCCCTGGGGCCTGCCCTTGACACTCCCTGTATAGGGGTGGTCCTCACTAGGTCTGCTCGCCCTGGGAGGGTTGGTGCCACGACCCAGAGGGTCCACTCAAGGAGTCGTCACACTTACATACATGTTGTTTAATAATTTGTTCAAAGATCTTTCCCGGTATAGAAGTCAGACTCACCGGCCTATAGTTGCCTGGGTCCACCTTCTTTATGAAGATAGGAACAACATTTGCTCTTCTTCAGTCTTCTGGGACTTCTCCTGTTAGCCAAAAATTTTCAAAGATTATGGAGAGGGGTTTAAAAATTTATTCTGCCATCTCCTTCAGTACTCTGTGGTGTAATTCATCTGGACCTGGAGACTTGAATTCATTTAGGTTAGCTAAGTGTTTCCTCGCTATCTTTCTGTTTATAGATGTCCTGGATTCTTCCATTCCCTTAATAGAACAGTGAAGAACAGTTGATGTTACATTTCCTTTCTGAGAGAAAACAGATGCAAAATAGGAATTTAAAAGTTTGGCCTTCTTAACATCCTTTCTTATCATTTTCATCCTCTAAAAATCCTATAGCATCTTTGACTTTTCTTTTACTTTTGACATATCCCCAAAATCCTTTATTATTGCTTTTGACATCTCTTGCAAGCCTCAATTCATTGTCAGCTTTAGATAATCTGATTTGTGCCCTGTAAGTTCTGCAGACAGCATTATATTCTTCTTTAGATATGCCTCCCTCTTTCCATTTTATAAACATTTTTTTCTTCCTTTTTAGCATGTGCTTAAGTTCTGTGTTCATCTATCCTGGTTTCCTTAAATGCTTCCTATTCTTCCCTCTTTTCGGAATTGTTAATAATTGTGCTTGAGAATTTCATTTTTCAAGATTTCCCATCCTTCCTGGACATTTTTGTCCTTAAGGATATCCAGCCATTGGATCCCTCCAATTCTCTTTCTGAATCCCTTAAAATCTGCCTTTCTGAAATCTAACCTTGACGTCTGAGTCTTCACAGGTCTCCCTCCTCTAGTTATCCAAAATTCTAAAATAGGATGGTCGCTACCTGCTAGGGTCCCAGCCACTTTACCTACTCAACCATGTTAGGGCTGGCGGAACGCACCAAATAATAAAGAGATGGTAAGAGGTAGGTTCGCAGCCCGGAGTCCACCGTGCAGAGATGACAACTGCTGCTCGGTAATGGCGCACAATAACTGGCGGTATAACTACACAGGATAACTTCACCTGGTTAATAGAAAGCGGACCCTGATGCTTCACAGGACCGCGATACCGCTGAGTAAGCACTAGTGTTGTGGTCACAGGACCCTGCCCCAAGGACACGGGGTTAGAGTCCCTCTAGAGTCCCTCTAGACCCACTAGCGTTCGGCGCCGCTACTGCGGTGCCTGGACATAAAGCACACTAGGTGCAGACAGCGCCGCACTGGCGGACGCCACTAACCAGCCTAACCTTATGGCGGGACCTTCCTGATGGTCCAATCAGAACTGGAGAAGGACCTGAGCATGTGACCTCCGATCTCCAATGAGAGATTGTCCCACAGGCATGCTCAGTGGACCGAAAGGAGGACTTAGTCCCTGGAGTAGCTCGCTGCTGACCAGCATGCGTTGCTATAGCTGGACCAGAGACGACAGCAGCAACCAAACCCACAGAGCTGGTCTGAGCAGAGCACCGGGATCGAGGAGTCTGCTGAGCAGCCTCCTCTGCAGCCAGAGAGGAATGGGAGACTGCCAAAAGCAAAGCGCGGGATTCCTGCTGTGCAGCGACAGGAACCCAACGCCTAACAAGCCATTTCCTCCCTGTTTATAAGGATTAGATCCAAGGTAGCAGTTCCCCTTGTTTACTCCCCTACCTTTTGGAAGATAAAGTTGTCAGCAAGAGAGGATAAGAATTTCCTTGACCTGTTAGTTTTGCCTGAGAGAGATTCCCAACAAAATGTCAGGATAGTTGAAATCTCCCATGACAACCAGGTCATATTTTTTGGAGAACTTGGCCATTTGATGCATAAAGAGTTCATCCATATCTTCAGCTTGCACAGGCGGCCTGTAGTAAATGCCTACAATGGTGTCCTTTCCATTGTTCTGTCCTTGTATTGTTACCCAAACAGTTTCCACAGAACTCCCAGTCTCTGAAGCTTCAATCTCTGTGCAGATATACGCATTTCTAACATACAATGCGACACCTCCTCCTCGTTTATCAAGTCTGTTTCTTGCAAATAAGTATCCTTCTAGTCTTGTATTCCAATCATGTGTATTGTCCCACCAAGTTTCAGTGATTCCAATGACATCTTATTTCTTTTCCTGCATGAGTAGTTCCAATTCTCCTTGTTTGTTGCCCATGCTTTGTGCATTAGTATAGAAACATTTTAGTTTGTGATTGGTTTCTCTTTCTCCAATATTTTTATTATTTAGATTCTTTTGTCTTTGTTCTTCCTTTCTATTTCTAATAGCAGAGTTCTCAATAGCATGTCAGGTGTATGGCTTTTTCTGGCCTTTTGCTTCCCTTCCCACATTGTTCTAGTTTAAAGCTCTCCTGATTAGTGTAGCAAGGCGACTTCCAAATACATGTTTTCCAGTCTTCGTAAGGTGCACCCCATCTCTAGCAAGTAGTCCATCGTATAGGTAGATGTTGATGTTGAAGACGAGGAAGATTCCCAACTTCCCTCGGGGGATACGAAAACAGGGCTGGTGCCTGAAACTACCAACATACCGGGAGTGACCCCGACTCCCGTTATTGTACTAACAGAAAATGTGCAATCTGCATTTTAACAAAATTTGACCGGTGCAAAAGTATGGGCACCTCAACATAAAAGTGACATTAATATTTCGTAGATCCTCCTTTTGCAAAAATAACAGCCTCTAGTCGCTTCCTGTAGCTATTAAGGAGTTCCTGGATCCTGGATGAAGGTATTTGTGACCATTCCTGTTTACAAAACAATTCCAGTTCAGTTAAGTTTGATGGTCGCCGAGCATGGACAGCCCACTTCAAATCATCCCACAGATGTTCAATGATATTCAGGTCTGGGGACTGGGATGGCCATTCCAGAACATTGTAATTGTTCCTCTGCATGAATGCCTGAGTAGATTTGTAGCGGTGTTTTGGATCATTGTCTTGCTGAAATATCCATCCCCTGCGTAACTTCAACTTCGTCACTGATTCTTGCACATTATTGTCAAGAATCTGCTGATACTGAGTTGAATCCATGCGACCCTCAACTTTAACAAGATTCCCGGTGCCAGCATTGGCCACACAACCCCAAAGCATGATGGAACCTCCACCAAATTTTACTGTGGGTAGTAAGTGTTTTTCTTGGAATGCTGTGTTTTTTAGCCTCCATGCATAACGCCTTTTTGTATGACCAAACAACTCAATCTTTGTTTCATCAGTCCACAGGACCTTCTTCCAAAATGTATCTGGCTTGTCCAAATGTGCTTTTGCATACCTCAGGCGACTGTTTGTGGCGTGCTTGCAGAAACGGCTTCTTTCGCATCACTCTCCCATACAAGAACTGTACCTGTGTTCTTCCATTTCCTTACTATGTTCCTCACAGTGGAAACTGACAGATTAAATCTCTGAGACAACTTTTTGTATCCTTCCCTTGAAAAGCTATGTTGAATAATCTTTGTTTTCAGATCATTTGAGAGTTGTTTTGAGGAGCCCATGATGCAATCTTCATAGGAGAATCAAATAGGAGAACTACTTGCAAGTGACCACCTTAAATACCTTTTCTCATGATTTGATACACCTGGCTATGAAGTTCAAAGCTCAGTGAGGTTACAAAACCAATTTAGTGCTTCAGGAAGTTAGTAAAAAGTAGTTAGGAGTGTTCAAATCAAGAAAATGATAAGGGTGCCCATACTTTTGCACTGGTCAAATTTTGTTTAAATGCAGATTGCACATTTTCTGTTAGTACAATAAACCTCATTTGAATCCAGAAATATAACCGAGTCCATCAGTTATTAGATATATGAAACTGAAATAGCTGTTACAAAAACCAAAATTGTTATAAAGAAAAAAGTTTAACATTAATAGGGGTGCCCAAACTTTAACATATGACTGTAATGTCCTGAACTGACTTGGCTGGCTTGGGATCAAATATGCCCATAGTGGACCTTATTGCCCTAACCAATCTGTCATTATCTTCAACTGGGAAGCAGGGCCTACCCCCCAACCGTGTCCTCATCGGAGGAGAAAGAGGAGGATGAGTCCATCGGGTCCCCCTTAAACGTTACTGATCCTTTAGACTCGGACAACAGTGGTTCTGGCTTCCCCTCTTCTCTTTGCCCCATCTGGTGTCTTAAGGAGTCCTGGACCTCTGATTTAATAATTGTTTTAGGTTCATAGCAATCCCAGGGGTTTCTTCTGAGACAGCATGCTGTATACACCCAGGGCAGAGTCTCTTATTTAAAGTGTTGGGTAGATCCCCTTTGCACAGGACACACTCCCTATTGTTCTGCTTGGAACTATGTTTCAGGTGCCTTCCCTAGTAAAGGAATACACAGAGAAAGGGGGTCTGTTTTAATACAGTGCATTTTCACGTAGATCACTCACTATTCAGCTGATCAATCTACGGTACCAGATACGGAGGCTGAGCTGGTTCTGAAGAACGTATCCCCCTTGCAGTGGGCTCATGACCTGCCTTACTCTTCAGGCTGGTCCTGCTGCTTGTACAACTGCCATTGCCAATGCTGCTGGTGGCGCTGAAAAGGCTCCTGTGTCGACTGCAGCGAAGAAGATGGCGATTGTGGCTACTGCTGTAGCTCATCTTTGATTCGGATGCTGCAGGGAATGCCACCATCTTTCCTGGGCACTACCCTTTAAATATCGGGTGGCCCCTCCCACCTCATCTCCTGAGTTTTCAAATCCAGCGTGCCGGGATTCCTCTAGCCCTACGCATGCGCAGACCCAGATGGCGGCTGAAGTCACCTGAGTGCTACATCACCGGGACGCGCCAGATATCCTCCTGTGTCTCACGCGTACGCAGCCCCCAGTCGGCCTTGCTTTCCGACGCACTCTGCTCCAGGCCACACCTGCTTCCCCCCAGCGTCCCCAGCCGCACGCAGACCCGGCAACTTGTCCTGGCGCACATTGCTGGGGCACTTCTACAACCCGCAGCGCGCGCAGCCCCAGGACCCGTGTCGGCTAGGAGACATTTGCCCAAGAGGTCTCAGCCTGCACGGCGCTGTAGCAACCTCACTCGCAGATAGCATCCTACGTTTTCGGATAAGTGTACCGCTTCATCTGCAGGTTCCCATGAGGATAGAAAACCGAACTGATGCGGAAGAGAGGTACCACCTTTTTATTCAGTAGGTTTCCTATCCTGGTGGGCAGATACCCTCTCAGGTGGTGCAGTCATGGGAGAAGGGAAAAAAAATAAGACATGATTTTCCAGTGTGGTGACATTTCATAAATCCCAACACGTCCTATATGTATACTGCCCATACATGTCTGACATTCACAGTCTGAACATGGTCCAATGTCCGGGACGTCTGCAGGTCTCCTGACCTGTATCAGCCCAGCATACCCGAGGCTGCAGAGCTCACACACCATATTATGGCACCAGTCAACTTTTCAGCGCCCATAGAAGTTGACATGAATCATGCCATGTTCCATCACATTCTTTATAAAGAGTGAGAAAAAAAAAAATCTAATATTCCCAAATATATGTCCAAAAACAAAAAAAACTCTAGTCTGACCCAATGCAAAATGAGACTGCAATTGTTTCTATATGTAGAAGTGTGTGTAGAGGAGAGTGGGGTAGTGAGAGTCAAATTAAAGGAGTTGTGTTTTAATAAAAGAAAAAAAGATTTGGTTTTGGCCACATTCACGCGTTCAGTATTTTACATCAGTAAAGTATTTGGAAGTATCAGTGGTCGGGGGGGGGGGGGGGGGTGACCCCCCCGTTATCAAGAATTTTTCTCTAGCAACCTTCCACGACAGCATAGGAGGTTGTCTCCACGCCCTAATGGGGGACAGGAAGCACGAGAGGTTAAAGGGTCCCTTCCACCTCCCTCTCACCAGTGTCTTTCCTGTCCCCCATGGGGCATGGAGAGGTGCGGTATGCTGTGTGGCCGGCTGCTGCAGCCTGTTAGTCAGCACAAGACCACATGTTTGTGGGATTCGAGGGACCCAAGCGAACAGGTTTCCCAGTACATAGGAGCATAGTAGATGGTACTCCCATTCCTGGGAGATCATTAGAGAAGCGCTACTCAGCCCCTTCGGAACTCAGGCATAGATACCCCCTGGAGGGAGGGGAGTTTAAATGGGACCTTCCGAAAGTTGATGTCAAGGTGGCGAGGGTGGTGAAGAAAACGGTCCTTCCTTTTGATGACGCGTCCCAGCTTAGAGACCCGATGGACCGTAAAGCAGAGAGCCTCCTAAGGAAAGCCTGGGAAACCTCTGCTTTTTCCTTAAAGTCAGGGATTGCGTCCACATGCGTGTCTAAGTCTCTCTTCCAATGGATAAAGGAACTAGAGAGTCATATTTCTCGGGGAACCTCAAGGGGTGACTTATGAATGGGTCACCGAGGAGAAAAAGTTTAAACAAGCTAAGTCACAGAAAACCAGAGAGGTTGGTAACTATGCAGATTCCTGATCTTAACCACACAACTAGCAGCAGCCGTGGAGGGTGCCTATGATGATCCTAGACGCTTCGTCACAGCTGGAGGACTAAATAAGTCTAAAGCAAGAAAAGGGGAAATCTAACTGCCCCAGAGCAGACCCCAAAGACAGCCCCCACACATGTATTGACGGTGAGACAAGCTGAAAGCACAAACACAGGCAGGAAAATAGGCTGAGCAAACGATGGGGCCCAAACTAACTAGACAGAATAGGAAAGGAAAGACACTGTCTGCAATCTGCCAAAAACCCTACAAAAATAATGTCCAACACTTCTGATAGCAAAATTAACCCTGAAGTCACTAAACTTCTCCCACTATATCAGCACTCTGAAATATTCTGAGATAGAGCAAAAAGAGGCCAATCTAATAAAGGACAAAAAACAAATTGGCAAATACAGATAAATAAGAGTGGAAATTCAGCACAGCCCCAGCCAGGGCTGGCTGACCACACAAAAAACTGAATAGACCAACAAAATCAAGTGTGAACATTAGCAGAAAAACTTAGCTTTAGATGACTGGAACAGAGCTGAAAACAAAGACCTGACAAGCAGAAGGAATCACCAGCACCAGAATAGGGCGTCGGCTGTCTTAAATCCAGTCTGAGATTCCTGAGGTCCAATCGTCATCCTCATTATCAGGTGGCAGATCGCTACTGATTAAATCAGCCTCACTACCTCCAGTTACCACCAGAGAAAGCATGGAAGGAGAACTCACAACTGGTGGACCGAAAAATTAACTCACAACAGGTGACCTGAACGCCCTTCCTATACTACAAAGAGCTACAGGCTTCTTGGCGGATGCATCGATGGAGATGATCCGCACTTCTGCCAGGGCTATGGTACAGTCCAACTCGGCCAGACGTGCCCTCTGGCTTAAAACATGGAGCGGGGATGTTACCTCCAAGGTGAAGCTCTGCTCTTTGCCCTTCAAGGGTGAACATGTCTTCGGCCCGGCCTCAGATGAAATTCTTGAAAAGGCCACAGACAAAAAGAAGGTACTTCCTGAGCAGAGGACTCCAAAAAAGCGGCTTTTTCGAGCCCCCAAGAATCAGCCATCCCAGCCGAGAGGGAAGGGAATGTCGGGAAGATGGAGTTATGCTAAGGGGACAGGCAGGAATATCCTGGTCCCCCAGCAGCAACAGCCACAAGAAAAGCAATGACTCGACCTCGGTTGGGGGGGGGGGGGGGGGGGGAGGCTTTCGGGGTTCTTTCACTCTTGGCAGTAGATTTCCAACAGCCCCTGGGTCCTCAGTGTGATCAAAGAGGGACTACTACTAGAATCGAATCCTCCCCCCGTGGGGTATAAGAGTTACCTCCCTACCACCTCGGGAGACTACAGCTCTAAAATCCGGCATTCAACTCCTTCTACAATCAAACACCATTTCTCAGGTCCCTGTGGAGGAACAGGGAAGGGGGCATTATTCCAGGCTGTTCCTAGTGAAGAAACCCACAGGAGAGGCAAGAATAATAAATCTCAAGGGCCTCAACAGACACATCGCATATCGCAGATTCAAGATGGAGTCGGTAAAGACTGCCATTCCTCTGATAGGGCTGTCTTACTTCATGGCAACCATAGATCTGAAGGATGTCTATTTTCACATTCCTATACATCCTTCTCACAGGAAGTACCTAAGGTTTGCGATCCGTCAGGGTCCAGACATCCGGCACTATCAGTACAATGTACTTCCCTTTGGAATATCCTCTGCCCCTCGAGTATTTTCCAAAATTATGGCGGAAGCTGTGTCCCACATCAGAAGCCAAGGTATATGCATTGTACCCTACCTGGACGACCTGCTGATAATAGGAGCCTCATACCAGACTCTGGTAAACCAGGTGACCCAAACTCTGGGTATTCTCCAATCGCTGGGGTGGATCTGGAATATAAAAGTCGCAGATCCAACCCTCCCAGCAGATAAAATTCTTGGGAATCCTCCTAGATTCAGGGAAACAAATGTCCTTCGTCCCGAAGGAACTTCAGAGGGCCATAATTTCAAGAATCTCGAGCTTCAGGAAACAGAGGTCCCTGACCCTCAGGTCAGCTATGTCCATACTAGGGTCAATGACCTCCTGCATCCAGTCGGTACCTTGGGCGCAGGCTCACTCCAGAATACTCCAGTCCCATATCTTGGGAAACTGGAACAGAGATCACACCTGCCTGAACAAAAGAGTCCAGACCCCAGGAAGCGTGAAAGCTTCGCTAGCATGGTGGATGGACCACAAAAATCTGTGCAGGGGAATCAACTGGTCCCAAATCCCCTTGGTCACGATAACATCGGATGCCAGCAAAAAAGGCTGGGGAGCCGTAGTGTCCCAACAACCATTCCAGGGGTTGTGGAGCCAGAGAGTGAGTACAAAGTCCTCAAACTCCAGGGAACTGAAGGCTGTGGAGGAAGCTCTCCTTGCAGCAAGACACCTAGTTCAGGGCCATCATATCAGAGTCTACTCGGACAATGTAACAACAGTGGCCCATCTCAGACACCAAGGTGGTACAAGATCCAGCAGTCTAGAGGGCCTGTTGGGCCGAATATTTTGCTTGGCCGAAAGAAACCTCCGGTCTCTAACAGCAGTCCACCTAAAGGGTACCTCCAATCTTCAGGCAGATTTCCTGAGCCGAAAATGCATCCAGCTTGGCGAGTGGAGCCTAAACGAAAAAAATCTTTCAGAAGCTGGCCAACAGGTGGGGCCAACCGGAGGTGGATCTACTGGCCTCAAGAGAAAATGCTCGGGTGAGAAACTATTTTTCCCTGAACCCCAGGGACAGATGCCTGGGGGTAGATGCCTTCGCCCACAAGTGGAGGTTTCATCTGGCATATGCCTTCCCGCCAGTTCCAATCCTTGCCGCAACCCTGAGGAAGATCCGAGAAGATCGAACCCAGACCATCCCAGTAGTTCCGCTATGGCCAAAAAGGAGCTGGTATTCTGATTACAGAGCTACAGGTAGAGGGTCCAGTCCTCCTACCCCTGGAAAATGACCTTCTCTTACAGGGCCTGCTACATCACCCAAACCTCCGGGGAATGAGGTTAGCGGCCTGGTTACTGAGACCCAGATCTTGAGGGCCAAGGGTCTATCAGAGGGAGTAATAAACACCCTCCAGAAATCCCAGAAGCCGGTCACCATTGCTATATATAATAAAATATGGAAAAAGTTTTCCTCATGGTGTCTGCCAGATTTGACCCAGGAAACACTAACATTTCCCGTATCCTGGATTTCCTACAGAGGGGGCTTGAGCTAGGTCTAAAGCCTAGCACACTGAAAGTACAGATATCAGTATTAAGCTCCATGTTTGACTGTGACTTGGCCAACTACAGGTGGATAAGAAGATTCATTACATCAGCCACTAGGCTACATCCAAAAAAGCCAATTGCGGTTCCACCATAGGACTCAAACGTGGTTCTTACGGGACTCATTCAATCACCCTTTGAGCCCCTGCCATCCTGTACTTCTCAGCTGCTCTCCTGTAAGGTGACCTTCCTTATAGCAATAACCTCAGCAAGGCGAATAGGAGAGCTTCAGGCTCTATCAGAGAACCCTACCTAACAGTCAGAGATGACTCCATAGTTCTCTCCCTTGATCCGTCTTTTCTACCAAAGGTTGTGTCGGACTTTCATAGATCACAGAATATAATTCCCCCCTCATTTTGTCAAAACCCAGCAAACCCTAAAGAAGAGGCGTTTCATACCCTGGACGTAAGGCAAATAATTCTCACTACATAGAGTGTACCAAGCATTATAGAATCGACCACAACCTATTCATCCATACCTCTGGTCCAAACAGAGGAAAGAAGGTAGCAAAAAACACCATTGCCAATTGGATTAAAAAGGCTATCTCTGAAGCATACCTGGTGCAAATCACCACTCCCCCTACAGGGATCAAAGCGCATTCAACACGATCTACCTCTACTTCATAGGCTGAGAGGGCAGGCGCATCTTCAGAGCAGATTTGTAAGGCAGCAACCTGGTCCTCCTTACATACTTTTTCTAAACACTACAGGTTGGACCTTATGTCCAACAGGGATTTAGTCTTTGGCCGAAAAGTTCTTCAGGCCGCTGTCCCCACCCCCTAGTGCAGTATAGGTTGTTATGCCTCCTATGCTGTCATGGAAGATTGCTAGAGAAAATAGAATTAGACTTACCGGTAATTCGGTTTCTAGAAACCTTCCACGACACCACTATTTCCCTCCCTGCATTCTTGGACAAATTCTGAGAATCTTAAGGTAACTGGTGCTATGGTAATCAGTTATAAGTCACTGGTGAGAGGGAGGTGGGAGGGACCTTTTAACCTCTCGTGCTTCCTGTCCCCCATTAGAGCGTGGAGACAACCTCCTATGCTGTCATGGAAGGTTTATAGAAACCGAATTACCGGTAAGACTAATTCTATTATCTATATATTTATGGGCAATATAACCCCGCACAACTTTTGCCTCCACTTTCAGTTCCGGTTAGGAACTTGCAGCTCTCTGGCACCCTCCCTTAACCTAGGTGCAGTTTCCTGACTGACCTGAGGGTAAGTAGTTGCCGGAAAGGCTGCCTTGTAGCATCCTGGTTATTGGGCACTCCACAGTGAAGGTGGTGTATATCACGAGTCTCAGGCAGAAAAAAAACACACAAACTTCCGATCCGACACTGCCAGGGTTTTCCAATACCACCAGGACACTTTGCTGCCACCAGTTCATGTTTGATACTAAAGACTATATTGGGTCAGGAACCCACCCACAGGTAGCATAATTAGGCAGAGTATGTGTTGGTTCGATCACAGAGCAAGGAAAATGAAGCTAGTAAATTTTTTAGTTTACTTCAGAAAATATAAGCAGTGTTTACAAAAATACAAGAGATTATAAAAGTAGACAAACTACAGCATGTGCAGACCCTTACAAATAAGAGGGATTAAAATAAGAAACTTACTCTACCTCAGCCACAGATATGACGTGTTGCTAAAGGGGAGGAGAACCTTCCCATAGCAAAGGGTCCTTCAGCAGAGCTTTGTGTAGCTGGTTCTCCAGGCATCTGACGCCTTCCTCATGGAGCGTCTGAGCTTTATGCTTTTCTCTTGCTGACCTCACTAGGTGAGCCGAGCTGTAGAACGTACGCCCCTTTTGAACAGTTATTAAAAACTTCTACTTGCCATAACTCTGGCTGGGAAGCTCACAGAGTAATGACAGGAGTATTATATTTTCTCTTACGAAATTATCTTTCATTTGAGACCAAACATGACACGTCTGCGCTTCACTGGGGGGGCAGAAACTGTTTTCTTGGTTTCTGATGGGCGCACAGGCTGAAAAACCTTGCTATGCGTAGCCTAAATTATACAGATTCTGAAAATATATATTTTTGTTTCCTGTCTCTAGGATTATTGTGTGTTATTACATTTGAGTTTCAATAGACAAAGGAAATTTTAAATCATTGGCGGGAGAGTCTGCTCTGAGCTGGTCTGGGTAATGACCAGCTGCTGGAGGGTGGAAGTCTTGCGCTGTGTGGCTGCATGTTCACATTCAGAAGTACAGTGTACAAACCAACTGGATGTAGGGTGACGGTCAGCGCCAGAAGTGTACTTAGGACATTTAGGAAATACTCATATTTTCCTGACAGGAAGCCAAAACCAGGAGTGGGTGATAAATCCAGAAGTGGTGAAGTGTTTCTATTATACTTTCCCTCTGATTGTTCCACTCTTAGTTTTCGCTTACAAATACTGCTGTGAAATACTGACTGAACATGTGAATGTGGCCTTAATTGCAGAACCGGCGCCACTTCTGTAAATGAGCTGTTTGGTTTTGTGGCTTAACCCCATTAAATGGTGCAAAAAGTAACAACTCAACATGGTCTACTGACAAAGAGTTCCGCCGTTTCTGGAACAGAAAATCAGACCCCTTAAAATCAATACTTACCTGTGACAAAGGAACCTTTTTCCTGACGTCTCAATAGTGGCATCACACAGGGTTTCTGATAGATAAAACGTTCGTAATCCTAAATAAAAAAAACAAAAACAAAAAACAAAACACGGTTATAATATATTGCATCAAAAGGCAAAAAAATAAGCGCGTAGGGGAAAAAAAAAATACTTCAAAACATTGCTTATCCCCTGATGCCTTATTATTGCTGCTCTCGGCCATCTTACCTGCAATGATGCTTTTTTGAAGTATGTCATGGTCGTCCTTGTGCTCCTCAATGTGCTGCATGTACCTCGGTGGTTGGCGGGTGATCTGTAGATTGTAACGTCTTCAAAATGATAAAGTCAAGCTAATTTCCCAAAGAAAGTCTAACCATACCTAAAGGTTAAAAAAATAAAGGAGGTTTATTCTCCATAAGGAGATGTTCATATAGTTTTATTACTTGATTTTCCATGACATTGGAGTTGGCGATGTGCGGCTGGATTACCTCCTCCAACCACCAACCTCCCAGGAAACTCCCCACCCACTTGAACCCCCAAATAACACCAGGACACCAAAATGGAATATAATGGCCACAGCAGCCTTTTATTTAAGCTTTTCAGGAAAGGTGGTTTAGAGAACGTAGGTATAATGAAATGACAAGATTGGAGGATTTGGTTAGGTCTTTTGAGGGCAGTATTTCTTCATGGAGCAATACAGAATGGACATTATTGCGGGAAGTCAGATGCTAGGAGGGGTTCTGCTATGCAAGATCATAGTGACCTTAGATCAGTTACTAGCTTCTAAAGCTATATATATAAAACTGAAGAGTGTGTGTGTGTGTGTGTGTGTGTGTGTGTGTGTGTGTATATATCGCCAACCAATCATGAAGTATCTTTCATTTCACCAGAGCTGTTTAAAAGAAACTGAGTTGTGATTGGTTGCTATGAGCTACAGTTTTCTCACTCGACAACACCTCAGCAGACACTGACATGGTGGGAGAAATCTAGCATCCCCGGGAACATAAGCTCCCAGCCATTGTCTGCCCCCCAGAAAGGAGCAGAGATCACATGACAAATGAATCACCCCCTCCCTGCCCATATACACATCACACATCCTCCATCCCATAGGCACATCTTCCCTCTTAAAGGGATCTCCGGTATGGAAGTCAGGACAAATCCCTCAGCGCTCTGATACTGACCCCAGGCCTCTCTTAAAGGAATCCCTGGTACGGAATTAGGACCGTTCCACTCAGCGCTGTAGTTCTGACCCCAGGGTCTCTTAAAGGGATCATTGGTATGGAAGTGAGGGCAAATCCACTCTGCGCTCTGATTCTGACGCCAGGCCTCCCAAAGGGATCCCCGGTTTGGAAGTTAGGACCGTTCCACTCAGTGCTCTGGTTCTGACCCCAGGCTGACGGGACGATGTGGGATATTAGGGGTAGTAGTCCAGTAGCTTTGGCTGACGGGATGATGTGGGATATTAGGGGTAGTAGTTCAGTAGCTTTGGCTGACGGGATGATGTGGGATATTACAGTGAATGTGGCTATGCGGAGTGGGTGAGGAGAATACATATAGCTTGAAAAAGGTCCACAATTCTTAGGACCGGAACGTCGCTGTATGGGCAACTAGCCAGATGGGCTAATAAATAGCACTTTAACTGGAACTTCCTTGGTGTGCTGCTTTCATCTTGAGGACTATAATATATATATATATATATATATATATATATATATATATATATATATATATATATATATATATATATATATATATATATATATATATATATATATATATATCCCTCCTCGGTACCGGGCCAGTGTCAGGTGGATGTGTCACAGCAGCGGTGACCCAGTCCGTGGCCCTGGGCGCCCAAGTAATCAGGGGTGCTGAATGGTGGTTTGTAGTTAATGGAATAGTTTGTGACGCCACCTGTGGTGTTCGGCAAGTGGGATGTTGGGCCGATGCTGCATGCAGATCCTCTGGGGCTGGTGGTGTGAGCAGTCAAGATGGTGAAGCTCCCCACAGATGGAGCTTTAGCCCCAGGGCAGTGTAGATGTAGGGGCAGAGGAGAGGTGCAGGCGGTGTACAAGCTGATACCCAGATGCAGTGGTACAGGGTGTGTTGGTGCAGGAATAATTGGAGGACACCAGGGCGTGCAGTTCCAAAGCTGTGCTGTGTCCTCCGGGTCAGGGACTCCATCAACCTCCAGATCAGATGGAATGCTCCCTTCCAACACTCCGCCAACATGTGCCTTTCTGAACCTCTCCTCTTATAGCGCCTTTAAGTGTGAAGTACTCCTAGTACTGAGTTACACTGACAGATGTTCCCAAGAACTCTACTTGTACAGCAGACAGCTGTAGCCTGCTTCGGGGACTCCTCTCTCCAGAGTCCCGGTTCACTATTCACGTTGCTGTTGTGCCCCCAAGTCTTAGATGGGAGTAGTGTATAAAATGAGGATGATTGACCTCATGGAGATCAACATCCAACACTGCGGAGACACCATCACGTGTTTCTCAATGCAGTGATTCTAGAGCACTGCCCCCATCCCTTATGGGAAATATGCAAAACATGCAAAACAGAAGCCGCGGAGACACCATCACATGTATCTCAACGCAAGCAATGACTAGCCAGGTCTTTCCCCGGGAAGGAGCAACAACGGGAAGGGCAGTCTCCAATGAAGGAAACCACCTATGCCAAAACATGGTATCCATCCACAGACAGCTGTTTCGGGGTATTTGCCCCTCATCAGTGTGGAGTAGGAAACTGGCTAGTAGGAGCAATGCCTAGTAGAAGAGATCTATGGAGATCAACATCCAACACTGCGGAGACACCATCACGTGTTTCTCAACGCAGTGATTCTAGAGCACTGCCCCCATCCCTTATGGGAAATATGCAAAACATGCAAAACAGAAGCCGCGGAGACACCATCATGGGGGCAGTGCTCTAGAATCACTGCGTTGAAAAACATGTGATGGTGTCTCCGCAGTGTTGGATGTTGATCTCCATGAAGTCAATCATCCTCATTTTACACTGTCTTCTACTAGGCATTGTTCCTACTAGCCAGTTTCCTACTCCACACTGATGAGGGGCAAATACCCCAAATCAGCTGTCTGTGGATGGATACCATGTTTTGGCATAGGTGGTTTCCTTCATTGGAGACTGCCCTTCCCGTGGTTGTTCCTTCACGGGGAAAGACCTGGCTAGTCATTGCTTGCGTTGAGAAACATGTGATGGTGTCTCCGCGGCTTCTGTTTTGCATTAGATGGGAGTAGTGCATTTAAAGCCCACTACTCCACCGGTGTCTGCTGCAGGACCTTCAGTATCCATACCTCGGGGACCGGGCCTCGGCCTTGCGCTTAGAACTCTAGACAGGGTTCTCCTCTAACCTACGTCCTCTCTGTTCCCTACTAATCCCTCTCTCATAGAAGATCAGGCTTCAGTCCAATGTCTTTCTCCTTCTTTCCTTTCCTGTGCCAGCTGGCTCAGATCACTGAGGCAGCTGCAGCACTCCTTCCTCCATCCATCTTCCAGGGATCCTCACTCCTCTCCGAGTGATTCTCTCTCTCCCACCGACTGACTGACTGCCAACCTAAAACTTCCTGCTCTTTATGTATTCTAAACTCCACCCGCCTCCCAGCACGTTTCGTGTTCCAAGCAGGGAGCCACCAAAGGTGCTCCGCTACACTCCAAGCAGGGAGCCGCAATGTGGCTTTGCTCAACTACCATGTTGTGTGGGATGCGAGTGTTGGAGCGTGGTTAGGAGCCTCAAACTCACCTGGATGGTGGGGTACCACAACTCAGGAGGACGTGCAGTACCTCTGTGGCAACTGAATCCTCAGGGGCGCTATATATATTATATATATCACACACACACACATACCCATAATTTGTCATAACTAACCATAGTTACTGTGCCTGGGCAGCACCGGGCTCTTCAGCTAGTTTCATATATTTAGCTTCACAAAACATATGATCTTAGCTTCAAATGCCCATCACCGACTGAGACCGCTGTTCCAGAAAAGCTCAAAGCTGCCCACCCCGACCGATCCAGCTGTCCCAGAGAGGCGCAATGCTGTCCACCGCAACCAACCGAGCAACTGAACCATCTCTCCCAGAAAGGTGCAAAGCTGCCCACCCCGACCGACCGAGCCAGCTGTCCCAGAAAGGCGCAAAGCTGCCCACCCCAACAGACCAAGACAACTGTCCTGGAAAAGGTCAAAGCTGCCCACCCTAAGGGACCGAGCCAGCTGTCCCAGAAAAGGTCAAAGCTGTCCACACTGACTGAGCCCGTTGTTGCAGAAAGGAGCAAAACTGCACACCCCGACCGACCCAGCTGTTCCGGAAAAGCACAAAGACAATTGAGCAACTTAGGCGAAAGAGAAAGCGAAAGAGAAAGAGAGAAAAAGAAATGATTTCAGGGTTAAATTTCCGGCTGACTTCATTACTCCGGGCATGCGCACTATAAAAATGCGGATCCTGCAGCACAAAAAAACATTGCATGGTCCGTCCAGGCATCTCGGCGGACGCAAAAAAAATTGACGGATCTGCAAAAAAACCAGATGGCCATCCGTCAAGATCCGCCGGTAATGAAAATCAATGGGGAAAAAAAACGGATCCTCCAAAAAAAATGGCGGATCCATTTTTTTGCAAAACTGGCGGATTTTGACTGATGGTCAAAAACGGAAGTGTGAAACAGGCCTAAAGGATCGGTTTCAAGTATCTGAAGGCTATGTGCAGTTGGAGTTTTTCTTTGAAGTGGTCAATAACGACGAGGTTTCAAGTGGTAGACTGCTTCAGGAAACGCACCATATTTTAGACATTTTTTGGACTAGTCTTTTTTTTTGTATCAAGAAGGGGCTTTTGTAACATTTTGGAATAGTTCGCTATATTGAATAGTTTCTGGACAATGCCTACTCTAGAGCAGATTATATCAGGGGCTGCATCAAAGAAGACACATGCGTACATCATCCCCAAAAGGTTTTTCAAAAACCGAAGCAGAAAAACTAGGTAGTGTCCAATCAAAAGGCTGGAAAAATCTGCCAAAAAAAAAAAAAAAAAAAATTCAAGCTATCAGCACAGTTTGTAGCTGTGATATGTTTTTGCTGCAATTTCTTAACACTGCGTCATTACAAGTGTTCCCACCCCCCCTTACAGAAAAGTGCAGCAGAAAAAAAAAAAAATAAATAAAGATAAATCGTGCTGCAGTCACAAATTGTGAACTCCGCCATTTTCAATGTTGCCATTTAGGTGGAACAGAAGTGCGCATGATCGACCATTCCTCTAGTCACATGGGGCAAAGTGCCAGTTCTCGGGATCGGTGATGGCCGCAGTGGTCAGACTTCAGGCGATCGGGAAGTTCTCCGATACAAGCTTTTTGCTTTGTTTTTTTTTCTAGCTGTCGTTTTTTGTTCATGTCTATTTCGACAAATGAACGTTGTCCTCACACACTCCTCATCATTGTTGCCTCTGACAATGGATTTTTCAGTTCATACAAATAATGCAATCAGCTGACAAACACAAGCTCCGGCATGTTTGTCCATCCGCCGGAGGACAGGTCTACACATGCTGTCACATTTGGTCAATCCTTGCCCCTGTAAATGGGCCGTTAATTTCAGCCAAGTACAGACAATGCTTTTATGGGTAGAATTCCAAGCTGAAATCTTTATATACTCCCCACACATTTGCAGGAAATCTACAAAGACCCACAAAAAAACAAAACAAAAAAAAAACAAAACAAAAAAACAAAAACAAAAACAACACCATCAACGTCAGGAGTGTAAACTGTAAATTTTACTGTCCCCATTGACATGGGTGTCATCAGCACAAAAATGAAGAGGCCCCAGATTCAAAAATCAGAAAGAAATTGACAGGATGAAAAAAAAAAAAAAAAACAAGCTTATTCCGACGTCCGATATTCTTGTAGAAGTGCGAGCCATGTTTTTCCGGCATAGCACTCATACCTGTGATTGTCTATGGGGCCATCACTAGGTATCTTCCGGCCTCCTCCACACCTGTCTAGATTTAGGACACAAGGACGGGAGTCACGTGCTGACCCTACACATCGTGGTTACTATAGGTACCGTTCCAGCAGCTGGATTACAAAGGCAAACCTATACCACTTATACACACACCTCAAAACCAAGGATCTAGTCATATCCCTGATGAAAGCTCGAGATGTAGAGCTGAAACGTTGGATTGTAACACCACCCTTTTTTTTCACAATCAATAAAATCACAACAATTAAAGACTGTCGTTGAGAAGACTTTACTTTCATGTTATTAGTGTGCCGGGGTTACTCCTATACTTCATCACTAGGTATCTGTGATTTTTTGAAGACTGAGAGGATCTGTTTTGAATCGTAGAGACATGTCCAATTTTGATCCAAGGGTCTGTTCAAAATTGGCAATGCTAATCTGTGGGTCCATGGAAAAAAAAAAAAAAAACAAAAAAAAAACCCACACACACACACAACAGATCGGATCGCACTCGAATGTCAAATTTTCACAGACTGACACATGGGAGAAATGGGAAAATCTTAGTTTTCTTCCCCCCTTCATCGGATCACACTCATCAGTCCGTTCTTCTCCTACGCGACGCCAGGATGAGGCCTAAGACATTGAAACTCGCCCACTTTTCACGTGTAGAATTTGCACCAAGTACGCAGCATGTGAACCGAGGCTTACGGTGCGACTGACCATGCGGCTAAAGGAGTCACATCTGTGTGTAAGGCTGGTTTCACATTTGCGTTTTTTTTCGCGGTATTTTAGCGCTAAATAGCGCATGCGTTTTTTTCCTATACTTTGCATGGGATGCGCTTATGTGCGCATACACAAGCGTTTGTACGCGTTTTACCGCGCATGCGTTTTTTTGCGGTATGCGCTCGGGCGCACAAAATGCAACCTGTTGCATTTTTTGAGCGTCCGACTTGCCTCAAAAAAACGCATGCGCGCGCAATGCGTTGTTTTACAGCAAGACACCCATTATAAGTCTATGGTGAGCATATGTGCGCATTGGCATGCTTATGTATGCGTTTTTTTGCACATGCGTTTTTTTTTTTTACCATTAGTTTAGACAATGGAATTTAGGGGTTTGGGTTAGAGTTAGGGTTAGTTAGGGTTAGGGTTAGGGTCTGGTTTGGTTAAGGGTTAGGGTTAGGATCAGGGTATGGTTTGGTTAAGGGTTAGGGTTAGGATCAGGGTATGGTTTGGTTAAGGGTTAGGGTTAGGGTCAGGGTATGGTTTGGTTAAGGGTTAGGGTTAGGGTCAGGGTTAGGGTTAGTAAAGTCATGGTTTGGGTTAGTGTGAGGGGCCACCTAATGTTGGAAAAAACGCAGACGCGGTAAAAACGCATAAAAACGCAGCATTTTTTTCATGCATGCTCATAAAAATGCTTGAAAAAAACGCAGCAGTTGTATGCTTTTGTATGCGTTTTTTCAATGCGTTTTTTTGCGGGAAAAACGCGCTGCAAAAAAAAGCAAGTGTGAAACAGGCCTAAAGCACGTATGTGAGAAAAAAAAAAAAGATACAGGCGTCATCAGCGTTTGGTCTTGAGTGTTTTTCTCTGATAGATGAAGACATAAGTGACAAAGCTTCTCCTACACTTTGCAATGTTAAACATGGACGCCAGCCACATGCTGTACGAGGTTTTCACAGAATCGTTTTGGGCCTTGTGGCTGGAAAGAGAAAAAGAAGATGGCCGCCTCAGGCGTCCATGGAAAAAGAAGATGGCCGTCTCAGGCGTACACAGAAAACGAAAAAGAAGATGGCCGTCGCAGGCGTCCACGGAAAAAAGAAGATGGCCGTCGCAGGCGTCCACGGAAAAAAGAAGATGGCCGTCGCAGGCGTCCACGGAAAAAAGAAGATGGCCGTCGCAGGCGTACACAGAAAACGAAAAAGAAGATGGCCGTCACAGGCGTCCACGGAAAAAAGAAGATGGCCGTCTCAGGCGTACACAGAAAACGAAAAAGAAGATGGCCGTCTCAGGCGTCCACGGAAAAAGAAGATGGCCGTCTCAGGCGTCCACGGAAAAAGAAGATGGCAGTCTCAGGCGTCCACGGAAAAAGAAGATGGCAGTCTCAGGCGTCCACGGAAAAAGAAGATGGCAGTCTCAGGCGTCCACGGAAAAAGAAGATGGCAGTCTCAGGCGTCCACGGAAAAAGAAGATGGCAGTCTCAGGCGTCCACGGAAAAAGAAGATGGCAGTCTCAGGCGTCCACGGAAAAAGAAGATGGCAGTCTCAGGCGTCCACGGAAAAAGAAGATGGCAGTCTCAGGCGTCCACGGAAAAAGAAGATGGCAGTCTCAGGCGTCCACGGAAAAAGAAGATGGCAGTCTCAGGCGTCCACGGAAAAAGAAGATGGCAGTCTCAGGCGTCCACGGAAAAAGAAGATGGCAGTCTCAGGCGTCCACGGAAAAAGAAGATGGCAGTCTCAGGCGTCCACGGAAAAAGAAGATGGCAGTCTCAGGTGTTTTGGACAGATGATACGTGAAAAACACAAACATGTGAGCAGCAGCAGAGGTAGTAATGGGTACGTGCGGCATCCGTGAGGAGGAAAAAAACAAAATGGCACCACCCATGAAGGAGGCCTGAGACTACATGACAACTTGGGCCATGACACAGGTCAGGCAGCCAAAGATTGCCATTAGTGATGAGGGAATGTGCCCAGATAAGGCGTTATCGGACCACGCTCGGGTACTTGTGTCCTCGCAGCGGTTCTGTTAGACAGGGACTAACAAACAGGCGATCTTCCATAGGTTACAGCTGTCTAACACCTGAGAGACATGCAGCCGCAGACACTGGAACATAGTATTCGTGCGCGCCGGAGAGATCCAGCACCTGAGCATGCTCAGATAACACCTCATCCCAGCACAGTCGCTCATCACTAATAATAGGGTAATAATGGGTTCGTGGATAGGGGGCCATGATATAAAAGTCTCAAAAAATCCAACCGGGTCAGATTTTTTGCAATTTACGGAAACCTAGAATTCAGAACACGACCCCATTCACTCATATTGCCCCGCGATGTAGAAGCTGCCCATCTCTGAGGGAACACCGGGGCACAAGCAGCCATGTCACTGCACAGATCTATACACACATTTAGATGTAGGAATTGCCAGGTAAGCATTTGCCTCTCACATGAAGGTTCCCTGTAGTCGCACATGGAGTTTTGCAGAAGTTACTTACATGGAGTCTCAGCTCTTTGGCCACTACCTGCAGCTCACCTGCTCACCTTGCTGCCAAATGAAAGGTCTCCACCCAAACAGATGATGATGATGATGATGATCACAGCAGGAAACCTCCGAGTCCTGATCACAAATCCTCTATATTCTCCCCGGACGGAAGTCAGTGCTCCTGAGCTATAATGCTGCTGATCAGGGTTAGTGTGAGGAGGAAGCATGACAACGCCATAAATATAGGAATAAAACTAGTAAAAAAAAAACAAAATACTGAAAAATACTGTGAAACTGTGAGGAATAAACATTTATTATAAGAGTTTAGGAAAATAAAACTAAGTGCTGCGTTGGCCGGGAATCGAACCCGGGTCAACTGCTTGGAAGGCAGCTATGCTCACCACTATACCACCAACGCCTGCTGGAGTCAGCCTGCTACTAACAGTGTGATCACCAGTGCAGCCAGGAGAGCGCAGAGCTGGTGTGTAATGATCCTTACTAGAGTTGAGCGACTTTTGGTTTTTTAAGGTCGAGTTTCGTTTCGTGAAACCCGACTTTTCCAAAAGTCGGGTCGAGCAAGATCGTCCGATTATAGGGAAAAGTCGGGGTCGTCCCGAAACACGAAACCCAATGTAAGTCAATGGGGAATAAAAGTCGGCAGTGAGAGGAGGACAGGAAACACACCTACAGTGCCCATTTGAATGCCAAAAGCATCAATTCTTCTTACTTAAACTTGTCAACCTTAATTAACTTCATAATACAAGTTACGCACTGAAAAATGGGGGTTATTTGGCTAAAGTTGTGGGGGGGGGAGGGCTGGCTGCAGGTTTTCATGTGCCCTGGGCGAAAGAGCGCCCCTTTAACACATACCACAACTCATCATGCTCCGATACGGTAGAGAAATAGCGGTATAGTACAATGAAAAATACCTCACTTTTTACATCTCATGACGAGGCCCATCTATTTCTCCATACAGAATCATTGGTCCCATATAATGTTTAAAACAGTATATGATGAGCTCCACATAATGCTACAGTATATGTTGGTCCCCATGGATGAAGCTCCACTGTCTTATGGGCCCAAATAATGCTCCAAACATAATGGGCCCCATTTCTATTGCTCTAGTGTATAATGGGCCCTGTAAATGCTGCTCCAGTGTCTGATGTCCACCTTTGGAATGTTCCAGTGTATGGTGGGCCCCATCTATCATTCTCCAGAGTATAGTGCTCCCCAAAAATTGCTGTCCCAACATTGAAAACAATCAAATAAGTCTCCTCGCTAGGGAATCCCTGTACTTGTCTGGACAGGTGCTGTAGCTTGCTTAACAGCTCGCCAGCCGTTCTCACGCCCAGTATGGATTGCACGTGATTGCACAAAGGTTAGAAAGGGTACCGTATCCCTGGATAACATGTATGGATAGCGTACACATTCAAAATATATGTCTCAGAAGGCAGGCTCAGACGGTGTCAGGCCCAGTATGGATTGCACGTGATTGCACAAAGGTTAGAAAGGGTACCGTATCCCTGGATAACATGTATGGATAGCGTACACATTCAAAATATATGTCTCAGAAGGCAGGCTCAGACGGTGTCAGGCCCAGTATGGATTGCACGTGATTGCACAAAGGTTAGAAAGGGTACCGTATCCCTGGATAACATGTATGGATAGCGTACACATTCAAAATATATGTCTCAGGAGGCAGGCTCAGACGGTGTCAGGCCCAGTATGGATTGCACGTGATTGCACAAAGGTTAGAAAGGGTACCGTATCCCTGGATAACATGTATGGATAGCGTACACATTCAAAATCTATGTCTCAGGAGGCAGGCTCAGACGGTGTCAGGCCCAGTATGGATTGCACGTGATTGCACAAAGGTTAGAAAGGGTACCGTATCCCTGGATAACATGTATGGATAGCGTACACATTCAAAATATATGTCTCAGGAGGCAGGCTCAGACGGTGTTAGGCCCAGTATGGATTGCACGTGATTGCACAAAGGATAGAAAGGGTACCGTATCCCCGGATAACATGTATGGATAGCGTACACATTCAAAATCTATGTCTCAGGAGGCAGGCTCAGACGGTGTCAGGCCCAGTATGGATTGCACGTGATTGCACAAAGGTTAGAAAGGGTACCGTATCCCTGGATAACATGTATGGATAGCGTACACATTCAAAATATATGTCTCAGGAGGCAGGCTCAGACGGTGTCAGGCACAGTATGGATTTGACGGCCCAGATTACACAGCGGAGGAGCAGGGAGAGGTAAAGATTGCAAATGCTGGGGCCCTGCCCAAGCAAGGGGGGCGCACTCGTGGGCGTCGGTACTGGCACTGGGCCCCTCATAGTACAGCGGTGTGTCTGACGGCGGGTGTGCACCACCACCGTCAGAGACACTTGATTGCACTATGAGGGACCCTGTGCCAGTGCCCGCGCCCAAGAGTCGGCCTACCCACCTGTCCAGGGCAACGGCACTCGCACGGTGTCGTGCGCTTGGTGGTGACCCCGGCCATGGGGGGGGGAGGCAGCACAGTTAGGGAGTTTTAGAAAGTGGCATATGTTGATGTTGGACATTCAGCTGATGCAGAAGGCGAAATAGGTGAAGTACCAGGAAGAGGTGGACCAAAGCAAGCCATTTTTCTGTCACCCTATGTGTCACCAGGGGAAGGTGGGACAAAATCCTTGGAAACCCATGCGTGGTTCATTTTAATGAAGGTTAGATCATCCACATTTTGGGTTGACAGACGGGTCCTTTTTTCTGTCAGGATTGATCCAGCTGCACTGAAGACTCTTTCCAATAGCACACTTGCAGCTGGGCAAGCGAGCTCCTGTAAGGCATATTGGGCCAATTCAGGCCAGGTGTCCAGTTTAGCGGCCCAATAGTCAAAGGGGAATGACCTGTGTGGGAGAACATCGATATGGGAGGAAAAGTAGTTTGTAACCATAGTTGACAACTGCTGTCTCCTGTCACTTTCCATCGATGCAGTATTACCAGTTGTGTGAGCGGTATTTGAAAAATCAGTCCACAACATTGTCATGAAACCCCTGTCTCCAACGCCACTTCTGCTGTGTGCACCACGAACACCTCTGCCAAGCTGCCCCCGGCCCGTACGGCTCGTGTGAGAACCATCACCGCTGCTGTGTGCTGGGAATGCCTCAAGCAACCGATTTACCAGAGTTGCTTGTTTATTAGCCAATATTAGGTCAAGGTTCTCCTGTGGCATGATGTTTTGTAATTTGCCTTTATAGCGTGGATCCAGGATGCTGGCCAACCAGTAGTCGTCATCGTTCATCATTTTGGCAATGCGGGGGTCCCTTTTTAGGATCCGCAAGGCATAATCTGACATGTGGGCCAATGTTCCCGGTGTCAATGATGCACTGCGAGTGCTGGGTGGAGGAGCACTTTCTGGCAAATCCACATTCCTCCAGTCATGCACAAACCCTGTACCAGACCTTGCCCCGCCAACATTTTCACTTGCCCCACGAGATGCATCCTCCTCCCCTAAGTAATCATCCCCATCATCCTCCTCCTCCTCCTCTTCTTCCTCCACCTCGTCCAGGAGAGGTCCCTGAGCAGACAATGGCTGAATGTCATCAAGGATTCCCTCCTCCTCTTCCTCCTCATCAACATTGGCTGCAGACGCCTGCTCCTTAAGGTGCGTCAAAGTTTGCATGAGCAGACGCATAAGTGGGATGCTCATGCTTAGGATGGCGTCGTCTGCGCTTACCAGCCGTGTGCATTCCTCAAAACACTGAAGGACTTTACAAAGGTCTTTCAGCTTCGACCACTGCACGCCTGTCAACTCCATGTCTGCTCTCAAAGTGCCTGGCCGTGTATCCTCCCACAAATGCATTATGGCCTGCCTCTGCTCGCACAGCCGCTCCACCATGTGCAGGGTGGAGTTCCACCTTGTTGCAATGTCGATAATGAGGCGGTGGTTGGGAAGGTGGAGCAATCGCTGCAGCTTCTGCATACGAACGGAGTGTACAGGCGACCGGCGGATGTGCGCGCACAGTCTTCGCACCTTCTGGAGCAGGGCTGTTAACTCCGGATAATTTTTGAGGAAGCACTGCACCACCAGGTTCAAGGTGTGAGCCAAGCAAGGTATGTGGCTGAGTTTTGAAAGGGCTATGGCTGCCACAAAATTACGGCCGTTATCACTAACTACCTTGCCTGCCTCAAGATGTACACTGCCCAGCCATGACTCAGTTTGTCGCTTCAAGTACTCGGCCAGCACCTCGGCGGTGTGTCTGTCGCCCAAACACATCATCTGCAACACAGCCTGCTGACGCTTTCCACTAGCTGCTTGATAGGGGGACACATCATGTGCAACAGTGGCAGCTGCAGATGGAGTGCTCGTACGACTGCGCTCTGTGGACGAGCTTTCGCTTCTGGAGGAGGAGGAGGAGGAGGAGGGTCGAACGCCTACAGCCAACTGTTTTCTATACCGTGGGCTAGGCAGCACTGTCCCACCACCGCTGTCCCCTGTGGACCCTGCATCCACCACATTAACCCAGTGCGCAGTGATGGACACGTAACGGCCCTGGCCATGCCGACTGGACCATGCATCAGTTGTGAGGTGCACCTTTCCGCTCACTGACTGCTTGAGTGCATGGACAATGCGGTCTTTCACATGATGGTGGAGGGCTGGGATGGCTTTGCGAGAGAAGAAGTGGCGACTGGGTAGGTCATAGCGTGGTACTGCATAGGCCACGAGTTCGCGGAAAGCTGTGCTTTCCACCAACCGAAAGGGCATCATCTCAAACGAGATTAGTTTGGCAATGTGGGCGTTCAAACCCAGTGTACGCGGATGAGAGACTGAGTACTTTCTTGACCTACTCATAGTGTCTGGGAGGGTGAGCTGGACTTGAGAGCTGCATATGGTGGAAGTAGCGGTGGACAGGGCGGACTGAGAGAGGGTTGATGATGGTGATGGAGTTGGTGTTCTTTCTGATGGCCTAGAATCAGTATTTCGTTGATATAACAGTGGGATTCCCTGACTGCTGTGGTCTTGCAACGACACCTCAACATTTGCTGCTGTGCTAACCGGTGGGCTTACAGTGGGGGAAACAATGTAGCGTTGCTGACTACCTTCGTTGTGATCAGTTGCACATGTGGCACTTGAGGTTTGGTGTTGTGTCCACGCTTGCAAGTGCATGCTGGTTAAATGTCTAAGCATGCAACTGGTATTCAAATTTTTCAGATTTTTCCCTCGGCTAAAGGTCTTTGCGCACTTCTTACAGATAACCTTGGCCTGATCATGAGGATTTTGTTCAAAAAAGTGCCACACTGCACTCTTCCTACTTTGGCAGACATTTTGCGGCCTAGCACGCTGTGATCTTTTGACCCTCTGGACAAGCTGTCCAGCAACTCTTTTGATGTTTGGAACCTGTCTTTGGAGTGCTCCGGGCCTGCCAGATAACAGCTGTTGCGATGTCGATGTCTGCTGTGGATGCTCCTCATCTGAGCTATTGGAAGCAGCACCCTCTTCCCCCAATGGATGCCAATCTGGGTCAACAACTGGGTCATCCATCACCTCCTCTTCTATGTCATGTGCACCTTTCTCTGTGTCACCGTGTATGGTGGTATAGTGTGCGGGAAGGGGCACCTGAGTCTCATCAGGGTCAAAATCTGGCTCTGTACACTGCGAGGACAATGTAGTGCTCTGAGTGAATGTACCAGCAGAATCATCCATCAGCGGCTGTGCATCAGTGCACTCCATGTCAGATTCATCTTGGCCTGGGTAATTCACCATTTGACTTGATAATCCAGGCATGGTATGTGAAAACAGCTCCATGGAGTAATCAGTAGTATGGCCTGCGTCATCCTTCAATCTTGGTTGGGGTGAAGGACACAAGGAAAGGTGTGGTTCATGAACATGAGCCTCCAATGACGACTCAGTGCTTTTACTTTTTACAACTGAAGAAGAGGAGGCGATAGAGCTGGAGGCTGAGTCAGCAATGTAAGACAAAACTTTTTCCTGATGCTCTGCCTTTAAAAGCGGTTTGCCAACTCCTAGAAAACTAAGCGTTCGAGGCCTTATGTAGCCAGACGATGACGCAGGGTTAGCACCTCCTGCATTCGGTCCTATTTTGCTCTTGCCACTACCATCAGATCCACCACCAACACCATCATTACCAGCTGCCAACCCCCGCCCAATTCCACGGCCTCTTCCACCAGCCTTCCTCATTTTTGGTAGAAATGTAGACAAAATCCAACAAACTATATAGTAATGTAAAACAAGGTACAAGGTGTCTATAGGACAGGGGAGATTTAGAATTTCTGCACACACTTGTGGACAGTGGACACTTTTGGATTGTGTGAGGCCCACTGATATCTGAGCGCTATGTGACACGCTCGATGGCACAGCTGCCTGTGACCAAAGTGACGAGAGGATAATGGAGATTTTGAATCTCTGCGCACACTTTTGGACACTGGACACTTGTGGATTGTGTGAGGCCCACTGATATCTGAGCGCTATGTGACACGCTCGATGGCACAGCTGCCTGTGACCAAAGTGACGAGAGGATAATGGAGATTTTGAATCTCTGCGCACACTTTTGGACACTGGACACTTGTGGATTGTGTGAGGCCCACTGATATCTGAGCGCTATGTGACACGCTCGATGGCACAGCTGCCTGTGACCAAAGTGACGAGAGGATAATGGAGATTTTGAATCTCTGCGCACACTTTTGGACACTGGACACTTGTGGATTGTGTGAGGCTCACTGATATCTGAGCGCTATGTGACAGGCTCGATGGCACAGCTGCCTGTGACAAAAGTGACGAGAGGATAATGGAGATTTTGAATCTCTGCGCACACTTTTGGACACTGGACACTTGTGGATTGTGTGAGGCCCACTGATATCTGAGCGCTATGTGACAGGCTCGATGGCACAGCTGTGACCAAAGTGACGAGAGGATAATGGAGATTTTGAATCTCTGCGCACACTCTTGGACACTGGACACTTGTGGATTGTGTGAGGCCCACTGATATCTGAGCGCTATGTGACACGCTCGATGGCACAGCTGCCTGTGACCAAAGTGACGAGAGGATAATGGAGATTTTGAATCTCTGCGCACACTTTTGGACACTGGACACTTGTGGATTGTGTGAGGCCCACTGATATCTGAGCGCTATGTGACACGCTCGATGGCATAGCTGCCTGTGACCAAAGTGACGAGAGGATAATGGAGATTTTGAATCTCTGCGCACACTTTTGGACACTGGACACTTGTGGATTGTGTGAGGCCCACTGATATCTGAGCGCTATGTGACAGGCTCGATGGCACAGCTGTGACAAAAGTGACTAGAGGATAAGGGAGATTGGATTGCTTTTAAAAAAGCAGTTTGCGGAGCAATGGGTAAACAGCAATGCCAGCGTGTCAGGAAGCCTTAAAAGGCAGCCCAACAACCAACACCACTGATACACCACAATATAGCCTCCCCTTGCACTGCACACACAGTGACTTGTGTGTTGTGCAGGCCAAATCGCTAGCAG
The DNA here is from genome assembly GCF_039654945.1 of Dendrobates tinctorius. NCBI lineage: Eukaryota > Metazoa > Chordata > Amphibia > Anura > Dendrobatidae > Dendrobates > Dendrobates tinctorius. The sequence goes on from NW_027361912.1 coordinate 8,057,633, forward strand.
CAGAAGCAGTTTTTTTGTCTTCTTCCCTGCCTAACGCTCTCCCTACAGAATCAGCAGCAACCTCTCCCTATACTAAGATCGTCAGAAGTAAGATGGCGGTCGGCGTGCACGCCCTTTTATACCCCCTGTGACGCCCACCAAAGCAAGCCAATCACTTGCATGCCCTTCTGAAAGATGGTGGTGACCCGTGCCTAGGTCATCACGTTGCCCACAGTGTCCGTCGATCCTGATTGGCTCTAAAAGAGCGCAAAACAAACTTTTGAAACGCGACTTTGGCGCGTAAGTCGCCGACCTCGTGGCCGACCTCATCCTAGGGTCGGGTTTCGTTTCATGAAACCCGACTTTGCTAAAAGTCGGCGACTTTTGAATTTTTTCGACCCGTTTCGCTCAACTCTAATCCTTACTACTGAGAGATCTCCACAATTATTTATGGGAGGGATAATGAAAAATGTGCAAAGCGTCATTATTTTTGCTCATATTTTCATCTTCTGCTGCCGACTACAACTCAGCGCTAATCTAACTTACATGCAAACGTGCAAATGTTTAGGAAGGCAGATGCTTGTGGAACAAGACGCCACGTATTAAGGCTGAGTTCACACGTGGCGTTTTTTTCGCGTTTCCGCGGCTGTTTTAACCGCGCGATTTTGCCGCGAAAACGCGAAAAATAAGCATCCCATGCATTCCTATGGGATTCCGCAATGCTGTGCTAATGCTGCGGTTTTTACCGCGGCGGAATCGCTTCGCGGTAAAAACCGCAGCATGCTCATTAATTTGCGGAATCGCGGCGATCCCGCACCCATAGGAATACATTGTTCTGCTTACTTTCCGCATGTGGCTGTGCACACCATGCTGAAAGTAAGCAGAACATTTGCGGATGGTACCCACGGTCCGGAGGAGAGGAGACTGTCCTCCGGGCTTTGGGTACCATACCCCTGTAAAAAATAGAATTTAAAAATAAAAAATATTGTTATTCTCACCCTCCGACGTCCCGCGCAGTCTTTCCGCTTCTCTTCACGCTCCCGTTCCCAGTAGTCCTTTGCGAAAATGCCCGCGATAGCGTCCGTTCTCGCGGGATCGCGAAGTTTCGCGGTCATTCGCGAGACGTCGCGATCCAGCGAGAACTGACGTCATCGCGGGCATTTTCGCAAAGGATTACTGGGAACGGATGCGCGGGACGTCGGAGGGTAAGAATAACACCATTTTTTATTTTTTTTCACATTTTATCTTTTACTACTGATGCCGCATAGGCAGCCTCAGTAGTAAAAAGTTGGTCACACTTGTCAAACACTATGTTTGACGAGTGTGACCAACCTGTCAATCAGTTCTCCAAGCGATGCTACAGATCGCTTGGAGAACGCTAGAATTTGCAAGCTAAATACGCTTGCAAAATGCTAGTTTTTCCGTGGGAAAATCGCGGGAATTTAAAATGCGATTTTCCCGCGGACTGGAATTCCGGAACTCTCGCGGTAATTTCCGCGAGAGTTCCGGTACGTGTGCACTTAGCCTTACAGGTCTAGCTCCCTGAACGCCCTAAATTTTCAAGCCACCAGATATGTAAAAAGAACGCCAGGTCTGTCTGTTCTGTAAAAAGTGCACAACGCACCACTGATTTTCCAGCTGTGTCTGACTAAAATAGCAGCCAAACTGCAGACATGACACATGGCAGGATGTAAGTGTAGGAGGGAGAGTCCCCGCTGTGTAACCGGACCGGAACCAAGGGGACTGTCACCAAGGTTCCTAGGGAGACTGCTTCCGTGGGACATATTGAGAGGATAGACCAGAGACAGTTCTAGAAGGAGTGGGGGCGGAGCCAATATAAAAGGAGCTGAGAACGCCAGCAGGGGGAACTCGACAGAGCAGGAGAGAAGAAGCAGGAGGTCTAGGTGGCGCTAGAGAGCCAGAGCCAGCAGTAGTGAGCAACAGCCAGAGAGGACGGAGGGAGACTCACCTCTGTCAGGGAGGAGACAGCCCCGAGTGGCCCAGCAGGTGGACGCTGACCAAACAACCGCGCTCCCGTCACTTCAGCCCGCGGTTGCGGCCTACCTGCAGCTGCCACTGCCCAGCTCCAGCCTGCGGTTGCGGCCTACCCGCCTCTGCCCGTGGCCGCCACTGCCCAGCTCCAGCCCGCGGTTGCGGCCGCCGTCCGACTCCAGCCCGCGGCTGGAGCCTACACACCCCGGGCCCCGGGAGGCGCCACACAGAGGAACTCTACAGAGGCCTGTTGTGCCCTCGCTCCGCTTGGGCGTAGGAACGCCTGAAGCTTGCATCAACTCCTCTTCGGCTAGGCCCAGCAGCTGAGACGTCGTACAGACATCGATCACCACTCTGCTGTAGTTGCATAATCGTAGTTTCTGGACCCATAGTCGGCCATACTGCAGCCTCATAGTTACAGGTTCCAACTGGTTCCAATATTGATTCCAATATGGTAAGAGTTCGAAGGATGTGCAGTGCGCTGCCTGGTAGATACGGGGGTCGCAAGTTACGACCATGCAGGAGACTTATTTCTGACAGCACTTTCCCGAAGCTGTGAGGCCCCAGTGGGGGTCCGTGATAAAGTTAGTAGCCGCTAACCAGCTACCAGTCCCTGTCGTTGGAGTAGCCTGGATGCAAATTTCATTGTGCGGCAAACAACTCGGCCGTCGAGGGGTGATTCTGACCCAGGGAGACGCAAACGAAAAACACCCTGTCACCCTGGATATGAACATAATGAGAGAGTTCGGCAGTCTACTCCTTAGAGAGCCTACGCAAGAGTCTTTGAGGCAATGGGGCTCCCGCACTCCGCAAGGGCAGGTTTTCCAACAGCTGGTGCGGGGGACGCGGGTCCTACAGGACTGCCAGGAGGGAGAGGTGCTGGGGAGAGTGATCGCATTGACGACCAGTCAGCTTGTGTTGCCGCCAGGGCAGACAGTGGTAGCCCTGCCCATCCGGGCCCATGTGCCTCTGGAGGGAGTAGAGGTGCAGGTGGAGCCGTGCTTCTCAGAGCGCCTACCCCTGAAGTCCTAGTGGCCCGCGCCTTGGCCACTGTGAGGAAGGGGACCGTTCTTGTGCGCTGTGTCAACCTGGAAAATCAAGATGTCGTCATAAAACCACGCACCGAAATAGCAAAACTGATGAAACCTTTGGAGGAGGTGCTTCTGACCCCGGCATTACAGCTAAAAGTGGAGGCGGGGGGGACCCATGGGCGGTGACTATTCTTTCCATCCAAACCACCGGGTCCTCGCCCTAAGAGAAGGGCTGAGCCATCCTAGAGAAAATGCGGGCAGAATTCTCTGGCCTAACGGCGGCCCAAATACATCAAGTAGAAGCACTCCTGGGCTAGTACCAAGAGGTATTCACCAACCATGAAGACTTCAGGTGCACCACGGCCATCATGCACAGCATTCCCACTGAAGGAACGGCCCCTATCAGAGAGCGATAATCGTCAGAACCCGCCGCAGCTGTACCAAGAGGTAAAAACACTGCTGGGCCAAATGCTGTGGAAAGGGGTTATCTGGGAAAGCCAGAGTCCTTGGGAGGCCCCCATTGTGTTGGTCCGAAAGAAAGACGGTACCTTACGGTTCTGTGTGGATTATCGAAAGTTGAATGCCTGTACCATCAAAGACTCGTACCCACTGCCCCGTATAGAGGAGTCCCTATCAGCCCTCGGGAAGGGTACGTACTTTTCTACCTTGGATTTGGCCAGCGGGTACTGGCAGGTGTCAATGTCGGAGGAAGACCGTGCCAAGACCCGTTCATCCTGCCCATGGGACTGTTCTAATTTAAATGCATGCCGTTCGGACTAGCCAACGCCCCCATGACCTTCCAACGGCTAATGGAGAGATGTTTGGGAGATCTCAACTTCGACGCCACTTTGATATACCTGGATGACATCATCATCTACGCTGCCACGTTTGAAGATCACTTGAAGCGGTTGGGGCAGGTGCTTGGCCGGCTGCAAAAGTACGGGTTGAAGGTAAAACCCCAGAAATGCCACCTGTTCCGTATGCAGATCGAATACCTACGGCATACCGTCTACGACGAAGGCGTCAGACTCTCTCATGGAGAAGGTCGCCGCGATACAGGGGTGGCCTACTCCCGAGACGGTAAAAGATGTACGAGCTTTAGCCGGATATTACCGTCGCTTCGTAAAAAACTTTGCCCGCCGGGCCCTAGCCCTGCAGGACCTGTTGAAGGGGGCCCCTGCCGGGGCCAATGGCTGGAAAATCCAGTGGCGGGAACCGCAGGAAGAGGCCTTTTAAGATCTCAAAACCGTGCTCTCGGAAGCCTCAGTGTTAGCCTACGCGGATTTCTCGCAGCCGTTCATACTGCACACTGATGGGAGCTTACACGGGCTGGGAGCTGTATTGTCACAAGTCTAAGACGGCTGGGAAAGGGTGATCACTTATGGTTGCCGATCACTCCACGACTCTGAACGAAATCCCGACAATTACAGCTCCTTTAGGCTCGAGCTTCTCGCGGTAGGGTGGGCCATGACGGAGTGGTTCGCTGAGTACTTGGCAGGCTCTGAGGTGCAGGTATGGACTGACAACAACCCACTGGCCCACCTTGACAATGCCAAATTGGGGGCCCTCGATCAACAGTGGGTGGCCCTCATGGCCAAATTCAAATATAAAATCATCTACAAAAGGGGAGCGGAAAATGTACATGCCGATGCCCTCTCCAGAATTTGACATGCGACCCCCGGGCAAAGCCGAGACGACGAGCTGGAAGGAGAAGAGACGCTGTTCGCTCTGGCCCCCGCCAGAATCATTCCCACACAGAACCCGCTAGGGGCACGTTAGAACAATCCCGAGATGAATGGATCCAACAGCAACAAGAAGTTGGAGAGATAGGCCCCCTGCATCAATTGGTGGCCACGGGGCAGCTACCCAGCGACACCCAAAGAAAAACATTGACTCGAGACACTCTGCTAATGCTACGCCAGTGGGAGAAACTGGTCAACAAAGGAGGACTATTGTACCGTAAGACACTGCTGCGCACAACATCGACGACAGCCTGGCAGGTAGTAATCCTGGGAGCTCGGCTCACTGAACTTGCGAGGCTCATGAAAAGGGGGCTCATTTCGGGGCACAAAAGACTTTTCAGTGGCTACAATGAATGGCCTACTACCCCTGTTTGCAAGCCGCAGTGGAAGAAGTTTGCCGCGCATGCCGTCTGTGCGAATTGACTAAACTGCCTGAGCAACAGGCCCCAGTGCAAACAAAGGTAACAGCAGCACTCCTCAAACTCCTAATGATAGACTATTTAACCATTGGCCTGGCTCACCAGGGGTACGAGCATTGTCTAGTCATGGTGGACCATTTTACCAAATTCACCGTGGTGACCCCTACTCGAGATCAGACAACGGAATCGGCCGCCTACGCGATCTGTAAGAACTTTATTCAAGTATACGGCTGCCCCCAGCGGATTCATTCAGACCAGGGTGCATGCTTCCTGGGAAAAGTAATGGAAGAACTACATCACTTATACGGGATCAATAAATCCAGAACCACGCCATACCATCCCCAAGGAAATGGAGCCTGCGAGCGATTTGATCGGACTTTAATCCTGATGCTACGCACCCTGGAGAGCGACCGGAAAGCCCACTGGCCCGAATACGTCCCCGAACTGGTCTGGGTATATAACAACTGAGTACACAGAGTCACCAGCTATACCCCATACTCGCTACTGTTCGGTCGGGAAGGCAAAAGAATCACCGAGGTGGAGCTGAACCCGGAAGAACTACCATGGACGGGAATCTCCTCGTGGGTCCGGAATCCCTGGAATTAGCCGAACCACGCCGCTCCGAGCGTTCAACAGCTGGCAAACCCCCCGAACGCTACGAACAGGACCAGTTCGTGTGGCACAAAAGACTTTTACATCAAGAAGCAGGCCCAAGCCCCTCTAAGCCCTCTCCTGAGGACTGGCGAGCATACTGGATGGGGGAGTGTAGGAGGGAGAGTCCCCGCTGTGTAACCGGACCGGAACCAAGGGGACTGTCACCAAGGTTCCTAGGGAGACTGTTTGCTGGGGACATATTGAGAGGATGGACCAGAGACAGTTCTAGAAGGAGTGGGGGCGGAGTCAATATAAAAGGAGCTGAGAACGCCAGCAGGGGGCACTCGACAGAGCAGGAGAGAAGGAGCAGGAGGTCTAGGCGGCGCCAGAGAGCCAAAGCCAGCAGAAGTGAGCGACAGCCAGAGAGGACAGAGGGAGACTCACCACGGCCGGGAAGGAGACAGCCCCGAGCGGACCAGCAGAGGGATGCCGACCAAACGATTGCGCACCCGCTCCCGTCACTTCAGCCTATCCGCTGCCACCCACGGCCGCCACTGCCCAGCTCCAGCCCACGGTTCCGGCATGCCTGTGGCCGCCACTGCCCGACTCCAGCCTGCGGCCGCGGCCTACCCGCTGCCGTCCGTGGCCACCGTCGGCCAACTCCAGCCCGTGGTCGCGGCCTTCCCGCGGCCGCCTCTGTCCGACTCCAGCCCGTGGCTGCGGCCTACCCCCTACCGCCACCGCCGGCCAACTCCAGCCCGCGGCTGCGGCCTGCCCGCTGCCGCTGGTGTCCGTCTCCAGCCCGCAGCCGCCCAACTTCGGCCCGCAGCTGCGGCCTGCCCACTGCCGCCCGCGGCCACCGCCCAACTCCAGTCTGCGGCTGGGGCCTACACACCCTGGGCCCCGGCCATCGTCGCCACGCCATCGCCAGGAGGCGCCACGCAGAGGAACTCTACAGGGGCCTGTTGTGCCCTCGTTCTGCCTGGGCATAGGAATGCCAGAAGCTTGTGTTAACTCCTCGTCGTCTGGGCCCAGCGGCTGAGATGTCATACAGACATCGATCACCACTCTGCCAGACATCAGAGGAGGATAAGTGACACGCTGTAGTTGCATAATCATAGTTTCTGGACACGTAGTCGGACATACCGTGGCCTCATAGTTACCGGTTCTAACTGGGTAGTTATTAGTGTGTTACCTGTGTATTGTTGTTCTGATCCCTGCGGGGATAACGGTTGTTAGCTTGCTGGTTACTCGAGATAGCCCTAAAGGGACATATATATATTTATATAAAAATTACATTTAAAGCTTACTCTGGCTCCAGTCTCGTCACTGCATCCTGCGTGCCTGCGATTACTACATATGTGACTCGTGTCCTACAGTCAGACTGTTTTTTTTGCCTTGTTGCTGTCGCTTTGTGTTGTAATATATTGAGAGTCATTGGATGCAAAACTTTTTGACAGTTAGGGTGATCAATGAGAGGAACAGGCTGCCACGAGAGGTGGTGAGTTCTCCATCAATGAAAGTCTTCAAACAGAGGCTGGACAGATATCTGTCTGAGATGGTTTAGTGAATCCTGCATTGAGCAGGGGGTTGGACACGATGACTCTGAAGGTCCCTTCCAACTCTACGATTCTATGATTCTAGTTCTATTGCGACGTACTTGAAGGGACCCATGCAAACCCCTTCAAGGCCTATATAACACACTTTTAACTAGCAATTTATTTTGCCATGAAATTTGAGTTTTTTTATAAACATTATTAGTTCCTTTTTTTGCTGTCAATATTTCACTATTATTTTTTGTCTCACAAAGATTATAATTTTAATTCCCCCCCCTGCTTCATCATGTGCAGCTTGCCCCCATCAGACACACCATCATTTGCATCCCCTCAACCCCAACTTCATCATTTGCAGTTCCCCAGCCACACTTCATCATTTGTAGCCCCCCTTAAGACACACTTCATCATGTGAACTTCCCCTCCCCCCCACTTCACGTGCAGTCCCACCCCAGCCACGCTTCATCATGTGCAGTCCCCCTTCCCCATGTACAGTCCGTCCCCCTCCTCCTCCCGTCATCCATTTAATTCATTTTATAAAGAAAACAAAAATGTTTTCAGACTTACCCCACAGACGATCCCCTGCAGGCGCAGCTCTGCTTCTAGCGGCCTGTTCTTGTCATCGCATACGCGTCGTCACCTGACCAGAAGCCCAGAGAAGGCAGAGGGAGCGAGAGCTGCACAACCGTCAAGGTTAGACAGCAATGCACAGCCCTGAGAAAGCTCCCGGGCCCCAGCGCCAACATGTGCACTGCACAGCACTTTACTGCATGATGGGGCCCTTTGAGCAGAAGCAAAGAACGTGGCTCCAGACCTCTAGACCCCTCTCTATACTGCTGCTCACCGGACCCCATACGGCAGTAATGCCCTGATAGCGGCCCTGGTCAGTGTTATGGGGCACTATGCTTTCCCCTGTTGGAGAGTCACTTTTCTGAGAACACTGTACCATGCATTATTATAGGGTATAGTGTTTGGCATTCTTAATACACGACTACTGTATATGAGTATGTGCACACGATTAATAAACGCTGGACATTGCATACTTGTGTAAGGAGAAGGACCAAGCCGAGGGTACCTGTTCTGTGCCGGGTCCGGAACTGTCGAGGCTGTCTTCTCTGTTGTCCGGGGGAAATCATAAGAGACCGGGCAGACCTTTGCACCAAGAAGCAGGGGGCATGGCTAAGCTTCAGCAGCGCGTGCGGAAGCAGTCAGTTTTGGAGGGAGCAGACAGCGCAGCAGGAAGAGAGGAGTGCTCCGTCCCTGGAGCACCGACATTGCGCAGGCCTGCGTCTGTTACCACCGTCCATCACCAGCGGGGACTTGAGAGAGGGAAGTGCAGGGTATCTGGTGACTGTCAGAGAGCAAAGTGCCGCACGCTCTGTGTCCGTGAGAACAGCGCGCGTGCCGCCTAAAAGAAACCAGGTACAGGACAGACATTTGTGCCCTGAGTCGCTAGTAGATACTTGCTGGTCTGCTTTGGACCTGGATAGTGCTGTGTTCTTCTCTGCTTCAGCTGCATCAAACTATGGACTAGGGGCTCAGCAAAAGGTACAGGAGGAGACCGACCACTGCCGCCAGAAGACTGATCACCGTTACTCACAGCACCGTGCCAGCCATCTTGGTGCCATCGCTTCCCCTGCAGCCCCCATAGCCTGAGGAACTACCACCATAAGTTACCCTAAAGAACTGTCATTACTTTATCCATTGTTCCTTGACTCTGCATTACCTTTTCAATTGTATTGTTTATTTCTACATTTAACTCTTTGCTCCCTCATTTAACTGCTTATCTCCCTGCGTGGAGTATCCCATTGTTAAAGTAAAGTTGTTAACCCTTGCTCTGCCTCTTGTGCCTCCCGGCATCTTGCAACCTGCTCACACTTGGCGTAGTCAGCAGGATGCAGTCCACAGGCACAGAAGTGACAGACCAAGTGGCCATGGGTGCCCCAAGGGCCAGTATGCGGCTGGGGGGGTAATGCTGAGTAACCTCCCAAAGTTCACAGGGAGCAACACCTTGCTATGGGATTGGAGTGAGCGGGTCAAGGGTAGGTTGTGGAAGCACCCCATGACTCCCACGATGCAGGTAGAGATTTCTGTGATGGCCCTGAACGGAGAAGCAAGGTGTTCCGTCATGTTCTGGCCCCAGCATGTGATTATTATGGGGGCACTATAGCATATGTTGATATACTGCACTGTGATTATAAAGGTACTAGCTATGAACCCGTTCTATGCCCAGGTTGCAAGCATTTTTATTGGTATATGGTCTCCCATCCTGGTATGTGCTGCCCTCATCCCTATCCTGGTATGCATGGTACTCTCACCCCCCCAATCCTGGTATGCATGGCACCCCATTCCTCATCCTGGTATGCATGGTCCCCTCCCCCCCAATCCTGGTATGCATGGTACTCCCTCATCCCTATCCTGGTATGTTTGGTCCCCTCACCCCCCTATCCTGGTATGCATGGTACCCCTCATCCCCCAATACTGGTATGCATGCTACCCCTCCCCCCCCAATCCTGGTATGCATGGTCCCATCACCCCCTATCCTTGTATGCATGGTCTCCTCATCCCCTATCCTGGTAGGCATGGTCCCCTCACCCTGCCCTATCCTTGTGTGCATGGTCCCCTCACCCCCCCCTATCCTTGTGTGCATGGTCCCCTCACCCCCCCCTATCCTTGTGTGCATGGTCCCCTCACCCCCCTTATCCTGATATGTATGGTCCCCCTCACCCGTTAAACTACACACATACAAAAAAAAAATTATACTCACCCTTCTTTCCTGTGCTCCAGCGCTGTCACGTTCTGCTGGAGGCTGGGGGGGAGGAGTGTGGCACCAGAGTATGTGCACTCCCATAGCCCTGTCCGGCGCCATATTGCTGAAGACACACTGCAAATGTATCTTCAGTAAAATGGCGCCAGACCGCGCTATGTGCATGCGTGATTCCAGCCGCAAGCCTGCGCCGGTCTCCGGCCGAAGAGAAGCGCTGCAGCAACGCTCCTCCCGGTCAGATATGTATGTATGTATGGCACCAGACATCGCGGTATGCAGTGTGCACACGTACCGCCATCTCCGGCGCCACACTCCTCAGCGCTGGATGCCTCATTCTGTCTGGAGCCAGACTGCGCAGGCGTGTCGCGTTTGCGCAGTCTATAAAGGCTTCGGACAGAGTGACGCTTAGAGCATTGTATTATAGATATTTCCATGGTCCGTATTGGCAGTGCTCCGGCCTCCCTGCATGCATAGTGGAGATGGGATTTCATAAAATCCCATCCACTATGCTGTAACATCTGGCCGCTGCAGCTGTATGCAGCGTCCAATCCACAGCGTTTACTGACTGTGGAAACATACCCTTATGAGGGCACTATAGCATGTGTTGATAAAAGGCACTGTGACTATTATGAGGGCACTATAGTCACATAGCAAGGCCAAAAAAAGTCATTTGTCCATCCAATTCAGCCTATATTCCATAAGAATAAATCCCTAGATCTAATAAATGTAAGGTACAATATTGTTACGCTCCAGGAAGACATCCAGGCCTGTCTTGAACCCCTCGACTGAGTTCGCCATCACCACCCTCCTCAGGCAAGGAATTCCAGATTCTCACTGCCCTAACAGTAAAGAATCCTCTTCTGCAGTATGATGGTGGAAAAACCTTCTTTCCTCCAGACACAGAGAATGCCCCCTTGTGACCGTCACCTTCCTTGGTATAAACAGATCCTCGGAGAGATATTTGTATTGTCCCCTTATATACTTATACATGGTCGCCCCTCAGTCGTCTTTTTTCTAGACTAAATAATCATAATTTTGCTAATCTCTCTTGGTATTATAGTTCTTCCATCCACTTTATAAATTTTGTTGCCCTCCTTTGTACTCGCTCTAGTTCCTTTATATCCTTCCTGAGCAACGGTGACCAAAACTGTACACAGTACTCCATGTGCGGTCTAACCAGGGATTTGTACAGAGGCAGTATAATGCTCTCATCATGTGTATCCAGACCTCTTTTAATGCACCCCATGATCCTGTTTGCCTTGGCAGCCACTGCCTGGCACTGGGTGCTCCAGGTAAGTTTATCATTAACTCGGATCCCCAAGTCCTTCTCCATGTCAGATTTACCCAGTGTTTTCCCGTTCAATGTGTAATGGTGATATTGATTCCTTCTTCCCATGTGTATAAGCTTACATTTATCATTGTTAAACCACATCTGCCACCTTTTGGCCTAAGTTTCCAACTTACGCTAGTTTCACATTTGCGCTTTTGAGCGCAGCGACGGCCTGCGCACGGCCGCCACTAAGCCCCGCCCCCTGCCGCGCCTCCGCCGGTAGCTCCGCCTACCGGCGCATGACGCTGCATGCGTCCCCTATCTTTATCACTGGGGCGCAGGCCGTGAGCAGTATGCGTTTGGCGGCGCATGCGTCCTTTTCACGGTGCGCCGAGTGCAACCAAACTGCAGCAGGTTGCGGTTGGCGCTGGTCGGCGCACCGTGAAAAGGACGCATGCGCCGCCAAATGCATACTGCGCACGGCCTGCGCCCCCAGTGACCAAGATAGGGGACGCAGGCAGCGTCATGCGCCGGTAGGTGGAGCTACCGGCGGAGGCGCGGCAGGGGGCGGGGCTTAGCGGCAGCCGTGCACAGGCCGTCGCTGCGCTCAAAAGCGCAACTGTGAAACTAGCCTTATCCAGATCCATCTGTAGCAGAATACTATCTTCTCTTGTATTGACTGCTTTACATAGTCTTGTATCATCTGCAAATATCGATATTTTACAGTGTAAACCTTCTACCAGATCATTAATAAATATGTTGAAGAGAATAGGTCCCCACTGGTCACAGCGACCCAGTTAGAGAATATACCATTTATATCCACCCTCTGCTTTCTGTCACTAAGCCAGTTACTTACCCATTTACACATTTTCCCCCAGACCCAGCATTCTCATTTTGTGTACCAACCTCGTGTGGCACGTTATCAAACGCTTCGGAAATATCAAGATATACCACATCCAATGACTCACCTTGGTCCAGTCTATAGCTTACCTCTTCATAAAAACTGATTAGACTGGTTTGACAGGAGTGATTCCTCATAAACCCATGCTGATATGATGCTGATATGGAATTACACAGTTAAGGGCATGTCACACTAAGAGATATCGCTAGCAATATCGCTATAACTAGTGACGTTATAGCGATATTGCTAGCGATATCGCTGTGTCTGATACTTACCTACGACCCGCTCCCCCGCTGGTTAGCGCTGATCGCGCGAGAACGTTCAGGACTGTTTCTCGTCGTCAGCTTCCTGCGGCGCTTCCTGCTGTGAGGACGAGCGACGCGTGGAGCCGTGCGGGAGGACGCAGGATCGCCTGGTGTGACAGGTAAGTAGCGACCCCCGTCCCCAGCGATGTCGCTAGTGAGATCTGCCTATGTGGCAGCTCACTAGCGACCACTTAGCGATGTACCAGCGATCCTGACCGCGTCATATCGCTGGTCGGGATCGCTGGTACATCGCTAAGTGTGACAGTACCTTTATTCTCATTGAGATAATCCAGAATAACATCCCTCAGAAACCCTTCAAATATTTTACCAACAATAGTGGTTAGACTTACTGGCCTATAATTTCCAGGTTCACTTTTCGAGCCCTTTTTGAATATTGGTACCACATTTGCTATGCGCCAGTCCTGTGGAACAGACCCCATCGCTATAGAGTCCCTAATTGTAATAGACAAGCCATTTTTTCTTATATTACTTATTTCTCTTAGTACTCGTGGGTGTATGCCATCCGGACCCAGAGATTTATCTATTTTAATCTTATTTAGCCAGTTTCGCACCTCTTCTTGGGTTAGATTGGCGACCCTTAATATACGGTTTTGTGTCTTAGCATTTCACCTAGCATTTCATTTTCCACCGTGTGAATACCGTGGAGAAGAAGCTGCTTAACCACTTAACCCCCCAAGGGTGGTTTACACGTTAATGACCGGGCCAATTTTTACAATTCTGACTACTGTCCATTTATATGGTAATAACTCTGGAACGCTTCCTTGAATCCCGGTGACTCTGACCATGTTTTCTCGTGACATATTGTAGTTCATGTTAGTGGTAAAATTTAATTCATATAACTTGCGTTTATTTGTGAAAACAATGGAAATTTGGCAAAAATTTAGAAAATTTCGCAATTTTTCACCTTTGAATTTTCATGCCCTTAAATCACAGAGATATGGCACACAAAAAACTTAATAAGTAACATTTCACATATGTTTACTTTACATCAGCACAATTTTGGAACCAAATTTTTTTTTTTTTTTAACGTTATAAAGGTTAAAAGTTAACCAGTGATTTCTCCTTTTTACAACACCATTTTTTTTTTTTTAGGGACCACATCACATTTTAAGTCACTTTGAGGGGTCTATATAAAATAGAAAATACCCAAAGTGACAGCATTCTAAAAAACTGCACCCCTCAAGGTGCTCAAAACCACATTCAAGAAGTTTATTAACCCTTCAGGTGCTTCACAGGAATTTTTTGAATATTTAAAAAAAAAAAAAATGAACATTTAACTTTTTTTCAGAAAAAAATTACTTAAGATCCAATTTTTTTATTTTACCAAGGGTAACAGGAGAAATTGGACCCCAAAAGTTATTGTGAAATTTGTCCTAAGTACGCTGATACCTGATATGTGGGGGGGGGGGGGAACCACTGTTTCGGCGCAGAGCTCGGAAGGGAAGGAGCGCCGTTTGACTTTTACAACACAAAATTGGCTGAAATTGAGATCAGACGCCATGTCGCGTTTGGAGAACCCCTGCTGTGCCTACACAGTGGCAACCCCCCACAAGTGACCCCATTTTGGAAACTAGACCCCACAAAGAACTTATCTAGATGTGTGGTGAGCACTTTGAACCCCCAAGTTCTTCACAGAAGTTTATAACGTCAAACGATAAGAATAAAAAAAATCATTTTTTTCCACAAAAATAATCTTTTAGTCCCCAATTTTTTATGTTCCCAAGGGTAACAGAAGAAATTGGACCCCAAAAGTTGTTTTGCAATTTGTCCTGAGTAGGCTGATACTCTATATGTGGGGGTAATACACTGTTTGGGCGCATGGCAGAGCTTGTAAAAGAAGGAGCACAATCTGACTTTTTCAATGCTGAATTGGCTGAAATTGAGATCAGATGCCATGTCGCATTTGGAGAGCACCTGATGTGCCCAAACAGTGAAAACCCCCCAATTCTAACTCCTACCCTAACCCCAACACACCCCTAACCCTAGCGGAAAATGGAATTAAATAAATTATTTTATTTTTCCCTAACTAAGGGGGTGATAAAGGGGGGTTTGATTTAGTATTTATAAATTTCAAAAACTGACCGTCACATCCAAGCATAAACGTTGTGTGAACAGGTGCTTAACCTAGAGTCACCAACTCATATACATTCAAGCAAAAAAGGAAGCACACTGTAGCGCCATAAGATGCAAAAATGAAAAATGAATTGCATTGCTGCATTAGAAATATGAAAAATTGAGAAAGTTTAGCCAATCCTTGGCAAAGACAGGGACCTGGAAAATGAGAAATACCTTAACGTGGCTTCCAGGTACACATAACTTAGCCATTTTATGCACTAAACTTTCTCAATTTTTCATATTTCTAATGCAGCAATGCAATTCATTTTTCATATTTGCATGTTATGACGCTACAGCGTGCTTCCTTTTTTGCTTGATTTACTATTTATGGCGGTATTTATGTTTGGCAGCTATCACACGCTAAAAGCCGCTTTTTATTGTAAAAATAGTTAATGCATCACCACATTTTGAGAGCTATAATTTTTCCATATTTTGACCCACCGAGACATGTGAGGTCTTATTTTTTGAGAGACGAGTTGACGTTTTTATTGGTACCATTTTCAGGCACATGACTTTTTTTTTTTTTTAATCGCTTTTTATTCATATTTTTGGGACACAGAATGAACAAAAACCAGCAATTTTTGACTTTATTTTGTGGGGGTGCGTTTACACCGTTCCGCGTGTGGTAAAATTGATAAAGCGGTTTTATTCTTCGGGTCAGTACGATTACAGCGATACCTCATTTATATATTTTTTATGTTTTGGCGCTTTTATACAACAAAAACAAGTTTATATAAAAAATAATTATTTTTGCATCGCTTTATTCTGCAATCTATAACTTTATTTTTTCACTATTGTGAAGGAAGCTCTTGGACACGTGGCCCTTATGCCCACCCAGTTTGTTCCTTGCAGTCTTTAGGCTACTTCACACTTGCGTTAGGAGGCGCAGCGTTCGCTCGGCGTGAAGCTGCGCCTCCTCCGGTCAGCTCCGCCTATGGGCGCATGACGCTGCATGCGACCTGCGTACCCCATCTTTAGCACTGGGTACGCAGGCCGTGGGCAGGTATGCTTTTGCCGGCGCATGCGTCTTTTTGACGGTGCGCCGACCTGCGCCAAATGCAACGTGTTACATTTTGGTGCGGCCGGCGCACCGTCAAATTTGTGTTCTTTTTTATTTTATTATTTTGTCCCAGTGTGGGACATCACTGTGAAGTGTCAGATCGCTGATCTGACACTTTGCAGTGCATTGTCAGATCAGCGATCTGACACAGGCACTGAGGAAGCCTCCTCCCTGCACGCCCCGCGGTCATCTTGGATCCGCAGGGAAGGAGACCCTCGGAGCAGCGCAGCACATCGCGCTGCCTCGGGGGTCTCAGGGAAGCGTGCAGGGAGTCCCCTTCCCTGCGCGATTCTTCCCTAATCCCCCGGTACACTGCGATCATGCTTGATCGCAGTGTGCCAGCGGTTAATGTGCCAGGGGCAGTCCCTGACACATAGTGCCGGGTGTCAGCTGTGATAATCAGCTGACACCTAGCCGCGATCAGCAGCGCTCTCCCCCGGGGGGCCCCGCAGATCGCCATGATGTACTATACCGTCCTTGGGAATTAAATCCCAGGTCACATGGACGGGACAGTACGTCCGATGGCAGAAAGGGGTTAAAATTTGTTTAATACAATGTTCATTAGATTTAAGAAACAGCAACAGCTGCAGGCTTATGCTAGTAGGACTGTTGAGCAGATGGTGCTCTGCTAATGATTAAAAGTTTGGTAATTCGTTACTGTGTCTTCTGTGGTTGGTATGGCAGGTTTCTCCTGCAATTTTTCATCTTTCAAGGATGAAGACTAAGGTTGCTGTACAGTGGAGAAAAAAAAGTATTTAGTCAGCCACCAATTGTGCAAGTTCTCCCACTTATAAAGAAGAGAGAGGCCTGTAATTGACATCGTAGGTAGACCACAACTATGAGAGTCAAAATGAGAAAACAAATCCAGAAAATCACCTTGTCAGATTTGGCAAGACTTATTTAGCAAATTATGAAAATAAGTTTTTGGTCATTAAGAAAAGTTCATCCAATTATTTTAATATATATCCTTTGTTGGCAATAACAGAGGTCAAACATTTTCTATAAGTCTTCACAAGGTTGGCACACAATGTTGGTGGTATGTTGGCCCATTCCTCCATGCAGATCTCCTCTAAAACAGTGATGTTTTGGGCCTGTCGCTGGCCAACACAGACTTTCAAATACCTCCAAAGGTTTTCTATAGGCTTGAGATCTGGAGACTGACTAGGCCACTCCAGGACCTTCATATGCTTCTTACAAAGCCACTCCTTTGTTGCCCTGGTGGTGTGCTTGGGATCATTATCATACTAAAAGACCCATCCTCATTTCATCTTCAATGCCCTTGCTGATGGAAGGAGGTTTGCACCCAAAAACTCAAAATACATGGCCTCATTTATTCTTTCATGTACACAGATCATTCGTTCTGGTCTGTTTGCAGAGAAACAGCCTCAAAGCATTATGTTGCCACCCCCATGCTTCACAGTAGGTATGGTGTTCTTTGGATGCAACTCAGCATTCTGTCTCCTCCAAACACAACGAGTTTTGTTTCTACCAAACAGTGCTACTTTGGTTTCATCAGACCATGTGACATTCTCCCAATACTCTTCTGGATAATTCAAATGCTCTCTAGCAAACTTCATATGGGCCTGGACATGTACTGGCTTAAGCAGGGGGACATGTCTGGCACTGCAGGATCTGAGTCCCTGGTGGTGTAGTGTGTTACTGATGGTAGCCTTTGTTACGGTGGTCCCCGTTCTATGCAGGTTATTCACTAGGTCTCCCCATGTGGTTCTGGAATTTTTGCTCACCGTTCTTGTGATCATTTTGACCCCATGGAGTGAAATCTTGCGTGGAGCTTCAAATCGAGGGAGATTATCAGTGGTCTTGTATATCTCCCATTTTCTTGTTATTGCTCCCACAGTTGATTTCATCATACCAAGCTGCTTGCCTATTGCAGATTCAGTCTTCCCAGCCTGGTGCAGGGCTACAATTTGGTTTCTGTGTGCTTCAACAGCTCTTTGGTCTTCACCATAGTGGAGTTTGGAGTGTGACTGTTTAAGGTTGTGGACAGGTGTCTTTTATACTGATAACAAGTTCAAACAGGTGCTAATACTATAGGTAATGAGTGGAGGACAGAGGAGCCTCTTAAAGAAGAAATTTCAGGTCTGTGAGAGCCAGAAAATCTTGCATGTTTTTAGGTGACCAAATACTTATTTTCCACCATAATTTGAAAGATAAATCTTGCCAAATCAGACAAGGTGATTTTCTGGATTTGTTTTCTCATTTTGACTCTCATAGTTGTGGTCTACCTATGATGTCAATTACAGGCCTCTCTCATCTTTTTAAGTGGAAGAACTTGCACAATTGGTGGCTGACTAAGTACTTTTCTCCCCCACTGTATATTCCAAGTAAAACAATTCCCTTCCCAGAATGTCTTCGCGTTAAAGGATTTTGCTGAAAGCTGAAATAAGTACACGTGCACATAGACTTTATTTATCCATAACCCGGTTAACAAAAGGTTTGTACAAAACATTTACAGTTATACTGAATGGTTTGGCTGCCATCACTGCTCTGCTCACTCTACATAATCCTCTTCGATTCATAAATTATAAGATGACTTTCTGCCAGGAATAAGATCATGAAAGCGTTTCATGGGAACTTGCATAGTAACTCCTCCTAAATAGCCATGAAATGAGAACGGAATATCTTTGCTAGATCTGGTCCATTTAGGATCCCCAGGGTTCCAGTAGTACATCTTTTCATGAAAGAAACCGTCCCTTCCACTTCCTCCTACAATGTAGATCCTATGTCTCCACACTACCACTGCAGCTTCTGCGACACTTTCCTGAAAGGGCGGTATATTACAGTAACAAATTCTTCCCAAATAATCCATGCAAAAACTTCTAGGAATGGTATTCGGCTGCTCATAATACAACAGATAGGCCTGAAACTCATCGCAGGGTGGGTATGGATCATAGTTTCCATGTCTGGAGTTGTAACTTGCAATGACATACAGCTTCTCATTAAAAACAACAGCTCCTGCGTCAGAAAAGGTCACGGGAAGAGGAAACTGGCTCCAAGTGTCAGAAGATATGTCGTAAATCAGAAACCCCTGATGGCTTGATGATTTCTTAAAGGAACCAGTTAACCCACCTATGAGGAACAGCCTCCCTTTCAGTTGAGCGGATGTAAAACTTCGCAAGGCTGATGGCATGGAGGAGATCTCTGTCCAACATTTCTCCACCAGACTGAAACATTCTGCTGAACTAACTGCTTCTTGGCCATCACATCCCCCCACCGCATATAGTGCATCTCTGTAATGTAAAAAACCATGTCCATATCTGGGTTTAGCCATTGATGGAAAGTCCTTCCACTCATTTTTGACCGAGTCATACACATGTAACAGATTCGAAACAGAATAGTCTTCATCTTTACCTCCAGCCACGTACAAGATGTGGCCCACAGCTAAGAGTCCGGGCTGATAACGAGGACTGATGAATGGAAGTTTTTCCCATGATTCCGTAATTGGATCGTAAGCGTTTATATGATAATCTTCCTCTTCTGGAATGGTTTTGTATCTTTCCGACAGGTCCATGCATAGTATCCGATCTTCAAACATTCCTTGGCGCAGACAGATTTCGACTGAATTTTGGGCAGGGTTTGAAGTTGGAATATCAATCTTGACTTCTGTTAACTCACATGGGTCCATAAGTGGAAATCTGACAACCTTCACTAACTCTTCAGGAAGAGGGCTATTTTTGTCAGAGTGAAATTCCCACCACCGGCAAGCAAGGTTATAGATGGTGAGCTCTGATGAAACTATCAACTGATCGGAGGAGAGAATTCTGGTTAATTCTGGCAGCTCCAAAAAAAAGAAGTCCTCTTTTTCAGCTAAACCGGTAAAATGTAGGCTTATATATTGCATAGCTACATCCAGGAGGCTTTGGTCATTGTGACTATGAGCCAGTCTGTAGATCCAGAGGCAGTTTTCACCGTCAATATATTTTTTAAGAAACCTACAAAATAAAAAACAGAGAACATACAAGAGCTTATCACATTAAATATGAAACATTTATAATCTGCATGCAAAAGTGAATCTCAGCAGATTTTGCCATGTAATCTGGGAGCAGCATTAGGTAACAGATGAGACCCTGATTCCACTGATGTGTCACTAACTAGGCTGAGTGTTATTTCAACAAAATCAGTGTTTTATCAGCAGGAGATTACCACTGCAGGACTACCTGCCTTGTGCCTCCTAGTCAAGTGCTATGTAACCCCAACCCTTACACAGCTTAGCAGCTGTCAATGTACACAGAAAGTTGCCAATCAGTAATGTGGGTGGGGTTATACAGGGCTTAGCATTCTGAGTACCGCTAGATCTCCAGCAAAAAAAACAAAAAAAAAAACAGATTGCATCAAAATGACAGCTTGCACACCATGGTGTCAGTTCCTCTCATTAGGATGATCTCAGATTACATACCAGATTTCTTTTTGACAGATTCCTTTAAAAATTTTGGTAAAATTTTGTTTGAAATTTCCAAAATTTCCTAATTCTACATAGAAAAAAAAATAGCTTTGGTTAATATAGCAGAATAGAGAAAGCATGGCCTGTGTAGTGACAAGTGACTAAGATCTGCCAATTTTTACAACATGGTATCATACATAATAGGTGAATGTTGGCCAAACCCATTGATTTCAGCAAGTGTGTCTGACCATCTCATGTGTATGGGGGTGCTTTAGCTTTCTTTCGACAATAGACATGAGGGGAAAGAAGGATAGGACTCATTGGATTTCAACATGCTCAATGATTTTGCTTTCAGGAGAAATGGGCCTCTGTCACAAGTCAATGGCAGCAGCTTACTGCCCTTTCCACATTCTAAAGCACAAGGACTCTTAACTCAGCTGCAGCCACAGCATAAACTGTCATGGTGCTCATCACAAACTCACCGTTCCTGTCAGGTTATGCTGCAAATATGCTTTGTAGCACGTGCATTTGATTTCTTAAAATGCAGCAGATTTTCAGCAAGTGAATACACAGTGGAAAATCTGCTGTAATTTTGCACTGTGAGAGCTTAGTTATTTTTTTTAAAAGGTTATCAGGCAGTTAGTTAGTAACTACCTGCCTGTTGTGTCCGGCGTCGTTCTCTGCCGGCACAGAGCGGTCACTGACTGCTTCTGCGGACGTCCTGTCAGAGCAGCAGCTTCTCTTCTACTCTGTTGACTGGATGTGACTAACGAGGTCATGCTGATTGACAACCGGCTTCCTGCTGCTTAGCTGCAGAGAGCCAGTTGTCATTCACCTGGAAGGGAACGTGTGACAGCCCTACACTCAGGAAACACATGTGAATTATGACCGATAGCACCTGATAGATATATTACCTGGTGCAAAATTCCTGCAGGAGCCCAATCTGGAGGCGACTGGATACTGTGAATAGCTCCTCCACATTATCCATGCTGATATCAACTTCACCAGTGTATATAAAGCGCAATACGATCTCCATGACTGATGCGGGGATGTCCAGGAGAGAAACCTCTCCACTCTTTGACTCCTTCATCGGACAGGTGAAGAGCATATGAAAGTAGGGGCTGAGTGACGAAAGGACAATTCTGCAGAGAGAGAGAGATTGTAGGAGGAGAAAGAAAAAAAAAAAAAAAAAAAAAGTATTAGACCTAATTATGTTTCCAGGAGTCCATCCTGATAGCACCATGGAGGTAGTCCTCCTCCTCTTTACAGGGACAGGAAACACACGAGAGGTTAAGAGTCCCTCCTCACCCACCTCTCTCAGTGTTTTAACAAGTACCACACCATGATTGATGCAATTTAACCTTTATTTCACCCAATATCATAATAAGACATCATTGAAACAATACAAAGGGAGAGAACTAACCGTGCTTTCAGGATAGACTCCTGGAAACAATTACCAGTAAGGTCTAATACCTATTTTCTAGAATGTCCCTCCTGACAGCACCATGGAGAATACCAAATACCACTGCTGGAGAACCTTCCTAGCAAAGGCAGTTTGTTGACTAGATAATACGTCTAGTTTATCATGCTGGCAAAAAGTATCTTGCCTGGCCTCCCAGGTTGCAGCCTTACAAATTTTCTCAACTGATGCCCCCGCCCGCTTAGCCCAAGAGACTGCTCTAGTTGGGTGGGCACTCTATCCTGCTGGCGGGAAATGACCCCTTTTGACGGGTAGGCTAGGGAAATTGCTGAGGTATTCCATCTTGCGATGGTGGTTTTAGAGATTTTTTCAAGACAAACAAGTTTGGATCCTGTCTCCAACTACACATGGCCTCGAGATACTCGATGACTTCCTGCCTGACGTCCAAAACATGGAAGGTCTGCTCTTTCTGATTTGATGCATTTTCACAGAAGGAGGTAAGATAATGTCATGGTTTAGGTTCTGTGAGGACACCACCTTAGGTAAGAAAGCAGGGTCTAATTTT
Organism: Dendrobates tinctorius; assembly: GCF_039654945.1. NCBI lineage: Eukaryota > Metazoa > Chordata > Amphibia > Anura > Dendrobatidae > Dendrobates > Dendrobates tinctorius. Next base: position 8,079,769 of record NW_027361912.1, read on the forward strand.
AGAATTATGCGATCCTCCCATATCCAAATATACGATCTCGAGTGGACAGGGCCTGAATTTATCCTACCCCTTTTCGCGGTAGTAATAGCCACTAAAAACGCCATTATAAAAGGTCCGATATGAAAATGGACATCTTCCCGCCAGGTATACAACGGTCTTTACAGAGGGCTTTAAGGACTAGATTCAAGTCCCAAGGAGGTACCGACCGCCTTAAAGTGGGTCGCAGTCTCTGCATTGCCATGACGAACCTAGCCATCCATGGGTGAGTAGCTAACGAATAGTCAAAGAAAGTACTTAACGCCGATGTCTGGACTTTTAGGGTGCTAGGTCTGAGCCCCTTATTAAAACCCTCATGGAGAAAATCTAGGCTCCTAGGAATATCTGGTCTACCCGCAACATCGGATCTGCCAACTTCCAAAACAGAACCTTTTCCAGATTTTGTTATACATCGCCTCTGTGACCGGCTTCCTACAAGCCTGAATCGTGGTTATAACTTGGTCCGATAACCCCTGAGCTCTCAAGATGTCCTGCTCAGGATCCAAGCTGACAGATGAAGTCTTCCTGGGTTCTGATTAAAAACTGGACCCTGATGGATTATATCCTCCCTCAAACACCATGACTCTTAGCAATGAGAATCAACTTCTCTTTGTCCCATACAGAACGACGAGAAGTACTTTCGTCCGATCCTCTTGGATTTTTCCTGAGGATTCCTGGAATAAGCGTCATTGGGAAAAGGCATAAGACGGGGACCTGTCCCACCTTTGACTCAGTGTCGACAGCCTCTGGATTGTCCATGGGATTTAGGGAATAGAATCTGGTGACCTTTGAATTCTTTCTGGTTGCGAACAAGTCTATTTGAGGTGCTCCCCAGAGATGACACAAGTACTGGAAAACCTCTTTGTTTAGCTCCCATTCTGTTGGCCAGACCTTCTGGCTGCTCAGATAATCCACCACTGTATTCTGGGTTCCCTCGAGATGGACCGCCATCACCGAAAGTACTGTTTCATCTGCCCAAGAAAAAATTCTGAACGCCAGGTCCTGGAGTGCCCAGTGCCTGGGGCCCTCTTGGTGACGTAAGAAAGATACAGTTGTTACATTGTCGATAAGATCTTTACGTGTCAATTCTTTAGATATGACCGATTTTGCCTTAGGGTCTCCCACACAGTGTAGAGTTTCCTGTAATTGGACGACAGACTGGATCTCTGAAGGCCATCTACCCTGAAGAATCTTTCCTTCTATGTGTGCTCCACATCCCCATTTGCTAGCGTCCATAGTGATCACTACACACGGTGAGAAGATCCAGGGAATACCTAACTGCAACTTTTTTGGTTGAGACCACCAAAGAAGTGATCTTATCACAGCCGGGGATAAGGACATTCCTGTATCGAGTGATGACTGGAGTCGATCCCACACGGACAGGACTTCCCTATGCAAGGCTCTCGAGTGGAACTGGGCCCACTGGACACAAAGGATGAAAACCGTCAGGAAACCTAAGATTTTCATTGCCGACCCGATTGACGCTCGACCTCTCAGGAACTAACATAGTAACATAGTTAGCAAGGCCGGAAAAAGATATTTGTCCATCCAGTTCAGCCTATATTCTGTGAGAATAAATTCCCAGATCTATGTTCTTCTAAAGAACCTAATAACTGTAAGATACAATATTGTTACACTCCAGGAAGACATCCAGGCCTCTCTTGAACCCCTCGACTGAGTTCGCCATCACCACCTCCTCAGGCAAGGAATTCCAGATTCTCACTGCCCTAACAGTAAAGAATCCTCTTCTGCAGTATGGTGGTGGAAAAACCTTCTTTCCTCCAGACGCAGAGAATGCCCCTTTGTGACAGTCACCTTCCTTGGTATAAACAGATCCTCGGAGAGATATCTGTATTGTCCCCTTATATACTTATACATGGTTATTAGATCGCCGCTCAGTCATCTTTTTTCTAGACTAAATAATTCTAATTTTACTAATCTCTCTGGGTATTGTATTTCCCCCATCCCCTCTATTAATTTTTTTGCCCTCCTTTGTACTCGCTCTAGTTCCATTATACCCTTCCTGAGCACCGGTGCCCAAAACTGTACACAGTACTCCATGTGCGGTCTAACCAGGGATTTGTACAGAGGCAGTATTATGCCCTCACCATGTGTATCCAGACCTATTTTAATGCACCCCATGATCCTGACTCACTTTTAGAGCCTTTTTTGAATATTGGTACCACATTTGCTATGCGCCAATCCTGTGGAACAGACCCTGTCTCTATAGAGTCACTAAATATTAGAAATAATGGCTTGTCTATTACATTACTCAGTTCCCTTAGTACTCGTGGGTGTATGCCATCCAGACCCAGGGATTTATCTATTTTAATCTGATTTAGCAGGTTTCGCACCTCTTCTTCGGTTAGATTGGTGACTCTTAATATAGGGTTTTCTATGTCTCTCGGCATTTCACCTAGCATTTCATTTTCCACAGTGAATACCGTGGAGAAGAAGATGTTTAATATATTAGCTTTTTCCTCGTCATCTACAATCATTCTTTCCTCACCATTTTTAAGAGGCCTACACTTTCACTTATGATTCTTTTACTATTGATATTGTTGAACAGTTTGGGATTAGTTTTACTCTGCTAAGCAATGTGCTTCTCTGTTTCCTTTTTGACAGCTTTAATTAGTTTTTTAAGATAAAGTATTTTTCTCCCTATCGTTTTTCAGAGCTTCAACGGTGCCATCCTGCTTTAATAGTTTAAATGCTTTCTTTTTCCTGTTAATTGCCCCACTTTTGTTTAGCCACTTTGGGTTTTTTATATTTCTTGTCCATTTATTCCCACAAGGCATAAACCGCTTGCAGTGCCTATTTAGGATGTGCTTAAACATTTCCCATTTATTATCTGCATTCTTATTTCTGAGGACATTACATAGTAACAGTTATAAAGGTTGAAGGAAGACTTTAAGTCCATCTAGTTCAACCCATATCCTATCCTAACTTGCCCTAACATGTTGATCCAGAGGAAGGCAAAAAACCCCATGTGGCAAACAGTAAGCTTCACATTGGGGAAAAAAATTCCTTCCTGACTCCACATACGGCAATCAGACTAGCTCCCTGGATCAACGCAATATTAAGGAAACTAGTGTATATACCCTGTAATATTATACTTTTCAAGAAAGGCATCCAGTCCCTTCTTAAATTTTAGTAGGGAATCACTCATTACAACATCATATGGCAGAGAGTTCCATAGTCTCACTGCTCTTACAGTAAAGAATCCGCGTCTGAGTATGCTTAAACCTTCTTTCCTCGAGACGTAGAGGATGCCCCCTTGTCCCCATCACAGGTCTAAGAGTAAAAAGATTAGAAAGGTCTTTGTACTGTCCCCGCATATATTTATACATTGTAATAAGATCACCCCTAAGCCTTCGATTCTCCAAACTAAATAACCCCAAGTGTAATAACCTGTCTTGGTATTGCAGACCCCCTAGTTCCCTAATAACCTTGGTCGCTCTTCTCTGCACCCGCTCCAGTTCAGCTATGTCTTTCTTATACACCGAGACCAGAACTGTACACTGTATTCTAAGTGTGGTCGCACTAGTGACTTAAATAGAGGTAAAATTATGTTCTCCTCATGAGCATCTATGCCTCTTTTAATGCATCCCATTATTTTATTTGCCTTTGCAGCAGCTGCCTGACACTGGCCACTAAATGTGAGTTTGTCGTCCACCCATACACCCAGGTCTTTTTCAGTGACAGTTTTGCCCAGTGTTTTAGAATTAAGCACATAATTATACATCTTGTTCGTTCTACCCAAGTGCATGACCTTACATTTATCCCCATTAAAGCTCATTTGCCATTTATCAGCCCAAGCTTCTAGTTTACATAAATCCTCCTGTAATATAAAATTGTTCTCTTCTGTATTGATTACCCTGCAGAGTTTAGTGTCATCTGCAAATATTGAAATTCTACTCTCTATGCCCCCTACAAGGTCATTAATAAATGTTAAAAAGAAGCGGGCCCAAAACGGACCATTGTCCTAGTCAACCAGATTAAGGGTATCTCTAAGCTGGTCAAACTTTGCCTTCCTAAAGTTCAGTGTTTTGTGACTCCCTGACAAGTCCCCATAGCAAAAGACAAGTGAAACTGTACATTATTGTGGTCGCTATTTCCTAGACGCCCGATGACCTGCAGATTTGTTATTCTGTCAGGTCTATTAGATAGTATTAGGTCTAAAAGTGCTGCTCCTCTGGTTGGATTCTGCACCAATTGTGAAAGATAATTTTTCTTGGTTATTTGCAGAAGCTTGCTGCCTTTATGGGTTTCGCAGGTCTCCGTTTCCCAGTTAATATTCAGGTAGTTAAAGTCCCCCATAAAAAGGACCTCATTATGGGTTGCAGCTTCATCTATCTGCCTTAGTAGTAGACTTTCCATGATTTCTGTTATATTTGGGGGTTTGTAACAGACGCCAAAGAGAATTTTGTTACTATTTTTCCCTCCCTGTATTTCGACCCATATGGACTCGACATCCTCATTCCCTTCGCTAATATCTTCTCTTAAAGTGGACTTTAGACAAGACTTTACATAAAGACAAACTTCTCCTCCTCTCCGATTTTTGCGATCCTTTCTAAACAGACTGTAACCCTGTAAGTTAACGGCCCAGTCATAGCTTTCATCTAACCATGTCTCGGTTATTCCCACTATGTCATAGTTACCTGTAGATATTTCTGCTACTAATTCTTCCATCTTTTTTGTCAGGCTTCTGGCGTTTGAGAGCATGCGGATTCTGTTCTGCACTGTCTCTTTACTTTCTCCGGTAAGAAGGAAGTTCTGCATCTGGAATCCAATAAGTACACCCAGAAAAATGTTCCTGTTTTCTGGCACCAAGTTCAACTAATGCAGGATGAGGATCCATCCCAGATACTCTATTATGGATATAGACTTTTCTCTGTGAAGCCGGAGTTCGTCCACCAAATTTGTCACTGGAAGGAAATTATCTAAATATGATACTATGATTATCCCTTTGTTCCTCAAGTAGGCTACCATCTCTGATACCAATTTGGTAAACACCCGGGTAGCAGATGCTAGGCTGCATGGAAGGCACTGGAACTGGAAGTGGCAGGTTCGATTCTGGATCTTTACCACAACAAATCTCAAACTTTTGAGAAGCCGGGTGAATCGGGACCTGGTAATATGCGCTTTTCAGATGCAGGGTGCACATAAGTGCGTCCCTGTCTATAAGGGGTACTGTAGATTTTATCAACTCCATCCTGAACCTTTTGTACTTTACCCAAAGGTTTAAGGGTTTCAGATTTAATATAGTGCGTGATTCTCCGGATGGCCTTATGATGGAGAACAGCGCAGAATAGTGACCCCTGCTCTCCTCTGCCTGTGGGACTGAAATTATAACAGCAATGTCGACCAGCTCACTTAAGTCTACCACGGGAGAATCTGTTGATAAGGTACAGGTAGCGATAAACCTTTTGGGAGGAGTGCAGTGAACTCATAGAATGGTAGAGTTGGAAGGGACCTGGTTCGTCTGGTCCAACCCCCTGCTCAAAACAGGATTCACTAAATCATCCGAACAGATGTTTGCCCATCCTCTGTTAGAAGACATCTATTGCATAACCCTCTTCTATGGTTCTGACTGAGCCCACTGATCCTGGATAATGTTTCGCCAACTTGCCACGAACCGTCTGAGTCACCCCCCGACCCGAATGGAGTAATTGTCTTCTAGATCTCAAACCTGATCCAAATAGCGATCTCTTGCTCTTCCCTCCTTTGTGGTAGGTTCCTCTACTGGACTTCCCTTGGCCCCTATAGTCTGATTGTCTCCGAAATGGCCCTGGTTTGCGAGAGGACTGGGTCTTTCTAAATCTATCCTCGGGAAACCCCTTCTTTTTGTCCGATGCTTTCTCTAGGATGTTGTCTAATGCTGGTCCAAACACCCTTAACTCTGAGAAGGGAATGGAGCAAAACTTATTTTTAGAAGCATTGTCCCCCGACCAGGTTTTCATTCATATAGCTCTACGGGCTGCATTAGATAGTGAGCTATTTCTGGCTGAGAACCGTACTGATTCGGCAGATGTATCTGCCAAAAAAGGCTGTAGTGGACTTCGTTAGAAGGAAGGAGGCTATAATATCTTCCCTAGGCATTTTGTTATTTAATTGCTCCTCCAGTTGCCCTGTGGCGCCCCCAGGAGTATGGCCGCCACAATGGCATTGCCTTCCTCCAGGGAGGGTGATGCCATGCTTGGAATCAAGGAAGGGTCTCTCAAACAGTTAATCATTTTCATGCAACAGTTCCCACTCCAGGCCAGCAGAGGGAGATCTGAACCGAAACTAGGGGACAAGCTTTTCTCTGGGGGCCAGTAAGGGAAGTGAGGAGTTAGTGTGAGGAGGGCAACGTGTGTAGACATGTGGAGAGAAGCTGGAGGTTGAGCTGAGGACAGAGAGCTCCCTCCTTGTGACAGCACATGATCTGGAGCCTGGTCTCCACAGTTGTAAGGATACTGAAGGTCCTGCAACAGAAACCAGAGGAATAGGAAGCTGTAAATGCTCTATTCCCACCTAAGACTCGGAGGCACAACAGCGACGGGTGAGCCAAGAGAGACAGAGGGATACAGCTGTCTGCCATACAAGGTAGTTCTAAGAGGAGATAAGAAGGAGGAACTTAAGTGTAATACGTACTGCATGTACCTCAAGCCAGCGCTAGGAAGGAGACTACACAACCCATCTGATAGAGAGATACCCGAGTTGCTTCCAGGCTAGTCTGCTCCTGTACCATCTGTTATCAGGACCCTGGACTGCCTTTGCCAATTAAAGGTAAAGAAACTGCACCCTATGGTGTCCTTGCCTCCTTCCTGCAACATCCTCAGCACTGCTACATCTCTGTGCCAAACACTGCATCTTCTTCCTAACCCTTTATCTACACTGCCCTGGGACTACAGCCCTGCCTGTGGAGGGCTACCACATCATAGCAGCACTACACCATCAGTCCCAGAGGATCTGCATGCAGCGTCGGCTTAACATCTCCCTTGCCCGAACACCACAGGTGGCGTCACGAATCACTTATAAACTTTATTCCCAACTCAACCCCTTTTACATGCACGCCCAGGGCCACGGACTGGGTCACCGCTGCTGTGACGTTCCCCTCTGAAGGACCGGCCCGGTACCGAGTACCCCACAGCCCTGGGAGGGCGACCCAGCCCCATCCATATTAACATGGACCTGGCCACTGAAGTGGCTGCTATAAGTTTTTATCAAAGCCGCAGATGTCTCCCCAGCCTGTTTTAGGAGCCCTTCTGTCCATCGGGTTTTTTAGATTTGAAGAATCCTCAAAGGTAATAGATGTCTTCCCAGCGACCTTGGCGACAGGTACATCCATTTTGGGATCCTCCCAGATCTTATTGCCCTCTGTTCAAATGGCAAATGATTCTTAAAATCCCGTGCAACCACCAAGCATTTCTCCGCATCCTCCCATTCCTCTAGGACCATGGCCCGGATATGGTCATTCACTGGGAACACCCGCTGTTTCTGAGCTCTGAGTCCACCAAACATCTTATCCAGTCTGGACTATGGTTTTGGGACCTCCTCCACCTGCATCATATATCTGATAGCCTGGACTAGGTTGTCGGTATCCTCTGAGGCAAATAAATATCTCCTACCCCGTTCAGGATTTTTCAACACTGCTTCACCCTTTTCTTCCTGGTCTGACCCCGGAAGCTGGGATTCCTCGTCCAAGCTTAGCTCCATCTCCCACCGAGGCCTCTTAGCTCTCGGACCCGGTCTGGGAGGTTGCGGGTGGGAAAAGCTAGATAAAGAGGCCTGGACTTCTTCCCGGATTAGGCTGGTTTCACACTTGCGTTGGGCAGAGCTGCGGAGAGCTGTGTACTTCCTCCATTAAGCCCTGCCCTCTGTCGCATCTCTTCCATTCAGCTTCGCCTACTTCGACATGCGTCCTGCGTACCTATCTTTAACATTGGGTACGCAGGCTATGCGAATGTACGCGGATGCCTCCGCATGCATCATTTTTACGCTGCTCCAACCGCAACAAAATGCAACATGTTGTGTTCGGCACAGTGTTCGCATACATTTGCATGGCCTGCGTACCCAATGTTAAAGATAGGTACACAGGATGCATTCTGACGTAGATGGAGCTGAATGGAAGAGGTGCGGCAGTGCACGGGGCTTAACGTAGGAAGTACGCAGCCCTCCGCAGGTTTGCCCAACGCAAGTGTGAAACCAGCCTTAGAGACCTCATCGCAGACAATAGGGACATTTGTTATTCCCTTACAACTCTGGCGGTGCAGGTGTCACAAACTGTTCTGCAATAAGCCTCTGGTAACTTTATATTGCATACAGGGCACAGTCTGGATTTGGCCGAAGCTTTGCCAGACCGTTTGAACTTAGGTGGAGGCATAGCTGGAGTTCCCTTATCCTATATGAAGTAGAAAAGGGGAATAGTCACAGGCTGTACTAACGCCGACCGGACTGCGCCAAAACGCACAGTCCTGGTCACCTTTGCCCGAATCATCCATAGCGCTCGGTGCATGCCCTGTGCCCCCTGAGATTCAGGTAACGGTCTTATGACTTGTCTTGCGTTATTTCCGTGCTCCACCCTGGAATGTACGCCAACCTCATGACCCGGGGTCTCCCCTGACATCACCGGAAGTGCAACGGATCTTTCCACCGTACGGCTTCCGGAAGTAGCAGTGCCCCGTTGGCCGGTGTCAGAGTCGAGAGCACCCCCCCACCCCCATTGGGAGGAAGCGGCTCTACCCAGGAACTCGTCCGCTCAACTGTTTGTTTGTGGCTGAGGGACTCCCCATCGGAGGGTGTCAGCCCCCTGAGCCCTCAGGAATGCTCCAGTGCTTCTCTCATGCATCCCTCAGTGCAAAGACAGGAAAAACACTGAGGGACGTGGGTGGGGCTTTTAACCTCTCTTGTGTTTACTGTCCCTATAAGAAGGAGGAGGGTGACCTCCATGGTGCTGTCAGAAGGGACATCCTGAAAAAAGGAATCATAAGTCTGTAACCAACAGGACATGCTTAAAAAAAAAAAAAAATGTACATTGTTTTCCATTGTAACGATATTTCATAAATTGCAACACGTCCTATATGTATATTGCCCATACACATGACCAACATTCACAGTCTGAACACGGTTCAATGTCTGGGACGTCTGCAGGTCTCCTGGTCTGTATCAGCCCAGCATACCAGAAGCTGCAGAGTTCGGGGCACAGTCTGACCGTGGGAGGTGCAACACCCGCCAAAAAGGCTCTACACACCATATTATGGCACCAGTCAAAGTTTCAGTGCCAATAGACACTGACATGAATCAAGCCATATTCCATCACATTCTTTATTAAGAGAGAAAGTAAAAATCTAATCCTCCCAAATATTTGTCAAGAAACATCAAAAAATTCTAGTGTGACCCCAATGCAAAATGAGACTACAATTGTTTCCATATGCAGAGGTGTGTGTGGAGGAGAGTGGAGTAGTGTGAGATAGTAAAATTAAAGGGGTTGTGTTCAGTATTTTACAACAGTGTTTGGAAGCCAAAACCAGGAGTGGATGCTAATACAGAAGTGGTGACGTTTTTAGTAAACTTTTCCTCTGATTGTTCCGCTCCCGATTTTGGCTTACAAATACCCCTTAAATCAATACTTACCTGTGACAAAGGAACCTTTTTCCTGTTGTCTCAATAGTGGCATCACACAGGGTTTCTGACAGATAAAACTCTCGTAATCCTAAAAAAAAAAAAAAAAAAAAACCCCACTTAAAAACAGTGATAATATATTGTATCAAAAGACAAAAAAGAAGTGCGTAGGGCACAAATACTGCGAAACATTTCTTATCATCCCCTACCCTAAATGCAGAGTCATACAGGAGCGCCCTCTTACCGTCAATGATGCTTTTTTGCAGTGTGTCATGGTCGTCCTTGTGCTCCTCCTCAACGTGCTGCATGTACCTCGGTGGTTGGCGGGTGATCTGTAGATTGTAACGTCTCCAAAAATGATAAAGTCAAACTAATTTCCAAAAGAACGTCTAACCATACCTTAAGCACAAAAAAGATGGAGATTAAAAAAAAGAGGGGGGGGGTTATTCCCTATAATTAGATGTTCATACAGTTTTATTACTTGATTTTCCTTTTAACAGATCTAAGATCAAAAACTTCATTTTATGGAGAGTTTGAGGCTTTTTTTCTGTTACTATTAATTCAGAAGTCATGCAATGCATATTTGAAGAGTTTTCATGTGGATTTTGGAGCACAATCAGCTCCAAAGTCTACGTTGAAAAAACCCAGTATGAACATGCCTTGAGAGTTATCACCCATCTGTAATGTGGCGCGGGGTGGTAGCCGTGGGCGAGATGCTCATCTTCCCCACCCCGGTACGCTACATGAAAATGGGGTCCTGACTGGTTTCTGTCAGGTCAGATGGCTGTCGTAGACACCTTCATTTTCAGCTTTGCCATTGTTTGTACAGCTTCGGAACCCTTTAAACCCACGATGAGGACACCAGACCCGTTTGTAACAATAAAGTCCTTTTTTCTGACAGAATAGACAGATTGCAGGATATCAGCTTGCCGTTTCCTTCTGCACAATCCAGAGGCCCACTTTTGGTGGTTCTGGACCGTGGCACATTACTTGTGGAGAACGTTGGAGATGAACAGCAGGACAAAGTGAGTAGCTGCATGGTACAGTGCCACACTGGTCAATGTGTTTCACTGTGGCCATTGCACCCCAACTACAACGTAAGGAACAATAGCAGCACAGACCTAATTTTGGGCAATAGTTCCTCAAGCAAAAAGTCAAGCATCCTCCAAATGCAAACAAAAAATAGACAGGAAGCAAAAAAAAAAAAAACCCAAAAGAGAGGAAAACTAAAAATCATGTTCCACTTTCCCAATAAAATACATAAGCTTTTTTAAGGCTGTAATAGTCCAATCTATGGAAGTAGCCAAAACAGTAAAAATCGCTCTGTCACTGCGCATGTCCTCCAAAATACAGTTAAGCGTTCAAATCTTCTAATGTACCCTAAAAAATTGTGCATATAGACAAGTCGCCATACAAACAGAAGCTCAAGCAACAAAACAATAGCGGAACTATGGTAACAGTAAAAAGAAAAAAAAATTAGAGTTACCATAGACTTACCGGTAATTCAGTTTCTAGTAACCCACCATGACAGCACACCAGGAGGATGTTACTCCTTTCCTAAAAGGGACAGAAAATGACAAAGAGGTTAAATAACCCCTCCAAAATCCTCCCCCTCAGTGTTATTATAAAGAACCACAGGAGAAGGAGTGCATTAAATCATATTTATTCTCTTAGGAACGTAAATTAAGCAAGAGGACGGATTACTCCTGCTGTCGTGGTGGGTTATTAAAAATCGAATTACCGGTAAGTCTAATTCTATGTTCTCTAGTAACCCCCCATGACAGCACACCTGGAGCAGTATCCAAGAGTGGTATTTAGGCAGGGACTATAGCTCTAAGTACTTTTCTTCCGAAGGCCAAGTCCTCCTTTGACATCAGGTCCAGCCGGTAATGTTTGTAGAGTGTATGGACCGAAGACCAGGTAGCAGCTCTGCATATCTGTTTGATGGAATCACTGGCTTTCTCGGCCCAGGAGACAGATGTTGCTCTGGTAGAGTGGGCCGTAAATTTTTCTGGTGGCGGAAGGTCATGGACCTGATATGCCTCCAAGATTGCTCTCTTGATCCAGTTGGCAATTGTAAACTTGGAAGTCTTCTTCCCCTTATTCTGGCCTCGAAGGAGAACAAACAGATTCTGGTCCTTCCTAATTTTCGCCGTCATTTGGAAATAATGAGTACTGTTCTCCGAACATCCAGAGTGTGGAACTATTCTTCCTTATTTCTCGGCTCTTGATAGGAGGGGAGAATTACCTCCTGAGATTTGTTAAACTCTGAGACGACATTGGGAAGAAACGATGGATCCAATCGCAGAATAAGTCTGCCCTGCAAGACCTTCATGTAGGGTTCGTTGATCAAGAGACCCTGTAGTTTGCCCACTCTCCTGGCTGTAGTTATTGCTACAAGGAAGGTGGTTTTCCAGGCGAGTGTCTATGTCCATCGTCGACAAGGACTCAAAAGATGGTAGTGTGAGCCCCTTTAGGACCACATTGAGGTCCCAGGATGGAACTAGGCTCATAGCTCTTGGACATATGCTGGATGCTGCTGTTATAAATCTTCTGATCCATCGGTGGTCGGCTAGTGTCTGGTCAAAATATGAGCTTTGTAGTGTCCTAGTGACCTTTTCTAAAAATCCTCTAGTCTTCCAGATTGAGAATTCAGAAGCCAGGGCTTCAGGTGTAACCTCTCGGGATCTGGATGGACTGTTGGTCCCTGATAGAGAAAGTTTCATGACCACAGGTAGTTCTATCGGTCCTTCTACCCCGGTAAAGGTCCCGAACCAGCTTCTCTTGGGCAAGAATGGAGCTACCAAGATTACCATGACCCTTTCCCTCCTTATCTTTTGCAGAACTCTCGGTAGAATTGGTAAGGGAGGGAAGGCATAATCCAGTCTTAATGTCCATGGGTGGGCTAACGCGTCTACACCTAAGCAGGGATCAGTTTGATTTAGTGAATAATATTTTTGGGTTCTGGTAAGGTCTTCTTGTCTGAAACCTTTTCTAGCAGTTCGTCTAGGGCAGGACCAAACATGAATTTCCCTTTGAAGGGGAAAGAGCACGACTTCATCTTTGAGGTCATATCCCCGTTCCAAGATCTCAGCCAGACTGCTCGTCTCGCTGAGTTTGATAATCCTGACGATCTTGCTGCCACTCTCACCGATTCTGCAGAGGCATCTGCTAGAAAACCTGTCGCTTTCTGGAGGAGAGGTAGGGAAGCTAGGATGTCTTCTCTGGGGGTAGCTGTAGACAGGTGTTTCTACAGTTGCCCCAGCCAACAGTACATTGATCGAGCCACAAATGTAGATACTGTATTGGTGTTTAATAAAGATGCTGAAGTTTCCCATGATTTTCTTAGTAGCCCAATCATCTTACGTTCTAGAGGGTCCTTCATCTGGGAGGAATCCTCAAATGGTAGTGTAGTCTTCTTAGCTACCCTAGCAATCTGGACATCTACCCTTGGAATTTCTGACCAGCATGAAGCTGTCTCGTCGCCTACAGGGAACCTGTCCTTCATCTTTGCTGGGGTGGCCAGCTTCTTCTCTGGGGATTCCCACTCTTCTAGCACCAGGTCCCGGATATTCTTGTGAATGGGAAACACCTGCTTCTTCTTAGAACAGAGTCCCCCGAACATTTCTTCCTGTACCATCTTCTCCTCCTCGATCTCCATGGTTCTCCTTACTGCCGTGGGGAGTTCCTCTATATCCCCCAAAGAGAATCTCTCTCCTGTTGGGAAACCTCTGGGTCTAGGAATAATTTGCCCTCTTCCAGAGGCTTGTCCAGGACTCTTCATCCCGAGAGTCATCATTCCCTTCTTCCTCTAAATTAAGCTTCCACCTTTTTGTTTCTGGAGGGACACTGGGAGAAGGTGTGGGATTGGAAAGGGCAGCCAGGGAGGTTTTAATCCCCTGCTAAATTAGGCCCTTAATCTCTGCCATCACGGATGGCTGCTCTTCCCTAATGACTTTCTCCATGCACTTTGCATAATGTTTTCTTATACGAAGAGGTCAACTTTTTTGTACAGACTGCACATCTCCGTGAAGTCTTGAACCTGCTTCCTGATGCAGGTTCCTTGTCCCCCTAAAAATAAAGAGAAGGAATCATAAGATTCTAACCTGCACCAGGGAATGGACACCCAGTGCCAGGGTACTTACTGGGACCAGGATGGTGCTGGGATCTACAGGTGCAGAACGAGTGGAAGCTGACATCTCCATGTTTTTACCACACAGTGGTCCTACCTTAGATGTCTTCCTGTCTGGGGCTCTTATATAGGCGACCGGACTGCATCACCTGTCCTCTGATTAGAGCACCTCCTCCCTCCGATGTCCAGGTGTGTGTGTGGCGCCCCCAGGAGCATGGTCACCACAGTGGCATCGCCTTCCTCCAGGGAGGGTGATGTTATGCTTGGAAGCAAGGAAGGATCTCTCTAGCAGTTAACCATGTCATGCAACACAGTTCCCACTCCAGGCCAGCAGAGGGAGCTCTGAACCAGGATTGGGGGAGGAGCGCGCTCTGGGGGCCAGGAAGGGAAAATAGCAGTTATTGTGAGGAGGGCAACGTGTGTAGACGTGCGGAGAGAAGCTGGAGGTTGAGCTGAGGACGGAGAGCTCCCTCCTTGTGATAGCGCATGATCTGGAGCCTGGTCTCCACGGTTGTATGGATACTGAAGGTCCTGCAACAGAAACCAGAGGAGTAGGAAGCTGTAAATGCTCTACTCCCACCTAAGACTCAGAGGCACAACAGCGACTGATGAGCCAAGAGAGATAGAGGGCTACAGCTGTCTGCCATACAAGGTAGTTCTAAGAGAAGATAAGAAGGAGGAACTTCAGTGTAACACTGTACTGCATGTACCTCAAGCCAGCGCTAGGAAGGAGACTACACAACCCATATGATAGAGAGATCCCCGAGTTGCTTCCAGGCTTGTCTGCTCCTGTGCCATCTGTAATCAGGACCCTGGACTGCGTTTGCCAAGTAAAGGTAAAGAAACTGCACCCTATTGTGTCCTTACCTCCTACCTGCAACATCCTCGGCACTGATACCTCTCTGTGACAAACACTGCACCTTCTTCCTAACCCTTTATCTACACTGCCCTGGGACTACAGCATCATTGCTGCACTACACCATCTGTCCCAAAGGATCTGTTTGCAGCGTCGGCTTAACACCTCCCTTGCCGAACACCACAGGTGGCATCACGAATCATTCATAAACATTATTCCCACCAACTCAACCCCTTTAACATGGGCGCCCAGGGCCACGGACCGGGTCACCGCTGCTGTGACATTTCCCTCTGAAGGACCGGCCCGTTTACAGAGTACCCCACAGCCCTGGGAGGGCGACCCGTGTGTGTGTGTGTGTGTGTCTAGGCCCGCCGACACCTTCCGCGCTGTAATATGATCATGCGTTCCAGAATGGAACACAAAAAGTCCTTCCTGTATGCTGAAGCAGAAGTCTTCACGCGTGTGCGACAAGCTGCTCCACAACGCTGGAGGAGAGAGGCTGGAGAGCTTTGAGAGGCCTCCAGCTGAAGAATTTCCCCCAGACCTTGCCAGAACGTGCGCACTTGAGGAGGGGGTCTCGAGTTCTAACGGAGATGGGAGCAACGCTCAGGGAAGAGAGGCAAGTCTGCTCCCCAGCTTTCAGATTTCCCTGGTGACCGCTGCCAGCACAGTACACCTAGGATGAAATCTTCATCCCTAGTAGGGACAGGAAAGAACACTGAGGGGGAGGATGTGGGAGGGGTTATTTAACCTCTTTGTCATTTCCTGTAGCTATTAGGAAAGGGGTAACATCCTCCAGGTGTGCTGTCGTGAGGGATACTAGAGAAAAAAGCCTGGCCAAAAGTGGGTTACTTGTGCCAATGATATTCATAGCACTGCTTTTCAGGAAAGATGCTGAGAGCGGAAGTATTCTGGAATTGCAAGATCGGAGGATTCGGTTTAGAGGGCAGTATTTCTTCATGGAGCAATACAGAATGGATATTATTGCGGGAAGTCAGCTGCTAGGAGGGGTTCTGCTATGTAAGATCATAGTGACCCTATGTCAGTTAATAAGCACTAAACTTTGTATATAGACTGTGAGCCCTCGCGGGCAGGGTCCTCTCTCCTTTTGTACTTGTGTGTGCCATGTATTGCTCATGTTTATTGTGTTTGTCTTTGTATGCCCCTTTTCCACATATAAAGCACCAGGGAATAAATGGTGCTATAAAAATGAATAATAAATAATATTTAGCAGAACAGAACACATGACTTTAGTTCAGCTGTCCACCTCGACCGACCGAGACACTTGTCTCGGAAAGGTGCCAAGCCTCCCGCTCTGACCAACCGATCCAGCTGTCCCAGAAAGGCACAAAGCTGCCCACCCCAACAGATCGACCCAGCTGTCCTGGAAAGGCACAAAGGACCGGTTTCAAGTAACTGAAGGCTATGTGCAGATGAAGTTTTTTCTTGAAGCGGTCAATAACAATGAGGTTTCAAGTGGTAAACTGCTTAAAGGGAACTGTCACCTCATTTTTAGCCTATGAGATGCGGCCACCTCCATCAGGGGCTTATCTACAGCATTCTGTAATGCTGTAGATAAGCGCCTGATGTAACCTGAAAAATAAGAAAAACCAGTTAGATTATACTCACCCGGGGGTCCGGTCCGGCGCCTCCCATCTTCTAGCGATGCCGTTCTCCTTACTTCTGCCATGGCTCCTGCGCAGGCGTACTTTATCTGCCCTGTTGAGGGCAGCGCAGAGTACTGCAGTGCGCAGGCGCCGGGAAAGGTCAGAGAGGTCCAGCGCCTGCGCACTGCAGTACTCTGCTCTGCCTTCAACAGCATATATAGGAAGGAGAGAAGTCCGGCTTTCAGGATCGCGCTGTTCCAGTCTTCAACAGGGCAGATAAAGTACGCCTGTGCAGGAGCCAAGGCAGAAGTAAGGAGGAGGACGGCATCGTATGAAGATGGAGGCGCCGGTCCAGACCGCGACACCCATCGGACCGGACCGCGCCCCCCGCTGAGTATAATCTAACTTGTTTTTCTTCTCTTTCAGGATACATCGGGGGCTTATCTACAGCATTACAGAATGCTGTAGACAAGCCCCTGATGGCGGTGGCCGCATCTCATAGGCCAAAAATGAGGTGACAGATTCCCTTTCAGGAAACGCACCATATTTTAGACATTTTCTGGACTATTTTCTTTGCATCAAGAAGGGGCTTTTGTAACGTTCTGGAATAGTTTGTTATATTGAATAGTTTCAACCTCCTTCGGAACGGACAAAGGTTACTCTAGAGCAGATTCTATCAGGGGCCGCTTCAAAGAGATCACATGTATGTGTCATCCCCAAAAGGTTTTTCAAAAACTGAAGCAGAAATATAAAAATGCTCAAAAACACTGAACACATCTCTAGATGGGTAACATAAGGTTATTCACATGGTTTATTTTTTCTTTTTGCATTTTAAGTGGAATTCGCTCCAAACTGAGCGATGTCTAATCAAAAGGCTGGAAGAAAAAAAAATATTTTTTTAAAATTTGACAGTGTCAAAAAAGGGAAAAAAACCCAGAAACCCCACAACCAAAGAACTGTGGATCCACCAGCATGCTATGAGCGCAGTTTGAAATATGGAGCGCTGTTGCTGCAATTTCTTACCACCGCGTCATTACAAGTGTGTTTTCGCACCTTTCAGAAAAATAACTCGTACTGCGGTGGCAAATTGTGACCTCCGCCATCTTCAATGTTGCCATTAAGATGGAACAGAGTTGCGCATGAAAAAAAAAAAAAAAAAAAAAAAAACCCAGGCGTCATCAGTAGTGGGTACCGTTTTTAACATTAATGTGTCCCGAGTTTTTTTCTCTCTGTTAGATGAAGAAATAAATGACAAAGCTTCTCCTACACTTTGCAATGTTAAACATGGACGCCAGCCGCGTGCTGTACTCGGTTTTCACAGACTTGTATTTGCCCTTGTGGCTGGGGAAAAAAAAAACAAGATGGCCGTCTCAGGCGTACACGGAAAAACAAGATGGCCGTCTCAGGCGTACACGGAAAAACAAGATGGCCGTCTCAGGCGTACACGGAAAAACAAGATGGCCGTCTCAGGCGTACACGGAAAAACAAGATGGCCGTCTCAGGCGTACACGGAAAAACAAGATGGCCGTCTCAGGCGTACACGGAAAAACAAGATGGCCGTCTCAGGCGTACACGGAAAAACAAGATGGCCGCTTCAAGCGTTTTGGACAGACAGATGATACGTGAAAAACACAAACGTGAGCAGCAGCAGAGGTAGTAATGGGTACGAGCGGCATCCGTGAGGAGAAAAAAACAAAATGGCGCCACCCGTGAAGGAGGCCTGAGGCTACATGGCAAGCTGGGCCATGACACAGGTCAGGCAGCCAAAGATTGCCATTAGTGATGAGGGAATGTGTCCAGATAAGGCGTTATCGGACCACGCTCGGGTACTTGTGTCCCCGCATCGGTTCTGTTCAACAGGCGCAGCACACGCTGGGACTGTCTAACAAACAGGCGATCTTCCATAGGTTACAGCTGTCTAACACCTGAGAGACATGCAGCCGCAGACACTGGAACATAGTATTCGTGCGCGCCGGAGAGATCCAGCACCTGAGCATGCTCAGATAACACCTCATCCCAGTCACTCACTAATAATAGGGTAATAATGGGGTCGTGGATAGGGGGCCATGATATAAAAGTCACAAAAATTCCAACCGGGTCAGATTTTTTTGCAATTTACGGAAACCTAGAATTCAGAACACGACCCCATTCACTCATATTGCCCCGCGATGTAGAAGCTGCCCATCTCTGAGGGAACACCGGGGCACAAGCAGCCATGTCACTGCACAGATCTATACACACATTTAGATGTAGGAATTGCCAGGTAAGCATTTGCCTCTCACATGAAGGTTCCCTGTAGTCGCACATGGAGTTTTGCAGAAGTTACTTACATGGAGTCTCAGCTCTTTGGCCACTACCTGCAGCTCACCTGCTCACCTTGCTGCCAAATGAAAGGTCTCCACCCAAACAGATGATGATGATGATCACAGCAGGAAACCTCCGAGTCCTGATCACAAATCCTCTATATTCTCCCCGGACGGAAGTCAGTGCTCCTGAGCTATAATGCTGCTGATCAGGGTTAGTGTGAGGAGGAAGCATGACAACGCCATAAATATAGGAATAAAACTAGTAATAAACCTAAAAATACAGTGAAACTGAGGAATAAACATTTATCAAAAGCGCTTAGGAAAATAAAATTAAGTGCTGCGTTGGCCGGGAATCGAACCCGGGTCAACTGCTTGGAAGGCAGCTATGCTCACCACTATACCACCAACGCCTGCTGGAGTCAGCCTGCTACTAACAGTGTGATCACCACTGCAGCCAGGAGAGGGTAGAGCTGGTGTGCACAGATCTTTATTACTGAGAGTAGAGTTGAGCGAAACGAGTCGAAAAAATTCAAAAGTCACCGACTTTTGGCAAAGTCGGGTTTCATGAAACGAAACCCGACCCTAGGATGAGGTCGGCCACGAGGTCGGCGACTTACGCGCCAAAGTCGCGTTTCAAAAGTTTGTTTTGCGCTCTTTTTCAGCCAATCAGGATCCACGGACACTGTGGGCAACGTGATGACATAGGCACGGGTCACCACCATCTTTCAGAAGGGCATGCAAGTGATTGGCTTGCTTTGGTGGGCGTCACAGGGGGTATAAAAGGGCGTGCACGCCGACCGCCATCTTACTTCTGCCGATCTTAGTATAGGGAGAGGTTGCTGCTGATTCTGTAGGGAGAGCGTTAGGCAGGGAAGAAGACAAAAAACTGCTTCTGCTGCTAGCGATTTGGCCTGCACAACACACCAGTCACTGTGTGTGCAGTGCAAGGGGAGGCTATATAGTGGTGTATCAGTGGTGTTGGTTGTTGGGCTGCCTTCTAAGGCTTCCTGACATTCCTGCATTGCTGTTTACCCACTGCTCCGCAAACTGATTTTTTAAAAGCAATCCAATCTCCCTTATCCTCTAGTCACTTTTGTCACAGCTGTGCCATCGAGCGTGTCACATAGCGCTCAGATATTCATTGGGCCTCACACAATCCAAAAGTGTCCAGTGTCCAAAAGTGTGTGCAGAGATTCAAAATCTCCCTTATCCTCTAGTCACTTTGGTCACAGCTGTGCCATCGAGCCTGTCACATAGCGCTCAGATATTCATTGGGCCTCACACAATCCAAAAGTGTCCAGTGTCCAAAAGTGTGTGCAGAGATTCAAAATCTCCCTTATCCTCTAGTCACTTTGGTCACAGCTGTGCCATCGAGCCTGTCACATAGCACTCAGATATCAGTGGGCCTCACACAATCCAAAAGTGTCCATCCAGTGTCCAAAAGTGTGTGCAGAGATTCAAAATCTCCCTTATCCTCTAGTCACTTTGGTCACAGCTGTGCCATCGAGCCTGTCACATAGCGCTCAGATATCAGTGGGCCTCACACAATCCAAAAGTGTCCATCCAGTGTCCAAAAGTGTGTGCAGAGATTCAAAATCTCCCTTATCCTCTATTCACTTTAGTCACAGCTGTGCCATCGAGCCTGTCACATAGCGCTCAGATATCAGTGGGCCTCACACAATCCAAAAGTGTCCATCCAGTGTCCAAAAGTGTGTGCAGAGATTCAAAATCTCCCTTATCCTCTAGTCACTTTGGTCACAGCTGTGCCATCGAGCCTGTCACATAGCACTCAGATATCAGTGGGCCTCACACAATCCAAAAGTGTCCATCCAGTGTCCAAAAGTGTGTGCAGAGATTCAAAATCTCCCTTATCCTCTAGTCACTTTGGTCACAGCTGTGCCATCGAGCCTGTCACATAGCGCTCAGATATCAGTGGGCCTCACACAATCCAAAAGTGTCCATCCAGTGTCCAAAAGTGTGTGCAGAGATTAAAAATCTCCCTTATCCTCTAGTCACTTTAGTCACAGCTGTGCCATCGAGCCTGTCACATAGCGCTCAGATATCAGTGGGCCTCACACAATCCAAAAGTGTCCATCCAGTGTCCAAAAGTGTGTGCAGAGATTCAAAATCTCCCTGATCCTCTAGTCACTTTGGTCACAGCTGTGCCATCGAGCCTGTCACATAGCGCTCAGATATCAGTGGGCCTCACACAATCCAAAAGTGTCCAGTGTCCACAAGTGTCTGCAGAAATTCAAAATCTCCCCTGTCCTATAGACACCTTGTACCTTGTTTCACATTACTATATAGTTTGTTGGATTTTGTCTACATTTCTACCAAAAATGAGGAAGGCTGGTGGAAGAGGCCGTGGAATTGGGCGGGGGTTGGCAGCTGGTAATGATGGTGTTGGTGGTGGATCTGATGGTAGTGGCAAGAGCAAAATAGGACCGAATGCAGGAGGTGCTGACCCTGCGTCATCGTCTGGCTACATAAGGCCTCGAACGCTTAGTTTTCTAGGAGTTGGCAAACCGCTTTTAAAGCCAGAGCATCAGGAAAAAGTTTTGTCTTACATTGCTGACTCAGCCTCCAGCTCTATCGCCTCCTCTTCTTCAGTTGTAAAAAGTAAAAGCACTGAGCCGTCATTGGAGGCTCATGTTCATGAACCACACCTTTCCTTTTGTCCTTCACCCCAACCAAGATTGAAGGATGACGCAGGCCATACTACTGATTACTCCATGGAGCTGTTTTCACATACCATGCCTGGATTATCAAGTCAAATGGTGAATTACCCAGGCCAAGATGAATCTGACATGGAGTGCACTGATGCGCAGCCGCTGATGGATGATTCTGCTGGTACATTCACTCAGAGCACTACATTGTCCTTGCAGTGTACAGAGCCAGATTCTGACCCTGATGAGACTCAGGTGCCCCTTCCCGCACACTATACCACCATACACGGTGACACAGAGGAAGGTGCACATGACATAGAAGAGGAGGTGATGGATGACCCAGTTGTTGACCCAGATTGGCATCCATTGGGGGAAGAGGGTGCTGCTTCCAATAGCTCAGATGAGGAGCATCCACAGCAGACATCGACATCGCAACAGCTGTTATCTGGCAGGCCCGGAGCACTCCAAAGACAGGTTCCAAACATCAAAAGAGTTGCTGGACAGCTTGTCCAGAGGGTCAAAAGATCACAGCGTGCTAGGCCGCAAAATGTCTGCCAAAGTAGGAAGAGTGCAGTGTGGCACTTTTTTGAACAAAATCCTCATGATCAGGCCAAGGTTATCTATAAGAAGTGCGCAAAGACCTTTAGCCGAGGGAAAAATCTGAAAAATTTGAATACCAGTTGCATGCTTAGACATTTAACCAGCATGCACTTGCAAGCGTGGACACAACATCAAACCTCAAGTGCCACATGTGCAACTGATCACAACGAAGGTAGTCAGCAACGCTACATTGTTTCCCCCACTGTAAGCCCACCGGTTAGCACAGCAGCAAATGTTGAGGTGTCGTTGCAAGACCACAGCAGTCAGGGAATCCCACTGTTATATTAACGAAAGACTGATTCTAGGCCATCAGAAAGAACACCAACTCCATCACCATCATCAACCCTCTCTCAGTCCGCCCTGTCCACCGCTACTTCCACCATATGCAGCTCTCAAGTCCAGCTCACCCTCCCAGACACTATGAGTAGGTCAAGAAAGTACTCAGTCTCTCATCCGCGTACACTGGGTTTGAACGCCCACATTGCCAAACTAATCTCGTTTGAGATGATGCCCTTTCGGTTGGTGGAAAGCACAGCTTTCCGCGAACTCATGGCCTATGCAGTACCACGCTATGACCTACCCAGTCGCCACTTCTTCTCTCGCAAAGCCATCCCAGCCCTCCACCATCATGTGAAAGACCGCATTGTCCATGCACTCAAGCAGTCAGTGAGCGGAAAGGTGCACCTCACAACTGATGCATGGTCCAGTCGGCATGGCCAGGGCCGTTACGTGTCCATCACTGCGCACTGGGTTAATGTGGTGGATGCAGGGTCCACAGGGGACAGCGGTGGTGGGACTGTGCTGCCTAGCCCACGGTATAGGAAACAGTTGGCTGTAGGCGTTCGACCCTCCTCCTCCTCCTCCTCCTCCAGAAGCGAAAGCTCGTCCACAGAGCGCAGTCGTACGAGCACTCCATCTGCAGCTGCCACTGTTGCACACGATGTGTCCCCCTATCGAGCAGCTAGTGGAAAGCGTCAGCAGGCTGTGTTGCAGATGATGTGTTTGGGCGACAGACACACCGCCGAGGTGCTGGCCGAGTACTTGAAGCGACAAACTGAGTCATGGCTGGGCAGTGTACATCTTGAGGCAGGCAAGGTAGTTAGTGATAACGGCCGTAATTTTGTGGCAGCCATAGCCCTTTCAAAACTCAGCCACATACCTTGCTTGGCTCACACCTTGAACCTGGTGGTGCAGTGCTTCCTCAAAAATTATCCGGAGTTAACAGCCCTGCTCCAGAAGGTGCGAAGACTGTGCGCGCACATCCGCCGGTCGCCTGTACACTCCGTTCGTATGCAGAAGCTGCAGCGATTGCTCCACCTTCCCAACCACCGCCTCATTATTGACATTGCAACAAGGTGGAACTCCACCCTGCACATGGTGGAGCGGCTGTGCAAGCAGAGGCAGGCCATAATGCATTTGTGGGAGGATACACGGCCAGGCACTTTGAGAGCAGACATGGAGTTGACAGGCGTGCAGTGGTCGAAGCTGAAAGACCTTTGTAAAGTCCTTCAGTGTTTTGAGGAATGCACACGGCTGGTAAGCGCAGACGACGCCATCCTAAGCATGAGCATCCCACTTATGCGTCTGCTCATGCAAACTTTGACGCACCTTAAGGAGCAGGCGTCTGCAGCCAATGTTGATGAGGAGGAAGAGGAGGAGGGAATCCTTGATGACATTCAGCCATTGTCTGCTCAGGGACCTCTCCTGGACGAGGTGGAGGAAGAAGAGGAGGAGGAGGATGATGATGGGGATGATTACTTAGGGGAGGAGGATGCATCTCGTGGGGCAAGTGAAAATGTTGGCGTGGCAAGGTCTGGTACAGGGTTTGTGCGTGACTGGAGGGATGTGGATTTGCCAGAAAGTGCTCCTCCACCCAGCACTCGCAGTGCATCATTGACACCGGGAATATTGGCCCACATGTCAGATTATGCCTTGCGGATCCTAAAAAGGGACCCCCGCATTGCCAAAATGATGAACGATGACGACTACTGGTTGGCCAGCATCCTGGATCCACGCTATAAAGGCAAATTACAAAACATCATGCCACAGGAGAACCTTGACCTAATATTGGCTAATAAACAAGCAACTCTGGTAAATCGGTTGCTTGAGGCATTCCCAGCACACAGCAGTGGTGATGGTTCTCACACGAGCCGTACGGGCCGGGGGCAGCTTGGCAGAGGTGTTCGTGGTGCACACAGCAGAAGTGGCGTTGGAGACAGGGGTTTCATGACAATGTTGTGGACTGATTTTTCAAATACCGCTCACACAACTGGTAATACTGCATCGATGGAAAGTGACAGGAGACAGCAGTTGTCAACTATGGTTACAAACTACTTTTCCTCCCATATCGATGTTCTCCCACACAGGTCATTCCCCTTTGACTATTGGGCCGCTAAACTGGACACCTGGCCTGAATTGGCCCAATATGCCTTACAGGAGCTCGCTTGCCCAGCTGCAAGTGTGCTATCGGAAAGAGTCTTCAGTGCAGCTGGATCAATCCTGACAGAAAAAAGGACCCGTCTGTCAACCCAAAATGTGGATGATCTAACCTTCATTAAAATGAACCACGCATGGGTTTCCAAGGATTTTGTCCCACCTTCCCCTGATGACACATAGGGTGACAGAAAAATGGCTTGCTTTGGTCCACCTCTTCCTGGTACTTCACCTATTTCGCCTTTTGCATCAGCTGAATGTCCAACATCAACATATGCCACTTTCTAAAACTCCCTAACTGTGCTGCCCCCCCCCCCATGGCCGGGGTCACCACCTAGCGCACGACACCGTGCGAGTGCCGTTGCCCTGGACAGGTGGGTAGGCCGACTCTTGGGCGCGGGCACTGGCACAGGGTCCCTCATAGTGCAATCAAGTATCTCTGACGGTGGTGGTGCACACCCACCGTCAGACACACCGCTGTACTATGAGGGACCCAGTGCCAGTACCGACGCCCACGAGTGGGCCCCCCTTGCTTGGGCAGGGCCCCAGCATTTGCAATCTTTACCTCTCCCTGCTCCTCCGCTGTGTAATCTGGGCCGTCAAATCCATACTGTGCCTGACACCATCTGAGCCTGCCTCCTGATGTATAGACATATATTTTGAATGTGTACGCTATCCATACATGTAATCCGGGGATACGGTACCCTTTCTAACCTTTGTGCAATCACGTGCAATCCATACTGGGCCTGACACCGTCTGAGCCTGCCTCCTGAGACATATATTTTGAATGTGTACGCTATGCATACATGTTATCCGGGGATACGGTACCCTTTCTAACCTTTGTGCAATCACGTGCAATCCATACTGGGCCTAACACCGTCTGCGCCTGCCTCCTGATGTATAGACATATATTTTGAATGTGTACGCTATCCATACATGTTATCTGGGGATACGGTACCCTTTCTAACCTTTGTGCAATCACGTGCAATCCATACTGGGCCTAACACCATCTGAGCCTGCCTCCTGAGACATATATTTTGAATGTGTACGCTATCCATACATGTTATCTGGGGATACGGTACCCTTTCTAACCTTTGTGTAATCACGTGCAATCCATACTGGGCCTAACACCGTCTGAGCCTGCCTCCTGAGACATATATTTTGAATGTGTACGCTATCCATACATGTTATCTGGGGATACGGTACCCTTTCTAACCTTTGTGCAATCACGTGCAATCCATACTGGGCCTAACACCGTCTGAGCCTGCCTCCTGAGACATATATTTTGAATGTGTACGCTATCCATACATGTTATCTGGGGATACGGTACCCTTTCTAACCTTTGTGCAATCACGTGCAATCCATACTGGGCCTAACACCGTCTGAGCCTGCCTCCTGAGACATATATTTTGAATGTGTACGCTATCCATACATGTTATCCGGGGATACGGTACCCTTTCTAACCTTTGTGCAATCACGTGCAATCCATACTGGGCCTAACACCGTCTGAGCCTGCCTCCTGAGACATATATTTTGAATGTGTACGCTATCCATACATGTTATCCGGGGATACGGTACCCTTTCTAACCTTTGTGCAATCACGTGCAATCCATACTGGGCCTAACACCGTCTGAGCCTGCCTCCTGAGACATATATTTTGAATGTGTACGCTATCCATACATGTTATCTGGGGATTCGGTACCCTTTCTAACCTTTGTGCAATCACGTGCAATCCATACTGGGCCTAACACCGTCTGAGCCTGCCTCCTGAGACATATATTTTGAATGTGTACGCTATCCATACATGTTATCTGGGGATACGGTACCCTTTCTAACCTTTGTGCAATCACGTGCAATCCATACTGGGCCTAACACCGTCTGAGCCTGCCTCCTGAGACATATATTTTGAATGTGTACGCTATCCATACATGTTATCTGGGGATACGGTACCCTTTCTAACCTTTGTGCAATCACGTGCAATCCATACTGGGCCTAACACCGTTTGAGCCTGCCTCCTGAGACATATATTTTGAATGTGTACGCTATCCATACATGTTATCCGGGGATACGGTACCCTTTCTAACCTTTGTGCAATCACGTGCAATCCATACTGGGCCTAACACCGTCTGAGCCTGCCTCCTGAGACATATATTTTGAATGTGTACGCTATCCATACATGTTATCTGGGGATACGGTACCCTTTCTAACCTTTGTGCAATCACGTGCAATCCATACTGGGCCTAACACCGTCTGAGAATGATAGATGGGGCCCACCATACACTGGAACATTCCAAAGGTGGACATCAGACACTGGAGCAGCATTTACAGGGCCCATTATACACTAGAGCATTAGAAATGGGGCCCATTATGTTTGGAGCATTATTTGGGCCCATAAGACAGTAGAGCTTCATCCATGGGGACCAACATATACTGTAGCATTATGTGGAGCTCATCATATACTGTTTCAAACATTATATGGGACCAATGATTCTGTATGGAGAAATAGATGGGCCTCGTCATGAAATGTAAAAAGTGAGGTATTTTTCATTGTACTATACCGCTATTTCTCTGCCGTATCGGAGCATGATGAGTTGTGGTATGTGTTAAAGGGGCGCTCTTTCGCCCAGGGCACATGAAAACCTGGAGCCAGCCCTACCCCCCCACAACTTTAGCCAAATAACCCCCATTTTTCAGTGCGTAACTTGTTATGAAGTTAATTAAGGTTGACAAGCTTAAATAAGAAGAATTGATGCTTTTGGCATTCAAATGAGCACTGTAGGTGTGTTTCCTGTCCTCCTCTCACTGCCGACTTTTATTCCCCATTGACTTACATTGGGTTTCGTGTTTCGGGACGACCCCGACTTTTCCCTATAATCGGACGATCTTGCTCGACCCGACTTTTGGAAAAGTCGGGTTTCATGAAACGAAACGCGACCCTACAAAAATAAAAAGTCGCTCAACTCTAACTGAGAGATCTCCACAATTATTTATGGGAGGGATAATGAGAAATGTGCAAAGCGCCGTTTTTGTTTTTTTGGCTCATATTTTCCTCTTCTGCTGCCGCCTATAACACAGCGCCAATCTAACTTACGTGCAAATTTACAATATTTTTAGGAATTTTAGGAACGCGACTCCCCGTATATACAGGCCTAGTTCCCTGAATGCCCTAAATTTTCAAGCCACCGAATGTGAAAAAAGGACGCCAGGTCTGTCTGTTCTGTAAAACATGCACAACACAATTTTACAGCTGTGGTCTTATAAGGAGAGTCTTGTCTCATCCGTAACGGGTCTAAAACCGTCGGGTCTGTCACCGAAGACCTGTTTCACTTTTCCGTCTTCCAAGGTCAGTGAAAATCCGCCAGCAACCGTTGCGTGGAAAAAAGAGAGAGACAGAGAGAGAAAGAGAGAGAAAGAGAGACGGATCCGTTTTTTGCTAAAAGTGGCGGATTTTGAC
Source organism: Dendrobates tinctorius (assembly GCF_039654945.1). Taxonomy (NCBI): domain Eukaryota; kingdom Metazoa; phylum Chordata; class Amphibia; order Anura; family Dendrobatidae; genus Dendrobates; species Dendrobates tinctorius. The sequence continues at coordinate 8,107,465 of NW_027361912.1, forward strand.
TGACGTCAGAAAACGAGTAACTGGATGTTCCCTGTGCTTGAGAAAAGGGGGCGTGGCTAAGCAGGCAGAGAGTGCGCGCGCAGAAATTCAAACTATTGGGGCGGAAACGCTGAGCGCGCGTCAGTCCTGTGAGGTAAATTCAGCTGTGAGGGGGCGGAGCTAAGAGAAGCCAGGGACAAGAGAAGCGCTGACAGGAACCGACCGACGGGGTCCCGCTGACAGCCACATGTACCGCTGCCCCCGCTAACACCGCTGTCCCCGCCTACATCAAGGACCTTAATGAGACTGTGAACTCGGCCAACGATGCTGACACAACTGCCCCGGCCGATGTTACTGACCGTATAATGCAAGGTCTGTGTAAGGGATGCCGATGCTCAACGGTACAACACAGCAGACCGAACAGGCCATTGTGAACTGTGTCGGGACCGTGTCCCAGGCCCCGATAGTTCAAGGATTCTCACCGCTGAGGGAAGAGTCTATCCTCCCTTCTTCCCTGCATCCGTTGGGGCCAGTGCCTGTGCTAGAACCCCGGGCAATCATCGCCATCGTCAGGATCGGAAGAAGACACCGTCAGTATTATAGAGGACATCGACACCGTCAGGACCACAAGAGGACATTCTCAACGCTGGAAAAGCTTCCCCCATTTTCCACTGGACTGTAACAGATCCCTGTTGTGGCTCACCCCAAGTGGCCCAAGTTAAAGAGAGGGGCACTTCTGTGACTGGAGTCCAAAGGGATAAGTTTATAATTATAGTGCTTGAAAAAACCACTATCTTGTAATCCGAACGCTGCTAACTTATTCTTATGTGTGCTAAGTATTTTTTGTGTTGATCGGATTTGTAGTTTTTGCGCAATTTGCGTTAGAATTTTTTTTTTCCCGTCATTGGAATGAATTGTCTCAATGCTTTTCAATGGGGAAATTTTGCCATAGAGAAAACATGCCCTGAGGCGATTCAAATGTCAGTTAAGGGGGGCCTGAGGGGCCCCAGCCACAAAATTGGACTCCGAGGGGCCCCGGCCACAAAATCGGACCCTGAGGGGCCCCGGCCACAAAATCGGCGTCGTTTCAAAGCCAGCGTCCACGAGTGGTGTGCTAAGTATTTTTCGTGTTGATCGGATTTGTAGTTTTTGCGCAATTTGCGTTCAAAAAAACATTTTCCTGTCATTGGAATGTATTGTCTCAGTGCATTTTAATGGGAAAATGTTGCCATAGGGAAAACATGGGGCAGTCGTGAGGTGGCAGTTAAGCTCATTGATATGAGCAGGCACACCCAGTTACTATGCCAACGCCTACGAACTTCACATGACGCCCCCAGGACACAGTTTCTGGCAGATAATATCAGCTCTTAAAGCGAAACCCACAGCACAATGCAAATCTAGCTTCATCACATGACGCATGCCCCTGAGAGAGAATGTGCGCCAAAGTGGAATTAGAAGCCCAGTGCGCCAAACTAGCTCTTAAACAGTCGACGTGCATAAGTGATTCTTAAAGGGCCGGCGCACCAAAATGAGTCTTAAAGGCCCCACCACCAAATCGGCCCCAAGTGGCCCCGAACACCAAATAGGCGTCCGATTGGCCCCGCCCACCAAATCGGCCCCCAAGTGGCCCCGCCCACCAAATTGGCCCCCGAGTGGCCCCGAACACCAAATCGGCCCCCGAGTGGACCCGCCCACCAAATCGGCCCTGGAGTGGCCCCGCCCACCAAATTGGCCCCCAAGTGGCACCCACAGTTAAAACGGATCCTGAGTTGAAAGTCTTGCAGGGGCAGCAGGCAACTCTTAAAGGGGCAGCCCGGGCACCATTTCAAAGCACTATCTGTACTTCTTTCAGGAAATACACATCTAGTTATAGTGGTTTGAAAAAAACACTATATTGTAATCCGAACACTGCTAACTTATTCTTTTTCTTCTTATTATTATTCAGTTGATTTCCGCAATTAATGCGGCCCGAACTGCTACACGAACAGACTCCGTTGAGGTGTCGTTTCGAAACCAGCGTCCACGAGAGGTGTGCTAAGTATTTTTCGTGTCGATCGGATTTGTAGTTTTTGCGCAATTTGCGTTTGAAAATGTTTTTTCCCGTCATTGGAATGAATTGTCTCAATGCATTTGAATGGGGAAATTTTGCCATAGACAAAACATGCCCTGAGGCGATTGAAATGGCAGTTAAGCTCATTGATAGGCGCAGGCACACCCAGTTACTATGCCAACGCCTACGAACTTCACATGACGCCCCCAGGACAGAGCTTCTGCCACATAATATCAGCTCTTAAAGCGAAACCCACAGCATAAATGCAAATCTAGCTTCATCACATGACGCATGCCCCTGAGAGAGAATGTGCGCCAAAGTGGATTTAGAAGCCCAGTGAGCCAAACTGGCTCTTAAAGGGCCGACGCGCCAAAGTGATTCTTAAAGGTCCGGCGCACCAAAATGAGTCTTAAAGGGCCAGCACGCCAAATTGAAAGCTAAGTGACCCCAGGCTCCAAATCGGACCAAGTGTGTCCCCGCGCAAAAAAATCAGACCCAGAGTGGCACAGCCCACCAAATCGGACCCTGAGGAGCCCCGCCCACCAAATCGGACCCAGAGTGACCCCGGCCACCAAATCGGACCCTGAAGAGTCCCGCCCACCAAAACGGATCCAGAGTGGCCCCGCCCACCAAATCGGACCCTGAGGGGACCCACCCGCCTAATCGGACCCTGAGCAGCCTCGCCCACCAAATCAGACCCTGTTGGGCCCCGCCCACCAAATCGGACCCTGAGGGGCCCCGGCCACAAAATCGGACCCTGAGAGACCCCTGCCACAAAATCGAACGCTGAGGGGCCCCTACCACAAAATCGGATCCTGAGGGGCCCCGTCCACAAAATCGGACCCTGAGGGGCCCCACCCACAAAATCAGACTCCTAAGGGGCCCCACCCAAAAAATTAGACCCTGAGGGGCCCCAACCACAAAATCGGACCCTGAGGGGCCCCGTCCACAAAATCGGACCCTGAGGGGCCCCAGCCACAAAATCGGACTCCGAGGGGCCCCAGCCACAAAATCGGCGTCGTTTCGAAGCCAGCGCCCACGAGTGGTGTGCTAAGTATTTTTCGTGTTGATCGGATTTGTAGTTTTTGCGCAATTTGCGTTCAAAAAAACATTTTCCTGTCATTGGAATGCATTGTCTCAGTGCATTTTAATGGGAAAATGTTGCCATAGGGAAAACATGGGGCAGTCGTGAGGTGGCAGTTAAGCTCATTGATATTCGCAGGCACACCCGGTTCTATGCCAACGCCTACGAACTTTACATGACCCCTCCAGGACACAGTTTTTGCCAGATAATATCAGCTCTTAAAGCGAAACCCAAAGCACAAATGCAAATCTAGCTTCATCACATGACGCATGACCCTGAAAGATAATGTGCGCCAAAGTGGATTTAGAAGCCCAGTGCGCCAAACTGGCTCTTAAAGGGCCAACGTGCCTAAGTGATTCTTAAACTGCCGGGGCACCAAAATGAGTCTATAAGGGCTGGGGCGCCAAATCGAAGGCTGAGTGACCCTGGCCTACAAATCAGAGGTTGAGCCACCCTGGCCTCCAAATCGGACCCAGAGTGGCTGCGCCCACCAAATCGGACCCAGAGTGGTCCCGCCTGCCAAATCGGATCCTGAGGGGTCCCACCCACCAAATCAGACCCTGAGGGGCCCCACAGGAAAAAGGGGCCCCTGAGAGGCACCCACACTTAAAACGGATCCTGAGTTGAAAGTCTTGCAGGGGCAGCAGGCAAGTCTCTCTTAAAGGGGCAGCCTGGGCACCATTTCAAAGCACTATCTGTACTTCCTTCAGGAAATACACATCTAGTTATTATTATTCAGTTGATTTTCCGCAATTAATGCGGCCCGAACCGCTACACCACAGACTCCGTTGAGGTGTCGTTTCGAAGCCAGCATCCACGAGAGCTGTACTAAGTAATTTTCGTGTTGATCGGATTTGTAGTTTTTGCGCAATTTGCGTTTGAAAAAACATTTTCCTCAATGCATTTCAATGGGAAAATGTTGCCACAAAGAAAACATGGTCTGAGGCGATTCAAACGGCAGTTAAGCTCATTGATATGCGCAGGCAGACCCAGTTACTATGCCAACGCCTACGAACATCACATGACCTCTCCAGGACAGAGTTTCTGGCAGATAATATCAGCTCTTAAAGCGAAACCCACAACACAATGCAAATCTAGCTTCATTACATGACGCATGCCCCTGAGAGAGAATGTGCGTCAAAGTGGATTTAGAAGCCCAGTGAGCCAAACTGGCTCTTAAAGGGCAGACATGCCAAAGTGATTCTTAAAGGGCCGTCGCACCGAAATGAGTCTTAAAGGGCCGGCGCGCCAAATCAAAAGCTGAGTGACCCCAGGCTCAATATCGGACCCCGGCCACAAAATCGGACCCTGAGGGGCCCCAACCACATAATCGGACCCTGAGGGGCACGGCCACAAAATATGACCCTGAGGGGCCCCATCCACAAAATTGGACCCTTAGGGGCCCCGGCCACAAAATCGGACCCTGAGGGGCCCCACCCACAAAATCAGACCCTGAGGGGCCCCACCCACAAAATCGGACCCTTAGGGGCCCCACCCACAAAATCAGACCCTGAGGGATCCTGGCCACCAATTCAAGCCCTGAGGAGCCCCGGCCACCGAATCAGACCCTGATGCAGAAGTGGCCCCTGAGAGGCACCCACAGTTAAAACGGATCCTGAGTTGAAAGTCTTGCAGCGGCAGCAGGCAAGTCTCTCTTAAATGGGCAGCTCAGACACCATTTCAAAGCACTATCTGTACTTCCTTCAGGAAATACACATCTAGTTTATATTATCTTCCGCTATTAGTTATGTAACACCCCTTTAGGGCTACCACTGTACCCTGGGTGTTATGGAGGGTATCACCTCTTTTGTACACAGTGCCTCCACCCGAATCTTGATTGGAGCTCTGTCTCTGGGCTGCAGAAGGATAGTTATCTTCTGCCAGGGGTGTTAGGCATCGGGATCCTGCCACTGCACAGCAGGAATCCAGAGCCTTGCACCCAGCGGTCTCCCATTCTTCTTCGGCCGCAGTGGAGCCTGCTAAGCAGATTCGTCGGTCCCGGCGCTCTGCCCAGGCCAACTCCGTGGATTTGCTCTCTCTCTTCTGGTATTTTTCCCTCCTCATTTAAGCATGCCATCATACATCCACTACTTAAAAAACCATCCCTCGACCAAAACTGTGCCGCTAACTATAGACCTGTCTCTAATCTTCCCTTCATCTCTAAACTCCTGGAACGCCTGGTCCACTCCCGTCTTATCCGCTATCTCTCAGAAAACTCTGTTCTCGACCCTCTCCAATCCGGTTTCCGCTCTTTACACTCCACTGAAACTGCCCTCACTAAAGTCTCTAATGATCTGCTAACAGCTAAATCAAATGGTCATTACTCCATGCTAATTCTCTTGGATCTCTCTGCAGCATTCGACACTGTGGATCATCAGCTCCTCCTCACTATGCTCCATTCCATTGGCCTCAAGGACACCGTTCTCTCCTGGTTCTCCTCTTATCTCTCCGACCGCTCCTTTACTGTATCTTTTGCCGGTTCCTCCTCCTCTCACCTTCCCCTTACTGTTGGGGTTCCTCAAGGATCGGTTCTAGGCCCCCTCCTCTTCTCCTTGTACACTGCCCCTATTGGTCAAACAATCAGTAGATTTGGTTTCCAGTACCATCTCTATGCTGATGACACCCAATTATACGCTGCTTCTCCTGACATCACGCCAACCTTTCTAGAAAACACTGGCGATTGTCTAAACGCTGTGTCTAATATCATGTCCTCACTATATCTGAAACTGAACCTGTCAAAGACTGAACTCCTGGTGTTTCCTCCCGCTACTAATGTACCTATACCCGACATTGCTATTTCTGTGTGTGGTTCCACTATTACTCCCCAGCAACATGCCCGCTGTCTTGGGGTCATACTTGATTCCGAGCTTTCCTTTGCCCCCCACATTCGATCACTGGCTCGCTCTTGTCATCTGCACCTCAAAAACATTTCTAGAATTCGACCTTTTCTTACTCTTGACTCTGCAAAAACTCTTACTGTTTCTCTTATTCATTCTCGTCTCGACTATTGTAACTCTCTTCTAATCGGTCTCCCTCTTATCAAACTCTCCCCTCTCCAATCTGTCTTGAATGCTGCAGCCAGGATCATATTCCTCACCAATCGTTACACCGAAGCCTCTACCTTGTGCCAGTCATTACACTGGCTACCCATCCACTCCAGAATTCAGTATAAACTTATTACCCTCACCCACAAAGCCCTCCATGGCTCAGCACCACCCTACATCTCCTCCCTTGTTTCAGTATACCACCCTACCCGCGCCCTCCGTTCTGCTGATGACCTGAGGTTAGTATCCTCAATAGTCAGAACCTCCCACTCCCGTCTCCAAGACTTTACACGTGCCGCGCTAATTCTTTGGAATGCACTTCCCAGGTCAATACGATTAGTCCCCAATCCCCACAATTTTAAGCGTGTCCTGAAAACGCATTTATTCAGACTGGCCTATCGCCTCAACACATTAACCTAACCTATCCCTGTGTGGCAGAGCCAAAAGTTTTACCATAACCAGGTTCCCAGCATCATGCTCCCACATGCTTTATGCATCCATTAGCCCTCTGTGTCTGTACTGTTACACACTTAACATTATGGCTGGTCCATACAATCAGAGCAACTGTTAACACCCACCTTTCGTGTCTACCTCTTTCCTCATAGACTGTAAGCTTGCGAGCAGGGCCCTCACTCCTCTTGTTATTTGTTATAATCTACTGTATGTGATTATTGTTATGCTGTAATGTCTATTGTCTGTACAAATCCCCTCTGAAATGTAAAGTGCTGCGGAATATGTCGGCGCTATAAAAATAAAATGTATTATTATTATTATTATTATTATTATTATTTGCTTGCTGCTGCCACCTCTGGCACAGCTATGACAATGCATGCTGCTCAGCAGCGAGATTCTCCAATGACTAAGTCCTCATGTTGGGCCACTGAGCATGCCCATGGAGTGATCTCCCACTGGAGATCGAGGGTCACGTGCACAGGTCCTGATCATGTTCGGATTGGCCCATCCGAGAAGCCAGGAAGGTCCCGCACACCCATGGCTATAAGAGGTTCGCATGGCCGCTCGCCCATGCGCTAGTATAGACTGTATTTACAGACTATGTGGAGTGAGTGATGTATGCGCGTATGAATGTCTCTGGTGAATGACTCATTAAGAAACCCCTACCCTTGGTATGAATGTGTTGTGCAGCCTAGCCTGCTAGTGCCCAGGCTTAGGCGTAGGTTGGTCTGAGGTTGAGTCAGGCATCTGGCCTCACCAGGGACTCGGCACGCCTCAGTGCACGTGCTCCATAGCCAGCGTCTATAGTGGCGCTCGCGGTAGCGACGCCGCGCGTTCATTGGGCCTAGAAGGACTCTAACTCCGTGTCCTTGGGGTAGAGTTCTGTAGCCGTACACTGTGCGCTCTTTTGGCTGAGCTCTGTGAGTTAACAGGCTCCGGCATCTACTTTCAGCGGTGGTGCAGCTCTGTGCAGTAACAGAGTTCGCCCTGTTCACATTGGGTGACGTAACCCACGTGTGACTGGTTTCACACCGCTTAATTCTTCCGCCATTACTTAGCAGCAGTGTACCACTTCTGCACGGTGGACCCCGGGCTGCGAACGCACCTGCTATTATTTTATAATTTGGTGCGTTCCGCCAGCCCTAACATTATACTAGCGCCAGGGTCTGGCTAGTAATGGCGGATGAATAGCGACTGCTGCAGTACATCCGGCAGCTGCAGGGCAGGTTGGCGGCTCTCGAGCCTTCAGCCTCAGCTGCGGATGTTACTGCGGTCGCTGTTCAGGCAGCCACAGAGGCTGTCTCCCGTGTGACCTCAGCCATCCCTGCCCCGACTTTGTCCCGCCTCCCGCTGCCCGAGAAGTTCTCGGGTGATAGTGCTTCTTGTAGGGGTTTTGTAAGCCAGTGCTCTATACAGCTGGAGCTGCTGGCCGCACGATTCCCCTCTGAGCGGGCTAAAGTGGGATTTATTATTTCCCTCTTGTCGGGCAGGGCTTTGGAGTGGGCCACATCGCTGTGGGAGCAGGGTGATCATGTGGTGCAGAGTGTCTCGCGGTTCTTGGACACTCTGAAGCAGGTCTTCCTGGGGCCACGAGTCACCCATGACACCGGGCTCCGGCTGCTGGCATTATCACAGGGTTCGTCCATGGTCAGCCACTTTGCCATCCAGTTCCAGACGCTGGCCTCAGAGTTAGAGTGGTCAGATAAGGTCCTCATTCCGGCATTCTGGAGAGGTTTGGCTGGCCATGTGAAGGACGCTCTGGCCACCAGGGAGATTCCCGCTAAACTGGAGGAGCTTATCACTGTCACTGTGATCTTCGCTTCGGCGAGCGAAGGTTGGAGCGGGCCCAGTGTAGGCAGAGGTTTACGTTGGCACCTAGCTTTGCTAAACCTCTGGAATCTTCCGATTGGGCGTCCGAGCGTCAGGGGGCTTCCTGTGAGGGGTCCAGGCCCCGGTCCGCTCGAGCTCCTGTGAGCTGTCATGTTTGCCGGCAGTCCGGTCACCTTGCCAACCGGTGCCCACAGCAGCTGGGAGAACGCTCGCGCCTAGTGGCCGTAGTAGGCGGCACACTAGAATCAGCGGCGTTTTCCTCCAAGCTGTCCTTTAAGGGGACACTTGAGGTTGATTCTTCCACTCTGGTGGTGGAGGTTTGCGTGGATTCCGGGGCAGAGGGCAATTTTATGTCGTCAGCCTTCGCTCAACGGCACGCTATACCTCTGGTTATGATGTCTACACCAGTCACCATCAGAGTGGTGAACGGCGCCACTCTACCCTCACAGATAACCCACCAGGCCGCCCCCTTGTTACTCTCAGTGGCTCCATCTCATCAGGAGATGATATCCCTCCTCGTCATGTCCGAGGGAATTGACCAGGTACTTCTAGGGGTCCCCTGGTTGCGGTACCACTCCCCCCATATAGAGTGGTCCTCAGGGAGGATTATTGGGTGGAGTAAATCAAGTGAGGGTAGATGTCTGAGGGAGTGCATTCAGGTGGCCTCCACCGAGGTTCCCGCAGATCTCTCCTCGCTCCCCAAGCACTATCGACAGTATGCAGACGTGTTCTCCAAAAAGGCGGCGGAGACCCTTCCACCGCATCGCCCCTATGACTGTCCTATTGACCTCTTGCCTGGTGCTGAGCCTCCCCGGAGTCGAGCCTATCCCCTATCTCTCCCGGAGACAGAGGCCATGTCTCAATACATCAGGGAGAATCTGGCAAGAGGATTCATTAGAAAGTCAGCGTCACCAGCGGGGGCGGGATTCTTCTTCGTCCAGAAGAAGCGTAGGGAACTACATCCTTGCATTGATTACAGGGGTCTTAACGCCATCACCGTTAAGAATACATATCCTCTGCCCCTGATACAGAATGGGAGCAATAGGGCTAAGCGACAGCACATGTGAAAAAGACTTGGGCATACTAATAGATCACAGACTGAATATGACTCAACAGTGTGATGCAGCAGCAAAAAAGGCAAATGCAATTCTAGGATGTATTAACAGAAGCATACAGTCTAGATCACGTGAAGTCATTATTGCCCTCTACTCCTCTTTGGTCAGACCTCATCTGGAATATTGTGTCCAGTTTTGGGCACCACATTTTAAAAAAGACATCAACAAACTGGAGCAAGTTCAGAAAAGAGCAACCAGAATGGTGACCGGTCTGCAAACCCTGTCTTATGAGGAAAGGTTGCAGGATTTGGGAATGTTTAGTTTGCAAAAGAGAAGACTGAGAGAAGACTTAATAGCTGTCTACAAATATCTGAAGGGCTGTCACATTGTAGAAGGATCAACTTTATTCTCATTTGCACAAGGAAAGACTAGAAGCAATGGGATGAAACTGAATGGGAGGAGACACAGATTAGATATTAGAAAAAACTTTTTGACAGTTAGAGTGATCAATGAGTGGAACAAGCTGCCACGAGAAGTGGTGAGTTCTCCTTCAATGGAAGTCTTCAAACAGAGGCTGGACAGACATCTGACTGGGATGATTTAGCGAATCCTGCTTTGAGCAGGGGGTTGGACCAGATGGCCCAGGAGGTCTCTTCCAACTCTACGATTCTATGATTCTATGATATCATAGCTGTTTGATAGGCTACGGGGAGCGAGAGTGTTTACCAATCTTGATCTGCGGGGGGCTTACAACCTGATTCGCATCCGTGATGGGGACGAATGGAAGACGGCATTTAACACCAGGGATGGGCACTATGAATACCTGGTGATGCCCTTTGGCCTCTGTAATGCCCCGGCCGTCTTCCAAAACTTTGTGAACGATATCTTCCGGGATATGCTTACCACCTCGGTTGTAGTCTATCTGGATGATATTCTCATCTACTCACCAGATATTGACTCCCACCGGAGAGATGTTTGCAAAGTTTTCAATCGCCTGCGGGCAAACTCCCTCTATGCCAAGTTGAAGAAGTGTGTATTTGAGCAGGAGTCCTTGCCTTTCCTGGGCTATATCATCGCCCGGGGGTTGGCCATGGATCCTGCCAAGCTACAGGCGGTGATGGATTGGCAGGAACCTTATTCTCTCAAAGCAGTGCAGCGCTTTATGGGGTTCATAAATTACTATCGCCAATTCATCCCCCACTTCTCAACTTTGGTAGCACCCTTGGTAGCCCTCACCAAGAAGGGTGCAAACCCCAAGTTGTGGTCGGAACTGGTCTCCAAGGCCTTCTCCTCCATTTGGTCCCATTTCGCTAGCGCTCCCATTCTACATCGCCCCAATGTAGATAAGTCCTTTATTCTGGAAGTGGATGCCTCTTCCGTCGGTGCAGGAGCGGTCCTGTTTCAGAAGGACATGCAAGGTCGGAAGCACCCATGCTTCTTTTTCTCCAAGACCTTCACACCGGCGGAGAGGAATTATGCCATCGGGGACAGGGAGTTGCTAGCGATGAAGTTGACATTCTCAGAGTGGAGACACCTCCTGGAGGGGGCTCGCCATCCTTTCCAAGTGTTCACCGACCACAAAAACTTGGTGTATTTACAAACAGCCCAGCGGGTAAATTCTCGCCAGGCCAGATGGTTTTTGTTCTTTTCCCGGTTCCACTTCACCCTCCATTTTCTCTACGGGGAGAAGAACGTCCGGGACGATGCTCTCTCCCGTTCCGAGGTGTCATCGGAGGAAGAGGAGGAGGAGCATCGACTGATCGTCCCATCCGAGAGCCTGAGGACTGTGGCTCCGGTTGCCCTTGAGTCAGTACCTCCGGGCAAGACATTTGTCCCTGCCCGTCTGTGACCGGAGGTCCACTCTTCGGCTCATTCGTCCAGGGTGGGTGGATATTTCGGGATAAAATGGACCTCTGAGCTTCTGGCGAGGACGTACTGGTGGCCGCATATGGCCCGAGACATCAGGGACTATATTCAGGTGTGCGTCTCTTGCGCCCAGAATGGGTCCTCTTGGCAGCGGCCCGCTGGGCTTCTTTTTCCTCTGCCAGTAGCGGACAGGCCCTGGGAGATGGTCGGTATGGATTTTGTGGTGGGGCTACCCAAGTCCAGTGGCAGCACGGTCATTTGTGTTGTCACCGACCATTTCTCTAAGATGGCGCACCTGGTACCTCTCTCCCCATTACCTTCTGCGCGGGGCCTGGCAGTGTTGTTCATTAAGCACGTTTTCCGCCTGCATGGCATGCCGGACAAGATTGTCAGTGACCAGGGTCCTCAGTTTGCGTCCCGGTTTTGTAGAGAGCTTTGTTCCCTGCTCAGCATTGAACTGAATCTCTCCTCGGCCTATCATCCTGAGACGAACGGGTTGGTAGAGAGAGCCAACCAGACCGTGATCACATATCTTTGACATTTTGTCTCGGCCTGGCAGGACGACTGGGCATCCTTGCTGCCGTGGGCAGAGTTTGCTTTGAACAATGCTGTGGCCGACTCCACCGGTCAGACCCCATTCCTCCTAAATTACGGCCAGCATCCGTTCATCCCTGTGCCCATGCCCGTGTCATCCACCGACTCCAGGGTGGCGACATTTAGGATCGCACCCAGGATGCTATCCGGGCTTCCAAGGAGAGAATGAGGACCTCCGCTGATGCACACCAGTGCCCTGCTCCGTCTTTTGCCCCTGGCGACTTGGTGTGGCTCTCCACCCGAAACATCAGGCTGCGGGTAGAGTCCGCTAAGTTCGCACCGCGCTACATTGGCCCCTTCAAGGTCCTCGAGCAGATCAGCTCTGTGGTCTACCGTCTGGCCCTTCCACCACACTTGGCTATCTCTGATACATTCCATGTGTCCCTCATTAAGCCTATTCACTTGTCCCGGTTCCTCCGAGTCATCTGCCGGGACATCAGACTTGTCTTCGGACGAGTTTGAGGTCAATGCCATCGTGGGATGCAAGGTGATGCGGGGCAAAAAGTTTTATTTGGTGGATTGGAAGGGTCATGGTCCAGAGGCTCGGACCTGGGAGCCAGTGGAGAACATCCACGCTCCGCTCCTCATTGCGGCGTTTGAGCGTAGCGAGGCTCAGAGGGGAGGGGGCCCTAGGAGGGGGGTAATGTTAGGCATTGGGTTCCTGCCACTGCACAGCAGGAATCCAGAGCCTTGCACCCAGCGGTCTCCCATTATTCTCCTTTGACCGCAGTGGAGCCTGCTCAGCAGATTCGTCGGTCCCGGCGCTCTGCTCAGGCAAACTCCGTGGTTTTGCTTGCTGCTGCCACCTCTGGCACAGCTATGACAATGCATGCTGCTTAGCAGCGAGATTCTCCAGGGACTAAGTCCTCATGTCGGGCCACTGAGCATGCCCGTGGAGTGATCTCCCATTGGAGATCGAGGGTCACGTGCTCAGGTCCTGCTCGTGTTCGGATTGGTCCATTCGAGAAGCCAGGAAGGTCCCGGACGCCCATGGCTATAAAAGGTTCGCATGGCCGCTCGCCCATGTGCTAGTATAGACTGTATTTACAGACTATGTGGAGTGAGTGATGTATGCACGTATGAATGTCTCTGGTGAATGACTCATTAAGAAACCCCTACCCTTGGTATGAATGTGTTGTGCAGCCTAGCCTGCTAGTGCCCAGGCTTAGGCGTAGGTTGGTCTGAGGTTGAGTCAGGCATCTGGCCTCACCAGGGACTCGGCACGCCTCAGTGCACGTGCTCCATAGCCATCGTCTATAGCGGCGCTCGCGGCAGCGACGCCGCACGTTCAGTGGGCCTAGAAGGACTCTAACCCCGTGTCCTTGGGGTAGAGTTCTGTGGCCGTACACTGTGCGCTCTTTTGGCTGAGCTCTGTGAGATAGGCTACTTTCACACATCCGTTTTTTTAAATCCGGCATGATGCGGCGAAATTTGCGAAAACCGGATCTGGAATTGGATCCGGTTTTTTCACATAGAATGTAATGATCGCCGCATCATGCCGGATGGACATGCGGCGCCTCCGGGTTTTGCCGGATACGGCAAACATGCGCCGTCCGGCATCTGCAAAAAACATTGGCTGCAACTTTTTTTGCAGCGCCGGACCGGCTTTTTCAACTGCGCATGCCCGGGCACTATGAGTTTTAACCCCACAAGTGACCGGCGCGCATCTCTCTCTCTCTCCCCCTCCCCTTCTCTCTCTCCCTCTCTCTCTCTCTCTCTCGCTCCATACGCTCCATACCTTTCTTTGGCTGGCTCTGTAGTCCCCCTCTGTCTCTCTGGCTGCTCTCTCATTCCCCGCTGTCTCTCTGGCTGCTCTCTCGTCCCCTGCTCTCTCTTCGGCTGCTCTCTCGTCCCCCGCTGTCTCTTTGGCTGCTCTCTCGTCCCCCGCTGTCTCTCTGGCTGCTCTCTCGCCTCCCGATCTCTCTCCGGCTGGCTCTCTCGACCCCCGGTGCTGCGGCTCCTTTAAATGTCCTCCAAGCCGCATCAGGGGCCGCATGTACATCCGGTGTCATCGCTGCAGGCCAGATCCGGCGGCCCGGCTATTCGCCGCAGGCCGCCGGACCCCTGACACTGGATGTGTGAAAGAGGCCTAAACAGGCTCCGGCATCTACTTTCAGCGGTGGTGCGACTCTGCAGTAACAGAGTTCGCGCTGTTCACATTGGGTGACGTAACCCACGTGTGACTGGTTTCACACCGCTTAATTCTTCCGCCATTACTTAGCAGCAGTGTACCACCTCTGCACGGTGGACCCCGGGCTGCGAACGCACCTGCTATTATTTTAATATTTGGTGCGTTCCGCCAGCCCTAACAAGGGGCTGATTCGGGAAACCCCTGCCACAGCTCGGTACACACTCAGGAAGCAGGAGTAAAATAGTTTAACAGATTTATTGCTATGAAGCAGAATTAAAATGGATTTACAGGAATAAACATACAATGAGATTAACTGTGCTCTATAAAAGTCATATACACATCATAGACTAATTAAACTCCAACCCTGCAAATATAACGTGGTCAATTTCTCCTCTTTTGCATTTACTCAGTCCGACTGTTGGGGCCCAGTTGCCGCGGATGTTGGCTCGCAAAGGAAGGTGTCAGGAGCCCCGCACTGCACTTGCTCACTGAGCCAGTGCGGGTGTCCTGAGTACAAAGACAGTGCTCAAAGATACCTGTGGAGCAGGGCAGCAGTGGTGACGATGTGTGCTTCAGAGTATCAGGACCTGAAGCACATGACTGCTGGGGGCGTGGCCTAAGCTCCACAGATCTAGGAGCTGCTGGGAAACTCCTAGAAAGGTAACTACAGGACAATGTTACCAAGGGGCATGGACAGAGACAGAAACCAGATGAAGCCAGGGTCAAAGCAAAAGATAGCAATACAGTACCAAAGGTTTTAGACAGAATGGATAGTCAGGACGTAGCAATAGGTCAGAAAACCAGAACAGGCAATAGACGGTACAATAGGGACAAGCTGTAATGGAGTAACGATAGCCAAGCCAGGAGGTCAGAACCGGAGAAGACAATAGTACCAAAGCGAGAGACGGAGTACAGAGTGAGGGAACAGGCCGGGTCATACACGGGAAGCAAACAAGCAACGCAGAATACACGCACACCAGGGGTCAGACACACCAGAACAACAGTATAGTTGACAGAGAACCCTGGTAAAGAGTGAGTATAAATACCCCTCCCAGATCCAGAAAGAGGCCACGAACACTTAACCCTGTGAGTGCAGGGCAAGAACCCTGTTCAAACCATGACAGAAGGTTGGCGAGCAAAGTAGAAAACGTAGGTGCACTTAAATGAATATTGCTGTCAATAGTCTCGGTTGCAGTGTACTCACTGTAAGTCACGCTGATAGAATCACAAGTCTCAGCAGAACACTCACTGTGTCTCCAACAATCAGAGGATTCTTTAGACTCCAACTGAGGGCTGCAGGATTTAGACCTTTATCCGATAGGAGTGCCGGCAGGACTCTCTGGATCTTTGCTCTCTCCGGCAACATGGGTATCTCCGCGGGGTCCCCCTCACTCTGCAACTTAGGGGAATCAAGATCCACACCGCTCTGTTTCTCATAACCAGCAGCAGCAGCAGCAGCCACATTTTCTCTCCTCTCTCTCTTTACTTTCAATTTCTCCTCAGCATCCTCCCTCAAGTCCCTCCTCTTCCCTTCTTCTATCATCTCACTGGAACAAGGATCCCTGGGAGTTGTAGTCTTCTGCCACTCAGGAGAAAAACAATTAGTGTCTGTAGGTCCCTGTTTAACAGCCACTGCAAAACTCTTCTTAGAGTCTTTAAGCTCCAGCATGCTGGTAGATGCTCTGACAGTTCCCTGTACAGGTGTTACAGTTAAAACCCCCTTGGAAGTATTCTTAGTATTAGGCCAGGATCACACATGCGAGGAATACGGCCGAGTTTTGCATGTTAATACCCGGCACTGCCACCGGCACTTAAATGGGAGCGTGCGGCCGCATAGAAATACATGGAGCTGCATGCTCCGCTCCTGAGTGCCGACGGCAGTGCCGGGTATTAACATGAGAGACTCGGCCGTATTTCTCGCATGTGTGATCCTGGCCTTAGGGAAGAACTCTTCCCCACATTTAAATATCTCCCTGCGAGAAGTAACCTTCTGTTAATTAAACCCTTTGATAACCCTCGTCTGCCTCTTGTCCGTTACTGCTTGTTACGGGCTGGCGGAACGCACCAAATAATAAAGGTGGTAAGAGGTGCGTTCGCAGCCCGGGGTCCACTGTGCAGAGATAGAAACCTGCTGCTTGGTAATGGCGGAGACTATGCGGCAAAATAATAAATGAGCACACGCGGGTTAACATCACCCAGTGTGTACAGTAGTGAGTTCTGTTGATTCACAGAACCGTGGTGCCACATAATGTAAGTGCCGAAGCCTGTTAAACTCACAGGGTTTGGCTGGATGAGCGCTAGTATACAGATACAGAACTCCACCCCAGGGACACAGGGTTAGAGTCTCTCTAGTCCACTTTCGCTCTGCACTGCTGCAGCGGAGCCAGCAAGAAACAAATAAAGAAATAATGCACTAGTATGCACTGCACCGCTCTGGTGGAAGCCACTAACCACCCAGACTGAGGAGGAAAGCGCTAGACCTGCGCACGGCGCCACGCTGGCAGATGCAGCCACTAGGTGCCTTTTGCTGGATGGCACAATATGGCGCTGAGAGAGGTGCTGTGATTAGGAAGCACTGTGGTGCTAGGCTTAGCCATTACAAGGCGCTGACTTAAACTAAGATAACCCTACAGCATGCATATCAAAGAGAAGGGGTTTCATAATAAGTCATTCACCAGATCCATGCATTCATCATCACACACAAGTTATAATAACTGTCTATACTAGCGCATAGCCGAGTGGCCATGCGAACCTTTTATAGTAGCGTCCTTCTGGGACCTTCTTAATGGTCCAATCCGAACTGGAGAAGGACCTGCGCATGTGACCTCTGATCTCCAATGAGAGATCGTCCCACGGGCATGCTCAGTAGACTGAAAGAAGGACTTAGTCCCTGGAGTAGCTCGCTGCTGAGCAGCATGCGTTGCTATAGCTGGACCAGAGGTGGCAGCAACAGCAACCAAACCCACAGTGCTAGTCTGAGCAGAGCGCTGGGATCGACAAGTCTGCTGAACAGACTTCTCTGTGGCTGGAGAGGAATGGGAGACCGCCGAAGGCCAGGCTTGAGATTCCTGCTGTGCAGTGACAGAAACCCACTGCATCCCGCTACCTGCATTCACTCTGACTAAAATAGCAGCTGAATTGCAGACATGTCCCATGCCAGGTTGTTTGCGACTTGCATCCTACAATCCAACTGTTTAATTTTTTTTGTGTTGCAATATATTAAGAGTAATTGGATGAGAAACCTTTTGACAGTGAGAGTGATCAATGAGTGGAACAGGCTGCCACGAGAGGTGGTGAGTTCTCCTCCAATGGAGGTCTTCAAACAGAGGGTGGACAGACTTCTGTCTGAGATGGTTTGATAAATCCTGCATTGACCAAGTGGTTGGACACGATGACCCTGAAGGTCCCTTCCAACTCTGATTTCATTGCGACACATGGGTAGCCCATGAAAATCACTTTAAGGCCTATATAAGGCTACTATCACATTAGCGTTTTTTAGCGCTGTGCTTCATGCGCAATAGAAATGCATGCAAAAAAACGCATCATGCGTTTGCGGTTTTTATGCGCATGCGTTTTAACCAGTTTCTAGCTAGCCATGTTAACTCTTAAAACGCATGCTATTTCAATTGCAGGCATGTGCATGTCCATGCGCATGCCTGCGTTCCCATAGTCTGTAATGTGGTATTTTGGCGCATTCCGTGCGCAAGCGTGCACATGCGTTTTTTTAACGCTGTTGAACGGACCCAAAAATGCAACAGGTTGTGTCGGGCACACCTAGGCGCACACTATAAAAAAGCATGTGCTTGAAAACGCATACGAACGCGTGCAAGCGCTGGACCATGCGCCCACCATGTTAAACATAGGGGTGCATGTCGCATGCGCATGGACGCGCACGATGCGCTGCGCTGAAAAACGCTAATGTGAAACCAGCCTAACACACTTTAACTATCAATTTATTTCGCCATGAATTAGATTTTTTTTAGTAAACATTCTAAGGCTAGTTTCACACTTGCTTTTTTTTGCAGCGCGTTTTTCCCGCAAAAAAACGCATTGAAAAAACGCATACAAAAGCATACAACTGCTGCGTTTTTTTCAAGCATTTTTATGAGCATGCATGAAAAAAACGCAGCGTTTTTAAGCGTTTGTATGCGTTTTTAGTGCGTTTTTACCGCGTTTGCGTTTTTTTCCAACATTTTTAGGTGGCCCCTCACACTACCCAAACCATGACTTTACTAACCCTAACCCTGACCCTAACCCTAACCCTAACCCTGACCCTAACCCTAACCCTAACCCTGACCCTAACCCTTAACCAAATCATACTTAACCCTAACCCAAACCCTAAACCCTAACTAACCCTAACCCTAACCCTAACCCTGACCCTAACCCTAACCCTAACCCTGACCCTAACCCTAACCCTAACCCTAACCCTAACCCTGACCCTAACCCTAACCCTAACCCTGACCCTAACCCTTAACAAAACCATACTTAACCCTAACCCTAACCCTAACCCTGACCCTAACCCTTAACCAAACCATACTTAACCCTAATCCTGACCCTAACCCTGACCCTAACCCTAACCCTAACCCTGACCCTAACCCTTAACAAAACCATACTTAACCCTAATCCTGAACCTAACCCTGACCCTAACCCTTAACAAAACCATACTTAACCCTAACCCTGACCCTAACCCTAACCCTGACCCTAACCCTAACCCTAACCCTGACCCTAACCCTAACCCTGACCCTAACCCTTAACCAAACCATACTTAACGCTAATCCTGACCCTAACCCTGACCCTAATCCTTAACAAAACCATACTTAACCCTAACCCTGACCCTAACCCTAACCCTGACCCTAACCCTAACCCTAACCCTGACCCTAACCCTAACCCTAACCCTAACCCTGACCCTAACCCTTAACAAAACCATACTTAACCCTAATCCTGACCCTAACCCTGACCCTAATCCTTAACAAAACCATACTTAACCCTAACCCTGACCCTAACCCTAACCCTGACCCTAACCCTAACCCTAACCCTGACCCTAACCCTAACCCTAACCCTAACCCTGACCCTAACCCTTAACAAAACCATACTTAACCCTAATCCTGACCCTAACCCTGACCCTAATCCTTAACAAAACCATACTTAACCCTAACCCTGACCCTAACCCTAACCCTGACCCTAACCCTAACCCTAACCCTGACCCTAACCCTAACCCTAACCCTAACCCTGACCCTAACCCTTAACAAAACCATACTTAACCCTAATCCTGACCCTAACCCTGACCCTAACCCTTAACCAAACCATACTTAACCCTAACCCTGACCCAAAACCCAACCCTAACCCTGACCCTGACCCTAACCCTAACCCTAAACCCCCTTAACTAACCCTAACTCTAACCCAAACCCCTAAATTCCATGGTTAAAAAAAAAAAACGCATATGCAAAAAAACACTTACATGAGCATGCCAGTGCGCACATATGCGCATCCATAGGCTATAATGGCCATTTTTAGCGCAAAACGTGCGCATATGTGCGCATGCGCTTTTTTGCAGGGCCAAAAAATGCAACATGCTGCGTCTGGAAAATCCAATCGCACACCCCAAAAAAACGCAGCGCATGAAAATCGCATACATGCGCTTACAAGCGCGCAGGTATGCGCACCCATGTTAAATATAGGGGAAAAAACGCATGCGCAGGTTAGCGTTTTTTTCCAGCGCTAAAAAACGCAAATGTGAAACCAGCCTTAGTCTATTTTTTTGCTGTCAATATTTCATATTATTTTTTGTCTCACGAAGATTATAATAATTTTATTTCTATTGTGCCAGCATAATTCACAGCATAATGATGATCCTGTCTATTTATTTGAAGATCTGGTAAATACCCTATATACTCGAATATAAGCCGACATTTTCAGCCCAATTTTTGGGGCTGAAAGTCTCCCTCTCGGCTTATATTCGAGTCATATACACCGGGGAGTCGGAGGGGGAGGGGGACGTGGGTGTCAGGTCATACTTACCCATCCTGACGCTGTCTCTTGAGCCCCCAGCTTCTCCCCGTGCTCTCTCTTCCTGCCTTCAGCGGTCACGTGGTGGCTCTCATTAAAACTCATGAATATGCGCATATTCATGAGTTTTAATGAGCTGTATCACGTGACCGCTGAACGCAGGAAGAGAGAGCGCGGAGAAGCTGGGGGCTCAAGAGACAGCGTCAGGACGGGTAAGTATAGCGATACTCACCTGTCCTGCGTCCATGGCTGCTTGCTGCTGTCAGCCATCGGTCAGTGACTTCAGACAGCAGAGGGCGCGGTGACGTGGTTAGTGCACGCCGCGCCCCCTGCAGTCTGAACGTCACTGACCGATGACGTGGCAGATAGCGGTGAGCAGCCATGGACGCAGGACAGGTGAGAATCTGACACCCAGCGACGGAGAGGTGAGTATTTTTTTTTTTAATTTTTACATGCAGCAGCAGCGGCAGCACATGGGGGAATCATCTATGGAGCTTCTTATGGGGGCAGCATATGGGGGCATAATCTAAGGAGCTTCTTATGGGGGCAGCATATGGGGGAATAATCTAAGGAGCTTCTTATGGGGGCAGCATAAGGGGGAATAATCTAAGGAGCTTCTTATGGGGGCAGCATATGGGGGAACAATCTATGGAGCTTCTTATGGTGTCAGCATATGGGAAAACAATCTATGGAGCTTCTTATGGGGGCAGCATAAGGGGGAATAATCTAAGGAGCTTCTTATGGTGTCAGCATATGGGGGAATAATCTATGGAGCTTCTTATGGGGGCAGCATATGGGGAATAATCTATGGAGCATTTCCCACCCTAGGCTTATACTCAATAAGTTTTCCCAGTTTTTTGTGGCAAAATTAGGGGGGTCGGCTTATACTCGGGTCGGCTTATACTCGAGTATATACGGTAATGCTGAATTTCCCCTCCAGCAGAAATGTGTGACTGGCTATTTCCTCCACACCAAGGAGGCAGGGACACATTTTCCACTAGGCATTGGAGGTCCAGTGCTGTATTCATGTACTGATGATAGTTCTGGTGCTGTATTCATGTACTGACAGCAGTTCTTGTCCTTTTTTACTTGACTGATGATTGTTTTGGTGATATATTCATATACTGATGATGGTTCTGCAGAATTTCCCCTCTAGCAGAAATGTGTGACTGGCTATTCTCGCCATGCCAAGGAGTCCTGTTGTGAGTTCATTTTCCCCTTCACTACTGAGGCCCGAGGAACTCCCTCTTCTGGTGAAGAAAGGTAGTGAGCCTGATTGTCAAACACCTGGGGCTGATGATGATGACTGGCTGAGTGGAGTTAATGACTGGATATAAGGCTGCCGACGCCCTTCTGGCCTGCGGGTGATTTCTCTGTGGACTTCTAGGAAACCAGTCTGATTCCTGCTCATCTAAAGCTAAGATTTCTGCTTGCCTTTTTGCATTAGTGTTTTGTTTTCCTTGCTTTTCTGGATTCTGCCATTCCCTGCTGGGGTGAGCTGGATCTCCTTTTGCCTGTTGCTCTGTCTTCAGAATATTCCTGAGTACTGACATAGCCTTTTTTGAAGCCTAGGGTCTTTAGGGCCTTTTTTACTGTCAGTTTGTTGGCTCTTATTTTCATAGGGTTTTTCACGGATTGCAGACAGCAGCCTTCCTGTCCTTTCTTATCTAAGCTAGCTTGGGCTCCATCTTTGCTCAGTCTATCTTTCTGTCTGTGTTTTATTCTTTCTTCTTGCTTCACCGTCATTATATGTGGGGGGCTGCCTTTTGCTTTGGGGTCTGCTCTGGGGCAGTTTAGATTTCCCTTTCTGTCTTTAGGCTATGTAGTCCTCCGGCTGTGATCGAGGGGCCTAGGGCATTGTAGGAGCCCCCCACGGCTACTGCTAGTTGTGTTGATAGGTTCAGGGGTCTGCAATCCGATAGCTGCCAACTTCTCTGGTTTTCTGGACTTAGCTAGCATTTCTATTTTTGCCTCCTACGGTGACTCAATCATAACAGAATCACCCGCCATACCGCAGATTCTAGGGTACTCTGTAACAGGAAAGAATTGTAAAAAAAAAAAAAAAAGTGTGTATATTTTTTCCTCTATATCTCTGAGGCCGTAGGGGGATTTTTTTTTTCTCTCAATGGAGATAAAGCAATTGTCTGATCGTGTGGAGCAGCTCGCTGCGGAAGTGCGGGGAATTTCCACCTACCTTGCTCATTCACATGCTGCTGAACCAAAGATTCCTACACCTGATGTATTTTTTGGGGATTGGTCTAAATTTTTGAATTTCAAAAATAATTGTAAATTATTTTTTGCCTTGAAGCCTAACTCGTCAGGGAGCTCCGCGCAGCGGGTTAAAATTGTCATCTCTTTGCTGCGTGGCGATCCCCAGGATTGGGCGTTTTCTTTGAAACCAGATGATCCTATTCTGACTAATGTGAACGCATTTTTTCAGGCCTTGGGGTTGTTGTATGACGAACCTAATGCCATTGATCAGGCTGCAAAAACCCTGCTGGCATTGAACCAGGGTCGTGATTCTGCAGAATTGTACTGTCAAAAATTCCGAAAGTGGGCAGTACTTACTACCTGGAATGATAATGCCTTGGCTGCTCTCTTTCGGAAGGGGTTGTCAGAAGCCGTAAAAGATACTATGGTGGGATTTCCTGTTCCCTCTGGTCTTGACGATTCTATGTCTTTAGCCATTCAGGTTGATTGGCGTTTGCGTGAACGCAGAGCTGCACGAGAGGTGTTGCCACCTGTTGAACAGATGTCTGAACCTATGCAATGTGATAGAGTTTTTTCCAGAGAGCAGCGTCAGGGGTTCAGAAGGCATAATAAGTTGTGTTTTTTCTGTGGAGATGCCTCGCATATTATTTCTGTCTGTCCTAAACGCGAGAAACGCTTTGCACACACGTTTTCTGTTGGTGGTGTTCAACCTAAGTTTCTTCTGGCTATTACTCTGATCTGCTCCCTGTCCACATTTTCCGCCAAGGCTTTTGTGGATTCGGGAGCAGCTCTAAACCTAATGGACTTGGATTTTGCTAAACGTTGTGGATTTCCGATGACACCTCTGCAGACGCCTATCCCTTTGAGGGGGATTGATGCTACTCCTTTGGCTAAAAATAAACCTCAGTTTTGGACCCAGGTGGTAATGCGGGTCGCCCCAGACTATCAAGAAAATTGCAGGTTTTTGGTGTTACATAATCTGCATGATACTATTGTTCTGGGGTTTCCCTGGTTACAAATTCATAATCCAGTTTTGGATTGGAAATCTGTGTTTGTGGTGAGTTGGGGTTGTCGGTGTGCCTTTAGTGAGGCTCCGGTGTTTTCCACCTCTCCTCAGTCGCAAGATGTTCCTGATTATTTGGCGGACTTTTATGATGTATTTAGTGAGAATGAGTCTGTGTCTCTGCCTCCTCATAGGAGTTATGACTGTGCAATTGAACTGAGCCCGGGGTGTAAATTTCCCAAGGGTCGGCTCTTCAATTTATCTGTACCCGAGCACGAGGCTATGCGATCCTATATTAGGGAGGCGTTGGAGAAGGGTCATATTAGACCATCCTCGTCACGCTTAGGTGCCGGTTTTTTTTTGTAGCCAAAAAGGACGGATCTTTAAGACCTTGTATTAATTATCGTGCCCTCAACAAAACTACTGTTAAATATCAGTATCCATTACCCCTGATTTCTGATCTATTCTCCAGAGTTAAAGGTGCTTGCTGGTTTACCAAGCTTGACCTCAGGGGGGCGTATAATCTTATTCGCATTAAGCATGGGGATGAATGGAAGACGGCGTTTAATACTCCGGAGGGACATTTTGAGTACCTGGTGATGCGTTTTGGGCTCACTAATGCCCCTTCTGTCTTCCAGTGCTTCATGAACGATATTTTCCGAGATTTTGTCGATAAATTTTTGATTATCTATCTGGATGATATTTTGATCTTCTCCAAGGATTGGGATTCTCATGTGGAACATATTCGGACTGTGTTCCGGATCTTGATGGAGAATTCCCTGTATGTCAAAGGATCTAAATGCCTTTTTGGAGTACAGAGGATTTCTTTTTTGGGATTTATTTTGTCCCCGTCAACTATTGAAATGGACCCGGCCAAGGTACAGGCCATTTACGATTGGGTTCAGCCCACTTCTTTGAAGGCCCTCCAGAAGTTTTTGGGTTTTGCTAATTTTTATCGGAAATTTATAGCAAAATTTTCTAGTATTGCCAAGCCATTGACTGATTTGACTAAGAAGGGTGCTGATGTGTTAAATTGGTCTCCGGAGGCTGTTTCTTCCTTTCAGGAGCTGAAGCGAAGATTCACCTCCGCCCCGGTTTTGCGGCAACCTGATGTCTCACTTCCGTTCCAGGTAGAGGTGGATGCTTCTGAGATTGGTGCAGGAGCTGTTTTGTCCCAAAAGGATCCTGTAACATCTAAAATGAATCCCTGTGCTTTCTTTTCCCGAAAGTTCTCTCCATCTGAACGTAGCTATGATGTGGGGAATCGGGAACTGTTAGCCATGAAATGGGCATTTGAGGAGTGGAGACATTGGTTGGAGGGAGCTAAGCATCAAGTCGTGGTCCTCGCTGACCACAAGAATTTGATTTACCTAGAGTCGGCTAAGCGCTTGAACCCTAGACAGGCTAGGTGGGCCTTGTTTTTTACACGTTTTGATTTTGTGGTTTCTTTTCATCCTGGAACTAAGAATGTCAAGGCTGACGCCCTCTCTAGGAGCTTCTTTGCTGATTCTCCTGTGGTGACCAAGCCTGCTACCATCTTAGGCGAAGGGGTTGTTCTTTCTGCCATCTCGCCCGATTTGAGACGTGCTCTGGAAGAGTTCCAGGAGGACAAACCTGAGCGTTGTCCCAGTGGAAAGTTGTATGTTCCTGACCAGTGGAAGAAGAGAGTGATGTCTGAAGTTCATTGCTCTGCTTTGGCTGGTCATCCAGGTATTTTTGGTACTAGAGATCTGGTGAGTCGGTCTTTTTGGTGGCCCTCCTTGTCTCGTGATGTCAGGAATTTTGTGCAGTCCTGTGGGACGTGCTCCCGGTCTAAATCGTGTTCTCGCTCTAGTGGGTTGTTGATGCCTTTGCCTGTCCCCAAGAGGCAATGGACCCATATTTCAATGGATTTCATCTCTGATATGCCTGTCTCTCAAAGGATGACTGTTATTTGGGTGATTTGTGATAGGTTCTCTAAGATGGTTCATCTTGTACCACTCCCTAAGTTGCCGTCTTCCTCTGAATTGGTGCCCCTGTTTTTACAACAGGTGGTTCGCTTGCACGGGATTCCTGAGAACATTGTATCTGACAGAGGAGTCCAGTTTGTGTCTAGATTTTGGAGAACTTTCTGTTCCAAGCTGGGAATTCAGTTGTCCTTCTCCTCTGCTTTTCACCCTCAGACCAATGGGCAGACAGAGAGAACAAACCAGACCTTGGAGTCATATTTGAGATGTTTAATTTCTGCTGATCAGGATGATTGGGTTTCATTTTTGCCCTTGGCCGAATTTGCTTTAAATAATAGAGCTAGTTCTGCCACTTTAATGTCACCTTTTTTTTGTAACTTTGGGTTTCATCCTCGATTTTCTTCAGGGCAGGTGGAGCCCTCTGCCTGCCCAGGTGTTGACACTGTGGTGGAGAGAATGCACCAGATCTGGGACCCAGTGGTGGATAAGTTATCTCTCTCCCAGGAAAAGGCCCAGTGGTTTTCCAACCGACATAGGACCATTGGTCCCCAGTTTAAGGCTGGTGATATGGTGTGTTATCATCAAAAAATATTGCTATGAAGGTGGCTTCTACTAAGTTTAAGTCTAGATTTATTGGACCTTACAAGATTTTGGAGATTATTAATCCGGTCTCTTTTCGTTTGGCTCTTCCTGTCACATTTAAAATCCATAATGTGTTCCATAAATCTTTGTTGAAGAGGTTTGTTGAACCTGTTGTTCCGGGGGTTGCACCTCCAGACCCTGTATTGGTTGAAGGTAACATGGAATATGAGGTAGACAAAGTACTGGATTCCCATCTGGCTAGATGGAGGCTCCAGTATTTGGTTAAGTGGAAGGGTTATGGTCAGGAGGATAATTCCTGGGTCTCTGC
The DNA here is from genome assembly GCF_039654945.1 of Dendrobates tinctorius. Classification (NCBI taxonomy): domain Eukaryota; kingdom Metazoa; phylum Chordata; class Amphibia; order Anura; family Dendrobatidae; genus Dendrobates; species Dendrobates tinctorius. The sequence goes on from NW_027361912.1 coordinate 8,133,627, forward strand.
CTCTGATATTCATGCCAAAAGATTGGTGCGTGCCTTTCATCGGGCTCACCCTGATCGCCCTGGTGGCGTGGTTGAGGGTTCGGTGACCCCTCCTCAAGGGGGAGGTACTGTTGTGAGTTCATTTTCCCCTTCACTACTGAGGCCCGAGGAACTCCCTCTTCTGGTGAAGAAAGGTAGTGAGCCTGATTGTCAAACACCTGGGGCTGATGATGATGACTGGCTGAGTGGAGTTAATGACTGGATATAAGGCTGCCGACGCCCTTCTGGCCTGCGGGTGATTTCTCTGTGGACTTCTAGGAAACCAGTCTGATTCCTGCTCATCTAAAGCTAAGATTTCTGCTTGCCTTTTTGCATTAGTGTTTTGTTTTCCTTGCTTTTCTGGATTCTGCCATTCCCTGCTGGGGTTAGCTGAATCTCCTTTTGCCTGTTTCTCTGTCTTCAGAATATTCCTGAGTACTGACATAGCTTTTTTGAAGCCTAGCGTCTTCAGGGCCTTTTTTACTGTCAGTTTGTTGGCTCTTATTTTCATAGGGTTTTTCACGGATTGCAGACAGCAGCCTTCCTGTCCTTTCCTATCTAAGCTAGCTTGGGCCCCATCTTTGCTCAGTCTATCTTTCTGTCTGTGTTTTGTTCTTTCTTCTTGCTTCACCGTCATTATATGTGGGGGGCTGCCTTTTGCTTTGGGGTCTGCTCTGGGGCAGTTTAGATTTCCCTTTCTGTCTTTAGGCTATGTAGTCCTCCGGCTGTGATTGAGGGGCCTAGGGCATCGTAGGAACCCCCCACGGCTACTGCTAGTTGTGTTGATAGGTTCAGGGGTCTGCAATACGATAGCTGCCAACTTCTCTGGTTTTCTGGACTTAGCTAGCATTTCTATTTTTGCCTCCTACGGTGACTCAATCATAACATAGTCCAGGACAAATTGTCCACTAGGCATTTGAGGTCCAGTGCTGTATTCATGTACTGATGATAGTTCTGGTGCTGTATTCATGTACTGATGATAGCTCTGGTGCTGTATTCATGTATGTACATCAGTTCCTGTGCTTTATTCCTTGACTGATGATTTTCTTGGTGATATATTCATGTACTGATGATGGTTCTAGTGATATATTCATGCACTTATGGTGGTTCTGGTGCAGTATTCATGTATGAATGATGGTTCTAGCGATATAGTTATGTACTGATGATGATTCTGGTAATATATTCATGTACTGAAAGTGGTTCTGATGCTGTAATAATAAATATGTAGTAATCCTTAATCTGTTAGACTTGACAACAGATCAATATAGAGTCAGCTAAAGCAGACAGCTGGGGGCTGGTATTCTCAAGCTATTGGCCGTGGATATTACCCCCCCTCCAGCCTAAAAATGTAGAGTAATGCACCTGGGACGCAGTAATCCTATTGCTGTATATACAATAAGTGAAAATATACTCGAGACTACAGAACAGGACAAGGACTTTGGTATTCAGGTCACTAGAAATCTAAGCAGCAGCCCTTAATGTCAAGCAGCAGCTGCAAAAGCAAACAAAATTTTAGGAAGTATAAAAAGCGAGATAAAATCCTGCGATCCCAATATATTATTTCCGCTCTATAAATCACTTGTATGGACACATCTAGAATATGGGATCCAGTTTTGGGATTCATATTTTAAAAAGGATATTCCGAAGTTATAGTTAGTTCAAATGCAGTAATGAGATTATAATAAGGGATGGAAGGCCTCTTATATGATCAGAAATTGGAAAACTTAAGCTTGTTTAGCTTAGAAAAAAACAAGTCAGGGCTGTTCACATTTACATGTATAGCACACATACATGTATACATGTGTTGTCAATACAATATTATGGCACATGACATATTCATTCCAAAGACCTTACAAATGACCAGAGGGCATTCATTATGTGAGGAGAAAAGGCAATTCTGGGAGCCAAATAGGAAGGGGTTACTTACAGTTAGAGCAGTGAAACTGGGGAATGCCCGACCACAAGAGGTAGTAACTGCAGCTGCTATAACAGCACTTATAAAAGGGTCGGAGGCTTTTCTCACAACAAATGCCATTCTGGGCTGCAAATAATCTAGTGATAGGGAATGAAAGGCTGAACTTGATGGACTTAGATCTTTTTTTCAATCTACTATAATGTACCTATGTAGCCAAACTATTCCTATAACAGTACCACAAAAATATATATTTTGCATACTAAGTAACAATTACAGTATAAAAAGTTCCTTAAAGGGATATTCTCAAGATTTTAAATTGCTTTAATTAGTTAGACATCATGAAACTAAGTTTGCAATTGAATTGCTTCATCTATCTGCTTTCATTCACCTGCAATGAGATCTTTTGCCTTTTAGGCTGTGTTCACACGTAGCGTTCTTTTTGCGTTTTCGCAGCAATTTTAAATGCGCGATTTTGCTGCGAAAACGCAAAAAAAGCATCCCATGCAATCCTTTGTGATTCCGCACATGCTGTGCTAATGCTGTGGACTTTTCCGCGGCGGAATTGCATAGCGGAAAAATACGCAGCATGCTCATTCTTTGTGCGGAATCAAGGGAAAATCCGCACACATAGGAATGCATTGTTCTGCTTACTTTCCGCATGTGGCTATGCCCACCATGCAAAAAGTAAGTAGAACATTTGCGGTCCAGGGAAGAGGAGACTCTCCTCCAGGCTTTAGGTACCATATCCCTGTAAAAAATAGAATTAAAATAAAAAAATTGTGATATTCTCACCTTCCTATGTCCCTCTCAGCGTCACCAGGCCTCAGTGATGCTCCCGGCAAGTCCCGTTTCCCAGGGATGCCTTGCAACAATGACCTTTGATGACAGAGGCATATCCAGGGGGGCAGCCAGCAGAGGGCCGCAGTCGGGCCGCCTAATGCGGTGGTCCGCACTGTCTCCCACCCGGCGGCTGCATTCTGCCGCCCCCTGGCCTGGGAGTCAGCAGTTCTCTGTGTCGGCTGTCAAGCTGACAGTTGACACATAGAAGCTGCACGTGATGGCTCCCAGAGATCAACTGTACTGGTGTCTAAACAGACGCCAGTACAATTGAAGCTCTCACCGCTGGGCCAGAGCGACGTCACCAGCGTGGTCAGTTCATGTGATCACGCTGCTGATGTCATTCGCCGGTGCCCAGGATGCTGGACTGGTGGTAGGTGTGCTCCACTGTGAAGCTGAAGAAACCACCGAAGATTAAGGGAAGGGGGGGCATTTTTTGTGAGGGGAATTGGCGTGGAGATGGGGGTTATTTAATGGATGGGGGGAACTTTATGTGTGGGAGGGATTTAGAGTGGGGATGGGGGGGTTATTTAATGTGTGAGGGGAATTGGCGTGTAAATAGGGGGTTATTTAATGTGTGGGGCATTTGAAGTGAGGATGGGAGTTATTTAATGAGTGGGGATGGGGGGTTATTTAATGTGTGAGGGGAATTGGCATGCGGATGGGGGTAATTTAATGTGTGGGGGGATTTGGAGTGAGGATGGGGGGTTATTTAATGTGTGAGGGGAATTGGCGTGGGGATGGGGGTTATTTAATGTGTGTGGGGATTTGGAGTAGGGATGTGGTTTATTTAATGTGTGTGGGGATTTAGAGTGGGGATGGGGGTTATTTAATATGTGGGGGCATTTAGAGTGGGGATGGGGGGTTATTTAATGTGTGGGGGGATTTGGAGTGGGGATGGGGGGTTATTTAATCTGTGGGGGGATTTGGAGTGGGGATGGGGTTTATTTAATGTGTGGGGGAATTTAGAGTGGGGATGGGGGTTATTTAATATGTGGGGGCATTTAGAGTGGGGATGGGGGTTATTTAATGTGTGGGGGGTTTGGAGGGGTATGGGGTTTATTTAATGTGTGGGGGGATTTGGAGTGGGGATGGGGGTTATTTAATGTGTGGGGTGATTTAGAGTGGGGATGGGGGTTATTTAATATGTGGGGGCATTTGGAGTGGGGATGGGGGTTATTTAATATGTGGGAGGATTTGGAGTGGGGATGGGGGGTTATTTAATGTGTGAGGGGAACTGGCTTGGGGATGGGGGGTTATTTAATGTGTCAGGGCATTTGGAGTGGAGATGGGGGTTATTTAATGTGTGGGGGATTTGGAGTGGGGATGGGGTGTTATTTAATGTGTGTGGGGGATTTACAGTGGGGATGGGGGGTGCTTAATGTGTGGGAGGAATTGGCATGAGGATGGGGGGTACTTAATGTGTGGGGGAATTTAGAGTGGGGATGGGGGTTATTTAAAATGTGGGGGCATTTAGAGTGGGGATGGGGGGTTATTTAATGTGTGGGGGGATTTGGAGTGGGGATGGGGGTTATTTAATGTGTGGGGTGATTTAGAGTGGGGATGGGGGTTATTTAATATGTGGGGCATTTGGAGTGGGGATGGGGGTTATTTAATGTGTGGGAGGATTTGGAGTGGGGATGGGGGGTTATTTAATGTGTGAGGGGAACTGGCATGGGGATGGGTGGTTATTTAATGTGTGGGGGCATTTGGAGTAGAGATGGGGGTTATTTAATGTGTGTGTGGGGATTTACAGTGGGGATGAGGGGTTATTTAATGTGTGGGAGGAATTTTGCATGGGGATGGGGGGTACTTAATGTGTGGGGACATTTGGAGGGGGGATTTAATGTGTGTGGGGGATTTGAAGTGGGGATGGGGGATTTAATGTGTGTGGGAGGATTTGGAGTGGGGATGGGGGAATTTAATGTGTGTGGGGAGATTTGAAGTGGGGATGGAAGGATTTAATGTGTGTGGGAGGATTTGGAGTGGGGATGGGGGATTTAATGTTTGTGGGGGATTTGAAGTGGGGATGGGGGGATTTAATGTGTGTGGAAGGATTTGGAGTGGGGATGGGGGGATTTAATGTGTGTGGGAGGATTTGGAGTGGAGATGGGGGGATTTAATGTGTGTGCGGAGATTTGAGGACACAAAATGAAGAGTATATATGAGGAAACTGTATGGGGGTGAGTGAGGGGGATGGGTGCAGACATTAAAGGGAGAGAACGGGTGAATGTATGTGGACACAGTATGAGTAACGATGGGGAAAAATGTATGTGGACACAGTATGGGGAGTCAGGGTGATGGGATGTGTGCAGACACAGTATGGGGAGTCGGGTATGTGTGAGCAGACAGTATAGAGAGTGAGGGGGTAAATATATGAGGAGACAGTATGGTGAACAGGTGGAATGTTAGAGGTGACAGTCTGAGCAGGGAGGGGAATAGTGTGAGGTGACAGTATATTGCAGATATTTTTATTCATGAGCATTATAATGACACTTCTATCTTTAAGGGGATCGTGTGGAGAGTTGCTGCAGAAGACCGAAGAAGATGAAAGTCTGCAGAGACGGCTGTGGATGAGAACTCATCATAAGGTCTGGACAAGAAGAAGAAAAGGAAAACGACTCCAGAGACGACGTCATCTACCTTGATGTAAATACTATTTGTGATACTGACTAATTCTCATGTCTTTATTTGTTAGGAGCAATAAAGGGGTTGTCCAGGTTTGTGCTGAGTCTGCAGTCATTCTATGTGACTGCAGACATCTGAATTCTCACAGTGCTCACTGAACGCTGTTAGGATTCTCTCGTGCCGGTAATTTACAAACATGTGGTCACGTGCTGACTAGACATGCGTGGCCTCACTCAATGAAATTGAATAGAGCGAGGCCGGGCACGTCTAGTCGGAATGTGGCCAGAAGTATATAAATCACATGCTTGTGCTGACATGACCATGTACTCTTGCCACCGGTATGAGAGAATCCTAAAAGTGTGCAGTGCATTCGTTGTGAGAATTCAGAAGCCTGCAATGTCAGGATTCAGCTCTGCAGGTTCAAGTAGTCATCACATGGACACTTCACTCATATGCGATATTCATACTTATGGTCCTGTGACAACGAGCTTCTCTTCCTGTTTCTCTGTTTGTCACTGAACATTAAGAGCATTAGGGAGAGCAGCTTGTCGGTACATGATTAAGGCCGGGGTCACACTAACCAACGCAAAATACGGTCCGTATTTTACATGCGTAATATTGAGAAATGTACTCTAAATAGTGCTCCGTAGGTCATCCGTAAGCAAGGTGTGGTCGCGTATTTTGCGCATGTAAGCATCCGTATGTAATCCGTTTGCCGAGATTTTCTCGCAGGCTTGCAAAATGGACATATAATGGAGCCCTATGACAGGTTTTCAAACACAAACGAAAGAATAGATATAGACACATATAATGCATATATATATATATATATATATATATATATACATACATGTCATTGAGATATATATATATATATGTATTTCTATTTCATAGAGTTCTTCATAGCAGAATAGCCGCTAATTCAATTGCTGGCTTCTATAAAATCATTCTCCAACCCAACATGAAATGACACATGGCTTACATACAGTAAACCATTTCATGTCATGTTTTTTTTATATGTCTTTCACTAGAAATTAGATGAGGTTTTGTGTATAAAATTTGGGGGTGCAGGTGTTAATTTAAGGGGTTAATTCGTTGTAAAAAATTGCGTGGGCTCCCGTGGTAATTCGTCAATCAGAGAGGTAAAGCAGGTGAGTGAGGGCAGATTTTAATTAATTCAGCTCTGCGCAGCCTCAATGGCTGCCTGGAGATGAAATAATTACTGTGGGAAAGTTTCTGACTTTTTTCTGACGCCGGTTGAACTGCGCCTATGCACCTATATTATAGGACGGGCATTGCTATGCAGTATCCTTTCTCGATGTATGCAAGTGGAAATCACAATAAGTAACATCCAACACTGGGTTTTTCACTAAAACGAAAAAAGTGGTTTGGTACCGTGTTAAGGGCCTGTGACACTAAGAGATATCGCTAGCAATATCGCTATAACTAGTGACGTTATAGCGATATTGCTAGCGATATCGCTATGTCTGATACTTACCTACGACCGGCTCCCCCGCTGGTTATCGCTGATCGCGCGAGAACGTTCAGGACTGCTTCTTGTCGTCAGCTTCCTGCGGCGCTTCCTGTGGAGAGACGAGAGACGAGCGTGGACTCGGGCGGGAGGAGGCAGGATCGCCTGGTGTGACAGGTGAGCAGCGACCCCCGTCCCCAGCGATGTCACTAGTGAGATCTGCCTGTGTGGCAGCTCACTAGCGACCACTTAGCGATGTACCAGCGATCCTGACCGCGTCATATCGCTAAGTGTGACAGTACCTTTAGCCAGTAGAAAAAAATATATAAACTGCTCTAAGTGAGAGAAACAAAATAGGAATCTTGTGGGTATGATACCTTTCAATGGCTAACAAATAATAGTGAATGTTGTTACAAGGCAAGCTTTCGGGACTGCTTAGGTCCCTTCATCAGGCTGATATGTCAAAATATTTGAAGAAACCTTATTTATATACAGTTTAAAGGCCCTTTTACATTTAGCGATGCACCAGCGATCTGACCAGCGTTACGACCCGGTCAGGATCGCTGGTGCATCGCTAAATGATCGCTAGTGAGCTTTCACACAGAAAGATCTCACAGCGATGCAGCAGCGACGCAGCGCACGATACTCACCTTTCACACACAGCGATGAAGACGTCCTCCCGCCCGCATCCAGCGTCGCTCGTCATCACAGCAGGAAGCCCCAGCAGGAAGCTGACGACGAGAAATGGAGCCGGACATTATCGCGCGATCAGCGATGGACAGCGGGGAGCCGGTCGGAGGTAAGTATCACACATAGCGATATCACTATGTGTAAAACCCCCTAATAGCACAACATTTCAATAAACAATGAGCTTGGAGAGAGAATACTTAATTAGGTAAGATTAGATAGGTAGTGTGAAAAGTTCTGAAGATAAAAGGGCTACTTGGAGGAGATAGCTCTGATATAGTAATAGTTCCTAAAATCTTCTGACAAATTGAGTCCTGTGTGAATAGAATCAAAGATTGTAATGAATTTGTGCTCCCACACTCTCTGATGTGTCTGTGATTTAAAATTGCCTTTTAAAATGACAACTTTCATATTGCCTATGTTGTGTCCTGAAAAACAGAAATGTTTAGCCACAGGTAAATGGGTTTTTTTGTCTGTAATTGTATGACGATGAAACCTCATCCTTGCTCTCAGTCTCTGTCCTGTTTCTCCAACATAGAAGCCACCCACAAGACATATATTGCATAGAATTAAATACACCACATTGGAAGAGGAACATGTGAATGTCCCTGGGATCTTATAGTCCTGCTGTGTGTTGGGAATTTGGATTTTGTCTTTGGTCTCTATATGAATGCATGTTTTGCATCTTCTCCCATTGCAAGGATATGTTCCTCTTGGTGAATCAGAGGGCATTGAACTTCGGATAATGATGTTTCTTAGATTGGGAGGTTGTCTGTAACATAGCAGGGGGGGTCTTTGAATAGTGTTTTTAACCGATCATCCTTGTGTAGGATATGGTGAAGTTTCTTAGCCATTTTTCTGAGTATTTCAAGCTGTGGGTTGTAGGTCACCACCAGAGGTACACAATGATTTTCCTTTTTTTTCTGTATTGAAGTACTTGACTTCTAGGGATCCTTGTGGCCCTAACGATCTGATCATCAATGGAGGTGGGATGGTAACCTTGATTTAAAAATGACATTTTAAGCTGGGTTAGGTGTTCATCCCTGTCCTTGGGACTGGAACAGATACGGTTATATCTGAGGGCCTGGCTGTAGACAATGGATTTCTTAATGTGTTTAGGATGGAAGCTGTCCCATTTGAGGTATGTGGGACGGTCAATTGGTTTCCGATATACTGATGTTTGGAATGAACCATTTTGGATTTTTATGGTGGTGTCTAGGAAGTTGATTTTTGTTTTTGAATGGTCTAATGTCAAGTTTATGGTTGGATGAAATTTGTTGAATTTGTCATGGAAATTTAGAAGTTCTTGTTCAGGCTCAGTCCAGATTATTAATATGTTATCAATGTATCGGAAATATGCAAAGGGTTTGATGGAGCAGGATGTTAAAAAGTCATTTTCCAGTTTAGCCATGAAGAGGTTAGCGTACTGGGGTGCCATTTTACTTTCCATAGCGGTGCCGGTGCGTTGTAGGTATAGCTCCTCACCGAAAGAGAAAAAGTTGTGTGTGAGGATGAATCTGGTAAGTGCTATTACAGACTTGGAGGGGATCCTATTGGCCTCAAGAAACATTCGGCAGGTGGCTAGTCAATCTTCGTGTGGAATGTTGGAATATAAGGATTCGACGTCCATGGTGGCTAAGATGGTGCTGTCGGGGAGGGGACCTATCGTGGATAGCGTATTAAGCAGGTCTGTAGTGTCCTGTATATAGCTGGCTGTCTTCCTTACCAGCGGCTTGAGGATGTTTTCAATCCACCCTGAGAATTTTTCAGTTAGCGTTCCCACCCCTGAGGTGATTGGCCTCCCTGGGTTGCCTGGCTTATGAATCTTGGGAAGCATATAGAAAGTTCCCATCCTTGGATTCTCTGTTATTAAGTCCAGAAGGTTTATGGGGTCTGTACATAGACCTTTGATGACTCTTTTCAACTCCCTCAGATATTTTGGAGTTGGGTCATCATCCAGTTTGGTGTAGTACTGTATATCCATCAGCTGTCTGTGAGCCTCTTTGATGTAGTTCGTTGTATTAAGGAGAACTATGGCACCACCTTTATCCGCAGGCTTAATAGTGATCTCCCTGATGTTCTTAAGGCCGTGAATTGCCTTTTTCTCCTGCAAACTTATATTAGATGTTTCCTTTGCTTTTTTATCCAATATCATGGACTGCATCGAATGTCTAAATGAGTCAATATATTGGTCCAAAATGGTGTTGCGGCCAGAGGGAGGTGTCCAGTCAGAGTTTTTCTTATTCTCTAGTCTGACTTGAGTTTGGCTGCCCAGAAGCCCCAAGTCCTCTTTGACAGAGAAGAACTCGTTCAGTCTAAGTCTCCTGAAGTATTGTTCCATGTCACTACAAAGTTCTGTTTTGTCTAGAGGTTTTGTAGGACAGAATGTGAGACCTCTGGAAAGTCATTGAGTTCTAGATTAGTGGGTTTGTAAGATGACAGATTAATAACACAGCTGACTGTACCTGTGTCCTTCTGGTGGTTTTGCCCCATGCTGTAGTGTTTAGGAGGGTCTTGACTGGTGCTGGAATGTAATCCTGCTTTCAGTCGAAGTCTGTGGAGTTTCTTTTTCTTGTTGTGTATTAGGTACGACTGCAGTGTTGTATAGAAAAGCTGCATTTTCTGCTGTATGTCACCAGCAATTGTACTCCTTAAAGTTTGTATTTCCATTTGGACCGTTTTCTTTGTGCTGTAGAAAACATGAATAAGGTGGTTCCGTAGTCTCTCCAAAGTCCTGTAGTCCTGTGAGTAATGAGTATTGTAGGTATTCCGAATGGGATTCTTTAAGCTTAGTCCTTTGGGTATTAAGTGCTCCTTCTTGCATCTTGTTAAAAAGAAGATGTCGCTATCCAGTTGTGCCAGTTTCTTCAGACGATCTTTCAGTTCCATAGATGGACGGTACATTCTGGTATCCTCCATTTAGTAAAACGAAAAAAGTGGTTTGGTACCGAGTTAGCCAGTAGAAAAAAATATATAAAGTGAGAGAAACAAAATAGTAATCTTGTGGGTATGATACCTTTTAATGGCTAACAAATAATAGTGAATGTTGCTACAAAGCAAGCTTTCGGGACTGCTTATGTCCCTTCATCAGGCTGATATGACAAAATATTTGAAGAAACCTTATTTATATACAGTTTAAAGCACAACATTTCAATAAACAAGCAATGAGCTTGGAGAGAGAATCCTTAATTAGGTAAGATTAGATAGGTAGTGTGAAAAGTTCTGAAGATCAAAGGGCTATTTGGGGGAGATAGCTCAGATATGGTAATGGGTCATAAAACCTTATGACAAATTGAGTCCTGTGTGAATAGAATCAAAGATTGTAATGAATTTGTGCTCCCACACTCTCCGATGTGTCTGTGATTTAAAATTGCCTTTTAAAATGTCAACTTTCATATTGTCTATGTTGTGTCCTGGACCACAGAAATGTTTAGCCACAGGTAAATGGTTTTTTTTGTCTGTAATTGTAGGACGATGAGACCTCATCCTTGCTCTCAGTCTCTGTCCTGTTTCTTCAACATAGAGGCCACCCACAGGACATATATTGCATAGAATTAAATACACCACATTGGAAGAGGAACATGTGAATGTCCCTGGGATCTTATAGTCCTGCTGTGTGTTGGGAATTTGGATTTTGTCTTTGGTCTCTATATGAATGCAGGTTTTGCATCTTCTCCCATTGCAAGGATATGTTCCTCTTGGTGAATCAGAGGGCATTGAACTTCGGATAATGATGTTTCTTAGATTGGGAGGTTGTCTGTAACATAGCAAGGGGGGTCTTTGAATAGTGTTTTTAACCGGTCATCCTTGTGTAGGATATGGTGAAGTTTCTTAGCTTAGCTTACGTCTCTCCAAGCTCATTGTTTGTTTATTGAAATGTTGTGCTTTAAAATGTATATAAATAAGGTTTCTTCAAATATTTTGTCATATCAGCCTGATGAAGGGACGTAAGCAGTCCCGAAAGCTTGCTTTGTAACAACATTCACTATTATTTGTTAGCCATTAAAAGGTATCATACCCACAAGATTCCTATTTTGTTTCTCTCACTGAGAGCACTTTATATTTGGGTTTTTCACTAACATGCAATAAAACACGAAGACTGTATATTAGTCGAAAACTGGTTAATACTGGCCCAAAGATCACATATACAGTGGGGAAAAAAAGTATTTAGTCAGTCAGCAATAGTGCAAGTTCCACCACTTAAAAAGATGAGAGGCGTCTAATTTACATCATAGGTAGACCTCAACTATGGGAGACAAACTGAGAAAAAAAAATCCAGAAAATCACATTGTCTGTTTTTTTTTCATTTTATTTGCATATTATGGTGGAAAATAAGTATTTGGTCAGAAACAAGCAATCAAGATTTCTGGCTCTCACAGACCTGTAACTTCTTCTTTAAGAGTCTCCTCTTTCCTCCACTCATTACCTGTAGTAATGGCACCTGCTTAAACTTGTTATCAGTATAAAAAGACACCTGTGCACACCCTCAAACAGTCTGACTCCAAACTCCACTATGGTGAAGACCAAAGAGCTGTCAAAGGACACCAGAAACAAAATTGTAGCCCTGCACCAGGCTGGGAAGACTGAATCTGCAATAGCCAACCAGCTTGGAGTGAAGAAATCAACTGTGGGAGCAATAATTAGAAAATGGAAGACATACAAGACCACTGATAATCTCCCTCGATCTGGTGCTCCACGCAAAATCCCACCCCGTGGGGTCAGAATGATCACAAGAACGGTGAGCAAAAATCCCAGAACCACGCGGGGGGACCTAGTGAATGAACTGCAGAGAGCTGGGACCAATGTAACAAGGCCTACCATAAGTAACACACTACGCCACCATGGACTCAGATCCTGCAGTGCCAGACGTGTCCCACTGCTTAAGCCTGTACATGTCCGGGCCCGTCTGAAGTTTGCTAGAGAGCATTTGAATGATCCAGAGGAGTTTTGGGAGAATGTCCTATGGTCTGATGAAACCAAACTGGAACTGTTTGGTAGAAACACAACTTGTCGTGTTTGGAGGAAAAAGAATACTGAGTTGCATCCATCAAACACCATACCTACTGTAAAGCATGGTGGTGGAAACATCATGCTTTGGGGCTGTTTCTCTGCAAAGGGGCCAGGACGACTGATCCGGGTAAATGAAAGAATGAATGGGGCCATGTATCGTGAGATTTTGAGTGCAAACCTCCTTCCATCAGCAAGGGCATTGAAGATGAAACGTGGCTGGGTCTTTCAACATGACAATGATCCAAAGCACACCGCCAGGGCAATGAAGGAGTGGCTTCGTAAGAAGCATTTCAAGGTCCTGGAGTGGCCTAGCCAGTCTCCAGATCTCAACCCTATAGAAAACCTTTGGAGGGAGTTGAAAGTCCTTGTTGCCAAGCGAAAAGCCAAAAACATCACTGCTCTAGAGGAGATCTGCATGGAGGAATGGGCCAACATACCAACAACAGTTTGTGGCAACCTTGTGAAGACTTACAGAAAACGTTTGACCTCTGTCATTGCCAACAAAGGATATATCACAAAGTATTGAGATGAAATTTTGTTTCTGACCAAATACTTATTTTCCACCATAATATGCAAATAAAATTAAAAAAAACAGACAATGTGATTTTCTGGATTTTTTTTTCTCAGTTTGTCTCCCATAGTTGAGGTCTACCTATGATGTAAATTACAGACGCCTCTCATCTTTTTAAGTGGTGGAACTTGCACTATTGCTGACTGACTAAATACTTTTTTTCCCCACTGTATTCATGTTCGGATGTCTACCCAGTAAGAGCCGAGTATTTATTTCAAACCAAGTGCTACAAAACAAGTGCTGCACTTGTTGTCCATTCGAGTGAAACACACAAAGTGGGGACCTAGAGAGAAATTCATTAAAAGTTCACGGATAAAACCTGTTTGGTGGATCAAAACCACCGTTGGTATCCCATAAAAGTGAACTCTTAACGCTCATCATGGGTAGGTATAGAAAAAGGACTTTTTTATTGTTATTGTCAACAACAGAATTACATGTGCATACTTACACAAGAAAGAATATTTATACAAAGAGATGCCATTATAAAGATACAGAACTAGCTAGTGCAAAGTGCCCAGGATTTAATCAATACATAAAAATTCCGCACTTATTATCCATCCGAGTGCAGTCAACACATAAAAGTGCTGCACTTGTTGTCCATTCGAGTGTAATACACAAAGGAAACACTCCAAAATGGTCCATTAGAAGTGAGTAAAGCCTGTTTAATAAATCATATACCTAAGGATGTGTGATTTCGCCGCCTAGTCAGTGAAAATAAACACCAGTCAGACACGGATCATTTAACCATGTCGATATAGATATAGTGGCGCGTAAGAAACTCTTAACATACAATCCTTGATTCATTTTTATCAGAGAATTCTTCAAAAACTCCCCTATTATAAGGTATAGGGGATAATAGGCCCCAATATATAAGTACAATGGCGTACAAGCGATAAAGAATACTTCATCATCCGTATATGAAAATTCAATGTGCTAATAGCCCTACAGGCTTGTACAGAAGATAAATCCTTAAAAAGAAAATGTCTTAACAAGGCATATACATAATTCCCAAGCTCAGAGTTAGTGTTGTAGCCCATAATGAAACACTAGAAAAAACCTGGTTGTTTAAGGTCATGTATGGACAATAATATCACATGAACACTGCTCAGTGGATAGATTGATTGAAAGTCCATCAGACTCAAAAAATAGCATAATAGAAGTGTGATTTATACAATATTAAGTCCAAAGACTTCATCCTGAACTTTAATCCAAAGAACTTCATCCATAACAGACTGTATCTTTTCCAGCTTGGCCTAGACAGAAACCTGAAAATAAAAGGAGAGATCCATAAGAGAGCCAAGAAAGAGAGAGAAGGAAGGGGGGAGGGGGAAGAAAAAGAGAAAAATGCATATATGCGCCCAGCAACTTTATGCTGCCGTGCACCGGCCCCTCAGAGAGGAGCAGTGGCATCTATAGCCTCCTATAGAAACCAATGTAAAGCAATTCCTCATTGAGTCTGGCCGGTGAAAGGCAGCCCAAATCATAGATCCATCTAGCTTCCCACCGAAGGAGTTCATCTGTTGCATTACCCCCTCTAATATTGATGTGTATCCCTTCTAGGCCCATCACTCTAAGGGAAGCTGAGGAACCCCCATGATGGTCCAAAAAATGAGCAGCTACCGAGGTGATGGGTTTACCTTTGCCCTTATCGGAGCTGGCAGTTGATATATTTGAAAGGTGTTGTTGCGTTCTGCGTCTCAATTCCTACGTTGTCTGCCCAATGTAGATTTTCTTACATCCACAGATTAAAGCATAAACCAGGTTGCGAGAACGACAGTTGAAGTACGCCCTGGACTGTAGCTGTGTGGGCAGACAAAGCAAAGAGACAGAACGATTAGAGATAATCAAAGGGAAAATAGAGCAGTTACCACAACGAAAAGTTCCCCTGTTATCATGGCCTGTTCTAATTTTGGTCATAGGGCGCCTGAAGAGGCTGTTAGATAAATACTCTTTCAGGTTTTTCTCCCTCCTGGACACCACTCTTGGTCGACTATCTACAAAGTGTCTTAATTTAGGTTCACTCCAGAGTATATCCCAATTATTTCCAAGGATCCGATATATATCGTTTCACTGGTTGTTAAACCGCGTGATCAAACTAATCCGATTGGGCACTGTTGTTACCCGTCGTTTCCAAGTTTCTTCCTTAGATTTATTAATGGAAAATTCAAAAGCTTGCGATATAATTTTTTTTGGATATCCCCTTTCACGGAACCTGTTAGTGAGGTGACGGGATTCCTCAAGGAAGTCCTCGGTACGACTACAATTCCTCCTTAGTCTGATGAATTGTCCCTTTGGTATTCCTCTCTGTAGATGTGCTGGATGAAAGCTGTCAAAGTGCAGCACATTATTCGCTGCCGTTTCCTTCCGAAACAGTGTCGTGATTATACGATTCTGACGGATCTGTAATTTTAAATCCAAAAAATCAACTAAGTTGGAAGAAGAAAAAGAGGTAAACCTGATGTTCCATCCGTTATTATTGAGTCCATCAATGAAAACATTTAATTGTTATGGGGTCCCAGACAAGACAATTACAATGTCGTCAATGTATTGGTGCCACTTAATCACAAATTTGGAGAACTCATCCTGCTTATATACATGTGTCTGCTCCCACCAACCCAAAAAAAGATTTGCGTTGGAGGGTGCACATTTGGCCCCCATAGCGGTGCCAGATACCTGCTTGTAATATGCTCTGTCAAATACAAAGTAATTTTTCTCTAGGACAAATTTAAGTAATTCCAAAATAAAGGCATCATGGCCTCTGTCTCCCGTAGTCTGGCGTTCCAAAAAATATCAAACTTGTTCACACTATAGGTAAAACAAGAGCGCAATAGGGTCTTATCCGGGCAATCTTATAAGGAATAGAGTTGAGCGACTTTGGTCAGATCGGGTTTCATGAAACAAAATTTGTTTCAGATGAAACTCGTCCGACTAGGGCAAAAAAAGTCGGAGTTTCGTCCGAAACCCAACCCCAATGCAAGTCAATGGGGAATAGGTTTCGGACGAAACTCCGACTTTTTTTGCCCTAGTCGGACGAGTTTCATCTGAAACAAATTTTGTTTCATGAAACCCGATCCGACCAAAGTCGCTCAACTCTAATAAGGAATATTAAAGTTTATACTCACCCTTCCCAGGAGAGAGTCAAGCACATAGGATCAGTATGTCAGCCTGCTGCACATCCAACGGTCCATAACACTGAGACCGCCACATAAATTCTTTAGGATAAAATTCTTGGATTTAAGTGCGCTGCTAGACAAAATTCATATCCAAACCAGGTTGATGAATTAACCCTTTTATTCCCAACACGTTTCGAAGTCCATAATACTTCTTCCTCAGGGATTGACATATGAATACACAGAGCTGTCTCCAGTTTTATACATTCACATTTCAAATATTGGCGCCAATGATGACATGTGATACACTCCAAAGGTCAAAGTTCAAAACAAAAATGTCAGAAAATTGTCACATTAATTCATCTATGGTTGATAAAATCAATCTATTCTTACTTTTATTTCACAGGAAATCTAAAAACTTGAGTTTATAAAAGAACAATAATAACGATTAAAAAGCGAACCTCCGTCTCAAAAAAAGAAAAAGGACCGCAGTCCAACGCTCACACCATCATACTGGGGAGGATTTCCAGAAAAAAGAAAAGAGAAAAAGGGAAAAGAATGAATCAAAAAAGTAAAAGATAATATGAAATTTTGTGATAAAATCAACTCTGACGTTCAGAATAAATCTCCAGCAATGAATAGCAATAGAAGAACCCAGACAAAGGATAAGGATAATGTGGATAATAATATTTTTTCAAAACCACCTACACTGAAAATCACTAAAATGACAGCACCTTTAATTGAGGCTATTAAACACCTTGATAGTATAAAAAGCAAATGAAGTGTTTAAATGAGGATAAAAACCTCATTGATGCTGTAGACCCTATTATAGACACTAATAAAATCATCACACCCATCCCTGATGAAATCCCATCACCTGCACTAATGGAATTCCCGGAATGCACACAAAAATCGTTATTTGATTTTTCTGTTTATGACAATGATATTTCCAGTACCCCAAATGGAGAAACGATTCTTATAGATAATTCCAATATCGATAATAACGCCACGGTTCCTTTTTTACCGCGAGCACTGAAAAACGCACAAATAAAGAACTTTTTCTCACCAAAAAATGGAAAAAGAAAAAATCCTATAGAGGAACCAGAGGGGGGAGAAAAAAAGAAAGGAAAAACAAAGGATTAACAAAAGATAAAAGCAAGTTTTTTTTCAGATGATGGAAATAATATTTTTAATTTATCTTCTCACGTTTTAACAATGGCAGAAAAAAATGTGTTGTCAAAAAGATTAACTTTTTGTCCTACCCATAAAACTAATGATTTCGATCTTTTTTTAGACTTACAAGTATTCATTAGAAAATTAACATTGAAAAGACATTTTTTAATGAAAGAAATGAATAATAATTTATTGAATAATGAAAACATTTCTCAAGAGGAATTTCATTTGGATGTACCCATCAAAAGTAATTTCTACCCGATTGAAAGTAGAGGTCATCACCTGAATGTATTCAATGATATTGTGCAGAAGGAATTCAAGGAAATGATTCCTATTAAATCAAAACATAACCTGACAAAAAATGAGAAAACAGCATTGAAGTCATTAATATCCAATACTGATATTGTAATCCGTTCAGTGGATAAAGGTGGTGGAGTAGTGATACAGGATAGGAAAGATTATTGCGATGAAGCATATAGAATTTTATCTGATGAAAAATATTACAAAAAAATTTCGTTTGATGTTATTCCAAATATCAAAATTAATTATGATAAATTAATTCTAGAGGGTAAGGAAATGAATATTTTTAATAAAAATGAATATAGATTTTTAAAAGTTTCTAATCCTCGTACTCCATTTTTTTATCATCTGCCCAAAATACACAAAAATCTAGAAAATCCCCCTGGGAGACCAATTATATCAGGTATTGGTTCAGTAACAAGCAATTTGTCCCATTTTATTGATAGAATTATGGTCACACATGTTCCAACAATGAAAAGTTTTATTAGAGACTCAACTAATTTAATTCAGTGTCTCCAGGGTATTGAATGGAAACCACATTTTCTACTTTTAAGTATGGATGTATCATCGTTATATTCCAATATATCGCACAATTTGGGTCTTGCTTGTTTTAATAAAATTTTAATAGGGGATAATAGATTATCGAAAAATCAAAAAAATTTTCTTTTAAAGGGTATGGAATTTATTTTAAAGAACAACTATTTTACTTTTGAACGATGTCTTTATCATCAGCAGCTTGGGACTGCGATGGGCTCTAAAGTCGCACCCACTTATGCAAATATTTTTATGGGTATCTTTGAAGAATTTTATATTTTTAACTCTGAATGGTGTAACAGTATAATTTTATATAAGAGATTCATCGATGATTTATTTTTCATATGGGACAATTCCAATAGTAATATTGATAATTTCATTCAGGATATTAATAACAATAACTGGGGTATATCTTTCTCCTCAATATATAATGAAAGCAATATCAGTTTTTTGGATGTAACAATTTTTATTAAAGATAATGGAATTATGGCAAAAACTTTTTTTAAGAATGTAGATACAAATAGCTACATACCCTTCAACAGCGGACATTATGGAAAATGGTTAAGAAACATTCCGGATAACCAGTACAGGAGAATTAGGAAAAACTGTTCCAGTATAGAGGATTATAAGGATTCAAGCAAAAATCTTAATGAGTAGATTTACTAATAAAAAATATCCTGAAAATTTAATTAAGAATGCTTATAGTAAATGTTTGAACTTGTCACAAAATTCTCTCATTAAAGAAGTGAAAATGGTTAAATCCGATAATAAAAAATTCACGACTAATTTTATAACCCAATTTTGTGCAGAAAATATAAAAATAAGAAAGATTTTGTGTAAAAATTGGCACATTTTACTGAATGATTCGATTTTACAAAAAATTCTCCCCAGTATTCCGGGAGTTACATTTAGGAGGGCCCCTACTATAAAAAATTTGGTGGCCCCTAGTCGTTTGAGAAATGAGAATAAAATGGTTATAGCGACTAATGGTCCTATAAGAGGGATTTTTAGATGTGGGAAGAAAAATTGTTCTTGTTGTAACATTATAACACATAGAGAAAAATTCTTTAAATCAACCACAACTAATGAATCTTTTCCTATCAGAGATTTTCTTAATTGTACTACAGAATTTGTAATTTATTTAATCGAGTGTGAATGTGGGAAACAATGTGTTGGCAGGACTACACAGCCGTTACACCTTAGAATGAATTCCCATAGATATAACATCAAAAAAGGTTTTTTACAACATGGATTGTCCAGACATTTTTCTTTAACACATAATAAAAGTTTAAAAGGATTAAAAATTAGCCCTATTGAGCAAATTCCCAGTAACCATCCAGATAGAATGGGGCAACTAAACAGGAAAGAGATTTTCTGGATTTATAGACTTAACACCCTGAAAACTAATGGGTTAAATGAAATTACGGAAGTTTTTCTTTAAAAATATGATAATTTTTCGTTTGTAATAATTTACTACTACAATTTGTTGTGTTTTTATAACTTTTTAGTATACTGTACATAATAATTTTTAATTAATTTTTAGAAGCAGTTCAGTATGTAAATTTTCTTAATTTTGGGGGGGTTAATCTATAATTGTATTGCGCAGTTTGGTTGATAACATCAATTGTTGTTTTTTCCTCTTTTTCTTCGGGATGTTCCTTTCCATAGTTCTTTTGCGGGTTCTGTTTCTTCTGATAAGTAACCTAAAGGGTTAAATGAATTTGTGGAATTTTTCTCCTTGAAACATTATTTTTTCATTCTTGATAATTTATTAGTACAACCCTTTGTTGTGTTTTTATATCTCTTCAGTATGTTCCTTAATTTTTATTCAATTATCGGATGCGTTTTTATACATAAAATTTCATATGATATTTTTATTTATAATCTTATTGGTTTTTTGGGATTTATGTGTATATAAATTATAGTGTGTAAATATGGTTGAGAACATTTTATGTTTCTTCCCACTTTTTTCTTCTGTCCAGCATGGTAAGCGATCCAAGTTCTTCTGGTTTATTGGATTCTTTGCGGGTCCTGTTCCGTTTGACGAGAGCCACCTATTCTTTTCTAATGGAAATGAAATAATTTGACCAAAACACCACATTTAAATTTCATATATATATATATTTTATTTTTTCATTAATACCTTTTAATATATATATTTATTATATATATTTTTTTATTTTATTTTATAGTATTGTATTCATTCACCTAAAATTTCATATTTTACTTTTTTGATTCATTCTTTTCCCTTTTTCTCTTTTCTTTTTTCTGGAAATCCTCCCCAGTATGATGGTGTGAGCATTGGACTGCGGTCCATTTTCTTTTTTTTGAGACGCAGGTTCGCTTTTTAATCGTTATTATTGTTCTTTTATAAATTCAAGTTTTTAGATTTCCTGTAAAATAAAAGTAAGAATAAATTGATTTTATCAACCATAGATGAATTAATGTGACAATTTTATGACATTTTTGTTTTGAACTTTGACCTTTGGTGTGCATCACATGTCATCATTGGCGCCAATAGTTGAAATGTGAATGTATAAAACTGGAGACAGCTCTGTGTATTCATATGTCATCCCCTGAGGAAGAATTATTATGGACTTCGAAACGCGTTGGGAATAAAAGGGTTAATTCATCAACCTGGTTTGGATATGAATTTTGTCTGGCAGCGCACTTAAATCCAAGAATTTTATCCTAAAGAGTTCCAAAAAATATGACACTGCTATCATACCTAATTTATGTTCGGTGTTGGTGAATAGCGCCTCCACATCGAGAGTCACTAGGATGGCATCATCTGGTATCTCCAATGTTTCCAAAAGAAGAAGATGGGAGAAATCACGGACATAAGATTCCAAAGCCAGGACCAAGGGCTATAAAAAAAATCCAAATAAGAACAAGGTTTTTCATATAGACCTCCCAATCCAGAGATAATCGGCCTACCTGGTGGTTTTGTAACAGACTTATGTACTTTAGGTAGCATGTATAAAGTTGGTATTACTGGGTGGCTGGTAGTCAAGAAATCTAGTTCTTTTTTAATTATAATGCCACAGGAATGGGCCCTCAAAAGTAGTCTGTCCAGCTGTCCCTTAAATATGGTAGTAGTGTCGGAGGGTAATAGTTGATAATATTGGGCATTACTAAGTTGTCGCCTAGCCTCCAAGCAATACATCGTCTTGGGCCATAGGACGATGTTTCCACCCTTGTCTGCTTCTTTTATTTCAAAAAGATCAATGTTTCGTAGCCTATTAAGGGCCAACCTTTCACCTTCACTCAGATTATTTTGATGATGTTTGTCCACTTTGAGTGCCTGAATGTCCCCACATGTTTTATCAAAGAATATCTGGATTACTGGGAACATAGAAAAATTTGGGGTGACTTGTGAAGGTAATCTACCACTGAATCTTTTCCTAGTTTGCTCACTATCGTTTTCTGTGAGCAAATCCAAAAGATCCCGAAAAACTTGTCTGTCCTGATCTGGAAGTTCGTCAATTAATGACGGTTGATGGTATAACATTTTAAATGTTAGTTGTCTACAAAATAAATACAAATCTTTCGTCAGCTCAAATTTGTCGAGACAATTCATTGGTGAAAAAGACAGTCCCTTTGTAAGAAGTTTAATCTCAAGATCAGATAGTGCATATGATGAGAGGTTAATAATACGTAACCCATCTCCCTCGGGGTCGCAAACATTAGGGGGGCTTAAACTTAATAATGTCTCCGATTGTTGAATCTCGTTTCCCTCTTCAAGCCCGGTGACCAGGTTAGAAAATTCCTGTTCCTTCTGACAAGTGATCTTGGATTTTCTTCGCCCCCTTCTATGCTGCTTTCCCGGTCGCTTGTGTCGGTTGATAAAAAATCACTACTCAGAGTGGGTGCATTTTGATTATCTATCTCATTAGTCTTATTGACAGTAGTTTTGATTGTTTTACCCCTTGGACCCTGATGGGACCATTTGAATACTTTTTGTTTGTCTGAATCCATTTTGTCCCTTTGGAACTTACTTTTTTTTTTACCTCTAATAATATCTTTCTCAAACCTATCGATGAGTTCTTTTAAATGATTTTTAAAGGGATCCACCTGTGTCTTTTTATCGAAGGTATCAAGTTTGGATTCCTTTTCCCTAATCTCCTCCCTGATCTGGGACAGGAACACCCTATCTTGTTCAATGAGCATATCGATAATAACATATGAAAACTTTTTTAGGCCATTCTCCCATGTGTCTTTGAATCCCTGGTCCACCTCCCATGCCGAAAAAATTTAAACTCTTAATCCTCGAGGTATAAGACCCAATCTCTTATACTCTTCTAGGCTCTTTATGTTCCACCATGTTTTAGTCAGTCTTTTATGCAAATTTGTCAAGTCAGATGTCAGGTTTTGAAAACCGCTATCTATGTCAACAGTAGCAGTATCAGTACCACTGGCCGAGCCAAAAATCATCAAAGGTCATTGTCGCAAGGCATCCCTGGGAACGGGACTTGCCGGGAGCATCGTGAGGATCGGGAACACTGCGCTGGGACGCCGGAAGGTGAGAAAAACATGTTTTTTTATTATTTTTAACTTTATATCTTTTTACTACTGATGCTGCATAGGCAGCCTCAATAGTAAAAAGTTGGCCACACTCGTCAAACACTATGTTTGATGAGTGTGACCAACCTGTCAATCAGTTTTCCAAGTGATGCTACAGATCGCTTAGAAAAGGGTTCCCCAACTCCAGTCCTCAAGGCCCACCAACAGGTCATGTTTTCAGGATTTCCCTTGTATTGTACAGGTGATGCAATTATCACCTGGGCAATACTAAGGAAATCATGAAAGCATGACCTGTTGTTGGGCCTTGAGGACTGGAGTTGGGGAACCCTGGCTTAGAAGACGCTAGCATTTTGCAAGCTAATTACACTTGCAAATCGCTACTGTTTTCATGGGACATAGGCGGGAATTTAAAATGCTGTTTTCTCACATATTTCCCGTGGAATGGAATTCTGGAATTCCCGTGGAAATTTCCGTGGGAATTCCACACGTGTATACATAGCCATACACGGTACAGCTCGTTTCCATGGAGCTTGGCCACCAGACCCTGGCCAAGAGTTGCATTCGAGCAGATGAGTTAACTCTTAACATACAAACCATCTCTGTCCAAACCATTGATATCTGCACATCAGTTGTATGCTCATCTTCCTCTTAGCTTCTGAAGAGATGTTAAAAATATTGCAAAATTACCAGCAACCAGACCAATGTGTGGGCATTGCAAAAACGTCTTCACAAAGCAGTCTAAAGGGTGAGGTAATTCCAAAGACTGTTAGTGCATTTTAGAGTGAGCCTAGCTTCTGTCAGCCGTGATCATATCATTAGCACTATGCGATGTGGCCACAGCAACCCTGGTTCAACTCTGAGTCATGGCACATTTTATAAAATAAAATAATCTTCCTAAAATAGAAACATAAATTAATCAGAAATAACACTTAGTAAAATTACTAAATTTTGTTTTCTACAATAGTTCACATGATGAACATACGGTACGGGTGCTCTGGTGCACATCTGCAGATGCAAAAAGATAGAGTGAGTGACACACATAGCGTGCCATGCCATTTCTTTCCACTTATGCACAGCACTATACATAATAATATAAGATACTATGAAATAATGGACACCTTCAAGGGCCGCTATCAGGGCATTACTGCCCTTATTGCTGTATGAGGCCCGGAGAGCAGCATTACCAAGTTGGGACTAGGCCCCCCTCTTATGCCTCTGCTCACCAAACCCCATAGTGCAATGAAGTACTGTGCACCCCTTGGCGCTGGGAGTTTTTCTCGGAGCTCTACAGCCATCTAACCTGGACAGATTTGCAGCTCCTGCTTCCTCCACCCTCTGGACTTCTGGTCAGGTGACGGCACATATGCGATGATGTCATCACGTACATGCCGTCCTGTACAAGGACATCAGAAGCAGAGTTGAGCATCCATGAAATCATTATAAAATGAGCATCCATGAAATCGTAAAATGAATGATATGGGTGAGGGGGGAGGTGGAGGGAGACTGCAAGTGATGGAGGGGGACTGCAAATGATGAAGTGGGGGACTGCAAATGATGAACTGGGGCGGAGGAGGCTGCAAATGAAGGGGGACTGTAAATGATGATGCGGGGGGAGGACTGCAAATAATTAGGTGAGGGAGGGGGACTGCACATGATGAAGTGGGGGGACTTCAAATGAGAAAACAGTCTAAAGGGTGAGGTCATTTCAAAGACAGCTGGCGCATTTTAGTTTGACCCTTTACACAATCAGCCAGGATCGTATAGTGGTCAGCACTCTGTGCTATGGCTGCAGCAACCCTGATTGTCAGCAGTTAATAATTGATTTATTATACATTTCTATGTGGTATAATCCATGTGGACTGTTAACCCTGTGATGACTATGAACTTTGACAATGTGTCATCTGATCTGTTGGCGCTCGTTTTTTTAAATCCTAGCGTCCTGTCTTAACTATATATACGTGTGATGCATGTACATACTGTGTGGTATTTCCTGACGAAGGGGACATGAATAAATGCGTTGAATTAACCACTGTGAATCTTTGACATCTATCTTCTGGAATACTTCCTTGTGGCAGCGCGGAATATAACTATAAATTCCCCTGAATGCATGATTTCTTCTGATCGTTGAGGACCTGTGGATCTGCAGCAGCCGCCAGCCATTATGCTTTTTCTCATCCTAACCAGGTGATCAAATTTCTTTTTGTAATCTCTCCTTGTAACGTGGATAAAACCCTATTGCGGTTCTGTGTCTCCTTTTCTTTGCAATAGAAACGTGAGTAAAGCTTGGGAACTGCATTCAGCTGTGTCTCTGCCTTCTTCTTGCGTCAAACCTTCAGCAATGCTACATCCCTTGCCTGTACACAACACCATCTACCACAACTGCCCTGGGACTACAGCTCTGAGTGTGGAGAGCTATTACACCTCTGTTCCATCACAACATCTGTCCCAGACAATCTGAACTGCAGCGCTGATCCCCTCTGATCAGATGCCACAGGTGGCGTCAAGAACTTATCTACACATAAACTTTATTCAGCAACAATCCTCTTTTATTACATGGACACCCAGGGCCACTGCCACAACGAAACATCCGTTAGAAATACTGGCCCGGTACCAAGAACCCCACCAGCCCTGGGAATGATCCATCATCATAGCAGAGTAATAGGAAAAGTTTTAAATTAGCAATAATCACACCTCATGGGATACAATATTGCTAAGACCCTGTCATTTGCATACCATGGATTAAGTCTCCTGAGAGACCAACAAAAATTGCCAAAGCTGACTGTATTTCAAGTCATCATGGCGGGGTATTGGGAAAAGTTTTCAATTAGCAATAATCATGCCTCGGTTAAACCTCATGGGCTACGATATTGCCACTGTGCAAAGTTGAAGGAACTGAGGTGACCAAGGCAGAGTTGAGCGACTTTGCCTTTTTTTGGGTCGAGTCGGGTTTCATGAAACCCGACTTTCGCAAAAGCCGGGTCGAACGAAATCGGCAGATTTTTGTGAAAAGTCGAAGGCCGACTGAAACACGAAACCCAATGCAAGTCAGTGGGGAAGCAAAATCGACAGGGAGTGGAGGCCAGGAAACACACCTACAGTGCCCTTTTGAATGCCAAAAACATCAAATCTTATTACTGAAGCTTTCAACCTTAATTTACTTCATAATACAAGTTACGCACTGAAAAATGGGGGTTATTTGGCTAAATTTGTGGGGGGTAGGGCTGGCTTCAGGTTTTCATGTGCCCTGGGCCAAAGAGGGCCCCTTTAACACATACCACAACTCATGATGCTCCGATACGGCAGAGAAATAGCGGCATAGTAAACTGAAAAATACTTCACTTTTTACATCTCATGACTGATATCCATTTTAAATTCTCCAATAGCTCCAAAAACGGACAGTATCTTGCTCCATACAGTATTATGCCACCGCATAGTGCGCTATACAGAGTAATGAGGCCCATATATTTCACCATACAGAATCATTGGTCCCATATAATGTTTGAAACAGTATATGATGAGCTCCACATAATGCTACAGTATATGTTGGTCCCCATGGATGAAGCTGCAATGTCTTATGGGCCCAAATAATGCTCTATATATAATGGGCCCCATTTCTAATGCTCCAGTGTATAATGGGCCCTGTAAATGCTGCTCCAGTGTCTGATGTCCACCTTTGGAATGCTCCAGTGTATGGTGGGCCCCATATATCATTCTCCAGAGTATAGTGCTCCCCAAAAATTGCTGTCCCAACATTGAAAATAAATAAGTCTCCTCACTAGGGAATCCCTGTACTAATCTGGGCGTACAGACGTGATGTCATTGCGCTCTCTGATGAGAATATCACTGTCTGGAAACGCGGAAGACGTCATGGCGGTGGAGCAGGGAGAGGTAAGTATTTCAACTTTGCAAGTGCTGTGATCCAGAGCAAGCAGGGGGGCCACTCGTTGGCGACGGCACTGGCACAGGGCCCCTCATAGTACGGCGGTGTGTCTGTCGGCGGGTGGGCCGAACCTGCACTTTCAAGCTGCACCTTCCTTTTTGTCACCGTGTAAGGTGGTACAGTATATGGGAAGGGTAACTTGAGTTTCAGCTGGGTCACATTCAGGCTGTGTAGAGTGCGAGGGGAATGTAGTGGTCTGGGTCAATGTACTAGCAGAATAATCTAGCAGTGGCTGGGCCTCAGTGCACTTGTGGCGTCCCCAGGAGTACGGTCGCCACAGTGACATTACCTTCCTCCTAGGGAGTGTGATGTCATGCTTGGGAGCAACGAAGGATCTCTCTAGCAGTTAAACCAACACACAACACATTTCCCACTCCAGGCCAGCAGGGAGACCTCTGAACCTGACTGCTGAGTAGCTGCTGTCTGTTGTCGGGAGGAGGTAAGTTAGGGCAGTCTGTGAAGGGTAGGGGAAGTGTGTAGACGTGAGAAGGGGAGCTGGAGGATGAGCAGAGTTAAGGCTCACTCCTAGCTTGAGCGCATAGTCCGGATTCCGGTCTCCGAGTTTGTAGGGACACTGACGTTCCTTCAGCAGAAACCGGAGGAAGTAGCAGCTGTAAATGTTCTGTACCCAACTAAGGCTCAGAGGCCCCAGCAGCGACGTGTGGGAGCCAGAAGGAAAAGGCTAAGACTGCCTGCCATACGAGAAAGTTCCAAGAGAGAGTCAACAGGGGGAACTTCATTGAACTCAGCCCTGTGCTGGGCTTTTACATCTTAGCTGCACCACAACTTCTGTCCCAGAGAAGCGCCACTGCAGCACTGGTCAATCTACTCAGAAACCACAGGTGGCGTCATGAATCATTCACCTCTAAACGTAATTCACCCCTTTGCATGGACGCCCAGGGCCATGGAACAGGTCACCACCACTGTGACACATCCCAGGGAGACACCGTCCCGGTAACGATTAACCCCTCTGCCCAGCCTGGCCACCCACACTCCATGTCAGATTCATTTTGGACTGGGGAATTCACAGTTTGACTTGATAACCCATGCATGGTATGATAGAAAGAGCTACATGGACTAATGTGAAGTTTGGCCTGCTGCATCATTCACTTTGGGTGGGGGTGCAGGACACAAGGAAAGGGGTTCTTCCTGACCAGGAGCCAGCACTTGATGACTCAGTGCTTGCATTTTTTGAAACTTCAGAAGAGGAGGGCATATTTGCTGGAGTCTGTTTCGGCAATGTAAGCCCAAACCAGTTCCTCATGCTCCGGCTTTAAAAACGGTTAACCTACTCCCAGAAAAGGTAGCCTTCCAGGCGTTCCGTAGACAGACCATGACGCAGGCTCAACACCTCCTGTCTTAGCTGCTATTGTGCTTTTGCCACTACCAGCAGATGCACCACCACCATCAGCACCACCAGCTGGCCCCCCACGCACATGTCCGCGGCCTCTTCCACCAAACTTCCAAATTTAGCACAAAATAGACACAAAATAACATCACATAAAGGGTACTGTATCAGAAGCGAACAGCTCTATTCAGTCAAAGGATAATTGTCAATCTCCATATATATTCCATCAGTCACACAGAGACACTCCCAGGCTCAGTATGGATTAGACAAGAATATAAAAAGTAGACAAAGTGTACAGTATCATCAGATAGCAGGTATATATAGCATAGTTTAAACATTAACAATGTATGTCTATATATCATGAGTAGTGTTGAGTCACCCCGCTAGTGTTTTGGTTTGTCGAGCAGGAGGCAAGTTCGTCGAATGTTCGTCGAACCACACTGAAAACAATGGCAGGCAAACACAAACACATACTAACACATAGAAAACAATTACAAAACACCTTAAAAGGTGTCCCAAAGCCGACAAAATGCTCAGAAGCCAAAAATAACATATGGAAAAGGGCAACTACATTTACAAAAGAGGTGGAGGAGTAAAAGGAGGAGGAGGAGGAGACACAGATCTAGGCTTGTCATGCCCTTATGAAGTCAAGAAAGTCTGGACTAAAAATGTAAAAACCAAACCCAAAAAAACAAAATCTGAAAACGAACACGATCATATACCGTCGTACTTCCCACCAATAAATTATGGCAACTGGCGATCGGGCGGCGTTATTCCCATGAACCTCCAAACAGCGTCCATGAAGCCAAAGTGTTTGCTTTCCGGGCGCAGTATGATTGCAAAGCTGAACCTTAAAGGAATGTCCAAAAGGGCACCACCAGGAGTGGAGCCTGCGGCTTAATTGGACTCTACCCGGGAAACCACAACCATGCCACAAGGCTCTGGCACGTGCGATCGAGCAATAACAGGGCTATCATGGCCTTCCATGTCCGGGGCTACATGCGCGCTACACTGAAAGGACCATCTTTTGTCATTTACAGGTGCAGATAACCCGCTGAACACCGTTAGTGATGGGGATCTGGGATTCCAATTCGCCGTGAACGATGATTTCCCAGTAAGTGCAGGTCAACAGCAATTCCTGATTTCGGCCTAACCGCCATTCCAGAAAAAATGCACAACATTACGTGTCCAAACCACAGGTGCTGTAGCTTGCTTAACAGCTCTGCAGCCGTTCTCAGGCACAGTATGGATTCTACAAGATTCGAGAAAGTTGATAAATGGTACAGTTTCACTGGATAACACGTATATATGTTGCATAGTTTACACATTAAAACCTATGTGTATCAATCAGGAGGCAGGCTCAGACGGTCTCAGGCCCAGTATGGATTAGACCAGATTGTACAAAGTTGAGATAGGGTACATTATCACTGGATAGCAGGTATATAGAGCATAGTTTAAACATTTAAAATCTCTGTGTTCTCTGCATGGATTACACAGTTCACCAAATTTGAAGTGCCAGTCCCAGTGATTGATTTGACAGCCCAGACTACACAGCGGAGGAGCAGGGAGAGGTAAACATTGCAAATGCTGGGGCTCTGCCCAAGCAAGGGGGGCCCACTTGTGGGCATAGGCACTGGCACTGGGCCCCTCATAGTACGGCGGTGTGTCTGACGGCAGGTGTGCACCACCACCGTCAGAGACACTTGATTGCACTATGAGGGACCCTGTGCCAGTGCCCGCGCCCACGAGTCGGCCCACCCACCTGTCCAGGGCAATGGCACTCGCACGGTTGCGTGCGCTCGGTGGTGACCACGGCCATTGGGGGGAGGAGGCTGCCCAGTTAGGGACGTTTAAAAAATGCCATATGTTGATGTGAGACATTCACCTGCTGCTAAAGGCGAAATTGTTCAAGTCCCAGGAACAGGCGGACCAAAGAAAACAATTTTTCTGGCAACCTATGTGTCATCAGGGTAAGGTGGGACAAAATCCTTGGAAACCCATGCATGGTTCATTTTAATGAAGGTTAGATCATCCACATTTTGGGTTGACAGACGGGTCCTTTTTTCTGTCAGTATTGATCCAGCAGCACTGAAGACTCTTTCCGATAGCACACTTGCAGCTGGGCATGTGAGCTCCTGTAAGGCATATTGTGCCAATTCAGGCCAGGTGTCCAGTTTAGCTGCCCAATAGTCAAATGGGAATGACCTGTGAGGGAGAACATCGATATGGGAGGAAAAATAGTTTGTAACCATACTTGACAAGTGCTGTCTCCTGTCACTTTCAATCGATGCAGTATTACCAGTCGTGTGAGCGGGACTTGAAAAATCAGTCCACAACATGGTCATGAAACCCCTGTCTCCAACGCCACTTCTGATGTGTCCACCACCAACACCGCTTCCAAGTTGCCCCCGGCTTCTCCGGCTCGTGTGAGAACCGTCACCGCTGCTGTGTGCTGGGAATGGATCCGGTTTACCAGATTAGCTTGTTTGTTAGCCAATATTAGGTCAAGGTTCTCCTGTGGCATGATGTTTTGGAATTTGCCTTTATAGCGTGGATCCAGGATGCTGGCCAACCAGTAGTCATCATCGTTCATCATTTTGGCAATGCGGGGGTCCCTTTTTAGGATCTGCAAGGCATAATCTGACATGTGGGCCAATGTTCCCGGTGTCAATGATGCACTGCGAGTGCTGGGTGGAGGAGCCCTGTCTGGCAAATCCACATCCCTCCAGTCACGCACAAACCCTGTACCAGACCTTGCAAAGCCAACATTTTCTCTTGCCCCACGAGAAGCATCCTCCTCCCCTAAATAATCCTCCCCATCACCATCCTCCTCCTCTTCCTCTTCTTCCTCCACCTCGTCCACGACAGTTCCCTGACCAGACAATGGCTGACTGTCATCAAGGCTTCCCTCCTCCTCTTCCTCCTCATCAACCTCGGCTGCAGACGCCTGCTCCTTAATGTCCGTCAAAGTTTGCATGAGCAGACGCATAAGTGGGATGCTCATGCTTATGATGGCGTCGTCTGCGCTTACCAGCCGTGTGCATTCCTCAAAACACTGAAGGACTTTACAGAGGTCTTTCAGCTTCGACCACTGCACACCTGTCAACTCCATGTCTGCCCTCAAAGTGCCTGCCCATGTATCCTCCCACAAATGCATTACGGTCTGCTTTTGTTCGCACAGCCACTCAACCATGTGCAGGGTGGAATTCCACCTTGTTGCAACGTCGATAATTAGGTGATGCTTGGGAAGGTGGAGCAATCGCTGCAGCTTCTGCATATGACTGGAGTGTACCGGCGAACGGCGGATGTGCGAGCACAGTCTTCGAACCTTAAGGAGCAGGCCTGTTAAATCTGGATAATTAGTGAGGTGGTGTGAGCCAAGTTCAAGGTGTGAGCCAAGCAATGTACACTCACTGGCCACTTTATTAGGTACACCTGTCCAACTGTGTGTTAAGACTTAATTTCTAATCAGCCAATCACATGGCGGCAACTCAGTGCATTTAGGCATGTAGACATGGTCAAGACAATCTCCTGCAGTTCAAACCGAGCATCAGTATGGGGAAGAAAGGTGATTTGAGTGCCTTTGAACGTGGCATGATTGTTGATGCCAGAAGGGCTGGTCTGAGTATTTCAGAAACTGCTGATCTACTGGGATTTTCACGCACAACCATCTCTAGGGTTTACAGAGAATGGTCCGAAAAAGAAAAAAAATCCAGTGAGCGGCAGTTCTGTGGCCGGAAATGCCTTGTTGATGCCAGAGGTCAGAGGAGAATGGGCATACTGGTTCGAGCTGATAGAAAGGCAACAGTGACTCAAATTGCCACCCGTTACAACCAAGGTAGGCAGAAGAGCATCTCTGAACGCACAGTGCGTCGAACTTTGAGGCAGATGGGCTACAGCAGCAGAAGACCACACTGGGTACCACTCCTCTCAGCTAAGAACAGGAAACTGAGGCTACAATTTGCACAAGCTCATCGAAATTGGACAGTAGAAGATTGGAAAAACGTTGCCTGGTCTGATGAGTCTCGATTTCTGCTGCGACATTCGGATGGTAGGGTCAGAATTTGGCGTAAACAACATGAAAGCATGGATCCATCCTGCCTTGTATCAACGGTTCAGGCTGGTGGTGGTGGTGTCATGGTGTGGGGAATTTTTTCTTGGCACTCTTTGGGCCCCTTGGTACCAATTGAGCATCGTTGCAATGCCACAGCCTACCTGAGTATTGTTGCTGACCATGTCCATCCCTTTATGACCACAATGTACCCAACATCTGATGGCTACTTTCAGCAGGATAATGCGCCATGTCATAAAGCTCGAATCATCTCAGATTGGTTTCTTGAACATGACAATGAGTTCACTGTACTCAAATGGCCTCCTCAGTCACCAGATCTCAATCCAATAGAGCATCTTTGGGATGTGGTGGAATGGGAGATTCGCATCAGGGATGTGCAGCCGACAAATCTGCGCCAACTGTGTGATGCCATCATGTCAATATGGTCCAAAATCTCTGAGGAATGCTTCCAGCACCTTGTTGAATCTCTGCCACGAAGAATTGAGGCAGTTCTGAAGGCAAAAGGGGGTCCAACCCGTTACTAGCATGGTGTACCTAATAAAGTGGCCAGTGAGTGTATGTGTCTGAGTTTTGAAAGGGCTATGGCTGCCACAAAATTCCGGCCGTTATCACTAACTACCTTGCCTGCCTCACGATGTAGACTGCCCAGCCATGACTCAGTTTGTCACTGAAAGTAGTCGGCCAGTACCTCTGCGGTGTGTCTGTCGCCCAAACACATCATCTGCAACACAGTCTGCTGATGCTTTCCACTAGCTGATCGATAGGGGGACACCTCGTTTGCAACACTGTCAACTGCAGATGCAGTGTTCGTGCGACTGCGCTCGGTGGACGAGCTTTTGCTTCTGGAGGAGGAGGGTCGAACGCCTACAGCCAACTGTTTCCTATACCATGGGCTAGGCAGCACTGTGCCACCACCGCTGTCCCCTGTGGACCCTGCATCCACCACATTAACCCAGTGCGCAGTGATGGACACGTAACGGCCCTGGCCATGCCTACTAGACTATGCATCAGTTGTGAGGTGCACCTTTCCACTCACTGACAGTTTGAGTGCATGGACAATGCGGTCTTTCACATTAAGGTGGAGGACTGGGATGGCTTTGCGAGAAAAGAAGTGGCGACTGGGTAGTTCATAGCGTGGTACTGCTTAGGCCATTAGTTCGCGGAAAGCTGGCTTTCAACCAACCGATAGGGCATCATCTCTAACGAGATTAGTTTGGCAATGTGGGTGTTCAAACCCAGTGTATGTGGATAAGAGGATGAGTACTTTTTTGTCCTACTCATAGTCTCTGGTAGGGTGAGCTGGATTGAGAGCTGGATATGGTGAAAGTAGCGGTGGACATGGCGGACTGAAAGAGGGTTGATGATGGTGATGGAGTTGGTGTTCTTTCTGATGGCCTAGATTCAGTCTTTCGTTGCAATAACAGTGTGATTCCCTGAATGATTTGCCCTTGCGACGACAACTCAACATTTGCTGCTGGTGGTGTGCTAACCGGTGGACTTACAGTGGGGGAAACAATGTTGCGTTGCTGACTACCTTCTTTGGGAGCAGTAGCACATGTGGTACGTGAGTATTGGTAGTCCATCCACGCTTGCAAGTGCATGGTGGTTAAATATCTTAGCATGCAACTGGTATTCAAATTTCTCAGATCTTTCCCTCGGCTAAAGGTCTTTGCGCACTTCTTACAGATTACCTTTGCCTGATCATTAGGATTTTGTTCAAAAAAGTGCCACACTACACTCTTCCTACTAGGGAAGACAGATTGAGGCCTTGCACGCTGTGCTTTTTTGACCGTCTGGCCAAGCTGTCCTGCAATTTTTTTGGTTTTTGTAACCCATTTTTGGACTGCTCCGGGCCTGCCAGATAACAACTGTTGCGATGTCGATGCCCGCTGCGGATGCTCCTCCTCCTTCTAAGCTATTGGCAGCGGCACACTCTACCACCAATGGATGCCAATCTGGGTCAACAACTGGGTCATCTATCACCTCCTCTTCAATGTCATGTGCACCTTCCTCTGTGTCACCGTGTTTGGTGGTATAGTATGCGGGAAGGGGCACCTGAGTTTCATCTGGATCAGATTCTGGCTCAGTACACAGCAAGAACAATGTAGTGCTCTGAGTGAATGTACCAGCAGAATCATCTATCAGTGGCTGTGCATCAGTGCACTCCATGTCAGATTCATCTTTGCCTGGGTAATTCACGATTTGACTTGATAACCCGGGCATGGTATGTGAAACCAGCTCCATAGAGTAATCTGTAGTGTGGCCTACCGCATCCTTCAATTTTGGTAGGGGTGAAGGACACAAGGAAAGGTGTGGTTCATGACCATGAGCCTCCAATGACGACTCAGTGCTTTTATTTTTTAAAACTTCAGAACAGGAGGCGATAGAGCTGGAGGCTGAGTCAGCAATGTAAGCCAAAACTTGTTCTTGAAGCTCCGGCTTTAGAAGTGGTTTACCTACTCCCAGAAAAGGGAGCCTTCGAGGCCTTGTGGAGTCAGACGATGACGCAGCCTCAACACCTCCAGTATTAGGTGCTATTTTGCTTTTGCCACTACCAGCAGATCCACCACCAACACCAACACCATCATTACCAGCTGCCAACCCCTGCCCACTTCCACGGACTCATCCACCACACTTCCTCATTTTTTGGAAAAATTTACCCAAATTTACACCAACTCTCTGGTACTGTAAAACAAGGTACAAGGTGTATATAGTAATGGGGAGAATTGGAATGTCTCTACACTTCAGGACACAGTGGGATTCAGTCAGGCCCTGTTTATTTAACACCGCAATATAGCAGGCAGATTCTCTATGCTGTTAGAAGGGTGTATAGAGGACTGTAGAGAATTGGAATGTCTCTACACTTCAGGACACTGTGGGATTCATTTAGGCCCTGTTTATTTAACACCGCAATGTGACCGGCAGAAATTGCCTAGTGTATGACAAACTACAAGGTGTATATAGAATTGGGCAGAACTGGAATCTCCCTAGAGTGTAGGTCTGTAAGAACGGAATAACTTCTCAACTTATCCTTACAGAGTCACACACAGATAGCTTCACTGTGGCCGTGATAACAGCCATTACAAGGTACTGAGAGGAGCATGCACGTACACCGCTGTCCAGTGTATGTAAAATTGTCAAGCTCTGTGTTTTAGTATACGGACTGACACATGCTGTCTCTCTATAGTTTTGAATGTAATCAAACAGCAAATATACTAAACTGTTTGAAAACCTGACAAAACTATAAGGTGGAGGTCTGTAAGAATGGAACAACTCCTCGACTTATCCTTACAGAGCCACACACAGATAGCTTCACTGTGGCCGTGATAACAGCCGTTACACGGTACTGAGAGAGGAGCGTGCACGTACACCGCTGACCATTGTATGTAAAATTGTCAAGCTCCGTGTTTTAGTATACGGACTGACACACGCTGTCTCTCTATAGTTTTGAATGTAATCAAACAGCAAATATACTAAACTGTTTGAAAACCAGACAAAACTGTAAGGTGGAGGTCTGTAAGAACAGAACAACTCCTCGACTTATCCTTACAGAGTCACACACAGATAGCTTCACTGTGGCCGTGATAACAGCTGTTACACGGTACTGTGTGAGGAGCGTACACTGCCATACGGTGTGTGAAAAATGAACGCTCTGTAAATCACAAGGACAAAACAATAAAATCTGGATTGCTTTGAAAAAAACAGTTTGCTCAGCAGTGGGCACACAGCAATGCAGCTACCAGGTAGACTTAAAAGGCAGCCTAATAACTAACTGAGCTGATGCACCAAAATATAGCCTCCCCTTGCACTGCACAGTGACTGGTGTGTTGTACAGGCAAAATCGCTAGCAGCAGATTCAGTTTTTGGTATCTTCTTCCCTGCCTAACACTCTCCCTACAGAATCAGCAGCAGCTCTCCCTATTCTGAGATCAGCATGAGTAACTTGGCGGTCGGCGTCCCCGCCCTTTTATACCCCCTGTGACGCTCCACAAAGCAAGCCAATCACTTGCATGCCCTTCTCCAAGATGATGGGGACCGCTGCCTATGTCATCACGTTGCCCACAGTGTCCGTTGTTCCTGATTGGCTGCAAAAAGGGCACTCAAGCAAATTCAGTCTTTCAAAAGTGCGCAGCCCACGGCAAAATCCTGCTAGCACACGGCCAGCGCACGATCTGCGCACCCTATGCTAAAGATAGGGTGCGCAGATTGCAAGCGCCCATCTGCGCTAGTAGGCGGCAATGACCGGATGGGGCGGGGCTTAGCGGCGCCGTGCGCTGAAGGAAATAAACGCTAGTGTAAAACTAGCCTAAAGGCTCAGGAAAGATGTAATTTTTGGCAATTACAGGCAGATCGCCTCACTCTCTTCTTCTGCTCCAGGCAACAAACATCAATCCATTGCTATGAGAAACAAAGCTTCTCTTCCACACTGGAAGGAGCTAAGACTGTCATTTGAATACCATGGATTAAGTCTCCTGAGAGACCAACAAAAATTGCCAAAGCTGACTGTATTTCAAGTCAACATGGCGGGGTATTGGGAAAAGTTTTCAATTAGCAATAATCACGCCTCGGTTAAACCTCAGAAGCTACGATACTGCCACTGCGCAAAGTTGAAGGAATTGAGGTGACCAAGGGCTTCCCACTTCCAAGGCAGAGCTTGTTTAAGCCATGGTGAGTTCCAAATCCTCACTAGCCCTCCACGCTGCTTCCAGGCATCCTGGGCTTCCACATTCTAAAGGTTCAGGAAAGATGTAATTTTTGGCAATTACAGGCAGATCGCCTCACTCTCTCCTTCAGCTCCAGGCAACAAACATAAATCCATTGCTGTGGGAAGCAAGATTTCTCTTTCACACGGGAAGAAGCTAAGACTGTCATTTGCATACCATGCATTAAGTCTACTGAGAAACCAACAAAAACTGTCAAAGCTGACTGTATTTCAAATCAACAAGGTGGGGTATTGGGAAAAGTTTTCAATTAGCAAAAATCACGCTTCGGTTAAACCTCATGGGCTACGATATTGCCCCTGCACAAAGTAGAAGGAACTGTTGTGACCAAGGCCTTCCAGCTTCCAAGGCAGTGCTTGTTTAAGCCATGGTGAGTTCCAAATCACCACTTGCCCACCCACGCTGCTTCCAGGTATCCTGGGCTTCCACATTCTAAGGGCTCAGAAAAGACAAAATTTTTAGCAATTACAGGCAGATCGCCTCACTCTCTTCTTCTGCTCCAGGAAACAAACATCAATCCATTGCTATGAGAAACAAGGCTTCTCTTCCACACTGGAAGGAGCTAAGACTGTCATTTGAATACCATGGATTAAGTCTCCTGAGAGACCAACAAAAATTGCCAAAGCTGACTGTATTTCAAGTCAACATGGCGGGGTATTGGGAAAAGTTTTCAATTAGCAATAATCACGCCTCGGTTAAACCTCAGGAGCTACGATATTGCCACTGCGCAAAGTTGAGGGAATTGAGGTGACGAAGTCCTTCCCACTTCCAAATCAGAGCTTGTTTAAGCCATGGTGAGTTCCAAATCACCACTTGCCCACCCACGCTGCTTCCAGGTATCCTGGGCTTCCACATTCTAAGGGCTCAGAAAAGACATAATTTTTAGCAATTACAGGCAGATTGCCTCAGTCTCTCCTTCTGCTCCAGTCAACAAACATCAATCCATTGCTGTGGGAAGCAAGGCTTCTCTTCCACAGTGGGAGGAGCTAAGAAGACTGTCCTTTGCATACCATGGATTAAGTCTCCTGAGAGACCAACAAAAATTGCCAAAGCTGACTGTATTTCAAGTCATCATGGTGGGATATTGGGAAAAGTTTTCAATTAGCAATAATCACTCCTCGGTTAAACCTCATGGGCTACGATATTGCCACTGCGCAAACTTGAGAGAACAGTTGTGACCAAGGCCTTCCTGCTTCCAAAGCAAAGCTTGTTTAAGATATGGTGAGTTCCAAATCCTCACTAGCCCTCCCACACTGCTTCCAGGCATCCTGGGCTTCCACATTCTAAGGGCTCAGTTAAGATGTAATTTTTTGGCAATTACAGGTAGATCGCCTTACTCGCTTCTTCTGCTACAGTCAGCAAACATCAATCCATTGCTGTGGGAAGCAAGGCTTCTCTACCACACTGGGAGGAGCTAAGAATGTCCTTTGCATACCACGGATTAAGTCTCCTGAGAGACCAACAAAAATTGCCAAAGCTGACTGTATTTCAAGTCATCATGGTGGGGTATTGAGAAAAGTTTTCAATTAACAATAATCACGCCTCGGTTAAACATCATGGGCTACGATATTGCCACTGCGCAAAGTTGAAGGAACATTTGTGACCAAGGCCTTCCCGCTTCCAAGGCAGTGCTTGTTTAAGCCATGGTGAGTTCCAAATCACCACTAACCCACCCATGCTGCTTCAAGGCATCCTGGGCTTCCACATTTTAAGGCTAGTTTCACACTAGCGTTTATTTGCTGCAGCGCACGGTGCCGCTAAGCCCCGCCCCATGCCGGCTCCATGCCCGCCCCATCCGGTTATCGCCTCCCACTAGCGCACATGGGCGCTTGCGATCTGCGCACCCTATCTTTAAAAGGAAATCAGTGCATAGATGTCCAAGGTATGATAAAATCACAAATCTTTATTAGATAACACAGGTAGAAAAGCACAAACAATGACAAACAAAGGGTGACACAAGCAGAAGCAGAGCAAAGGGGTATACAGTGTCAAAAACCTCACTCTGACCCTTATCGTGAGTAAACACCTGGTGGTAAAGATAAATGAGTATCCAAGTATAAACATCCAATATATAACAGGCAGACTAGTGAAAAGCAGTAAGGGGTAAAATCCCCAGCTGGACAGCCATATAATCAGGGGTGAAGTTACAAAGACACAAAAGCAAGGTAAACATACCAGGAGGGGAGAGGGGAGAGACACTGAATCCCAAGCTCAGCTGACCCCGACGTACGTTTCGGAAATGATCTTCCTTCACTAGTCTGCCTGTTATATATTGGGTGTTTATACTTGGATACTCATTTATCTTTACCACCAGGTGTTTACTCACGATAAGGGTCAGAGTGAGCTTTTTGACACTGTATACCCCTTTGCTCTGCTTCTGCTTGTGTCACCCTTTGTTTGTCATTGTTTGTGCTTTTCTACCTGTGTTATCTAATAAAGATTTGTGATTTTATCATACCTTGGACATCTATGCACTGATTTCCTTTTGCTGCTTCTTATTGATTACAGTGTGTCCTACACTGATTTTCCATGGGCTGATTGTGTTGGTTTTCTTTTCATCTGTACCCACAATTAATATATGATGTTATACTGTTTCAGCCTTGTGGTCTGTCATTTTTATTTAGCACCCTATCTTTAGCATAGGGTGCGCAGATCGTGCGCTGGCCGTGCGCTAGCAGGAATTTGCCGTGCGCTGCGCACTTTTGAAGGTGCGCCCGTGTTCGCCGAACGCAGCATGTTGCATTTCGGCACGCATGGCGCATCTTCAAAAGTGCGCAGCGCACGCCAAATTCCTGCTAGCGCATGGCCAGTGCACGATCTGCGCACCCTATGCTAAAGATAGGGTGCGCAGATTTCAAGCGCCCATGTGCGCTAGTAGGAGGTGATAACCGGATGGGGCGGGCAGGGAGCCAGTAGGGGGCGGGGCTTAGCAGCGCCGTGCACTGCAGCAAAAAAACGTTAGTGTGAAATTAGCCTAAGGGCTCAGGAAAAACATAATTTTTGGCAATTACAGGCAATTCGCCTCACTCTCTCCTTCTGCTACAGGCAACAAACATCAATCCATTGCTGTGGGAAGCAAGGCTTCTCTTCCACACTGGGTGGAGCTAAGACTCTGTCATTTGCATCCATGGATTAAGTCTCCTGAGACCAACAAAAATTGCCAAAGCTGACTATATATCAAGTCATCATGGCAGGATATTGGGAAAAGTTTTCAATTAGCAATAATCACGCCTCGGTTAAACCTCATGGGCTACGATATTGCCACTGCGCAAAGTTGAAAGAACTGTTGTGACCAAGGCCTTCCCGCTTCCAAGGCAGAGCTTGCTTAACCCCTTCCTGACATCAGACATACTATCCCGTCCATGGGACCCGGGCCCCTATGCCCATGGACGGGATAGTACGTCTACCGCGATCAGCGGCGCCCACGTGGTGAGCGCCGCTGATCGTGGCCGGGTGTCAGCTGATTATCACAGCTGACACCCGACACGTTAACCCCTTGCACACTGCGATCAAACATGATCGCGGTGTACCGGGGGTTAAATGGAAGCATCGGCAGGGAGGGGGCTCCCTCTGTGCTTCCCTGAGCCCCCCACGGCAGCGCAATGTGCAGCGCTGCTGCTGGGGTCTCTTTCTGTACAGGCCCCCGAATCCAAGATGACGATGGGGGCCGGTAGGGAGCTGATTTCCTCATGCCTGCAAAGCACAGGCATGAGGAAGTCTGCAGTAGTGCCTGTGACAGATCGCTGATCTGTCACAGTGATCTGTGATGTGACAGATCAGCGATCTGTCACAGGACAGTGATGTCCCACCTGGGACTACGTAATATAGTTAAAAAAAAAAAAGTGTTAAAATAATTTTAAAAAAAAATCGCCAAATAAATTAGAAAAAAAAATATTCCCCCAATAAATCCATTTTTTCAAAATAAAAAACCAAAACAATAAAAGTATACATATTAGGTATCGCCGTGTCCGTAACGACCCGCCCTATAAAACTGTCCAATTAGTTAACCCCTTTAGCGAATCCCTTAAAAAATAAAAATAAAAAACAAAGCAAAAAAATAATGATTTATTATCATACCGCCAAACAAAAAGTGCAATAACGCGCGATCAAAAAGATGCATATAAATATCCATGGTACCGCTGAAAACGTCATCTTGTCCCGCAAAAAACGAGCTGCCATGCAGCATCATCAGGGAAAAAATAAAAAAGTTATAGCTCGCAGAATAAAGCGATGCAAAAATAATTATTTTTTATATAAAATAGTTTTCATTGCATAAAACCGACAAAACATAAAAAACGACCTAAATGAGGTATCGCTGTAACCGTATTGACCCGAAGAATAAAACCGCTTTATCAATTTTACCACACGCGGAACGGTGTAAACGCACCCCCCCAAAAGAAATTCATGAAACGCTGGTTTTTGTTCATTCAGCGTCCCAAAAATCGGAATAAAAAGCAATCAAAAAATGTCACGTGCCCGAATATGGTACCAATAAAACCGTCAACTCGTCCTGCAAAAAATAAGACCTCACATGAGTCGGTGGGTCAAAATACGAGAAGAGAAGAAAAAGAACCACTGCAAATAGCGCACACTGAACCAGTACAAAAACAATGTTTTATTGATGCAGCAATACAATTAAAAACATAATAAAAGCATATGAAGCATCCCACAATATATAACAGTGAAGTATGGCATATCACAATTATAGATTATGCTGTAATAACCTGTATATCAACCATGTGGTCCAACCTCACTGCAATTAATCACAACAACCACCCCATAAACCTGCTCATGGAGACCAAGGGCCCTAATATTGCACAATCGCTGCATGAAATAATTCCATGCATGTGTCCCTAAATATTCACTGGTTAGGGCACACAGGCCATAATAAGCCAACAGCAATATGGCCAATGCCCACAATCCAATATTCAATTGTACCACACAAAAATTACTCCAGAGCAACCAATAATAAGGTCGCAGTGAAAATACAGCTATAACCAAGTGGGTGCTACACCCAGGATCATACCCCACGCGTATCGCCGCAACCCATGCGGCTTCATCAGGTGGGTCAAAATACGGAAAAATTATAGCTCTCAATATGTGGTGATGCAAAAACTATTTTTACAATAAAAAGCGTCTTTTAGCCTATGACAGCTGCCAAATATAAAAACTCACCACAAATAGTAAATCAAACCCCCTGTTATCACCCCCTTAGTTAGGGAAAAATAATAAAATTAAAAGAAAATGTATTTATTTCCATTTTCCCATTAGGGTTAGGGTTATGGCTAGGGTTAGGGCTAGGGTTAGGTGGGGGTTAGGGTTGGAGTTAGAATTGGGGGGTTTCCACTGTTTGGGCACATCAGGTGCTCTCCAAATGCAACATGGCGTCTGATCTCAATTCCAGCCAATTCTGAGTTGAAAAAGTCAAATGGTGCTCCTTCCCTTCCAGCTCTGCCATGCACCCAAACAGTGTTCTACCCCCACATATAGGGTATCAGCCTACTCAGGACAAATTGCAAAACAACTTTTGGGGTCCAATTTCTCCTGTTACTCTTAGGAAAATAAAAAATTGGGGGCAAAAATATCATTTTTGTGGGAAAAAAAATGATTTTTTTATTTTCACGCCCGGGCGCTTTAAACTTCTGTGAAGCACTTGGGGGTTCAAAGTGCTCACCACACATCTAGATAAGTTCCGTGGGGGGTCTAGTGTCCAAAATTGGGACACTTGTGGGGAGTTTCAATAGTTTAGGTACATCAGGGGCTCTCCAAATGCACATGACACCCGCAGACCATTCCATCAAAGTCTGCATTCCAAAACATCACTACTTCCCTTCCGAGCCCCGACGTGTGTCCATACAGTAGTTTTCTCCCACATATGGGGTGTCAGCGTACTCAGGACAAATTGGACAACAACTTTTGGGGTTCAATTTCTCCTGTTACCCTTGGGAAAATTAAAAAATTAGGGACTAATTGATCATGCTTGTGGAAAAAATAAAAAATATCATATTTTCATGCCCGGGCATTATAAACTTCTGTGAAGCCCTTGGGGGTTCAAAGTGCTCACCACACATCTAGATTAGTTCTGTGGGGGGTTTACTGTCCAAAATGGGGTCACTTGTGGGGAGTTTCAATAGTTTATGTACATCAGGGGCTCTCCAAACGCACATGACACCCGCAGACCATTCCATCAAAGTCTGCATTCCAAAACGTCACTACTTCCCTTCCGAGCCCCGACGTGTGCCCATACAATAGTTTTCTCCCACATATGGGGTGTCAGTGTATGCAGGACAAATTGGACAACAACTTTTGGGGTTCAATTTCTCCAGATACCCTTGGGAAAATAAAAAAAATTGGGGACGAATTGATCATGTTTGTGGAAAAAATAAAAAATTTTTATTTTCATGCCCGGGCATTATAAACTTCTGTGAAGCCCTTGGGGGTTCAAAGTGCTCACCACACATCTAGATAAGTTCCTTAGGGGGTCTAGTTTCCAAAATGGGGTCATTTGTGGGGGTTTCCACTGTTTAGGTACATTAGGGGCTCTCCAAAGGCAACATGACACCCGCAGACCATTCCATCAAAGTCTGCATT
The DNA here is from genome assembly GCF_039654945.1 of Dendrobates tinctorius. Taxonomy (NCBI): domain Eukaryota; kingdom Metazoa; phylum Chordata; class Amphibia; order Anura; family Dendrobatidae; genus Dendrobates; species Dendrobates tinctorius. The sequence goes on from NW_027361912.1 coordinate 8,177,077, forward strand.
CCAAAACATCACTACTTCCCTTCCAAGCCCCGACATGTGCCCATACAGTAGTTTTCTCCCACATATGGGGCATCAGCGTACTCAGGACAAATTGGACAGCAACTTTTGGGGTACAATTTCTCCTGTTACCCTTGTGAAAATAAAAAAAATTGGTGACTAAAAGATCATGTTTGTGGAAAAAATACAATTTTTTTATTTTAACGCCCGGGCGTTATAAACTTCTGTGAAGCACTGGGGGGTTTAAAGTGCTCACCACACATCTAGATAAGTTCCTTGGGGGGTCTAGTTTCCAAAATGGGGTCATTTGTGGGGGGTTTCTGCTGTTTTGCTACATCAGGGGTTTTGCAATCGCGACATGGTGTCTGATCTCAATTCCAGCCAAAAACGTCAAATGGCGCTGCTTCCCTTCTGAGCTCTGCCATGTGCTCAAATAGTGGTTTACCCCCACATGTGGGGTATCAGCGTACTCAGGACAAATTGCACAATAACTTTTAGGGTCCTGTTACCCTTGGAATAATAAGAATTGAGGGTGAAAAGATCATTTTTTTGGAAAAAATATGATTTTTTAATTGTACTGCTGTACGTTATAAACCTCTGTGAAGCCCTTGTGGGTTCAAAGTTCTCACCACATATCTAGATAAGTTCCTTAGGGGGTCTAGTTTCCAAAATGGTGTCATTTGTGGGGGGTTTCCACTGTTTTGGTACATCAGGGGTTTTCCAATTGCGACATGGTGTCCGATCTCAATTCCAGCCAAAAACGTCAAATGGCGCTGCTTCCCTTCCGAGCTCTGCCATGCGCTCAAATAGTGGTTTACCCCCACATGTGGGGTATCAGCGTACTCAGGACAAATTGCACAATAACTTTTAGGGTCCTGTTACCCTTGGGAAAATAAAAATTGGGAGTGAAAAGATCATTTTTGTGGAAAAAATATGATTTTTTAATTGTACCGCTGTACGTTATAAACTTCTGTGAAGCCCTTGTGGGTTCAAAGTTCTCACCACATATCTAGATAAGTTCCTTGGGGGTCTAGTTTCCAAAATGGAGTCAATTGTGGGGGGTTTCCACTGTTTAGGTACATCAGGGGCTCTCCAAACGTGACATGGCGTCCGATCTGAATTCCAGCCAATTTTGCATTGAAAAAGTCAAACGGCGCTCCTTCCCTTCTTAGCTCTGCCATGCGCCGAAACAGTGGTTCCCCCCCACATATCAGATATCATCGTACTCAGGACAAATTGCACAATAACTTTTCCAGTCCAAATTCTCCTGTTACCCTTGGTAAAATAAAAAAAATTGAACCTGAAGTATTTTTTTGTGAAAAAAATTTAGATGTTCATTTTTTTTTTAAATATTCAAAAAATTCCTGTGACGCACCTAAAGGGTTAACAAAGTTCTTGAATGTGGTTTTGAGCACCATAAGGGGTGCAGTTTTTAGAATGGTGTCAATTTTGGGTATTTTTTATCATATAGACCCCTCAAAGAAGCTTCAAATGTGATGTGGTCCGTAAAAATAAAAAGGTGTTGCAAAAATGAGAAATCACTGGTCAAATTTTAACCCTTATAACTTTCTAACAAAAAAAAAATTTGGTTCCAAAATTGTGCTGATGTAAAGTAAACATGTGGGAAATGTTACTTATCAAGTTTTTTTTGTGCCGTATCTCTGTGATTTAAGGGCATAAAAATTCAAAGTTGGAAAATTGCGAAATTTTCGCCAAATTTCCGTTTTTTTCACAAATAAACACCAGTTGTTTGAATGAAATTTTATGACTATCATGAAGTACAATATGTTACAAGAAAACATTGTCAGAATCTCCGGGATCCATGGAAGCGTTCCAGAGCTATGACCTCATAAAGGGACAGTGGTCAGAATTGTAAAAATTGGTCCGGTCATGAACGTGCAAACCACCCTTGGGGGTGAAGGGGTTAAGCCATGGTGAGTTCCAAATAACCACTAGCCCTCCCACGCTGATTCCAGGCATCCACATTCTAAGGGCTCAGTTAAGATGCAATTTTTGGCAATTACAGGCAGATCGCCTCACTCTATTCTTCTGCTCCAGGCAACAAACATCAACCCATTGCTGTCAGAAGAAAGACTTCTCTTCCACACTGGGAGGAGCTAAGACTCTTTCATTTGCATACAACGGATTAAGTCTCCTGAGAGACCAGCAAAAATTGCCAAAGCTGACTTACTAGTAATCACGCCTCGGTTAAACCTCATGGGCTACGATATTGCCACTGTGCAAAGTAGAAGAAACTGAGGTGACCAAGGCCTTCCTGCTTCCAAGGCAGAGCTTGTTTAAGCCATGGTGAGTTCCAAATCACCACTAGCCCTCCCACGCTGCTTCCAGGCATGCTGGGCTTCCACATTCTAAGCGCTCAGAAAAGAAGTAATTTTTGGTAATTATAGGCAGATCGCCTCACTTTCTCCTTCTGCTCCAGGCAACAAACATCAATCCATTGCTGTGGGAAGCACAGCTTCTCTTCCACACTGGAAGGAGCTAAGGCCGGTTTCACATTAGCGCATTTTCAGCGCGCGCACGGCCGGGGGTAGCTCCGCCCCCGAGCCGGCTCTCTGCCCGGCGTGCCCGCCCCTTCCTTGTAGCGCCGCCTCCTAGCGGACAGCGGCGCCTGCGATCGGCGCACCCTATCTTTAGCATAGGGTGCGCCGATCGTGCGCAGGTCGTGCGCTAGTTGCGCTTTGACCTGCGCTGCGCACTTTTGACGGTGCGCCGTGCGCGCCAAAATCGAACTTTTCGGATTTTGGCGCGCACGGCGCACCGTCAAAAGTGCGCAGCGCAGGTCAAAGCGCAACTAGCGCACGGCCTGCGCACGATCGGCGCACCCTATGCTAAAGATAGGTTGCGCCGATCGCAGGCGCCGCTGTCCGCTAGGAGGCGGCGCTACAAGGAAGGGGCGGGCACGCCGGGCAGAGAGCCGGCTCGGGGGCGGAGCTACCCCCGGCCGTGCGCGCGCTGAAAATGCGCTAATGTGAAACCGGCCTAAGACTCTGTCATTTGCATACCATGGATTAAGTCACTTGAGAGACCAACAAAAATTGCCAAAGCTGACTGTATTTCAAGCAATCATAGCGGGGTATTGGGATAAGTTTTCAATTAGCAATAACCACGCCTCAGTTAAACCTCATGGGCTACGATATTGCCACGGCGCAAAGATGAACCAACTGATGTGACCAAGGGCTTCCCACTTCCAAGGCAGAACTTGTTTAAGCCATGGTGAGTTTCAAATCACCACTAGCCCTCCCACGCTGCTTCCAGGCATCCTGGGCTTCCACATGCTAAGGGCTCAGTAAAGACATAATTTTGGGCAATTACAGGCAGATGGCCTCACTCTCTCCTTCTGCTCCAGGCAACAAACATCAATCCATTGCTGTGGGAAGCAAGGCTTCTCTTCCACGCTTGGAGAAGCTAAGTCTCCTGAGAGACCAACAAAAATTGCCAAAGCGGACTGTATTTCAAGTCATCATGGCGGGGTATTGGGAAAAGTTTTCAATTAGCAATAATCATGCCTCAGTTAAACCTCATGGGCTACGATAGTGCCACTGTGCAAAGTTAAAGGAACTGAGGTGACCAAGGCCTTCCAGCTTCCAAGGCAGAGCTTGTTTAAGCCATGGTGAGTTCCAAATCACCACTAGCCCTCCCACGATGCTTCCAGGCATCCTGGGCTTCCACATTCTAAGGGCTCAGAAGAGACATAATTTTTGGCAATTACAGGCAGATTGCCTCACTCTCTCCTTCTGCTCCAGGCAACAAACATCAATCCATTGCTGTGGAAAGCAATGGATTTCTTCCACACTGAGAGGAGCTAAGACTGTCATTTGCATACCATGGATTAAGCCTCCTGAGAGACGAACAAAAACTGCCAAAGCTGACTGCACTTCAAGTCATCACGGCGGGGTATTGGGAAAAGTTTTCAATTAGCAATAATCACAGCTCGGTTAACCCTCATGGACTATGATATTGCCACTGCACAAAGTTAAAGGAACTGTTGTGACCAAGGCCTTCCAGCTTCCAAGGCAGTGCTTGGTTAAGCCATGGTGAGTTCCAAATCACCACTTGCCCACCCACGCTGCTTCCAGGGATCCTTGGCTTCCACATTCTAAGGGATCAGAAAGACGGAATTTTTGGCAATTGCAAGCAAATCACCTAACTCTCTCTTTCTGCTCCAGGCAACAAACACCAATCCATTGCTGGAAGAAGCAAGCCATCTCTTCCACACTGGGAGGAGCTAAGACTCCATCATTTGCATACCATGGATTAAGTCTCCTGAGTGACCAACAAAAATTGCCAAAGCTGACTGTATTTCAAGTCATCATGGCGGGGTATTGGGAAAAGTTTTCAATTAGCAATAATCACGCCTCGGTTAAACCTCATAGTCTAGGATATTGCCACTGCACAAAGTTGAAAGAACAGTTGTGACCAAGGCCTTCCCGCTTCCAAAGCAGAGCTTGTTTAACCCTCCGTCAGGAACAATGGATCTGACAGGCGCAGCTCTTCTACTTTCATTTCTCCCTTCTCACCAGATTTTCAGGAAACCCCCTCCCTCTAGATAGTTTCCTGGCTCTAGCTGCTGTGTGAAACCTGATACCACAGTTGGTCTGCAGAGCTTCAGGATGGAAGATATAGCTGTGCTGGCTTCTCAGGCTCATTGGTCCCGAACACATCACACTTTTTAAGGATGGTATGTAATGTTTTTAGTCATTACTAGAGTTGAGCGAAACGGGTCGAAAAATTTCAAAAGTCGCCGACTTTTGGCAAAGTCGGGTTTCATGAAACGAATCCCGACCCTAGGATGAGGTCGGCCACGAGGTCGGCGACTTACGCGCCAAAGTCGCGTTTCAAAAGTTTGTTTTGCGCTCTTTTTCAGCCAATCAGGATCCACGGACACTGTGGGCAACGTGATGACATAGGCAGGGGTCACCACCATCTTTCAGAAGGGCATGCAAGTGATTGGCTTGCTTTGGTGGGCGTCACAGGGGGTATAAAAGGGCGTGCACGCCGACCGCCATCTTACTTCTGCCGATCTCAGTATAGGGAGAGGTTGCTGCTGATTCTGTAGGGAGAGCGTTAGGCAGGGAAGAAGACAAAAAAACTGCTTCTGCTGCTAGCGATTTGGCCTGCACAACACACCAGTCACTGTGTGTGCAGTGCAAGGGGAGGCTATATAGTGGTGTATCAGTGGTGTTGGTTGTTGGGCTGCCTTCTAAGGCTTCCTGACATTCCTGCATTGCTGTTTACCCACTGCTCCGCAAACTGCTTTTTTAAAAGCAATCCCAATTTTTTTTTTTGTCCTGCTGAGAAGAAAAAAAAACTGCTTCTGCTGCTAGCGATTTGGCCTGCACAACACACCAGTCACTGTGTGTGCAGTGCAAGGGGAGGCTATATTGTGGTGTATCAGTGGTGTTGGTTGTTGGGCTGCCTTTTAAGGCTTCCTGACAGGCTGGCATTGCTGTTTACCCACTGCTCTGCAAACTGCTTTTTTAAAAGCAATCCAATCTCCCTTATCCTCTAGTCACTTTTGTCACAGCTGTGCCATCGAGCCTGTGACATAGCGCTCAGATATCTGTGGGCCTCACACATTCCAAAAGTGTCCAGTGTCCACAAGTGTGTGCAGAAATTCAAAATCTCCCTTATCCTCTCGTCACTTTTGTCACAGCTGTGCCATCGAGCCTGTCACATAGCGCTCAGATATCAGTGGGCCTCACACAATCCAAAAGTGTCCAGTGTCCACAAGTGTCTGCAGAAATTCAAAATCTCCCTTATCCTCTCGTCACTTTTGTCACAGCTGTGCCATTGAGCCTGTGACATAGCGCTCAGATATCAGTGGCCCTCACACAATCCAAAAGTGTCCAGTGTCCACAAGTGTCTGCAGAAATTCAAAATCTCCCTTATCCTCTCGTCACTTTTGTCACAGCTGTGCCATCGAGCCTGTCACATAGCGCTCAGATATCAGTGGGCCTCACACAATCCAAAAGTGTCCAGTGTCCACAAGTGTCTGCAGAAATTCAAAATCTCCCTTATCCTCTAGTCACTTTGGTCACAGCTGTGCCATCGAGCCAGTCACATAGGGCTCAGATATTCATTGGGCCTCACACAATAAAAAAGTGTCCAGTGTCCACAAGTGTGTGCAGAAATTCAAAATCTCCCTTATCCTCTCATCACTTTTGTCACAGCTGTGCCATCGAGCCTGTCACATAGCGCTCAGATATTCATTGGGCCTCACACAATCCAAAAGTGTCCAGTGTCCACAAGTGTCTGCAGAAATTCAAAATCTCCCTTATCCTCTAGTCACTTTGGTCACAGCTGTGCCATCGAGCCTGTGACATAGCGCTCAGATATCAGTGGGCCTCACACAATCCAAAAGTGTCCAGTGTCCACAAGTGTCTGCAGAAATTCAAAATCTCCCTTATCCTCTCGTCACTTTTGTCACAGCTGTGCCATCGAGCCTGTCACATAGAGCTCAGATATCAGTGGGCCTCACACAATCCAAAAGTGTCCAGTGTCCACAAGTGTCTGCAGAAATTCAAAATCTCCCTTATCCTCTCGTCACTTTTGTCACAGCTGTGCCATCGAGCCTGTGACATAGAGCTCAGATATCAGTGGCCCTCACACAATCCAAAAGTGTCCAGTGTCCACAAGTGTCTGCAGAAATTCAAAATCTCCCTTATCCTCTCGTCACTTTTGTCACAGCTGTGCCATAGAGCCTGTCACATAGCGCTCAGATATCCTCAGATGCAGGGTCCACAGGGGACAGCGGTGGTGGGACAGTGCTGCCTAGCCCACGGTATAGGAAACAGTTGGCTGTAGGCGTTCGACCCTCCTCCTCCTCCAGAAGCGAAAGCTCGTCCACAGAGCGCAGTCGTACGAGCACTCCATCTGCAGCTGCCACTGTTGCACACGATGTGTCCCCCTATCGAGCAGCTAATGGAAAGCGTCAGCAGGCTGTGTTGCAGATGATGTGTTTGGGCAACAGACACACCGCCGAGGTGCTGGCCGAGTACTTGAAGCGACAAACTGAGTCATGGCTGGGCAGTGTACATCTTGAGGCAGGCAAGGTAGTTAGTGATAACGGCCGTAATTTTGTGGCAGCCATAGCCCTTTCAAAACTCAGCCATATACCTTGCTTGGCTCACACCTTGAACCTGGTGGTGCAGTGCTTCCTCAAAAATTATCCGGAGTTAACAGCCCTGCTCCAGAAGGTGCGAAGACTGTGCGCGCACATCCGCCGGTCGCCTGTACACTCCGTTCGTATGCAGAAGCTGCAGCGATTGCTCCACCTTCCCAACCACCGCCTCATTATCGACATTGCAACAAGGTGGAACTCCACCCTGCACATGGTGGAGCGGCTGTGCGAGCAGAGGCAGGCCATAATGCATTTGTGGGAGGATACACGGCCAGGCACTTTGAGAGCAGACATGGAGTTGACAGGTGTGCAGTGGTCGAAGCTGAAAGACCTCTGTAAAGTCCTTCAGTGTTTTGAGGAATGCACACGGCTGGTAAGCGCAGACGACGCCATCCTAAGCATGAGCATCCCACTTATGCGTCTGCTCATGCAAACTTTGACGCACCTTAAGGAGCAGGCGTCTGCAGCCAATGTTGATGAGGAGGAAGAGGAAGAGGGAATCCTTGATGACATTCAGCCATTGTCTGCTCAAGGACCTCTCCTGGACGAGGTGGAGGAAGAAGAGGAGGAGGATGATGGGGATGATTACTTAGGGGAGGAGGATGCATCTCGTGGGGCAAGTGAAAATGTTGGCGTGGCAAGGTCTGGTACAGGGTTTGTGCGTGACTGGAGGGATGTGGATTTGCCAGAAAGTGCTCCTCCAACCAGCACTTGCAGTGCATCATTGACACCGGGAACATTGGCCCACATGTCAGATTATGCCTTGCAGATCCTAAAAAGGGACCCCCGCATTGCCAAAATGATGAACGATGACAACTACTGGCCAGCATCCTGGATCCACGCTATAAAGGCAAATTACAAAACATCATGCCACAGGAGAACCTTGACCTAATATTGGCTAATAAACAAGCAACTCTGGTAAATCGGTTGCTTGAGGCATTCCCAGCACACAGCAGCGGTGATGGTTCTCACACGAGCCGTACGGGCCGGGGGCAGCTTGTCAGAGGTGTTCGTGGTGCACACAGCAGAAGTGGCGTTGGAGACAGGGGTTTCATGACAATGTTGTGAACTGATTTTTCAAATGCCGCTCACACAACTGGTAATACTGCATCGATGGAAAGTGACAGGAGACAGCAGTTGTCAACTATGGTTACAAACTACTTTTCCTCCCATATCGATGTTCTCCCACACAGGTCATTCCCCTTTGACTATTGGGCCGCTAAACTGGACACCTGGCCTGAATTGGCCCAATATGCCTTACAGGAGCTCGCTTGCCCAGCTGCAAGTGTGCTATCGGAAAGAGTCTTCAGTGCAGCTGGATCAATCCTGACAGAAAAAAGGACCCGTCTGTCAACCCAAAATGTAGATGATCTAACCTTCATTAAAATGAACCATGCATGGGTTTCCAAGGATTTTGTCCCACCTTCCCCTGATGACACATAGGGTGACAGAAAAATGGCTTGCTTTGGTCCACCTCTTCCTGGGACTTCACCTATTTCGCCTTTTGCATCAGCTGAATGTCCAACATCAACATATGCCACTTTCTAAAACTCCCTAACTGTGCTTCCTCCCCCCCCCATGGCCGGGGTCACCACCTAGCGCACGACACCGTGCGAGTTCCGTTGCCCTGGACAGGTGGGTAGGCCGACTCTTGGGTGCGGGCACTGGCACAGGGTCCCTCATAGTGCAATCAAGTGTCTCTGACGGTGGTGGTGCACACCCGCCGTCAGACACACCGCCGTACTATGAGGGGCCCAGTGCCAGTACCGACGCCCACGAGTGTGCCCCCCTTGCTTGGGCAGGGCCCCAGCATTTGCAATCATTACCTCTCCCTGCTCCTCCGCTGTGTAATATGGGCCGTCAAATCCATACTGTGCCTGACACCGTCTGAGCCTGCCTCCAGATGTACAGACATATATTTTGAATGTGTACGCTATCCATACATGTTATCCGGGGATACGGTACCCTTTCTAACCTTTGTGCAATCACGTGCAATCCATACTGTGCCTGACACCGTCTGAGCCTGCCTCCTGAGACATAGATTTTGAATGTGTACGCTATCCATACATGTTATCCAGGGATACGGTACCCTTTCTAACCTTTGTGCAATCACGTGCAATCCATACTGGGCCTGACACCGTCTGAGCCTGCCTCCTGAGACATATATTTTGAATGTGTACGCTATCCATACATGTTATCCAGGGATACGGTACCCTATCTAACCTTTGTGCAATCACGTGCAATCCATACTGGGCCTAACACCGTCTGAGCCTGCCTCCTGAGACATATATTTTGAATGTGTACGCTATCCATACATGTTATCCGGGGATACGGTACCCTTTCTAACCTTTGTGCAATCACGTGCAATCCATACTGTGCCTGACACCGTCTGAGCCTGCCTCCTGAGACATATATTTTGAATGTGTACGCTATCCATACATGTTATCCAGGGATACGGTACCCTTTCTAACCTTTGTGCAATCACGTGCAATCCATACTGGGCGTGAGAACGGCTGGCGAGCTGTTAAGCAAGCTACAGCACCTGTCCAGACAAGTACAGGGATTCCCTAGCGAGGAGACTTATTTGATTGTTTACAATGTTGGGACAGCAATTTTTGGGGAGCACTATACTCTGGAGAATGATAGATGGGGCCCACCATACACTGGAACATTCCAAAGGTGGACATCAGACACTGGAGCAGCATTTACAGGGCCCATTATACACTAGAGCATTAGAAATGGGGCCCATTATGTTTGGAGCATTATTTGGGCCCATAAGACAGTGGAGCTTCATCCATGGGGACCAACATACAACATATACTGTAGCATTATGTGGAGCTCATCATATACTGTTTCAAACATTATATGGGACCAATGATTTTGTATGGAGAAATAGATGGGCCTCGTCATGAGATGTAAAAAGTGAGGTATTTTTCATTGTACTATACCGCTATTTATCTGCCGTATCGGAGCATGATGAGTTGTGGTATGTGTTAAAGGGGCGCTCTTTCGCCCAGGGCACATGAAAACCTGCAGCCAGCCCTCCCCCCCCACAACTTTAGCCAAATAACCCCCATTTTTCAGTGCGCAACTTGTATTATGAAGTTAATTAAGGTTGACAAGCTTAAGTAAGAAGAATTGATGCTTTTGGCATTCAAATGCGCACTGTAGGTGTGTTTCCTGTCCTCCTCTCACTACCGACTTTTATTCCCCATTGACTTACATTGGGTTTCGTGATGACCCCGACTTTTCCCTATAATCGGACGATCTTGTTCGACCAGACTTTTGGAAAAGTCGGGTTTCACGAAACGAAACGCGACTCTAAAAAACCAAAAGTCGCTCAACTCTAGTTGTGACCAATGCCTTCCTGCTTCCAAAGCAGAGCTTGTTTAAGCTACGGTGAGTTACAAATTCTCACTAGCCCTCCCACACTGCTTCCAGGCATCCTGGGCTTCCACATTCTGAGGGCTCAGGAAAGATGTAATTTTTGGCAATTACAGGCAGATTGCCTCACTCTCGCCTTCTGTTCCAAGAAACAAACATCAATCCATTGCTGTGAGACACAAGGCTTTTCTTCCACATTGGGAGAAGCTAAGACTGTCATTTGCATACCATGGATTAAGTCTCCTAAGAGACCAACAAAAATTGCCAAAGCTGACTGTATTTCAAGTCATCATGGCGGGGTATTGGGAAAAGTTTTCAATTAGCAATAATCACGCCTCGGTTAAACCTCATGGGCTACGATATTGCCACAGCGCAAAGATGAAGGAACATAAGTGACCAAGGGCTTCCCGCTTCCAAGGCAGAACTTGTTTAAGACATGGTGAGTTCCAAATCACCACTAGCCCTCCACGCTGCTTCCAGACATCCTGGGCTTCCACATTCTGAGGGCTCAGGAGAGATGTAATTTTTGGCAATTACAGGCAGATTGCCTCATTCTCGCCTTCTGCTCCAAGAAACAAACATCAATCCATTGCTGTGAGAAGCAAGGCTTTTTTTCCACACTGGGAGAAGCTAAGACTGTCATTTGCATACCAAGGATTAAGTCTCCTGAGAGACCAACAAAAATTGCCAAAGCTGACTGTAATTCAAGTCATCATGGCGGGGTACTGGGAAAAGTTTTCAATTAGCAATAATCACGCCTCGGTTAAACCTCATGGGCTACGATATTGTCACTGCGCAAAGTTGAAAGAACTGTTGTGACTAGAGTTGAGCGATACCATCCGATACTTCAAAGTATCGGATCGGAATGGATCGGCCGATCTTTAAAAAAAAGTATCGGTATCGCCGATTCCGATACCGGAAGTCCCTTTCAAGTCTATGGGACTTCCGGTATCGGAATAAGAAAAACCCTGTTTTTGCCTTGTACAGCCTCTCTGGGGTCTGTACGGGCCTTTCGGGGGGCTGTGCCGGCCTGCCAGGGGGTCTGTGCAGGCTCCGGTGGTCTGTGCCGGCCTGCCGGGGGGCTGTGCTGGCCTGCCGGTGGTCTGTGCAGGCTCCAGTGGGCTGTGCCGGCCTGCTGGGGGGCTGTGCCGGCCTGCCGGGGGGCTGTGCAGGCTCCGGGGGGCTGTGCCGGCCTGCCGGGGGGCTGTGCCGGCCTGCCGGTGGTCTGTGCAGGCTCCGGGGGGCTGTGCCGGCCTGCCGGGGGGCTGTGCCGGCCTGCCGGTGGTCTGTGCAGGCATCGGGGGTCTGTGCAGGCATCGTCCGATGGGACTACAAGTCCCATTGGGCGATGCCTGCTACCATGACAGTGATTGACACATTAGCCAATGATGGGACAGTAGTAGTCCCATCATCCGGCTAATGTGTTGAATGTAAAAAAAAAAAAAAAAAAATTACACGCTACATACATGCTACATGCATACAACATGCATACTACATACATGCTACATTCATACTACATACTACATACATGCTACATTCATACTACATAAATACTACATGCAACATACATACTACATACATACTACATATATACTACATGCATGCTACATACATACTGCATGCTACATACATACTACATGCTACATACATACCACATATATACTACATACATACTACATGCATGCTACATACATACCACATACATACTACATACATACTATATACATACTACATGCATGCTACATGCATGCTACATGCTACATACATAACACATATATACTACATGCATGCTACATACATACTACATGCTACATACATACCACATACATACTACATGCATGCTACATACATACTACATGCATGCTACATACATACTACATGCTACATACTACATATATACTACATGCATGCTACATACATACTACATGCTACATACATACTACATATATACTACATGCATGCTACATACATACTACATGCTACATACATACTACATATATACTACATGCATGCTACATACATACTACATGCTACATACATACTACATATATACTACATGCATGCTACATACATACTACATGCTACATACATACTACATATATACTACATGCATGCTACATACATACTACATGCTACATACATACTACATATATACTACATGCATGCTACCTACATACTACATGCTACATACATACTACATATATACTACATGCATGCTACATACTACATGCTACATACATACTACATATATACTACATGCATGCTACATACATACTACATACATACTACATGCATGCTACATACATACTACATGCTACATGCATGCTACATACATACTACATACATACTACATGCTACATACATACCACATATATACTACATACATACAATACATTCATACAATACATACATAGACATACAGTACATATAACATAGAGTAACATACTTACCAATACTTGTCACATTGTTCCCCAAAGCCATTGTCTTTTCCGGAATAAATATTAACATAACAAACCACAAAAATACTCACCCACGATCCGAAGCAGTCCACGAGTGTGTCCCACGACGATCTTGGGTAGAGAACTGCAGCATCAGCTGATGCTGCCGTTCTCTACGGGCTGCAGGAATCCAATGACGGAAGGTAGGTATCCTTCCGCACTGTATTCCTCCGCCACTTAAAAAAAAAAAAGTCCCTAGTCTCACTTTATGCCATTGCTGTGTGGGAATTTCCCACGCAGCAATGGCATAAAGTGAGACTAGGGTATGTACCTACCTTCCGTCATTGGATTCCTGCAGCCCGTAGAGAACGGCAGCATCATCTGATGCTGCAGTTCTCTACCCAAGATCGTCGTAGCATGTAGCATGCATGTATTATGTATGTAGTATGTATGTAGTATTTTTTTTTTTTTTTTTTAACATTTAACACATTAGCCGGATGATGGGACTACTACTGTCCCATCATTGGCTAATGTGTCAATCACTGTCATGCTAGCAGGCATCGCCAGATGGGACTTGTAGTCCCATCGGACGATGCTTGCACAGACCCCCGGACATCAGCACAGCCCCCCGGCAGGCCGGTACAGACCCCCACAGGGTGCACAGACCACCGGCAGGCCGGCACAGCCCCCCGGCAGGCCGGTACAGACCCCGGGCAGTCCACACAGCCCCCCGGCAGGCCGGCAGAGACCCCCGGAAGGCCCGAAATGACGGCGCATCATGATGCGCACACACCGCGCATCATGATGACGTCAGGCTGTCAATCAACTTTGAACTTCCGATTCCGATGCCGAATTCCGATATTGAAAAAATATCGGAAGTCGGTATCGGAATTCCGATACAGCAAGTATCGGCCGATACCCGATACTTGCGGTATCGGAATGCTCAACACTAGTTGTGACCAATGCCTTCCAGCTTCCAAAGCAGAGCTTGTTTAAGCTATGGTGAGTTACAAATTCTCACTAGCCCTCCCACACTGCTTCCAGGCATCCTGAGCTTCCACATTCTAAGGGCTCAGTTAAGATGAAATTTTTGGCAATTACAGGCAGATTGCCTCACTCTCTCCTTCTGCTCCAGGCAACAAACATCAATCGATTGCTGTGAGAAGCTAGGCTTTTCTTCCACGCTGGGAGGAACTAAGACTCTGTTATTTGCATACAATGGATTAAGTCTCCTGAGAGACCATCAAAAATTGCCAAAGCTGACTGTATTTCAAGTCATCATGGCAGAGTACTGGGAAAAGTTTTCAAATAGCAATAATCACGCCTCGGTTAAACCTCATGGGCTACGATATTGCCACTGCGCAAAGTTGAAAGAACTGTTGTGAGCAAGGCCTTCCCGCTTCCAAAGCAGAGATTGTTTAAGCTATGGTGAGTTCCAAATCCTCACTAGCCCTCCCACACTGCTTCCAGGCATCCTGGGCTTCCACATTCTAAGGGCTCAGTTAAGATGTAATTTTTGGCAATTACAGGTAGATCGCCTCACTCTCTTCTTCTGCTCCAGGCAACAAACACCAACCCATTGCTTTGGGAAGCAAGGCTTCTCTTCCACACTGGGAGGAGCTAAGACAGTCATTTGCATACAATGGATTGAGACTCCTGAGAGACCAACAAAAATTGCCAAAGCTGACTGTATTTCAAGTCATCATGGCAGGGTACAGGGAAAAGTTTTCAATTACCAATAATCATGCCTCAGTTAAACCTCATTGGGCTACGATAATGCCACTGCGCAAAGATGAACCAACTGAGGTGATCAAGGGCTTCCCACTTCCAAGGCAGAACTTGTTTAAGACATGTTGAGTTCCAAATCACCACTAGCCCTCCCACGCTGCTTCCAGGCATCCTGGGCTTCCACATGCTAAGGGCTCAGGAAAAACAATTTTTGGCAATTACAGGCAGATTGCCTCACTCTCGCCTTCTGCTCCAAGAAACAAGCATAAATCCATTGCTGTGAGAAGCAAGGCTTTTCTTCCACACTGCGAGGACCTAAGACTGTCATTTGCATACCATAGATTAAGTCTCCTGAAAGACCAACAAAAATTGCCAAAGGTGACTGTATTTCAAGTCATCATGGCGGGCTATTGGGAAAAGTTTTCAATTAGCAATAATCACGCCTCGGTTAAACCTCATGGGCTTCGATATTGCCACAGCGCAAAGATGAAAGAACAGAAGTGACAAAGGGCTTCCCGCTTCCAAGGCAGAACTTTTTAAGCCATGGTGAGTTCCAAATCACCACTAGCCCTCCACGCTGCTTCCAGGCATCCTGGGCTTCCACATTCTAAGGGCTCAGTTAAGATGTAATTTTTGGCAATTACAGGCAGATTGCCTCATTCTCGCCTTCTGCTTCAAGAAACAAACATCAATCCATTGCTGTGAGAAGCAAGGCTTTTCTTGCACACTGGGAGAAGCTAAGACTGTCATTTGCATACCATGGATTAAGTCTCCTGAGAGACCAACAAAATTTGTCAAAGCTGACTGTATTTCAAGTCAACAAGGTGGGGTATTAGGAAAAGTTTTCAATTAGCAATAATCACGCCTCAGTTAAACCTCATGGGCTACGATATTACCAGTGCGCAAAGTTGAAAGCACTGTTGTGACCAAGGCCTTCCAGCTTCCAAAGCAGAGCTTGTTTAAGCTATGGTGAGTTCCAAATCCTCACTAGCCCTCCCACACTGCTTCCAGGCATCCTGGGCTTCGGCATTCTAAGGGCTCAGTTAAGATGTAATTTTTGGCAATTACAGGTAGATCGCCTCACTCTCTTCTTCTGCTCCAGGCAACAAACACCAACCCATTGCTTTGGGAAGCAAGGCTTGTCTTCCACACTGGGAGGAGCTAAGGCAGTTATTTGCATACAATGGATTAAGTCTCCTGAGAGACCAACAAAAATTGCCAAAGCTGACTGTATTTCAAGTCATCATGATTATGATTATGATTTAATAACAGCTAAATCGAAAGGTCATTGCTCCCTGCTGATTCTCCTGGATCTCTCTGCCGCATTTGACACTGTGGATCACCAGCTCCTCCTCACTATGCTCCGCTCTATAGGCCTCAAGGACACAGCCCTCTCCTGGTTCTCCTCCTACCTCTCTGACCGCTCCTTCACTGTATCTTTTTCCGGCTCCTCTTCCTCTTCTCGTCCCCTTACTATCGGGGTCCCGCAGGGCTCAGTCCTAGGCCCCCTCCTCTTCTCTTTATACACTGCCCCTATTGGACAAAGAATCAGCAGATTTGGGTTCCAGTATCATCTCTATGCTGATGACACCCAATTATACACTTCTTCCCCTGACATCACCCCTACCCTAATTCAAAATACCAAGGATTGTCTGTCTGCTGTCTCTATCATCATGTCCTCCCTCTATCTGAAACTAAATCTCTCTAAAACTGAACTTCTTGTGTTTCTCCCCTCTACTAACCTCACTCTACCTAACATCGAAATAACCCTGGAGGGTTCAACCATAACTCCCAAGCAGCATGCCCGCTGTCTTGAGGTCATATTCGACACTGAACTTTCCTTTACTCCGTTCATCCGATCACTCAGTCGCTCTTGTCACCTGCATCTTAAAAACATCTCCAGAATCCGACCTTTTCTCACCTTTGAAACTGCTAATACTCTTACTGTCGCTCTTATTCATTCTCGTCTGGACTACTGCAACTCTCTTCTGATCGGTCTCCCTCTTACCAAACTTTCTCCTCTCCAATCCATCTTGAATGCGGCAGCCAGGGTCATATTTCTGTCCAGCCGCTTCACCGATGCCTCCATCTTGTGCCAGTCATTACACTGGCTACCTATTCGCTACAGGGTCCAGTATAAACTCATCTCTCTCACCCACAAAGCTCTCCACTGTTCTGCACCGCCTTATATCTCCTCTCTCATCTCTGTCTATCGCCCTACACGTCCCCTCCGTTCTACAAATGACCTAAGACTAACATCCCCCGTAATCCGAACCTCGCACCTCCGTCTCCAAGACTTCTCTCGTGCTGCTCCAGCTCTCTGGAATGCACTTCCCCAGACGACCAGACTGATACCTAGCCCTGACCTATTCAAGCGCGCTTTGAAAACCCATCTCTTCAAACAAGCCTATCACATCAACTACTCAGCAAGCTAACTTTGCCCTGTTCCCTCCTTCCAAATATTATTCTGAATCTGCACCCTACTATTCATCTGTCTCCACACCCTTCATGCACATGATAACTGCACTTGATACTTGTCTATTGCACTTAAACACACGGGCTGATGACCGGATCATGCAGCTTTATATGAAAATCCCTATTATAATTGCCAGACCTGAATTAACAAGCATTTCTCACCTACTGTGTCCCCCCATTTTCTTGTAGATTGTAAGCTTGCAAGCAGGGACCTCACTCCTAATGTCATTGTTTGAATTGTCTTAACTTGTATTGAATTTATTGTCTGTACATGTCCCCGCTTAATTGTAAAGTGCTGCGGAATATGTTGGCGCTATATAAATAAAAAATTATTATTATTATTATTATCATGGCAGTTTACAGGGAAAAGTTTTCAATTACCAATAATCACACCTCAGTTAAACCTCATTGGGCTACGATAATGCCACTGCGCAAAGATGAACCAACTGTGGTGATCAAGGAGTTCCCATTTCCAAGGCAGAACTTGTTTAAGCCATGTTGAGTTCCAAGTCACCACTTGGCCTCCCACGCTGCTTCCAGGGATCCTGGGCTTCCTCATGCTAAGGGCTCAGGAAAAATAATTTTTGGCAATTACAGGCAGATTGTCTCACTCTCTCCTGCTGCTCCAGGAAACAAACATCAATCCACTGCTGTGAGAAGCAAGGCTTTTCTTCCTCGCTGGCAGAAGCTAAGACTGTCATATACATACCATGGATTAAGTCTCCTGAGAGACCAACAAAAATTGCCAAAGCTGACTGTATTCCAAGTCATTATGGCGGGGTATTGGGAAAAGTTTTCAATTAGCAATAATCACGCCTCGGTTAAACCTCATGGGCTACGATATTGCCACTGCGCAAAGTTGAAAGAACTGTTGTGACCAAGGCCTTCCCGCTTCCAAAGCAGAGCTTGTTTAAGCTATGGTGAGTTCCAAATCCTCACTAGCCCTCCCACACTGCTTCCAGGCATCCTGGGCTTCGGCATTCTAAGGGCTCAGTTAAGATGTAATTTTGGGCAATTACAGGTAGATCGCCTCACTCTCTTCTTCTGCTCCAGGCAACAAACACCAACCCATTGCTTTGGGAAGCAAGGCTTCTCTTCCACACTGGGAGGAGCTAAGACAGTCATTTGCATACAATGGATTAAGTCTCCTGAAAGACCAACAAAAATTGCCAAAGCTGACTGTATTTCAAGTCATCATGGCAGGGTACAGGGAAAAGTTTTCAATTACCAATAATCAAGCCTCAGTTAAACCTCATGGGCTACGATATTGCCACAGCGCAAAGATGAAGGAACAGAAGTGACCAAGGGCTTCCCGCTTCCAAGGCAGAACTTGTTTAAGCCATGGTGAGTTCCAAATCACCACTAGCCCTCCACGCTGCTTCCAGACATCCTGGGCTTCCACATTCTGAGGGCTCAGGAAAGATGTAATTTTTGGCAATTACAGGCAGATTGCCTCACTCTCGCCTTCTGCTCCAAGAAACAAACATCAATCCATTGCTGTGAGAAGCAAGGCTTTTCTTCCACACTGGGAGGACCTAAGACTGTCATTTGCATACCATAGATTAAGTCTCCTGAGAGACCAACAAAAATTGCCAAAGCTGACTGTATTTCAAGTCATCATGGCGGAGTATTAGGAAAAGTTTTCAATTAGCAATAATCACACCTCGGTTAAACCTCATGGGCTACGATATTGACACTGCGCAAAGTTGAAAAAACTGTTGTGACCAATGCCTTCCCGCTTCCAAAGCAGAGCTTGTTTAAGCTATGGTGAGTTACAAATTCTCACTAGCCCTCCCACGCTGCTTCCAGGCATCCTGGGCTTCCACATGCTAAGGGATCAGGAAAAACAATTTTTGGCAATTTCAGGCAGATTGCCTCACTCTCTCCTTCTGCTCCAGGAAACAAACATCAATCCGCTGCTGTGAGAAGCAAGGCTTTTCTTCCACGCTGGCAGGAGCTAAGACTGTCATTTGCATACCATGAATTAAGTCTCCTGAGAAACCAACAAAAATTGCCAAAGTTGACTGTATTCCAAGTCATTATGGCGGGTTATTGGGAAAAATTATCAATAATCACGCCTCGGTTAAACCTCTTGGGCTACAATATTGCCACGGCGCAAAGTTGAAAGAACTGTTGTGACCAATGCCTTCCTGCTTCCAAAGCAGAGCTTGTTTAAGCTACGGTGAGTTACAAATTCTCACTAGCCCTCCCACACTGCCATCCTGGGCTTCCACATTCTGAGGGCTCAGGAAAGATGTAATTTTTGGCAATTACAGGCAGATTGCCTCACTCTCGCCTTCTGCTCCAAGAAACAAACATCAATCCATTGCTGTGAGAAGCAAGGCTTTTCTTCCACACTGGGAGAAGCTAAGACTGTCATTTGCATACCATGGATTAAGTCTCCTGAGAGACCAACAAAAATTGCCAAAGCTGACTGTATTTCAAGTCATCATGGCGGGGTATTGGGAAAAGTTTTCAATTAGCAATAATCACACCTCGGTTAAACTTCATGGGCTACGATATTGCCACAGAGCAAAGATGAAGGAACAGAAGTGACCAAGGGCTTCCCGCTTCCAAGGCAGAACTTGTTTAAGCCATGGTGAGTTCCAAATCACCACTAGCCCTCCACGCTGCTTCCAGACATCCTGGGCTTCCACATTCTGAGGGCTCAGGAAAGATGTAATTTTTGGCAATTACAGGCAGATTGCCTCACTCTCGCCTTCTGCTCCAAGAAACAAACATCACTCCATTGCTGTGAGAAGCAAGGCTTTTCTTCCACACTGGGAGGACCTAAGACTGTCATTTGCATACCATAGATTAAGTCTCCTGAGAGACCAACAAAAATTGCCAAAGCTGACTGTATTTCAAGTCATCATGGCGGGGTATTAGGAAAAGTTTTCAATTAGCAATAATCACACCTCGGATAAACCTCATGGGCTACGATATTGACACTGCGCAAAGTTGAAAAAACTGTTGTGACCAATGCCTTCCCGCTTCCAAAGCAGAGCTTGTTTAAGCTATGGTGAGTTACAAATTCTCACTAGCCCTCCCACGCTGCTTCCAGGCATCCTGGGCTTCCACATGCTAAGGGCTCAGGAAAAACAATTTTTGGCAATTACAGGCAGATTGCCTCACTCTCTCCTTCTGCTCCAGGAAACAAACATCAATCCACTGATATGAGAAGCAAGGCTTTTCTTCCACGCTGGCAGGAGCTAAGACTGTCATTTGCATACCATGGATTAAGTCTCCTGAGAAACCAACAAAAATTGCCAAAGTTGACTGTATTCCAAGTCATTACGGCGGGTTATTGGGAAAAGTTATCAATTAGCAATAATCACACCTCGGTTAAACCTCTTGGGCTACAATATTGCCACGGCGCAAAGTTGAAAGAACTGTTGTGACCAATGCCTTCCTGCTTCCAAAGCAGAGCTTGTTTAAGCTACGGTGAGTTACAAATTCTCACTAGCCCTCCCACACTGCCATCCTGTGCTTCCACATTCTGAGGGCTCAGGAAAGATGTAATTTTTGGCAATTACAGGCAGATTGCCTCACTCTCGCCTTCTGCTCCAAGAAACAAACATCAATCCATTGCTGTGAGAAGCAATGCTTTTCTTCCACACTGGGAGAAGCTAAGACTGTCATTTGCATACCATGGATTAAGTCTCCTGAGAGACCAACAAAAATTGCCAAAGCTGACTGTATTTCAAGTCATCATGGCGGGGTATTGGGAAAAGTTTTCAATTAGCAATAATCACACCTCGGTTAAACCTCATGGGCTACGATATTGCCACAGAGCAAAGGTGAAGGAACAGAAGTGACCAAGGGCTTCCCGCTTCCAAGGCAGAACTTGTTTAAGCCATGGTGAGATCCAAATCACCACTAGCCCTCCACGCTGCTTCCAGACATCCTGGGCTTCCACATTCTGAGGGCTCAGGAAAGATGTAATTTTTGGCAATTACAGGCAGATTGCCTCATTCTCGCCTTCTGCTCCAAGAAACAAACATCAATCCATTGCTGTGAGAAGGAAGGCTTTTCTTCCACACTGGGAGAAGCTAAGACTATCATTTGCATACCATGGATTAAGTCTCCTGAGAGACCAACAAAAATTGCCAAAGCTGACTGTATTTCAAGTCATCATGGCGGGGTATTGGGAAAAGTTTTCAATTAGCAATAATCACGCCTCGGTTAAACCTCATGGGCTACGATATTGCCACTGCGCAAAGTTGAAAGAACTGTTGTGACCAAGGCCTTCCCGCTTCCAAAGCAGAGCTTGTTTAAGCTATGGTGAGTTCCAAATCCTCACTAGCTCTCCATGCTGCTTCCAGGCATCCTTGGCTTCCACATTCTAAGGGTTCAGTTAAGATGTAATTTTTGGCAATTACAGGCAGATTGCCTCACTCTCGCCTTCTGCTCCAAGAAACAAACATCAATCCATTGCTGTGAGAAGCAAGGCTTTTCTTCCACACTGCGAGGACCAAAAACAGTAATTTGCTTACCATTGATTAAATCTCCTGAGAGACCAACAAAAATTGCTAAAGCGGACTGTATTTCAAATCATCATGGCGGGGTATTGGAATAAGTTTTCAATTAGCAATAATCATGCCTCGGTTAAATCTCATAGGCTACAAGATTACCACTGCGCAAACTTGAAAGAACTGTTGTGACCAATGCCTTCCTGCTTCCAAAGCAGAGATTGTTTAAGCTACGGTGAGTTACAAATTCTCACTAGCCCTCCCACACTGCTTCCAGGCATCCTGAGCTTCCACATTCTAAGGGCTCAGTTAAGATGAAATTTTTGGCAATTACAGGCAGATTGCCCTAATCTCTCCTTCTGCTCCAGGCAACAAACATCAATCCATTGCTGTGAGAAGCAAGGCTTTTCTTCCATGCTGGGAGGAGCTAAGACTCTGTTATTTGCATACAATGTATTAAGTCTCCTGAGAGACCAACAAAAATTGTCAAAGCTGACTGTATTTCAAGTTATCATGGCGGGGTATTGGGAAAAGTTTTCAATTAGCAATAATCACGCCTCGGTTAAATCTCATGGGCTACAATATTGCCACTGCGCAAAGTTGAAAGAACTGTTGTGACTAGAGTTGAGCGAAATGGGTCGAAAAAATTCAAAAGTCGCCGACTTTTGGCAAAGTCGGGTTTCATGAAACGAAACCCGACCCTAGGATGAGGTCGGCCATGAGGTCGGCGACTTACGCGCCAAAGTCGCGTTTCAAAAGTTTGTTTTGCACTCTTTTTCAGCCAATCAGGATCCACGGACACTGTGGGCAACGTGATGACCTAGGCACGGGTCACCACCATCTTTCAGAAGGGCATGCAAGTGATTGGCTTGCTTTGGTGGGCGTCACAGGGGGTATAAAAGGGCGTGCACGCCGACCGCCATCTTACTTCTGCCGATCTTAGTATAGGGAGAGGTTGTTGCTGATTATGTAGGGAGAGCGTTAGGCAGGGAAGAAGACAAAAAAACTGCTTCTGCTGCTAGCGATTTGGCCTGCACAACACACAAGTCACTGTGTGTGCAGTGCAAGGGGAGGCTATATTGTGGTGTATCAGTGGTGTTGGTTGTTGGGCTGCCTTTTAAGGCTTCCTGACACGCTGGCATTGCTGTTTACCCACTGCTCCGCAAACTGCTTTTTTAAAAGCAATCCAATCTCCCTTATCCTCTAGTCACTTTTGTCACAGCTGTGCCATCGAGCCTGTCACATAGCGCTCAGATATCAGTGGGCCTCACACAATTCACAAGTGTCCAGTGTCCAAAAGTGTGCGCAGAGATTCAAAATCTCCATTATCCTCTCGTCACTTTGGTCACAGGCAGCTGTGCCATCGAGCGTGTCACATAGCGCTCAGATATCAGTGGGCCTCACACAATCCACAAGTGTCCAGTGTCCAAAAGTGTGCGCAGAGATTCAAAATCTCCATTATCCTCTCGTCACTTTGGTCACAGGCAGCTGTGCCATCGAGCGTGTCACATAGCGCTCAGATATCAGTGGGCCTCACACAATCCACAAGTGTCCAGTGTCCAAAAGTGTGCGCAGAGATTCAAAATCTCCATTATCCTCTCGTCACTTTGGTCACAGGCAGCTGTGCCATCGAGCCTGTCACATAGCGCTCAGATATCAGTGGGCCTCACACAATCCACAAGTGTCCAGTGTCCAAAAGTGTGCGCAGAGATTCAAAATCTCCATTATCCTCTCGTCACTTTGGTCACAGGCAGCTGTGCCATCGAGCGTGTTACATAGCGCTCAGATATAAGTGGGCCTCACACAATCCACAAGTGTCCAGTGTCCAAAAGTGTGCGCAGAGATACAAAATCTCCATTATCCTCTCGTCACTTTGGTCACAGCTGTGCCATCGAGCCTGTCACATAGCGCTCAGATATCAGTGGGCCTCACACAATCCACAAGTGTCCAGTGTCCAAAAGTGTGCGCAGAGATTCAAAATCTCCATTATCCTCTCGTCACTTTTGTCACAGGCAGCTGTGCCATCGAGCCTGTCACATAGCGCTCAGATATCAGTGGGCCTCACACAATCCACAAGTGTCCAGTGTCCAAAAGTGTGCGCAGAGATTCAAAATCTCCATTATCCTCTCGTCACTTTGGTCACAGCTGTGCCATCGAGCCTGTCACATAGCGCTCAGATATCAGTGGGCCTCACACAATCCACAAGTGTCCAGTGTCCAAAAGTGTGCGCAGAGATTCAAAATCTCCATTATCCTCTTGTCACTTTGGTCACAGGCAGCTGTGCCATCGAGCGTGTCACATAGCGCTCAGATATCAGTGGGCCTCACACAATCCACAAGTGTCCAGTGTCCAAAAGTGTGCGCAGAGATTCAAAATCTCCATTATCCTCCCGTCACTTTGGTCACAGGCAGCTGTGCCATCGAGTGTGTCACATAGCGCTCAGATATCAGTGGGCCTCACACAATCCACAAGTGTCCAGTGTCCAAAAGTGCGCGCAGAGATTCAAAATCTCCATTATCCTCTCGTCACTTTGGTCACAGGCAGCTGTGCCATCGAGCGTGTCACATAGCGCTCAGATATCAGTGGGCCTCACACAATCCACAAGTGTCCAGTGTCCAAAAGTGTGCACAGAGATTCAAAATCTACATTATCCTCTCGTCACTTTGGTCACAGGCAGCTGTGCCATCGAGCGTGTCACATAGCGCTCAGATATCAGTGGGCCTCACACAATCCACAAGTGTCCAGTGTCCAAAAGTGTGCGCAGAGATTCAAAATCTCCATTATCCTCTTGTCACTTTGGTCACAGGCAGCTGTGCCATCGAGCCTGTCACATAGCGCTCAGATATCAGTGGGCCTCACACAATCCACAAATGTCCAGTGTCCAAAAGTGTGGGCAGAGATTCAAAATCTCCATTATCCTCTCGTCACTTTGGTCACAGGCAGCTGTGCCATCGAGCGTGTCACATAGCGCTCAGATATCAGTGGGCCTCACACAATCCACAAGTGTCCAGTGTCCAAAAGTGTGCGCAGATATTCAAAATCTCCATTATCCTCTCGTCACTTTGGTCACAGCTGTGCCATCGAGCCTGTCACATAGCGCTCAGATATCAGTGGGCCTCACACAATCCACAAGTGTCCAGTGTCCAAAAGTGTGCGCAGAGATTCAAAATCTCCATTATCCTCTCGTCACTTTGGTCACAGGCAGCTGTGCCATCGAGCCTGTCACATAGCGCTCAGATATCAGTGGGCCTCACACAGTCCACAAGTGTCCAGTGTCCAAAAGTGCGCGCAGAGATTCAAAATCTCCATTATCCTCTCGTCACTTTGGTCACATGCAGCTGTGCCATCGAGCGTGTCACATAGCGCTCAGATATCAGTGGGCCTCACACAATCCACAAGTGTCCAGTGTCCAAAAGTGTGCGCAGAGATTCAAAATCTACATTATCCTCTCGTCACTTTGGTCACAGGCAGCTGTGCCATCGAGCGTGTCACATAGCGCTCAGATATCAGTGGGCCTCACACTATCCACAAGTGTCCAGTGTCCAAAAGTGTGCGCAGAGATTCAAAATCTACATTATCCTCTCGTCACTTTGGTCACAGGCAGCTGTGCCATCGAGCGTGTCACATAGTGCTCAGATATCAGTGGGCCTCACACAATCCACAAGTGTCCAGTGTCCAAAAGTGTGCGCAGAGATTCAAAATCTCCATTATCCTCTCGTCACTTTGGTCACAGGCAGCTGTGCCATCGAGCCTGTCACATAGCGCTCAGATATCAGTGGGCCTCACACAATCCAAAAGTGTCCACTGTCCACAAGTGTGTGCAGAAATTCTAAATCTCCCCTGTCCTATAGACACCTTGTACCTTGTTTTACATTACTATATAGTTTGTTGGATTTTGTCTACATTTCTACCAAAAATGAGGAAGGCTGGTGGAAGAGGCCGTGGAATTGGGCGGGGGTTGGCAGCTGGTAATGATGGTGTTGGTGGTGGATCTGATGGTAGTGGCAAGAGCAAAATAGGACCCAATGCAGGAGGTGCTGACCCTTCGTCATCGTCTGGCTACATAAGGTCTCGAACGCTTACTTTTCTAGGAGTTGGCAAACCGCTTTTAAAGGCAGAGCATCAGGAAAAAGTTTTGTCTTACATTGCTGACTCAGCCTCCAGCTCTATCGCCTCCTCTTCTTCAGTTGTAAAAAGTTAAAGCACTGAGTCGTCATTGGAGGCTCATGTTCATGAACCACACCTTTCCTTGTGTCCTTCACCCCAACCAAGATTGAAGGATGACGCAGGCCATACTACTGATTACTCCATGGAGCTGTTTTCACATACCATGCCTGGATTATCAAGTCAAATGGTGAATTACCCAGGCCAAGATGAATCTGACATGGAGTGCACTGATGCACAGCCACTGATGGATGATTCTGCTGGTACATTCACTCAGAGCACTACATTGTCCTCGCAGTGTACAGAGCCAGATTTTGACCCTGATGAGACACAGGTGCCCCTTCCCGCACACTATACCACCATACACGGTGACACAGAGAAAGGTGCACATGACATAGAAGAGGAGGTGATGGATGACCCAGTTGTTGACCCAGATTGGCATCCATTGGGGGAAGAGGGTGCTGCTTCCAATATCTCAGATGAGGAGCATCCACAGCAGACATCGACATCGCAACAGCTGTTATCTGGCAGGCCCGGAGCACTCCAAAGACAGGTTCCAAACATCAAAAGAGTTGCTGGACAGCTTGTCCAGAGGGTCAAAAGATCACTGCGTGCTAGGCCGCAAAATGTCTGCCAAAGTAGGAAGAGTGCAGTGTGGCACTTTTTTGAACAAAATCCTCATGATCAGGCCAAGGTTATCTGTAAGAAGTGCGCAAAGACCTTTAGCCGAGGGAAAAATCTGAAAAATTTGAATACCAGTTGCATGCTTAGACATTTAACCAGCATGCACTTGCAAGCGTGGACACAACACCAAACCTCAAGTGCCACATGTGCAACTGATCACAACGAAGGTAGTCAGCAACGCTACATTGTTTCCCCCACTGTAAGCCCACCGGTTAGCACAGCAGCAAATGTTGAGGTGTCGTTGCAAGACCACAGCAGTCAGGGAATCCCACTGTTATATCAACGAAAGACTGATTCTAGGCCATCAGAAAGAACACCAACTCCATCACCATCATCAACCCTCTCTCAGTCCACCCTGTCCACCGCTACTTCCACCATATGCAGCTCTCAGGTCCAGCTCACCCTCCCAGACACTATGAGTAGGTCAAGAAAGTACTCAGTCTCTCATCCGCGTACACTGGGTTTGAACGCCCACATTGCCAAACTAATCTCGTTTGAGATGATGCCCTTTCGGTTGGTGGAAAGCACAGCTTTCCGCGAACTCATGGCCTATGCAGTACCACGCTATGATCTACCCAGTCGCCACTTCTTCTCTCGCAAAGCCATCCCAGCCCTCCACCATCATGTGAAAGACCGCATTGTCCATGCACTAAAGCAGTCAGTGAGCGGAAAGGTGCACCTCACAACTGATGCATGGTCCAGTCAGCATGGCCAGGGCCGTTACGTGTCCATCACTGCGCACTGGGTTAATGTGGTGGATGCAGGGTCCACAGGGGACAGCGGTGGTGGGACAGTGCTGTCTAGCCCACGGTATAGGAAACAGTTGGCTGTAGGCGTTCGACCCTCCTCCTCCTCCTCCTCCTCCAGAAGCAAAAGCTCGTCCACAGAGCGCAGTCGTACGAGCACTCCATCTGCAGCTGCCACTGTTGCACACGATGTGTCCCCCTATCGAGCAGCTAGTGGAAAGCGTCAGCAGGCTGTGTTGCAGATGATGTGTTTGGGCGACAGACACACCGCCGAGGTGCTGGCCGAGTACTTGAAGCGACAAACTGAGTCATGGCTGGGCAGTGTACATCTTGAGGCAGGCAAGGTAGTTAGTGATAACTGCCGTAATTTTGTGGCAGCCATAGCCCTTTCAAAACTCAGCCACATACCTTGCTTGGCTCACACCTTGAACCTGGTGGTGCAGTGCTTCCTCAAAAATTATCCGGAGTTAACAGCCCTGCTCCAGAAGGTGCGAAGTCTGTGCGCGCACATCCGCCGGTCGCCTGTACACTCCGGTCGTATGCAGAAGCTGCAGCGATTGCTCCACCTTCCCAACCACCGCCTCATTATCGACATTGCAACAAGGTGGAACTCCACCCTGCACATGGTGGAGCGGCTGTGCGAGCAAAGGCAGGCCATAATGCATTTGTGGGAGGATACACGGCCAGGCACTTTGAGAGCAGACATGGAGTTGACAGGCGTGCAGTGGTCGAAGCTGAAAGACCTTTGTAAAGTCCTTCAGTGTTTTGAGGAATGCACACGGCTGGTAAGCGCAGACGATGCCATCCTAAGCATGAGCATCCCACTTATGCGTCTGCTCATGCAAACTTTGACGCACCTTAAGGAGCAGGCGTCTGCAGCCAATGTTGATGAGGAGGAAGAGGAGGAGGGAATCCTTGATGACATTCAGCCATTGTCTGCTCAGGGACCTCTCCTGGATGAGGTGGAGGAAGAAGAGGAGGAGGAGGAGGATGATGGGGATGATTACTTAGGGGAGGAGGATGCATCTCGTGGGGCAAGTGAAAATGTTGGCGTGGCAAGGTCTGGTACAGGGTTTGTGCGTGACTGGAGGGATGTGGATTTGCCAGAAAGTGCTCCTCCACCCAGCACTCGCAGTGCATCATTGACACCGAGAACATTGGCCCACATGTCAGATTATGCCTTGCGGATCCTAAAAAGGGACCCCCGCATTGCCAAAATGATGAACGATGACGACTACTGGTTGGCCAGCATCCTGGATCCACGCTATAAAGGCAAATTACAAAACATCATGCCACAGGAGAACCTTGACCTAATATTGGCTAATAAACAAGCAACTCTGGTAAATCGGTTGCTTGAGGCATTCCCAGCACACAGCAGCGGTGATGGTTCTCACACGAGCCGTACGGGCCGGGGGCAGCTTGGCAGAGGTGTTCGTGGTGCACACAGCAGAAGTGGCGTTGGAGACAGGGGTTTCATGACAATGTTGTGGACTGATTTTTCAAATACCGCTCACACAACTGGTAATACTGCATCGATGGAAAGTGACAGGAGACAGCAGTTGTCAACTATGGTTACAAACTACTTTTCCTCCCATATCGATGTTCTCCCACACAGGTCATTCCCCTTTGACTATTGGGCCGCTAAACTGGACACCTGGCCTGAATTGGCCCAATATGCCTTACAGGAGCTCGCTTGCCCAGCTGCAAGTGTGCTATCGGAAAGAGTCTTCAGTGCAGCTGGATCAATCCTGACAGAAAAAAGGACCCGTCTGTCAACCCAAAATGTGGATGATCTAACCTTCATTAAAATGAACCACGCATGGGTTTACAAGGATTTTGTCCCACCTTCCCCTGATGACACATAGGGTGACAGAAAAATGGCTTGCTTTGGTCCACCTCTTCCTGGTACTTCACCTATTTCGCCTTTTGCATCAGCTGAATGTCCAACATCAACATATGCCACTTTCTAAAACTCCCTAACTGTGCTGCCTCCCCCCCCATGGCCGGGGTCACCACCTACCGCACGACACCATGCGAGTGCCGTTGCCCTGGACAGGTGGGTAGGCCGACTCTTGGGCACGGGCACTGGCACAGGGTCCCTCATAGTGCAATCAAGTGTCTCTGACGGTGGTGGTGCACACCCGCCGTCAGACACACCGCTGTACTATGAGGGGCCCAGTGCCAGTACCGACGCCCACGAGTGGGCCCCCCTTGCTTGGGCAGGGCCCCAGCATTTGCAATCTTTACCTCTCCCTGCTCCTCCGCTGTGTAATCTGGGCCGTCAAATCCATACTGTGCCTGACACCGTCTGAGCCTGCCTCCTGAGACATATATTTTGAATATGTACGCTATCCATACATGTTATCCAGGGATACGGTACCCTTTCTAACCTTTGTGCAATCACGTGCAATCCATACTGGGCCTGACACCGTCTGAGCCTGCCTCCTGAGACATATATTTTGAATGTGTACGCTATCCATACATGTTATGCAGGGATACGGTACCCTTTCTAACCTTTGTGCAATCACGTGCAATCCATACTGGGCCTAACACCGTCTGAGCCTGCCTCCTGAGACATATATTTTGAATGTGTACGCTATCCATTCATGTTATCCAGGGATACGGTACCCTTTCTAACCTTTGTGCAATCACGTGCAATCCATACTGGGCGTGAGAACGGCTGGCGAGCTGTTAAGCAAGCTACAGCACCTGTCCAGACAAGTACAGGGATTCCCTAGCGAGGAGACTTATTTGATTGTTTTCAATGTTGGGACAGCAATTTTTGAGGAGCACTATACTCTGGAGAATGATAGATGGGGCCCACCATACACTGGAACATTCCAAAGGTGGACATCAGACACTGGAGCAGCATTTACAGGGACCATTATACACTAGAGCATTAGAAATGGGGCCCATTATGTTTGGAGCATTATTTGGGCCCATAAGACAGTGGAGCTTCATCCATGGGGACCAACATATACTGTAGTATTATGTGGAGCTCATCATATACTGTTTCAAACATTATATGGGACCAATGATTCTGTATGGAGAAATAGATGGGCCTCGTCATGAGATGTAAAAAGTGAGGTATTTTTCATTGTACTATACCGCTATTTATCTGCCGTATCGGAGCATGATGAGTTGTGGTATGTGTTAAAGGGGTGCTCTTTCGCCCAGGGCACATGAAAACCTGCAGCCAGCCCTCCCCCCCACAACTTTAGCCAAATAACCCCCATTTTTCAGTGCGCAACTTGTATTATGAAGGTAATTAAGGTTGACAAGCTTAAGTAAGAAGAATTGATGCTTTTGGCATTCAAATGCGCACTGTAGGTGTGTTTCCTGTCCTCCTCTCACTGCCGACTTTTCTTCCCCATTGACTTACATTGGGTTTCGTGATGACCCCGACTTTTCCCTATAATCGGACGACCTTGCTCGACCAGACTTTTGGAAAAGTCGGGTTTCACAAAACGAAACGCGACCCTAAAAAACCAAAAGTCGCTCAACTCTAGTTGTCACCAATGCCTTCCTGCTTCCAAAGCAGAGCTTGTTTAAGCTACGGTGAGTTACAAATTCTCACTAGCCCTCCCACACTGCTTCCAGGAATCCTGGGCTTCCACATTCTGAGGGCTCAGGAAAGATGTAATTTTTGGCAATTACAGGCAGATTGCCTCACTCTCGCCTTCTGTTCCAAGAAACAAACATCAATCCATTGCTGTGAGACACAAGGCTTTTCTTCCACATTGGGAGAAGCTAAGACTGTCATTTGCATACCATGGATTAAGTCTCCTAAGAGACCAACAAAAATTGCCAAAGCTGACTGTATTTCAAGTCATCATGGCGGGGTATTGGGAAAAGTTTTCAATTAGCAATAATCACGCCTCGGTAAAACCTCATGGGCTACGATATTGCCACAGCGCAAAGATGAAGGAACATAAGTGACCAAGGGCTTCCCGCTTCCAAGGCAGAACTTGTTTAAGCCATGGTGAGTTCCAAATCACCACTAGCCCTCCACGCTGCTTCCAGACATCCTGGGCTTCCACATTCTGAGGGCTCAGGAAAGATATAATTTTTGGCAATTACAGGCAGATTGCCTCATTCTCGCCTTCTGCTTCAAGAAACAAACAACAATCCATTGCTGTGAGAAGCAAGGCTTTTTTTCCACATTGGGAGAAGCTAAGACTGTCATTTGCATACCAAGGATTAAGTCTCCTGAGAGACCAACAAAAATTGCCAAAGCTGACTGTAATTCAAGTAATCATGGCGAGGTACTGGCAAAAGTTTTCAATTAACAATAATCACGCCTCGGTTAAACCTCATGGGCTACAATATTGCCACTGCGCAAAGTTGAAAGAACTGATGTGACCAAGGCCTTCCAGCTTCCAAAGCAGAGCTTGTTTAAGCTATGGTGAGTTCCAAATCCTCACTAGCCCTCCCTCACTGCTTCCAGGCATCCTGGGCTTCCGCATTCTAAGGGCTCAGTTAAGATGTAATTTTTGGCAATTACAGGTAGATCGCCTCACTCTCTTCTTCTGCTCCTGGCAACAAACACCAACCCATTGCTTTGGGAAGCAATGCTTCTCTTCCACACTGGGAGGAGCTAAGACAGTCATTTGCATACAATGGATTAAGTCTCCTGAGAGACCAACAAAAATTGCCAAAGCTGACTGTATTTCAAGTCATCATGGCAGGGTACAGGGAAAAGTTTTCAATTACCAATAATCACGCCTCAGTTAAACCTCATTGGGCTACGATAATGCCACTGCGCAAAGATGAACCAACTGAGGTGATCAAGGGCTTCCCACCTCCAAGGCAGAACTTGTTTAAGCCATGTTGAGTTCCAAATCACCACTAGCCCTCCCACGCTGCTTCCAGGCATCCTGGGCTTCCACATGCTAAGGGCTCAGGAAAAACAATTTTTGGCAATTACAGGCAGATTGCTTCACTCTCTCCTTCTGCTCCAGGAAACAAACATCAATTCACTGCTGTGAGAAGCAAGGCTTTTCTTCCAGGCTGGCAGGAGCTAAAACTGTCATTTGCATACCATGGATTAAGTCTCCTGAGAGACCAACAAAAATTGCCAAAGCTGACTGTATTCCAAGTCATTATGGTGGGGTATTGGGAAAAGTTTTCAATTAGCAATAATCTCGCCTTGGTTAAACCTCATGGGCAATGATATTGCCACAGCGCAAAGATGAAAGAACAGAAGTGACCAAGGGCTTCCCGCTTCCAAGGCAGAACATTTTAAGCCATGGTGAGTTCCAAATCACCACTAGCCCTCCACGCTGCTTCCAGGCATCCTTGGCTTCCACATTCTAAGGGTTCAGTTAAGATGTAATTTTTGGCAATTACAGGCAAATTGCCTCACTCTCGCCTTCTGCTCCAAGAAACAAACATCAATCCATTGCTGTGAGAAGCAAGGCTTTTCTTCCACACTGCGAGGACCTAAGACTGTCATTTGCATACCATAGATTAAGTCTCCTGCGAGACCAACAAAAATTGCCAAAGCTGACTGTATTTCAAATCATCATGGCAGGATATTAGGAAAAGTTTTCAATTAACAATAATCACGCCTCGATTAAACCTCATGGACAACGATATTGCGACTGCGCAAACATGAAAGAACTGTTGTGACCATTGCCTTCCTGCTTCCAAAGCACAGCTTGTTTAAGCTACGGTGAGGTACAAATTCTCACTAGCCCTCCCACACTGCTTCCAGGCATCCTGGGCTTCCACATTCTGAGGGCTCAGGAAAGATGTAATTTTTGGCAATTACAGGCAGATTGCCTCACTCTCGCCTTCTGCTCCAAGAAACAAACATCAATCCATTGCTGTGAGAAGCAAGGCTTTTCTTCCACACTGGGAGAAGCTAAGACTGTCATTTGCATACCATGGATTAAGTCTCCTGAGAGACCAACAAAAATTGCCAAAGCTGACTGTATTTCAAGTCATCATGGCAGGGTACAGGGAAAAGTTTTCAATTACCAATAATCATGCCTCAGTTAAACCTCATTGGGCTACGATAATGCCACTGCGCAAAGATGAACCAACTGAGGTGATCAAGGGCTTCCCACTTCCAAGGCAGAACTTGTTTAAGCCTTGTTGAGCTCCAAATCACCACTAGCCCTCCCACGCTGATTCCAGGCATCCTGGGCTTCCACATGCTAAGTGCTCAGGAAAAACAATTTTTGGCAATTACAGGCAGATTGCCTCACTCTCGCCTTCTGCTCCAAGAAACAAACATAAATCCATTGCTGTGAGAAGCAAGGCTTTTCTTCCACACTGCGAGAACCTAAGACTGTCATTTGCATACCATAGATTAAGTCTCCTGAGAGACCAACAAAAATTGCCAAAGCTGACTGTATTTCAAGTCGTCATGGCGGGGTATTGGGAAAAGTTTTCAATTAACAATATTCACGCCTCGGTTAAACCTCATAGTCCACGATATTGCCACTGCGCAAAGTTGAAAGAACTGTTGTGACCAATGCCTTCCTGCTTCCAAAGCAGAGCTTGTTTAAGCTACGGTGAGTTACAAATTCTCACTATCCCTCCCACACTGCTTCCAGGCATCCTGAGCTTCCACATTCTAAGGGCTCAGTTGAGATGAAATTTTTGGCAATTACAGGCAGATTGCCTTACTCTCTCCTTCTACTCCAGGCACCAAACATCAATCCATTGCTGTGAGAAGCAAGGCTTTTCTTCCATGCTGGGAGGAGCTAAGACTCTGTTATTTGCATACAATGGATTAAGTCTCCTGAGAGACCAACAAAAATTGCCAAAGCTGACTGTATTTCAAGTCATCTTGGCGGGCTATTGGGAAAAGTTTTCAATTAGCAATAATCACGCCTCGGTTAAACCTCATGGGCTACGATATTGCCACAGCGCAAAGATGAAAGAACAGAAGTGACAAAGGGCTTCCCGCTTCCAAGGCAGAACTTTTTAAGCCATGGTGAGTTCCAAATCACCACTAGCCCTCCACGCTGCTTCCAGGCATCCTTGGCTTCCACATTCTAAGGGCTCAGTTAAGATGTAATTTTTGGCAATTACAGGCAGATTGCCTCACTCTCGCCTTCTGCTCCAAGAAACAAACATCAATCCATTGCTGTGAGAAGCAAGGCTTTTCTTCCACACTGGGAGAAGCTAAGACTGTCATTTGCATACCATGGATTAAGTCTCCTGAGAGACCAACAAAAATTGCCAAAGCTGACTGTATTTCAAGTCATCATGGCGGGGTATTGGGAAAAGTTTTCAATTAGCAATAATCACGCCTTGGTTAAACCTCATGGGCAACGATATTGCCACAGCGCAAAGATGAAAGAACAGAAGTGACCAAGGGCTTCCCGCTTCCAAGGCAGAACATTTTAAGCCATGGTGAGTTCCAA
The DNA here is from genome assembly GCF_039654945.1 of Dendrobates tinctorius. Taxonomy (NCBI): domain Eukaryota; kingdom Metazoa; phylum Chordata; class Amphibia; order Anura; family Dendrobatidae; genus Dendrobates; species Dendrobates tinctorius. The sequence goes on from NW_027361912.1 coordinate 8,211,685, forward strand.
ATCACCACTAGCCCTCCACGCTGCTTCCAGGCATCCACATTCTAAGGGTTCAGTTAAGATGTAATTTTTGGCAATTACAGGCAGATTGCTTCACTTTCGCCTTCTGCTCCCAGAAACAAACATCAATCCATTGCTGTGAGAAGAAAGGCTTTTCTTCCACGCTGGGAGGAGCTAAGACTCTGTTATTTGCATACAATGGATTAAGTCTCCTGAGAGACCAACAAAAATTGCCAAAGCTGACTGTATTTCAAGTCATCATGGCGGGGTATTGGGAAAAGTTTTCAATTAGCAATAATCACGCCTCGGTTAAACCTCATGGGCTACGATATTGCCACTGCGCAAAATTGAAAGAACTGTTGTGACCAATGCCTTCCTGCTTCCAAAGCAGAGCTTGTTTAAGCTATGGTGAGTTACAAATTCTCACTAGCCCTCCCACACTGCTTCCAGGCATTCTGAGCTTCCACATTCTAAGGGCTCAGTTAAGATGAAATTTTTGGCAATTACAGGCAGATTGCCTCACTCTCTCCTTCTGCTCCAGGCAACAAACATCAATCCATTGCTGTGAGAAGCAAGGCTATTCATCCACACTGGGAGGAGCTAAGACTCTGTTATTTGCATACCATAAATTAAGTCTCCTGAGAGACCAACAAAAATTGCCAAAGCTGACTATATTTCAAGTCATCATGGCTGGGTATTGGGAAAACTTTTCAATTAGCAATAATCACGCCTCGGTTAAACCTCATGGGCTAAGATATTGCCACTGCGCAAAGTAGAAAGAACTGTTGTGACCAATGCCTTCCTGCTTTCAAAGCAGAGCTTGTTTAAGCTACGGTGAGTTACAAATTCTCACTAGCCCTCCCACACTGCTTCCAGGCATCCTGGGCTTCCACATTCTGAGGGCTCAGGAAAGATGTAATTTTTGGCAATTACAGGCAGATTGCCTCACTCTCGCCTTCTGCTCCAAGAAACAAACATCAATCCATTGCTGTGAGAAGCAAGGCTTTTCTTCCACACTGGGAGGACCTAAGACTGTCATTTGCATACCATAGATTAAGTCTCCTGAGAGACCAACAAAAATTGCCAAAGCTGACTGTATTTCAAGTCATCATGGCGGGGTATTGGGAAAAGTTTTCAATCAGCAATAATCACGCCTCGGTTAAACCTCATGGGCTACGATATTGCCACAGCGCAAAGATTAAGGAACAGAAGTGACCAAGGGCTTCCTGCTTCCAAGGCAGAACTTGTTTAAGCCATGGTGAGTTCCAAATCACCACTAGCCCTCCACGCTGCTTCCAAGCATCCTGGGCTTCCACATTCTGTAAGATCAGGAAAGATGAATTTTTTAGCAATTACTGGCAGATAGCCTCACTCTCGCCTTCTGCTCCAAGAAACAAACATCAATGCATTGCTGTGAGAAGCAAGGCTTTTCTTCCACACTGGGAGGAGCTAATACTGTCATTTGCATACCATGGATTAAGTCTCCTGAGAGACCAACAAAAATTGCCAAAGCTGACTGTATTTCAAGTCATCATGGTGGGCTATTGGGAAAAGTTTTCAATTAGCAATAATCACGCCTCGGTTAAACCTCATGGGCTACGATATTGCCACAGCGCAAAGATGAAAGAACAGAAGTGACCAAGGGCTTCCCGCTTCCAAGGCAGAACTTTTTAAGCCATGGTGAGTTCCAAATCACCAATAGCCCTCCACGCTGATTCCAGGCATCCCGGGCTTCCACATTCTAAGGGCTCAGTTAAGATGTAATTTTTGGCAATTACAGGCAGATTGCCTCACTCTCTCCTTCTGCTTCAGGTAACAAACATCAATCCATTGCTGTGAGAAGCTAGGCTTTTCTTCCACGCTGGGAGGAGCTAAGACTCTGTTATTTGCATACAATGGATTAAGTCTCCTGAGAGACCAACAAAAATTCCCAAAGCTGACTGTATTTCAAGTCAACACGGTGGGGTATTGGAAAAAGTTTTCAATCAGCAATAATCACGCCTCGGTTAAACCTCATGGGCTACGATATTGCCACTGCGCAAAGTTGAAAGAACTGTTGTGATCAATGCCTTCCTGCTTCCAAAGCAGAGCTTGTTTAAGCTACGGTGAGTTACAAATTCTCACTAGCCCTCCCACACTGCTTCCAAGCATCCTGGGCTTCCACATTCTGAGGGCTCAGGAAAGATGTAATTTTTGGCAATTACAGGCAGATTGCCTCACTCTCGCCTTCTGCTCCAAGAAACAAACATCAATCCATTGCTGTGAGAAGCAAGGCTTTTCTTCCACACTGGGAGAAGCTAAGACTGTCATTTGCATACCATGAATTAAGTCTCCTGAGAGACCAACAAAAATTGCCAAAGCTGACTGTATTCCAAGTCATTATGGCGGGGTATTGGGAAAAGTTTTCAATTAGCAATAATCACGCCTTGGATAAACCTCATGGGCAACAATATTGCCACAGCGCAAAGATGAAAGAACAGAAGTGACCAAGGGCTTCCCGCTTCCAGGGCAGAACATTTTAAGCCATAGTGAGTTACAAATCACCACTAGCCCTCCACGCTGCTTCCAGGCAACCTTGGCTTACACATTCTAAGGGTTCAGTTAAGATGTAATTTTTGGCAATTACAGGCAGATTGCCTCACTCTCGCCTTCTGCTCAAAGAAACAAACATCAATCCATTGCTGTGAGAAGCAAGGCTTTTCTTCCACACTGGGAGGACCTAAAGGGGGTTTTACACTAAGCAATATCGCTAAAACGTCACTGGTTTTGTGACGTTATAGCGATATTGCTAGCGATATCGCTATGTGTGATACTTACCTCCGACCGGCTCCCCCGCTGCTCATCGCTGATCGCGCGAGAATGTCCGGCTCCATTTCTCGTTGGGCGCTTCCTGCTGGGCTTCCTGCTGTGACGTCCAGCGATGCGTGGAGGCGGGCGGGAGGACGCCAGGATCGCTGTGTGTGAAAGGTAAGTATCGTCCGCTGCGTCGCTGCTGCATCGCTGTGAGATCTTTCTGTATGAAAGCTCACTAGCGATCATTTAGCGATGCACCAGCGATCCTGACCGGGTCGGATCGCTGGTTGAATCGCTGGTGCATCGCTAAATGTAAAAGAGCCTTTAGACTGTCATTTACATACCATAGATTAAGTCTCCTGAGAGACCAACAAAAATTGCCAAAGCTGACTGTATTTCAAGTCATCATGGCGGGGTATTGGGAAAAGTTTTCAATTAGCAATAATCACGCCTCGGTTAAACCTCATAGGCTACGATATTGCCACTGCGCAAAGTTGAAAGAACTGTTGTGACCAATGCCTTCCTGCTTCCAAAGCAGAGCTTGTTAAAGCTATGGTAAGCTACAAATTCTCACTAGCCCTCCCACACTGCTTCCAGGCATTCTGAGCTTCCACATTCTAGGGCTCAGTTAAGATGAAATTTTTGGCAATTACAGGCAGATTGCCTCACTCTCTCCTTCTGCTCCAGGCAACAAACATCAATCCATTGCTGTGAGAAGCAAGGCTATTCTTCCACGCTGGGAGGAGCTAAGACTCTGTTATTTGCATACAATGGATTAAGTCTCTTGAGAGACCAACAAAAATTGCCAAAGCTGACTGTATTTCAAGTCATCATGGCGGGGTATTGGGAAAAGTTTTCAATTAGCAATAATCACGCCTCGGTTAAACCTCATAGGCTACGATATTGCCACTGCGCAAAGTTGAAAGAACTGTTGTGACCAATGCCTTCCTGCTTCCAAAGCAGAGCTTGTTTAAGCTATGGTGAGTTACAAATTCTCACTAGCCCTCCCACACTGCTTCCAGGCATTCTGAGCTTCCACATTCTAAGGGCTCAGTTAAGATGAAATTTTTGGCAATTACAGGCAGATTGCCTCACTCTCTCCTTCTGCTCCAGGCAACAAACATCAATCCATTGCTGTGAGAAGCAAGGCTATTCTTCCACGCTGGGAGGAGCTAAGACTCTGTTATTTGCATACCATAAATTAAGTCTCCTGAGAGACCAACAAAAATTGCCAAAGCTGACTGTATTTCAAGTCATCATGGCGGGGTATTGGGAAAAGTTTTCAATTAGCAATAATCACGCCTCGGTTAAACCTCATGGGCTACGATATTGCCACTGCGCAAAGTTGAAAGAACTGTTGTGACCAATGCCTTCCTGCTTTCAAAGCAGAGCTTGTTTAAGCTACGGTGAGTTACAAATTCTCACTAGCCCTCCCACACTGCTTCCAGGCATCCTGGGCTTCCACATTCTGAGGGCTAAGGAAAGATGTAATTTTTGGCAATTACAGGCAGATTGCCTCACTCTCTCCTTCTGCTCCAAGAAACAAACATCAATCCATTGCTGTGAGAAGCAAGGCTTTTCTTCCACACTGGGAGGTCCTAAGACTGTCATTTGCATACCATAGATTAAGTCTCCTGAGAGACCAACAAAAATTGCCAAAGCTGACTGTATTTCAAGTCATCATGGCGGGGTATTGGGAAAAGTTTTCAATTAGCAATAATCACGCCTTGGATAAACCTCATGGGCAACAATATTGCCACAGCGCAAAGATGAAAGAACAGAAGTGACCAAGGGCTTCCCGCTTCCAGGGCAGAACATTTTAAGCCATGGTGAGTTACAAATCACCACTAGCCTTCCACGCTGCTTCCAGGCATCCTTGGCTTACACATTCTAAGGGTTCAGTTAAGACGTAATTTTTGGCAATTACAGGCAGATTGCCTCACTCTCGCCTTCTGCTCCAAGAAACAAACATCAATCCATTGCTGTGAGAAGAAAGGCTTTTCTTCCACACTGGGAGGACTTAAGACTGTCATTTACATACCATAGATTAAGTCTCCTGAGAGACCAACAAAAATTGCCAAAGCTGACTGTATTTCAAGTCATCATGGCGGGGTATTGGGAAAAGTTTTCAATTAGCAATAATCACGCCTCGGTTAAACCTCATAGGCTACGATATTGCCACTGCGCAAAGTTGAAAGAACTGTTGTGACCAATGCCTTCCTGCTTCCAAAGCAGAGCTTGTTTAAGCTATGGTGAGTTACAAATCCTCACTAGCCCTCCCACACTGCTTCCAGGCATTCTGAGCTTCCACATTCTAAGGGCTCAGTTAAGATGACATTTTTGGCAATTACAGGCAGATTGCCTCACTCTCTCCTTCTGCTCCAGGCAACAAACATCAATCCATTGCTGTGAGAAGCAAGGCTTTTCTTCCACGCTGGGAGGAGCTAAACTCTGTTATTTGCATACAATGGATTAAGTCTCCTGAGAGACCAACAAAAATTGCCAAAGCTGACTGTATTTCAAGTCATCATGGCGGGGTATTGGGAAAAGTTTTCAATTAGCAATAATCACGCCTCAGTTAAACCTCATAGGCTACGATATTGCCACTGCGCAAAGTTGAAAGAACTGTTGTGACCAATGCCATCCCGCTTCCAAATCAGAGCTTGTTTAAGCTATGGTGAGTTACAAATTCTCAATAGCCCTCCCACACTGCTTCCAGGCATCCTGAGCTTCCACATTCTAAGGGCTCAGTTAAGATGAAATTTTTGGCCATTACAGGCAGATTGCCTCACTCTCTCCTTCTGCTCCAAGAAACAAACATCAATCCATTGCTGTGAGAAGGAAGGCTTTTCTTCCACACTGGGAGGACCTAAGACTGTCATTTGCATACCATAGATTAAGTCTCCTGAGAGACCAACAAAAATTGCCAAAGCTGACTGTATTTCAAGTCATCATGGAGGGGTATTGGGAAAAGTTTTCAATTAGCAATAATCACGCCTCGGTTAAACCTCATGGGCTACGATATTGCCACTGCGCAAAGTTGAATGAACTGTTGTGACCAATGCCTTCCTGCTTTCAAAGCAGAGCTTGTTTAAGCTACGGTGAGTTACAAATTCTCACTAGCCCTCCCACACTGCTTCGAGGCATCCTGGGCTTCCACATTCTGAGGGCTCAGTTAAGATGAAATTTTTAGCAATTACAGGCAGATTGCCTCACTCTCTCCTTCTGCTCCAGGCAACAAACCTCAATCCATTGCTGTGAGAAGCAAGGCTATTCTTCCACGCTGGGAGGAGCTAAGACTGTCATTTGCATACCATAGATTAAGTCTCTTGAGAGGCCAACAAAAATTGCCAAAGCTGACTGTATTTCAAGTCATCATGGCGGGGTATTGGGAAAAGTTTTCAATTAGCAATAATCACGCCTCGGTTAAACCTCATGAGCTACGATATTGCCACTGCGCAAGGTTGAAAGAACTGTTGTGACCAATGCCTTCCTGCTTTCAAAGCAGAGCTTGTTTAAGCTACGGTGAGTTACAAATTCTCACTAGCCCTCCCACACTGCTTCCAGGCATCCTGGGCTTCCACATTCTGAGGGCTCAGGAAAGATGTAATTTTTGGCAATTACAGGCAGATTGCCTCACTCTCGCCTTCTGCTCCAAGAAACAAACATCAATCCATTGCTGTGAGAAGCAAGGCTTTTCTTCCACACTGGGAGGACCTAAGACTGTCATTTGCATACCATAAATTAAGTCTCCTGAGAGACCAACAAAAATTGCCAAAGCTAACCGTATTTCAAGTCATCATGGCGGGGTATTGGGAAAAGTTTTCAATTAGCAATAATCACGCCTCGGTTAAACCTCATGGGCTACGATATTGTCACTGCACAAAGTTGAAAGAACTGTTGTGACGAATGCCTTCCCGCTTCCAAATCAGAGCTTGTTTAAGCTACGGTGAGTTACAAATTCTCACTAGCCCTCCCACACTGCTTCCAGGCATTCTGAGCTTCCACATTCTAAGGGCTCAGTTAAGATGACATTTTTGGCAATTACAGGCAGATTGCCTCACTCTCTCCTTCTGCTCCAGGCAACAAACATCAATCCATCGCTGTGAGAAGCAAGGCTTTTCTTCCACGCTGGGAGGAGCTAAGACTCTGTTATTTGCATACAATGGATTAAGTCTCCTGAGAGACCAACAAAAATTGCCAAAGCTGACTGTATTTCAAGTCATCATGGCGGGGTATTAGGAAAAGTTTTCAATTGGCAATAATCACGCCTCGGTTAAACCTCATAGGCTACGATATTGTCACTGCGCAAAGTTGAAAGAACTGTTGTGACCAATGCCTTCCTGCTTCCAAAGCAGAGCTTGTTTAAGCTATGGTGAGTTACAAATTCTCACTAGCCCTCCCACACTGCTTCCAGGCATTCTGAACTTCCACATTCTAAGGGCTCAGTTAAGATGAAATTTTTGGCAATTACAGGCAGATTGCCTCACTCTCTCCTTCTGCTCCAGGCAACAAACATCAATCCATTGCTGTGAGAAGCAAGGCTATTCTTCCACGCTGGGAGAAGCTAAGACTCTGTTATTTGCATACCATAGATTAAGTCTCTTGAGAGACCAACAAAAATTGCCAAAGCTGACTGTATTTCAAGTCATCATGGCGGGGTATTGGGAAAAGTTTTCAATTGGCAATAATCACGCCTCGGTTAAACCTCATAGGCTACGATATTGTCACTGCGCAAAGTTGAAAGAACTGTTGTGACCAATGCCTTCCTGCTTCCAAAGCAGAGCTTGTTTAAGCTACGGTGAGTTACAAATTCTCACTAGCCCTCCCACACTGCTTCCAGGCATCCTGGGCTTCCACATTCTGAGGGCTCAGGAAATATGTAATTTTTGGCAATTACAGGCAGATTGCCTCACTCTCGCCTTCTGCTCCAAGAAACAAACATCAATCCATTGCTGTGAGAAGCAAGGCTTTTCTTCCACACTGGGTGGACCTAAGACTGTCATTTGCATACCATTGATTAAGTCTCCTGTGAGACCAACAAAAATTGCCAAAGCTGACTGTATTTCAAGTCATCATGGCGGGGTATTGGGAAAAGTTTTCAATTAGCAATAATCACGCTTCGGTTAAACCTCATGGGCTATGATATTGCCACTGCACAATGTTGAAAGAACTGTTGTGACCAAGGGCTTCCCGCTTCCAAGGCAGAGCTTGTTTAAGCTACGGTGAGTTACAAATTCTCACTAGCCCTCCCACACTGCTTCCAGGCATCCTGGGCTTCCACATTCTGAGGGCTCAGGAAAGATGTAATTTTTAGCAATTACAGGCAGATTGCCTCACTCTCGCCTTCTGCTCCAAGAAACAAACATCAATCCATTGCTGTGAGAAGCAAGGATTTTCTTCCACACTGGGAGAAGCTAAGACTGTCATTTGCATTCCATGAATTAAGTCTCCTGAGAGACCAACAAAAATTGCCAAAGCTGACTGTATTCCAAGTCATTATGGCGGGGTATTGGGAAAAGTTTTCAATAAGCAATAATCACGCCTTGGATAAACCTCATGGGCAACAATATTGCCACAGCGCAAAGATGAAAGAACAGAAGTGACCAAGGGCTTCCCACTTCCAGGGCAGAACATTTTAAGCCATGGTGAGTTACAAATCACCACTAGCCCTCCACGCTGCTTCCAGGCATCCTTGGCTTACACATTCTAAGGGTTCAGTTAAGATGTAATTTTTGGCAATTACAGGCAGATTGCCTCACTCTCGCCTTCTGCTCCAAGAAACAAACATCAATCCATTGCTGTGAGAAGCAAGGCTTTTCTTCCACACTGGGAGAACCTAAGACTGTCATTTACATACCATAGATTAAGTCTCCTGAGAGACGAACAAAAATTGCCAAAGTTGACTGTATTTCAAGTCATCATGGCGGGGTATTGGGAAAAGTTTCCAATTAGCAATAATCAATCCTCGGTTAAACCTCATAGGCTACGATATTGCCACTGCGCAAAGTTGAAAGAACTGTTGTGACCAATGCCTTCCTGCTTCCAAAGCAGAGCTTGTTTAAGCTACGGTGAGTTACAAATTCTCAATAGCCCTTCCACACTGCTTCCAGGCATCCTGGGCTTCCACATTCTGTAAGATCAGGAAAGATGAATTTTTTAGCAATTACTGGCAGATAGCCTCACTCTCGCCTTCTGCTCCAAGAAACAAACATCAATGCATTGCTGTGAGAAGCAAGGCTTTTCTTCCACACTGGGAGGAGCTAATACTGTCATTTGCATACCATGGATTAAGTCTCCTGAGAGACCAACAAAAATTGCCAAAGCTGACTGTATTTCAAGTCATCATGGTGGGCTATTGGGAAAAGTTTTCAATTAGCAATAATCACGCCTCGGTTAAACCTCATGGGCTACGATATTGCCACAGCGCAAAGATGAAAGAACAGAAGTGACCAAGGGCTTCCCGCTTCCAAGGCAGAACTTTTTAAGCCATGGTGAGTTCCAAATCACCAATAGCCCTCCACGCTGATTCCAGGCATCCCGGGCTTCCACATTCTAAGGGCTCAGTTAAGATGTAATTTTTGGCAATTACAGGCAGATTGCCTCACTCTCTCCTTCTGCTTCAGGTAACAAACATCAATCCATTGCTGTGAGAAGCTAGGCTTTTCTTCCACGCTGGGAGGAGCTAAGACTCTGTTATTTGCATACAATGGATTAAGTCTCCTGAGAGACCAACAAAAATTCCCAAAGCTGACTGTATTTCAAGTCAACACGGTGGGGTATTGGAAAAAGTTTTCAATCAGCAATAATCATGCCTCGGTTAAACCTCATGGGCTACGATATTGCCACTGCGCAAAGTTGAAAGAACTGTTGTGATCAATGCCTTCCTGCTTCCAAAGCAGAGCTTGTTTAAGCTACGGTGAGTTACAAATTCTCACTAGCCCTCCCACACTGCTTCCAGGCATCCTGGGCTTCCACATTCTGAGGGCTCAGGAAAGATGTAATTTTTGGCAATTACAGGCAGATTGCCTCACTCTCGCCTTCTGCTCCAAGAAACAAACATCAATCCATTGCTGTGAGAAGCAAGGCTTTTCTTCCACACTGGGAGAAGCTAAGACTGTCATTTGCATACCATGAATTAAGTCTCCTGAGAGACCAACAAAAATTGCCAAAGCTGACTGTATTCCAAGTCATTATGGCGGGGTATTGGGAAAAGTTTTCAATTAGCAATAATCACGCCTTGGATAAACCTCATGGGCAACAATATTGCCACAGCGCAAAGATGAAAGAACAGAAGTGACCAAGGGCTTCCCGCTTCCAGGGCAGAACATTTTAAGCCATAGTGAGTTACAAATCACCACTAGCCCTCCACGCTGCTTCCAGGCAACCTTGGCTTACACATTCTAAGGGTTCAGTTAAGATGTAATTTTTGGCAATTACAGGCAGATTGCCTCACTCTCGCCTTCTGCTCAAAGAAACAAACATCAATCCATTGCTGTGAGAAGCAAGGCTTTTCTTCCACACTGGGAGGACCTAAAGGGGGTTTTACACTAAGCAATATCGCTAAAACGTCACTGGTTTTGTGACGTTATAGCGATATTGCTAGCGATATCGCTATGTGTGATACTTACCTCCGACCGGCTCCCCCGCTGCTCATCGCTGATCGCGCGAGAATGTCCGGCTCCATTTCTCGTTGGGCGCTTCCTGCTGGGCTTCCTGCTGTGACGTCCAGCGATGCGTGGAGGCGGGCGGGAGGACGCCAGGATCGCTGTGTGTGAAAGGTAAGTATCGTCCGCTGCGTCGCTGCTGCATCGCTGTGAGATCTTTCTGTATGAAAGCTCACTAGCGATCATTTAGCGATGCACCAGCGATCCTGACCGGGTCGGATCGCTGGTTGAATCGCTGGTGCATCGCTAAATGTAAAAGAGCCTTTAGACTGTCATTTACATACCATAGATTAAGTCTCCTGAGAGACCAACAAAAATTGCCAAAGCTGACTGTATTTCAAGTCATCATGGCGGGGTATTGGGAAAAGTTTTCAATTAGCAATAATCACGCCTCGGTTAAACCTCATAGGCTACGATATTGCCACTGCGCAAAGTTGAAAGAACTGTTGTGACCAATGCCTTCCTGCTTCCAAAGCAGAGCTTGTTAAAGCTATGGTAAGCTACAAATTCTCACTAGCCCTCCCACACTGCTTCCAGGCATTCTGAGCTTCCACATTCTAGGGCTCAGTTAAGATGAAATTTTTGGCAATTACAGGCAGATTGCCTCACTCTCTCCTTCTGCTCCAGGCAACAAACATCAATCCATTGCTGTGAGAAGCAAGGCTATTCTTCCACGCTGGGAGGAGCTAAGACTCTGTTATTTGCATACAATGGATTAAGTCTCTTGAGAGACCAACAAAAATTGCCAAAGCTGACTGTATTTCAAGTCATCATGGCGGGGTATTGGGAAAAGTTTTCAATTAGCAATAATCACGCCTCGGTTAAACCTCATAGGCTACGATATTGCCACTGCGCAAAGTTGAAAGAACTGTTGTGACCAATGACTTCCTGCTTCCAAAGCAGAGCTTGTTTAAGCTATGGTGAGTTACAAATTCTCACTAGCCCTCCCACACTGCTTCCAGGCATTCTGAGCTTCCACATTCTAAGGGCTCAGTTAAGATGAAATTTTTGGCAATTACAGGCAGATTGCCTCACTCTCTCCTTCTGCTCCAGGCAACAAACATCAATCCATTGCTGTGAGAAGCAAGGCTATTCTTCCACGCTGGGAGGAGCTAAGACTCTGTTATTTGCATACCATAAATTAAGTCTCCTGAGAGACCAACAAAAATTGCCAAAGCTGACTGTATTTCAAGTCATCATGGCGGGGTATTGGGAAAAGTTTTCAATTAGCAATAATCACGCCTCGGTTAAACCTCATGGGCTACGATATTGCCACTGCGCAAAGTTGAAAGAACTGTTGTGACCAATGCCTTCCTGCTTTCAAAGCAGAGCTTGTTTAAGCTACGGTGAGTTACAAATTCTCACTAGCCCTCCCACACTGCTTCCAGGCATCCTGGGCTTCCACATTCTGAGGGCTCAGGAAAGATGTAATTTTTGGCAATTACAGGCAGATTGCCTCACTCTCTCCTTCTGCTCCAAGAAACAAACATCAATCCATTGCTGTGAGAAGCAAGGCTTTTCTTCCACACTGGGAGGTCCTAAGACTGTCATTTGCATACCATAGATTAAGTCTCCTGAGAGACCAACAAAAATTGCCAAAGCTGACTGTATTTCAAGTCATCATGGCGGGGTATTGGGAAAAGTTTTCAATTAGCAATAATCACGCCTTGGATAAACCTCATGGGCAACAATATTGCCACAGCGCAAAGATGAAAGAACAGAAGTGACCAAGGGCTTCCCGCTTCCAGGGCAGAACATTTTAAGCCATGGTGAGTTACAAATCACCACTAGCCTTCCACGCTGCTTCCAGGCATCCTTGGCTTACACATTCTAAGGGTTCAGTTAAGACGTAATTTTTGGCAATTACAGGCAGATTGCCTCACTCTCGCCTTCTGCTCCAAGAAACAAACATCAATCCATTGCTGTGAGAAGAAAGGCTTTTCTTCCACACTGGGAGGACTTAAGACTGTCATTTACATACCATAGATTAAGTCTCCTGAGAGACCAACAAAAATTGCCAAAGCTGACTGTATTTCAAGTCATCATGGCGGGGTATTGGGAAAAGTTTTCAATTAGCAATAATCACGCCTCGGTTAAACCTCATAGGCTACGATATTGCCACTGCGCAAAGTTGAAAGAACTGTTGTGACCAATGCCTTCCTGCTTCCAAAGCAGAGCTTGTTTAAGCTATGGTGAGTTACAAATCCTCACTAGCCCTCCCACACTGCTTCCAGGCATTCTGAGCTTCCACATTCTAAGGGCTCAGTTAAGATGACATTTTTGGCAATTACAGGCAGATTGCCTCACTCTCTCCTTCTGCTCCAGGCAACAAACATCAATCCATTGCTGTGAGAAGCAAGGCTTTTCTTCCACGCTGGGAGGAGCTAAACTCTGTTATTTGCATACAATGGATTAAGTCTCCTGAGAGACCAACAAAAATTGCCAAAGCTGACTGTATTTCAAGTCATCATGGCGGGGTATTGGGAAAAGTTTTCAATTAGCAATAATCACGCCTCAGTTAAACCTCATAGGCTACGATATTGCCACTGCGCAAAGTTGAAAGAACTGTTGTGACCAATGCCATCCCGCTTCCAAATCAGAGCTTGTTTAAGCTATGGTGAGTTACAAATTCTCAATAGCCCTCCCACACTGCTTCCAGGCATCCTGAGCTTCCACATTCTAAGGGCTCAGTTAAGATGAAATTTTTGGCCATTACAGGCAGATTGCCTCACTCTCTCCTTCTGCTCCAAGAAACAAACATCAATCCATTGCTGTGAGAAGGAAGGCTTTTCTTCCACACTGGGAGGACCTAAGACTGTCATTTGCATACCATAGATTAAGTCTCCTGAGAGACCAACAAAAATTGCCAAAGCTGACTGTATTTCAAGTCATCATGGAGGAGTATTGGGAAAAGTTTTCAATTAGCAATAATCACGCCTCGGTTAAACCTCATGGGCTACGATATTGCCACTGCGCAAAGTTGAATGAACTGTTGTGACCAATGCCTTCCTGCTTTCAAAGCAGAGCTTGTTTAAGCTACGGTGAGTTACAAATTCTCACTAGCCCTCCCACACTGCTTCGAGGCATCCTGGGCTTCCACATTCTGAGGGCTCAGTTAAGATGAAATTTTTAGCAATTACAGGCAGATTGCCTCACTCTCTCCTTCTGCTCCAGGCAACAAACATCAATCCATTGCTGTGAGAAGCAAGGCTATTCTTCCACGCTGGGAGGAGCTAAGACTGTCATTTGCATACCATAGATTAAGTCTCTTGAGAGGCCAACAAAAATTGCCAAAGCTGACTGTATTTCAAGTCATCATGGCGGGGTATTGGGAAAAGTTTTCAATTAGCAATAATCACGCCTCGGTTAAACCTCATGAGCTACGATATTGCCACTGCGCAAGGTTGAAAGAACTGTTGTGACCAATGCCTTCCTGCTTTCAAAGCAGAGCTTGTTTAAGCTACGGTGAGTTACAAATTCTCACTAGCCCTCCCACACTGCTTCCAGGCATCCTGGGCTTCCACATTCTGAGGGCTCAGGAAAGATGTAATTTTTGGCAATTACAGGCAGATTGCCTCACTCTCGCCTTCTGCTCCAAGAAACAAACATCAATCCATTGCTGTGAGAAGCAAGGCTTTTCTTCCACACTGGGAGGACCTAAGACTGTCATTTGCATACCATAAATTAAGTCTCCTGAGAGACCAACAAAAATTGCCAAAGCTAACCGTATTTCAAGTCATCATGGCGGGGAATTGGGAAAAGTTTTCAATTAGCAATAATCACGCCTCGGTTAAACCTCATGGGCTACGATATTGTCACTGCACAAAGTTGAAAGAACTGTTGTGACGAATGCCTTCCCGCTTCCAAATCAGAGCTTGTTTAAGCTACGGTGAGTTACAAATTCTCACTAGCCCTCCCACACTGCTTCCAGGCATTCTGAGCTTCCACATTCTAAGGGCTCAGTTAAGATGACATTTTTGGCAATTACAGGCAGATTGCCTCACTCTCTCCTTCTGCTCCAGGCAACAAACATCAATCCATCGCTGTGAGAAGCAAGGCTTTTCTTCCACGCTGGGAGGAGCTAAGACTCTGTTATTTGCATACAATGAATTAAGTCTCCTGAGAGACCAACAAAAATTGCCAAAGCTGACTGTATTTCAAGTCATCATGGCGGGGTATTAGGAAAAGTTTTCAATTGGCAATAATCACGCCTCGGTTAAACCTCATAGGCTACGATATTGTCACTGCGCAAAGTTGAAAGAACTGTTGTGACCAATGCCTTCCTGCTTCCAAAGCAGAGCTTGTTTAAGCTATGGTGAGTTACAAATTCTCACTAGCCCTCCCACACTGCTTCCAGGCATTCTGAACTTCCACATTCTAAGGGCTCAGTTAAGATGAAATTTTTGGCAATTACAGGCAGATTGCCTCACTCTCTCCTTCTGCTCCAGGCAACAAACATCAATCCATTGCTGTGAGAAGCAAGGCTATTCTTCCACGCTGGGAGAAGCTAAGACTCTGTTATTTGCATACCATAGATTAAGTCTCTTGAGAGACCAACAAAAATTGCCAAAGCTGACTGTATTTCAAGTCATCATGGCGGGGTATTGGGAAAAGTTTTCAATTGGCAATAATCACGCCTCGGTTAAACCTCATAGGCTACGATATTGTCACTGCGCAAAGTTGAAAGAACTGTTGTGACCAATGCCTTCCTGCTTCCAAAGCAGAGCTTGTTTAAGCTACGGTGAGTTACAAATTCTCACTAGCCCTCCCACACTGCTTCCAGGCATCCTGGGCTTCCACATTCTGAGGGCTCAGGAAATATGTAATTTTTGGCAATTACAGGCAGATTGCCTCACTCTCGCCTTCTGCTCCAAGAAACAAACATCAATCCATTGCTGTGAGAAGCAAGGCTTTTCTTCCACACTGGGTGGACCTAAGACTGTCATTTGCATACCATTGATTAAGTCTCCTGTGAGACCAACAAAAATTGCCAAAGCTGACTGTATTTCAAGTCATCATGGCGGGGTATTGGGAAAAGTTTTCAATTAGCAATAATCACGCTTCGGTTAAACCTCATGGGCTATGATATTGCCACTGCACAATGTTGAAAGAACTGTTGTGACCAAGGGCTTCCCGCTTCCAAGGCAGAGCTTGTTTAAGCTACGGTGAGTTACAAATTCTCACTAGCCCTCCCACACTGCTTCCAGGCATCCTGGGCTTCCACATTCTGAGGGCTCAGGAAAGATGTAATTTTTAGCAATTACAGGCAGATTGCCTCACTCTCGCCTTCTGCTCCAAGAAACAAACATCAATCCATTGCTGTGAGAAGCAAGGATTTTCTTCCACACTGGGAGAAGCTAAGACTGTCATTTGCATTCCATGAATTAAGTCTCCTGAGAGACCAACAAAAATTGCCAAAGCTGACTGTATTCCAAGTCATTATGGCGGGGTATTGGGAAAAGTTTTCAATAAGCAATAATCACGCCTTGGATAAACCTCATGGGCAACAATATTGCCACAGCGCAAAGATGAAAGAACAGAAGTGACCAAGGGCTTCCCACTTCCAGGGCAGAACATTTTAAGCCATGGTGAGTTACAAATCACCACTAGCCCTCCACGCTGCTTCCAGGCATCCTTGGCTTACACATTCTAAGGGTTCAGTTAAGATGTAATTTTTGGCAATTACAGGCAGATTGCCTCACTCTCGCCTTCTGCTCCAAGAAACAAACATCAATCCATTGCTGTGAGAAGCAAGGCTTTTCTTCCACACTGGGAGAACCTAAGACTGTCATTTACATACCATAGATTAAGTCTCCTGAGAAACGAACAAAAATTGCCAAAGTTGACTGTATTTCAAGTCATCATGGCGGGGTATTGGGAAAAGTTTTCAATTAGCAATAATCAATCCTCGGTTAAACCTCATAGGCTACGATATTGCCACTGCGCAAAGTTGAAAGAACTGTTGTGACCAATGCCTTCCTGCTTCCAAAGCAGAGCTTGTTTAAGCTACGGTGAGTTAAAAATTCTCAATAGCCCTTCCACACTGCTTCCAGGCATCCTGGGCTTCCACACTCTGAGGGCTCAGGAAAGATGTAATTTTTGGCAATTACAGGTAGATTGCCTCACTCTCACCTTCTGCTCCAAGAAACAAACATCAATCCACTGCTGTGAGAAGCAAGGCTTTTCTTCCACACTGGGAGGACCTAAGACTGTCATTTGCATACCATAGATTAAGTCTCCTGAGAGACCAACAAAAATTGCCAAAGCTGACTGTATTTCAAGTCATCATGGCAGGGTATTGGGAAAAGTTTTCAATTAGCAATAACCACGCCTCGGTTAAACCTCATGGGCTACGATATTGCCACTGCGCAAAGTTGAAAGAACTGTTGTGACCAATGCCTTCCTGCTTCCAAAGCAGAGCATGTTTAAGCTACGGTGAGTTACAAATTTTCACGAGCCCTCCCACACTGCTTCCAGGCATTCTGAGCTTCCACATTCTAAGGGCTCAGTTAAGATGACATTTTTGGCAATTACAGGCAGATTGCCTCACTCTATCCTTCTGCTCCAGGCAACAAACATCAATCCATTGCTGTGAGAAGCAAGGCTTTTCTTCCACGCTGGGAGGAGCTAAGACTCTGTTATTTGCATACAATGGATTAAGTCTCCTGAGAGACCAACAAAAATTGGCAAAGCTGACTGTATTTCAAGTCATCATGGCGGAGTATTGGGAAAAGTTTTCAATTAGCAATAATCACGCCTCGGTTAAACCTCATAGGCTACGATATTGCCACTGCGCAAAGTTGAAAGAACTGTTGTGACCAATGCCTTCCTGCTTCCAAAGCAGAGCTTGTTTAAGCTATGGTGAGTTACAAATTCTCACTAGCCCTCCCACACTGCTTCCAGGCATTCTGAGCTTCCACATTCTAAGGGCTCAGTTAAGATGAAATTTTTGGCAATTACAGGCAGATTGCCTCACTCTCTCCTTCTGCTCCAGGCAACAAACATCAATCCATTGCTGTGAGAAGCAAGGCTATCATTCCACGCAGGGAGAAGCTAAGACTCTGTTATTTGCATACCATAGATTAAGTCTCTTGAGAGACCAACAAAAATTGCCAAAGCTGACTGTATTTCAAATCATCATGGCGGGGTATTGGGAAAAGTTTTCAATTAGCAATAACCACTCCTCGGTTAAACCTCATGGGCTAAGATGTTGCCACTGCGCAAAATTGAAAGAACTGTTGTGACCAATGCCTTCCTGCTTTCAAAGCAGAGCTTGTTTAAGCTACGGTGAGTTACAAATTCTCACTAGCCCTCCCACACTGCTTCCAGGCATCCTGGGCTTCCACATTCTGAGGGCTCAGGAAAGATGTAATTTTTGGCAATTACAGGCAGATTGCCTCACTCTCGCCTTCTGCTCCAAGAAACAAACATCAATCCATTGCTGTGAGAAGCAAGGCTTTTCTTCCACACTGGGAGGACCTAAGACTGTCATTTGCATACCATAGATTAAGTCTCCTGAGAGACCAACAAAAATTGCCAAAGCTGACTGTATTTCAAGTCATCATGGCGGGGTATTGGGAAAAGTTTTCAATTAGCAATAATCACGCCTCGGTTAAACCTCATGGGCTACGATATTGTCACTGCACAAAGTTGAAAGAACTGTTGTAACCAATGCCTTCCCGCTTCCAAATCAGAGCTTGTTTAAGCTACGGTGAGTTACAAATTCTCAATAGCCCTTCCACACTGCTTCCAGGCATCCTGAGCTTCCACATTCTAAAGGCTCAGTTAAGATTAAATTTTTGGCCATTACAGGCAGATTGCCTCACTCTCTCCTTCTGCTCCAAGAAACAAACATCAATCCATTGCTGTGAGAAGCAAGGCTTTTCTTCCACACTGGGAGGACCTGAGACTTTCATTTGCATACCATAGATTAAGTCTCCTGAGAGACCAACAAAAATTGCCAAAGCTGACTGTATTTCAAGTCATCATGGCGGGGTATTGGGAAAAGTTTTCAATTAACAATAATCACGCCTCGGTTAAACCTCATGGGCTACGATATTGCCACTGCGCAAAGTTGAAAGAACTGTTGTGACCAATGCCTTCCTGCTTCCAAAGCAGAGCTTGTTTAAGCTACGGTGAGTTACAAATTCTCACTAGCCCTCCCACACTGCTTCCAGGCATCCTGGGCTTCCACATTCTGAGGGCTCAGGAAAGATGTAATTTTTGGCAATTACAGGCAGATTGCCTCACTCTCGCCTACTGCTCCAAGAAACAAACATCAATCCATTGCTGTGAGAAGCAAGGCTTTTCTTCCACACTGGGAGGACCTAAGACTGTCATTTGCATACCATAGATTAAGACTCCTGAGAGACCAACAAAAATTGCCAAAGCTGACTGTATTTCAAGTCATCATGGCGGGGTATTGGGAAAAGTTTTCAATCAGCAATAATCACGCCTCGGTTAAACCTCATGGACTATGATCTTGCCACTGCGCAAAGTTGAAAAAACTGTTGTGACCAATGCCTTCCTGCTTCCAAAGCAGAGCTTGTTTAAGCTACGGTGAGTTACAAATTCTCACTAGCCCTCCCACACTGCTTCCAGGCATCCTGGGCTTCCACATTCTGAGGGCTCAGGAAAGATGTAATTTTTGGCAATTATAGGCAGATTGCCTCACTCTCACCTACTGCTCCAAGAAACAAACATCAATCCATTGCTGTGAGAAGCAAGGCTTTTCTTCCATGCTGGGAGGAGCTAAGACTCTGTTATTTGCATACAATGGATTAAGTCTCCTGAGAGACCAACAAAAATTGCCAAAGCTGACTGTATTTCAAGTCGTCATGGCGGGGTATTAGGAAAAGTTTTCAATTAGCAATAATCACGCCTCGGTTAAACCTCATAGGCTACGATATTGCCACTGCGCAAAGTTGAAAGAACTGTTGTGACCAATGCCTTCCTGCATCCAAAGCAGAGCTTGTTTAAGCTATGGTGAGTTACAAATTCTCACTAGC
This sequence comes from Dendrobates tinctorius, assembly GCF_039654945.1. NCBI lineage: Eukaryota > Metazoa > Chordata > Amphibia > Anura > Dendrobatidae > Dendrobates > Dendrobates tinctorius. The sequence continues at coordinate 8,231,150 of NW_027361912.1, forward strand.
CCTCCCACACTGCTTCCAGGCATTCTGAGCTTCCACATTCTAAGGGCTCAGTTAAGATGAAATTTTTGGCAATTACAGGCAGATTGCCTCACTCTCGCCTTCTGCTCCAGGCAATAAACATCAATCCATTGCTGTGAGAAGCAAGGCTATTCTTCCACGCTGGGAGAAGCTAAGACTCTGTTATTTGCATAACATAGATTAAGTCTCCTGAGAGACCAACAAAAATTGCCAAAGCTGACTGTATTTCAAGTCATCATGGCGGGGTATTGGGAAAAGTTTTCAATTAGCAATAATCACGCCTCGGTTAAACCTCATGGGCTACGATATTGCCACTGCGCAAAGTTGAAAGAACTGTTGTGACCAATGCCTTCCTGCTTTCAAAGCAGAGCTTGTTTAAGCTACGGTGAGTTACAAATTCTCACTAGCCCTCCCACACTGCTTCCAGGCATCCTGGGCTTCTACATTCTGAGGGCTCAGGAAAGATGTAATTTTTGGCAATTACAGGCAGATTGCCTCACTCTCGCCTACTGCTCCAAGAAACAAACATCAATCCATTGCTGTGAGAAGCAAGTCTTTGCTTCCACACTGGGAGGACCTAAGACTGTCATTTGCATACCATAGTTTAAGTCTCCTGAGAGACCAACAAAAATTGCCAAAGCTGACTGTATTTCAAGTCATCATGGCGGGGTATTGGGAAAAGTTTTCAATTAGCAATAATCACGCCTCGGTTAAACCTCATGGGCTACGATATTGTCACTGCACAAAGTTGAAAGAACTGTTGTGACCAATGCCTTCCCGCTTCCAAATCAGAGCTTGTTTAAGCTACGGTGAGTTACAAATTCTCACTAGCCCTCCCACACTGCTTCCAGGCATCCTGGGCTTCTACATTCTGAGGGCTCAGTTAAGATGAAATTTTTGGCAATTACAGACAGATTGCCTTACTCTCTCCTTCTGCTCCAGGAAACAAACATCAATCCATTGCTGTGAGAAGCAAGGCTTTTCTTCCATGCTGGGAGGAGCTAAGACTCTGTTATTTGCATACAATGGATTAAGTCTCCTGAGAGACCAACAAAAATTGCCAAAGCTGACTGTATTTCAAGTCATCATGGCGGGGTATTGGGAAAAATTTTCAATCAGCAATAATCACGCCTCGGTTAAACCTCATGGGCTACGATATTGCCACAGCGCAAAGATTAAGGAACAGAAGTGACCAAGGGCTTCCTGCTTCCAAGGCAGAACTTGTTTAAGCCATGGTGAGTTCCAAATCACCACTAGCCCTCCACGCTGCTTCCAGGCATCCTGGGCTTTCACATTCTGCGGGATCAGGAAAGATGAAATTTTTGGCAATTACAGGCAGATTGCCTCACTCTCGCCTTCTGCTCCAAGAAACAAACATCAATCCATTGCTGTGAGAAGCAAGGCTTTTCTTCCACACTGGGAGAAGCTAAGACTGTCATTTGCATTCCATGAATTAAGTCTCCTGAGAGACCAACAAAAATTGCCAAAGCTGACTGTATTCCAAGTCATTATGGCGGGGTATTGGGAAAAGTTTTCAATTAGCAATAATCACACCTTGGATAAACCTCATGGGCAACAATATTGCCACAGCGCAAAGATGAAAGAACAGAAGTGACCAAGGGCTTCCCGCTTCCAGGGCAGAAAATTTTAAGCCATGGTGAGTTACAAATCACCACTAGCCCTCCACGCTGCTTCCAGGCATCCTTGGCTTACACATTCTAAGGGTTCAGTTAAGATGTAATTATTGGCAATTACAGGCAGATTGCCTCACTCTCGCCTTCTGCTCCAAGAAACAAACATCAATCCATTGCTGTGAGAAGCAAGGCTTTTCTTCCACACTGGGAGAACCTAAGACTGTCATTTACATACCATAGATTAAGTCTCCTGAGAGACCAACAAAAATTGCCAAAGCTGACTGTATTTCAAGTCATCATGGTGGGGTATTGGGAAAAGTTTTCAATTAGCAATAATCACGCCTCGGTTAAACCTCATAGGCTATGATATTGCCACTGCGCAAAGTTGAAAGAACTGTTGTGACCAATGCCTTCCTGCTTCCAAAGCAGAGCTTGTTTAAGCTATGGTGAGTCACAAATTCTCACTAGCCCTCCCACACTGCTTCCAGGCATTCTGAGCTTCCACATTCTAAGGGCTCAGTTAAGATGAAATTTTTGGCAATTACAGGTAGATTGCCTCACTCTCTCCTTCTGCTCCAGGCAACAAACATCAATCCATTGCTGTGAGAAGCAAGGCTTTTCTTCCACGCTGGGAGGAGCTAAGACTCTGTTATTTGCATACAATGGATTAAGTCTCCTGAGAGACCAACAAAAATTGCCAAAGCTGACTGTATTTCAAGTCATCATGGCAGGGTATTGGGAAAAGTTTTCAATTAGCAATAATCACGCCTCGGTTAAACCTCATAGGCTACGATATTGCCACTGCGCAAAGTTGAAAGAACTGTTGTGACCAATGCCTTCCTGCGTCCAAAGCAGAGCTTGTTTAAGCTATGGTGAGTTACAAATTCTCACTAGCCCTCCCACACTGCTTCCAGGCATTCTGAGCTTCCACATTCTAAGGGCTCAGTTAAGATGAAATTTTTGGCAATTACAGGCAGATTGCCTCACTCTCTCCTTCTGCTCCAGGCAACAAACATCAATCCATTGCTGTGAGAAGCAAGGCTATTCTTCCACGCTGGGAGGAGCTAAGACTCTGTTATTTGCATACCATAGAGTAAGTCTCCTGAGAGACCAACAAAAATTGCCAAAGCTGACTGTATTTCAAGTCATCATGGCGGGGTATTGGGAAAAGTTTTCAATTAGCAATAATCACGCCTCGGTTAAACCTCATGGGCTACGATATTGCCACTTCGCAAAGTTGAAAGAACTGTTGTGACCAATGCCTTCCTGCTCTCAAAGCAGAGCTTGTTTAAGCTACGGTGAGTTACAAATTCTCACTAGCCCTCCCACACTGCTTCCAGGCATCCTGGGCTTCCACATTCTGAGGGCTCAGGAAAGATGTAATTTTTGGCAATTACAGGCAGATTGCCTCACTCTCGCCTTCTGCTCCAAGAAACAAACATCAATCCATTGCTGTGAGAAGCAAGGCTTTTCTTCCACACTGGGAGAAGCTAAGACTGTCATTTGCATTCCATGAATTAAGTCTCCTGAGAGACCAACAAAAATTGCCAAAGCTGACTGTATTCCAAGTCATTATGGCGGGGTATTGGGAAAAGTTTTCAATAAGCAATAATCACGCCTTGGATAAACCTCATGGGCAACAATATTGCCACAGCGCAAAGATGAAAGAACAGAAGTGACCAAGGGCTTCCCGCTTCCAGGGCAGAACATTTTAAGCCATGGTGAGTTACAAATCACCACTAGCCCTCCACGCTGCTTTCAGGCATCCATGGCTTACACATTCTAAGGGTTCAGTTAAGATGTAATTTTTGGCTATTACAGGCAGATTGCCTCACTCTCGCCTTCTGCTCCAAGAAACAAACATCAATCCATTGCTGTGAGAAGCAAGGCTTTTCTTCCACACTGGGAGGACCTAAGACTGTCATTTGCATACCATAGATTAAGTCTCCTGAGAGACCAACAAAAATTGCCAAATCTGACTGTATTTCAAGTCATCATGGCGGGGTATTGGGAAAAGTTTTCAATTAGCAACAATCACGCCTCGGTTAAACCTCATAGGCTACGATATTGCCACTGCGCAAAGTTGAAAGAACTGTTGTGACCAATGCCTTCCTGCTTCCAAAGCAGAGCTTGTTTAAGCTATGGTGAGTCACAAATTCTCACTAGCCCTCCCACACTGCTTCCAGGCATTCTGAGCTTCCACATTCTAAGGGCTCAGTTAAGATGAAATTTTTGGCAATTACAGGCAGATTGCCTCACTCTCTCCTTCTGCTCCAGGCAACAAACATCAATCCATTGCTGTGAGAAGCAAGGCTTTTCTTCCACGCTGGGAGGAGATAAGACTCTGTTATTTGCATACAATGGATTAAGTCTCCTGAGAGACCAACAAAAATTGCCAAAGCTGACTGTATTTCAAGTCATCATGGCAGGGTATTGGGAAAAGTTTTCAATTAGCAATAATCACGCCTCGGTTAAACCTCATAGGCTACGATATTGCCACTGCGCAAAGTTGAAAGAACTGTTGTGACCAATGCCTTCCTGCGTCCAAAGCAGAGCTTGTTTAAGCTATGGTGAGTTACAAATTCTCACTAGCCCTCCCACACTGCTTCCAGGCATTCTGAGCTTCCACATTCTAAGGGCTCAGTTAAGATGAAATTTTTGGCAATTACAGGCAGATTGCCTCACTCTCTCCTTCTGCTCCAGGCAACAAACATCAATCCATTGCTGTGAGAAGCAAGGCTATTCTTCCACGCTGGGAGGAGCTAAGACTCTGTTATTTGCAAACCATAGAGTAAGTCTCCTGAGAGACCAACAAAAATTGCCAAAGCTGACTGTATTTCAAGTCATCATGGCGGGGTATTGGGAAAAATTTTCAATTAGCAATAATCACGCCTCGGTTAAACCTCATGGGCTACGATATTGCCACTTCGCAAAGTTGAAAGAACTGTTGTGACCAATGCCTTCCTTGTTTAAGCTACGGTGAGTTACAAATTCTCACTAGCCCTCCCACACTGCTTCCAGGCGTCCTGGGCTTCCACATTCTGAGGGCTCAGGAAAGATGTAATTTTTGGCAATTACAGGCAGATTGCCTCACTCTCGCCTACTGCTCCAAGAAACAAACATCAATCCATTGCTGTGAGAAGCAAGGCTTTTATTCCACACTGGGAGGACCTAAGACTGTCATTTGCATACCATAGATTAAGTCTCCTGAGAGACCAACAAAAATTGCCAAAGCTGACTGTATTTCAAGTCATCATGGCAGGGTATTGGGAAAAGTTTTCAATTAGCAATAATCACGCCTCGGTTAAACCTCATGGGCCACGATATTGCCACTGCGCAAAGTTGAAAGAACTATTGTGACCAATGCCTTCCTGCTTCCAAAGCAGAGCTTGTTTAAGCTATGGTGAGTCACAAATTCTCACTAGCACTCCCACACTGCTTCCAGGCATTCTGAGCTTCCACATTCTAAGGGCTCAGTTAAGATGAAATTTTTGGCAATTACAGGTAGATTGCCTCACTCTCTCCTTCTGCTCCAGGCAACAAACATCAATCCATTGCTGTGAGAAGCAAGGCTTTTCTTCCACGCTGGGAGGAGCTAAGACTCTGTTATTTGCATACAATGGATTAAGTCTCCTGAGAGACCAACAAAAATTGCCAAAGCTGACTGTATTTCAAGTCATCATGGCGGGGTATTGGGAAAAGTTTTCAATTAGCAATAATCACTCCTCGGTTAAACCTCATGGGCTACGATATTGCCACTTCGCAAAGTTGAAAGAACTGTTGTGACCAATGCCTTCCTGCTTTCAAAGCAGAGCTTGTTTAAGCTACGGTGAGTTACAAATTCTCACTAGCCCTCCCACACTGCTTCCAGGCATCCTGGGCTTCCACATTCTGAGGGCTCAGGAAATATGTAATTTTTGTCAATTACAGGCAGATTGCCTCACTCTCGCCTACTGCTCCAAGAAACAAACATCAATCCATTGCTGTGAGAAGCAAGGCTTTTCTTCCACACTGGGAGGACCTAAGACTGTCATTTGCATACCATAAATTAAGTCTCCTGAGAGACCAACAAAAATTGCCAAAGCTAACTGTATTTCAAGTCATCATGGCGGGGTATTGGGAAAAGTTTTCAATTAGCAATAATCACGCCTCGGTTAAACCTCATGGGCTACGATATTGTCACTGCACAAAGTTGAAAGAACTGTTGTGACCAATGCCTTCCCGCTTCCAAATCAGAGCTTGTTTAAGCTACGGTGAGTTACAAATTCTCACTAGCCCTCCCACACTGGTTCCAGGCATCCTGGGCTTCCACATTCTGAGGGCTCAGGAAAGATGTAATTTTTGGCAATTACAGGCAGATTGCCTCACTCTTGCCTTCTGCTCCAAGAAACAAACATCAATCCATTGCTGTGAGAAGCAAGGCTTTTCTTCCACACTGGGAGGACCTAAGACTGTCATTTGCATACCATAGATTAAGTCTCCTGAGAGACCAACAAAAATTGCCAAAGCTGACTGTATTTCAAGTCATTATGGCGGGGTATTGGGAAAAGTTTTCAATAAGCAATAATCACGCCTTGGATAAACCTCATGGGCAACAATATTGCCATAGCGCAAAGATGAAAGAACAGAAGTGACCAAGGGCTTCCCGCTTCCAGGGCAGAACATTTTAAGCCATGGTGAGTTCCAAATCACCAATAGCCCTCCACGCTGATTCCAGGCATCCTGGGCTTCCACATTCTAAGGGCTCAGTTAAGATGATATTTTTGGCCATTACAGGCAGATCGCCTCACTCTCTCCTTCTGCTCCAAGAAACAAACATCAATCCATTGCTGTGAGAAGCAAAGCTTTTCTTCCACACTGGGAGGACCTAAGACTGTCATTTGCATACCATAGACTAAGTCTCCTGAGAGACCAAAAAAAATTGCCAAAGCTGACTGTATTTCAAGTCATCATGGCGGGGTATTGGGAAAAGTTTTCAATTAGCAATAATCACGCCTCGGTTAAACCTCATAGGCTACGATATTGCCACTGCGCATAGTTGAAAGAACTGTTGTGACCAATGCCTTCCTGCATTCAAAGCAGAGCTTGTTTAAGCTATGGTGAGTTACAAATTCTCACTAGCCCTCCCACACTGCTTCCAGGCATTCTGAGCTTCCACATTCTAAGGGCTCAGTTAAGATGAAATTTTTGGCAATTACAGGCAGATTGCCTCACTCTCTCCTTCTGCTCCAGGCAACAAACATCAATCCATTGCTGTGAGAAGCAAGGCTATTCTTCCACGCTGGGAGGAGCTAAGACTCTGTTATTTGCATACCATAGATTAAGTCTCCTGAGAGACCAACAAAAATTGCCAAAGCTGACTGTATTTCAAGTCATCATGGCGGGGTATTGGGAAAAGTTTTCAATTAGCAATAATCACGCCTCGGTTAAACCTCATGGGCTACGATATTGCCACTGCGCAAAGTTGAAAGAACTGTTGTGACCAATGCCTTCCTGCTTTCAAAGCAGAGCTTGTTTAAGCTACGGTGAGTTACAAATCCTCACTAGCCCTCCCACACTGCTTCCAGGCATCCTGGGCTTCCACATTCTGAGGGCTCAGGAAAGATGTAATTTTTGGCAATTACAGGCAGATTGCCTCACTCTCGCCTACTGCTCCAAGAAACAAACATCAATCCATTGCTGTGAGAAGCAAGGCTTTGCTTCCACACTGGGAGAACCTAAGACTGTCATTTGCATACCATAGATTAAGTCTCCTGAGAGACCAACAAAAATTGCCAAAGCTGACTGTATTTCAAGTCATCATGGCGGGGTATTGGGAAAAGTTTTCAATTAGCAATAATCACGCCTCGGTTAAACCTCATGGGCTACGATATTGTCACTGCACAAAGTTGAAAGAACTGTTGTGACCAATGCCTTCCCGCTTCCAAATCAGAGCTTGTTTAAGCTACGGTGAGTTACAAATTCTCACTAGCCCTCCCACACTGCTTCCAGGCATCCTGGGCTTCTACATTCTGAGGGCTCAGTTAAGATGAAATTTTTGGCAATTACAGACAGATTGCCTTACTCTCTCCTTCTGCTCCAGGAAACAAACATCAATCCATTGCTGTGAGAAGCAAGGCTTTTCTTCCATGCTGGGAGGAGCTAAGACTCTGTTATTTGCATACAATGGATTAAGTCTCCTGAGAGACCAACAAAAATTGCCAAAGCTGACTGTATTTCAAGTCATCATGGCGGGGTATTGGGAAAAATTTTCAATCAGCAATAATCACGCCTCGGTTAAACCTCATGGGCTACGATATTGCCACAGCGCAAAGATTAAAGAACAGAAGTGACCAAGGGCTTCCTGCTTCCAAGGCAGAACTTGTTTAAGCCATGGTGAGTTCCAAATCACCACTAGCCCTCCACGCTGCTTCCAGGCATCCTGGGCTTCCACATTCTGCGGGATCAGGAAAGATGAAATTTTTAGCAATCACTGGCAGATAGCCTCACTCTCGCCTTCTGCTCCAAGAAACAAACATCAATCCATTGCTGTGAGAAGCAAGGCTTTTCTTCCACACTGGGAGGAGCTAATACTGTCATTTGCATACCATGGATTAAGTCTCCTGAGAGACCAACAAAAATTGCCAAAGCTGACTGTATTTCAAGTCATCATGGCAGGGTATTGGGAAAAGTTTTCAATTAGCAATAATCACGCCTCGGTTAAACCTCATGGGCTACGATATTGCCACAGCGCAAAGATGAAAGAACAAAAGTGACCAAGGGCTAACCGCTTCCAAGGCAGAACTTTTTAAGCCATGGTGAGTTCCAAATCACCAATAGCCCTCCACGCTGATTCCAGGCATCCTGGGCTTCCACATTCTAAGGGCTCAGTTAAGATGTAATTTTTGGCAATTACAGGCAGATTGCCTCACTCTCGCCTTCTGCTCCAAGAAACAAACATCAATCCATTGCTGTGAGAAGCAAGGCTTTTCTTCCACACTGGGAGGACCTAAGACTGTCATTTGCATACCACAGATTAAGTCTCCTGAGAGACCAACAAAAATTGCCAACGCTAACTATATTTCAAGTCATCTTGGTGGGGTAATGCGAAAAGTTTTCAATTAACAATAATCACGCCTCGGTTAAACCTCATGGGCTACAATATTGCCACTGCGCAAAGTTGAAAGTACTGTAGTGACCAATGCCTTCCCTCTTCCAAAGCAGAACTTGTTTAAGCTACGGTGAGTTACAAATTCTCACTAGCCCTCCCACACTGCTTCCAAGCATCCTGAGCTTCCACATTCTAAGGGATCAGTTAAGATGAAATTTTAGGCAATTACAGGCAGATTGCCTCACTCTCTCCATCTGCTTCAGGCAACAAACATCAATCCATTGCTGTGAGAAGCAAGGCTTTTCTTCCACACAGGGAGGACCTAAGACTGTCATTTACATACCATAGATTAAGTCTCCTGAGAGACCAACAAAAATTGCCAAAGCTGACTGTATTTCAAGTCATCATGGCGGGGTATTGGGAAAAGTTTTCAATTAGCAATAATCACGCCTCGGTTAAACCTCATGGGCTACGATATTGCCACTGCGCAAAGTTGAAAGAACTGTTGTGATCAATGCCTTCCTGCTTCCAAAGCAGAGCTTGTTTAAGCTACGGTGAGTTACAAATTCTCACTAGCCCTCCAACAAAGCTTCCAGGCATCCTGGGCTTCCACATTCTGAGGGCTCAGGAAAGATGTAATTTTTGGCAATTACAGGCAGATTGCCTCACTCTCGCCTTCTGCTCCAAGAAACAAACATCAATCCATTGCTGTGAGAAGCAAGGCTTTTCTTCCACGCTGGCAGGAGCTAAGTCTGTCATTTGCATACCATGGATTAAGTGTCCTGAGAGACCAACAAAAATTGCCAAAGCTGACTGTATTTCACGTCATCATGGCGGGGTATTGGGAAAAGTTTTCAATTAGCAATGATATGCCTCGGTTAAACCTCATGGGCTACGATATTGCCACATCGCAAAGATGAAGGAACAGAAGTGATCAAGGGCTTCCCGCTTCCAAGGCAGAACTTGTTTAAGCTATGGTGAGTTCCAAATCACCACTAGCCCTCCCACGCTGCTTCCAGACATGCTGGGCTTCCACATGCTAAGGGATCAGGAAAAACAATTTTTGGCAATTACAGGCAGATTGCCTCACTCTCTCCTTCTGCTCCAGGAAACAAACATCAATCCACTGCTGTGAGAAGCAAGGCTTTTCTTCCACGCTGGCAGGAGCTAAGACTGTCATTTGCATACCATGGATTAAGTCTCCTGAGAGACCAACAAAAATTGCCAAAGCTTACTGTATTTCAAGTCATCATGGCGGGGTATTGGGAAAAGTTTTCAATAAGCAATAATCACGCCTTGGATAAACCTCATGGGCAACAATATTGCCACAGCGCAAAGATGAAAGAACAGAAGTGACCAAGGGCTTCCCGCTTCCAGGGCAGAACATTTTAAGCCATGGTGAGTTACAAATCACCACTAGCCCTCCACGCTGCTTCCAGGCATCCTTGGCTTACACATTCTAAGGGTTCAGTTAAGATGTAATTTTTGGCAATTACAGGCAGATTGCCTCACTCTCGCCTTCTGCTCCAAGAAACAAACATCAATCCATTGCTGTCAGAAGCAAGACTTTTCTTCCACACTGGGAGGTCCTAAAGGGGTTTTACACTAAGCAATATCGCTAGCAATATCGCTAAAACGTCACTGGTTTTGTGACGTTATAGCGATATTGCTAGCGATATCGCTATGTGTGATACTTACCTCCGACCGGCTCCCCCGCTGCTCATCGCTGATCGCGCAAGAATGTCCGGCTCCATTTCTCGTCGGGCGCTTCCTGCTGGGCTTCCTGCTGTGACGTCCAGCGATGCGTGGAGGCGGGCGGGAGGACGCCAGGATCGCTGTGTGTGAAAGGTAAGTATCGTCCGCTGCGTCGCTGCTGCATCGCTGTGAGATCATTCTGTATGAAAGCTCACTAGCGATCATTTAGCGATGCACCAGCGATCCTGACCGGGTCGGATCGCTGGTTGAATCGCTGGTGCATCGCTAAATGTAAAAGGGCCTTTAGACTGTCATTTACATACCATAGATTAAGTCTCCTGAGAGACCAACAAAAATTGCCAAAGCTGACTGTATTTCAAGTCATCATGGCGGGGTATTGGGAAAAGTTTTCAATTAGCAATAATCACGCCTCGGTTAAACCTCATAGGCTACGATATTGCCACTGCGCAAAGTTGAAAGAACTGTTGTGACCAATGCCTTCCTGCTTCCAAAGCAGAGCTTGTTTAAGCTATGGTGAGTTACAAATTCTCACTAGGCCTCCCACACTGCTTCCAGGCATTCTGAGCTTCCACATTCTAAGGGCTCAGTTAAGATGAAATTTTTGGCAATTACAGGCAGATTGCCTCACTCTCTCCTTCTGCTTCTGGCAACAAACATCAATCCATTGCTTTGAGAAACAAGGCTATTCTTCCACGCTGGGAGGAGCTAAGACTCTGTTATTTGCATACCATAGATTAAGTCTCCTGAGAGACCAACAAAAATTGCCAAAGCTGACTGTATTTCAAGTCATCATGGCGGGGTATTGGGAAAAGTTTTCAATTAGCAATAATCACGCCTCGGTTAAACCTCATGGGCTACGATATTGTCACTGCACAAAGTTGAAAGAACTGTTGTGACCAATGCCTTCCCGCTTCCAAATCAGAGCTTGTTTAAGCTACGGTGAGTTACAAATTCTCAATAGCCCTTCCACACTGCTTCCAGGCATCGTGAGCTTCCACATTCTAAGGGCTCAGTTAAGATGATATTTTTGGCCATTACAGGCAGATTGCCTCACTCTCTCCTTCTGCTCCAAGAAACAAACATCAATCCATTGCTGTGAGAAGCAAAGCTTTTCTTCCACACTAGGAGGAACTAAGACTGTCATTTGCATACCATAGATTAAGCCTCCTGAGAGACCAACAAAAATTGCCAAAGCTGACTGTATTTCAAGTCATCATGGCGGGGTATTGGGAAAAGTTTTCAATTAGCAATAATCACACCTCGGTTAAACCTCATGGACTATGATATTGCCACTGCGCAAAGTTGAAAGAACTGTTGTGACCAATGCCTTCCTGCTTCCAAAGCAGAGCTTGTTTAAGCTACGGTGAGTTACAAATTCTCACTAGCCCTCCCACACTGCTTCCAGGCATCCTGGGCTTCCACATTCTGAGGGCTCAGGAAAGATGTAATTTTTGGCAATTACAGGCAGATTGCCTCACTCTCGCCTTCTGCTCCAAGAAACAAACATCAATCCATTGCTGTGAGAAGCAAGGCTTTTCTTCCACACTGGGAGAAGCTAAGACTGTCATTTGCATTCCATGAATTAAGTCTCCTGAGAGACCAACAAAAATTGCCAAAGCTGACTGTATTCCAAGTCATTATGGCGGGGTATTGGGAAAAGTTTTCAATAAGCAATAATCACGCCTTGGATAAACCTCATGGGCAACAATATTGCCACAGCGCAAAGATGAAAGAACAGAAGTGACCAAGGGCTTCCCGCTTCAAGGGCAGAACATTTTAAGCCATGGTGAGTTACAAATCACCACTAGCCCTCCACGCTGCTTTCAGGCATCCTTGGCTTAAACATTCTAAGGGTTCAGTTAAGATGTAATTTTTGGCAATTACAGGCAGATTGCCTCACTCTCGCCTTCTGCTCCAAGAAACAAACATCAATCCATTGCTGTGAGAAGCAAGGCTTTTCTTCCACACTGGGAGGACCTAAGACTGTCATTTACATACCATAGATTAAGTCTCCTGAGAGACCAACAAAAATTGCCAAAGCTGACTGTATTTCAAGTCATCATGGCGGGGTATTGGGAAAAGTTTTCAATTAACAATAATCACACCTCGGTTAAACCTCATAGGCTACAATATTGCCACTGCGCAAAGTTGAAAGAACTGTTGTGACCAATGCCTTCCTGCTTCCAAAGCAGAGCTTGTTAAAGCTATGGTGAGTTACAAATTCTCACTAGCCCTCCCACACTGCTTCCAGGCATTCTGAGCTTCCACATTCTAAGGACTCAGTTAAGATGAAATTTTTGGCAATTACAGGCAGATTGCCTCACTCTCTCCTTCTGCTCCAGGCAACAAACATCAATCCATTGCTGTGAGAAGCAAGGCTATTCTTACACGCTGGGAGGAGCTAAGACTCTGTTATTTGCATATCATAGATTAAGTCTCCTGAGAGACCAACAAAAATTGCCAAAGCTGACTGTATTTCAAGTCATCATGGCAGGGTATTGGAAAAAGTTTTCAATTAGCAATAATCATGCCTCGGTTAAACCTCATTGGCTACGATATTGTCACTGCACAAAGTTGAAAGAACTGTTGTGACCAATGCCTTCCTGCTTCCAAATCAGAGCTTGTTTAAGCTACGGTGAGTTACAAATTCTCAATAGCCCTTCCACACTGCTTCCAGGCATCCTGAGCTTCCACATTCTAAGGGCTCAGTTAAGATGAAATTTTTGGCCATTACAGGCAGATTGCCTCACTCTCTCCTTCTTCTCCAAGAAACAAACATCAATCCATTGCTGTGAGAAGCAAGGCTTTTCTTCCACACTGGGAGGACCTAAGACTGTCATTTGCATACCATAGATTAAGTCTCCTGAGAGACCAACAAAGATTGCCAAAGCTGACTGTATTTCAAGTCATTATGGCGGGGTATTGGGAAAAGTTTTCAATTAGTAATAATCACGCCTCGGTTAAACCTCATGGGCTACGATATTGTCACTGCGCAAAGTTGAAAGAACTGTTGTGACCAATGCCTTCCCGCTTCCAAATCAGAGCTTGTTTAAGCTACGGTGAGTTACAAATTCTCAATAGCCCTTCCACACTGCTTCCAGGCATCCTGAGCTTCCACATTCTAAGGGCTCAGTTAAGATGAAATTTTTGGCCATTACAGGCAGATTGCCTCACTCTTTCCTTCTGCTCCAGGGAACAAACATCAATCCATTGCTGTGAGAATCTAGGCTTTTCTTCAACGCTGGGAGGAGGTAAGACTCTGTTATTTGCATACAATGGATTAAGTCACCTGAGAGACCAACAAAAATTGCCAAAGCTGACTGTATTTCAAGTCATCATGGCGGGGTATTGGGAAAAGTTTTCAACTAGCAATAATCCCGCCTCGGTTAAACCTCATGGGCTACGATATTGCCACTGCACAAAGTTGAAAAAACTGTTGTGACCAATGCCTTCCTGCTTCCAAAGCAGAGCTTGTTTAAGCTACGGTGAGTTACAAATTCTCACTAGCCCTCCCACACTGCTTCCAGGCATCCTGGGCTTCCACATTCTGAGGGCTCAGGAAAGATGTAATTTTTGGCAATTACAGGCAGATTGCCTCACTCTCGCCTTCTGCTCCAAGAAACAAACATCAATCCATTGCTGTGAGAAGCAAGGCTTTTCTTCCACACTGGGAGGACCTAAGACTGTCATTTACACACCATAGATTAAGTCTCCTGAGAGACCAACACAAATTGCCAAAGCTGACTGTATTTCAAGTCATCATGGCGGGGTATTGGGAAAAGTTTTCAATTAGCAATAATCACGCCTCGGTTAAACCTCATAGGCTACGATATTGCCACTGCGCAAAGTTGAAAGAACTGTTGTGACCAATGCCTTCCTGCTTCCAAAGCAGAGCTTGTTTAAGCTATGGTGAGTTACAAATTCTCACTAGCCCTCCCACACTGCTTCCAGGCATCCTGGGCTTCCACATTCTGAGGGCTCAGGAAAGATGTAATTTTTGGCAATTACAGGCAGATTGCCTCACTCTCGCCTTCTGCTCCAAGAAACAAACATCAATCCATTGCTGTGAGAAGCAAGGCTTTTCTTCCACACTGGGAGAAGCTAAGACTGTCATTTGCATTTGCATTTGCATCCATGAATTAAGTCTCCTGAGAGACCAACAAAAATTGCCAAAGCTGACTGTATTCCAAGTCATTATCGCGGGGTATTGGGAAAAGTTTTCAATTAGCAATAATCACGCCTTGGATAAACCTCATGGGCAACAATATTGCCACAGCGCAAAGATGAAAGAACAGAAGTGACCAAGGGCTTCCCGCTTCCAGGGCAGAACATTTTAAGCCATGGTGAGTTACAAATCACCACTAGCCCTCCACGCTGCTTCCAGTCATCCTTGGCTTACACATTCTAAGGGTTCAGTTAAGATGTAATTTTTGGCAATTACAGGCAGATTGCCTCACTCTCGCCTTCTGCTCCAAGAAACAAACATCAATCCATTGCTGTGAGAAGCAAGGTTTTTCTTCCACACTGGGAGGATCTAAGAGTGTCATTTACATACCATAGATTAAGTCTCCTGAGAGACCAACAAAAATTGCCAAAGCTGACTGTATTTCAAGTCATCATGGCGGGGTATTGGGAAAAGTTTTCAATTAGCAATAATCACGCCTCAGTTAAACCTCATAGGCTACGATATTGTCACTGCGCAAAGTTGAAAGAACTGTTGTGACCAATGCCTTCCTGCATCCAAAGCAGAGCTTGTTTAAGCTATGGTGAGTTACAAATTCTCACTAGCCCTCCCACACTGCTTCCAGGCATTCTGAGCTTCCACATTCTAAGGGCTCAGTTAAGATGAAATTTTTGGCAATTACAGGCAGATTGCCTCACTCTCTCCTTCTGCTCCAGGCAACAAACATCAATCCATTGCTGTGAGAAGCAAGGCTATTCTTCCACGCTGGGAGGAGCTAAGACTCTGTTATTTGCATACCATAGATTAAGTCTCCTGAGAGACCAACAAAAATTGCCAAAGCTGACTGTATTTCAAGTCATCATGGCGGGGTATTGGTAAAAGTTTTCAATTTGCAATAATCACGCCTCGGTTAAACCTCATGGGCTACGATATTGCCACTGCGCAAAGTTGAAAGAACTGTTGTGACCAATGCCTTCCTGCTTTCAAAGCAGAGCTTGTTTAAGCTACGGTGAGTTACAAATTCTCACTAGCCCTCCCACACTGCTTCCAGGCATCCTGGGCTTCCACATTCTGAGGGCTCAGGAAAAATGTAATTTTTGGCAATTACAAGCAGATTGCCTCACTCTCGCCTTCTGCTCCAAGAAACAAACATCAATCCATTGCTGTGAGAAGCAAGGCTTTTCTTCCACACTGGGAGAAGCTGACTGTCATTTGCATTCCATGAATTAAGTCTGCTGAGAGACCAACAAAAATTGCCAAAGCTGACTGTATTTCACGTCATCATGGCGGGGTATTGGGAAAAGTTTTCAATTAGCAATGATAAGCCTCGGTTAAACCTCATGGGCTACGATATTGCCACATCGCAAAGATGAAGGAACAGAAGTGATCAAGGGCTTCCCGCTTCCAAGGCATAACTTGTTTAAGCTATGGTGAGTTCCAAATCACCACTAGCCCTCCCACGCTGCTTCCAGACATGCTGGGCTTCCACATGCTAAGGGATCAGGAAAAACAATTTTTGGCAATTACAGGCAGATTGCCTCACTCTCTCCTTCTGCTCCAGGAAACAAACATCAATCCACTGCTGTGAGAAGCAAGGCTTTTCTTCCAGGCTGGCAGGAGCTAAGAATGTCATTTGCATACCATGGATTAAGTCTCCTGAGAGACCAACAAAAATTGCCAAAGCTGACTGTATTTCAAGTCATCATGGCGGGGTATTGGGAAAAGTTTTCAATAAGCAATAATCACGCCTTGGATAAACCTCATGGGCAACAATATTGCCACAGCGCAAAGATGAAAGAACAGAAGTGACCAAGGGCTTCCCGCTTCCAGGGCAGAACATTTTAAGCCATGGTGAGTTACAAATCACCACTAGCCCTCCACGCTGCTTCCAGGCATCCTTGGCTTACACATTCTAAGGGTTCAGTTAAGATGTAATTTTTGGCAATTACAGGCAGATTGCCTCACTCTCGCCTTCTGCTCCAAGAAACAAACATTAATCCATTGCTGTGAGAAGCAAGGCTTTTCTTCCACGCTGGGAGGACCTAAAGGGGTTTTACACTAAGCAATATCGCTAGCAATATCGCTAAAACGTCACTGGTTTTGTGACGTTTTAGCGATATTGCTAGCGATATCGCTATGTGTGATACTTACCTCCGACCGGCTCCCCTGCTGCTCATCGCTGATCGCGCGAGAATGTCCGGCTCCATTTCTCGTCTTGCGCTTCCTGCTGGGCTTCCTGCTGTGACGTCCAGCGATGCGTGGAGGCGGGCGGGAGGACGCCAGGATCGCTGTGTGTGAAAGGTAAGTATCGTCCGCTGCGTCGCTGCTGCATCGCTGTGAGATCATTCTGTATGAAAGCTCACTAGCGATCATTTAGCGATGCACCAGCGATCCTGACCGGGTCGGATCGCTGGTTGAATCGCTGGTGCATCGCTAAATGTAAAAGGGCCTTTAGACTGTCATTTACATACCATAGATTAAGTCTCCTGAGAGAACAACAAAAATTGCCAAAGCTGACTGTATTTCAAGTCATCATGGCGGGGTATTGGGAAAAGTTTTCAATTAGCAATAATCACGCCTCGGTTAAACCTCATGGGCTACGATATTGCCACTGCGCAAAGTTGAAAGAACTGTTGTGACCAATGCCTTCCTGCTTTCAAAGCAGAGCTTGTTTAAGCTACGGTGAGTTACAAATTCTCACTAGACCTTCCACACTGCTTCCAGGCATCCTGGGCTTCCACATTCTGATTGCTCAGGAAAGATGTAATTTTTGGCAATTACAGGCAGATTGCCTCACTCTCGCCTTCTGCTCCAAGAAACAAACATCAATCCATTGCTGTGAGAAGCAAGGCTTTTCTTCCACACTGGGAGGACCTAAGACTGTCATTTGCATACCATAGATTAAGTCTCCTGAGAGACCAACAAAAATTGCCAAAGCTGACTGTATTTCAAGTCATCATGGTGGGGTATTGGGAAAAGTTTTCAATTAGCAATAATCACGCCTCGGTTAAACTTCATGGGCTACGATATTGTCACTGCACAAAGTTGAAAGAACTGTTGTGACCAATGCCTTCCCGCTTCCAAATCAGAGCTTGTTTAAGCTACGGTGAGTTATAAATTCTCAATAGCCCTTCCACACTGCTTCCAGGCATCCTGAGCTTCCACATTCTAAGGGCTCAGTTAAGATGAAATTTTTGGCAATTACAGGCAGATTGCCTCACTCTCTCCTTCTGCTCCAAGAAACAAACATCAATCCATTGCTGTGAGAAGCAAGGCTTTTCTTCCACACTGTGAGGACCTAAGACTGTCATTTGCATTCCATGAATTAAGTCTCCTGAGAGACCAACAAAAATTGCCAAAGCTGACTGTATTCCAAGTCATTATGGCGGGGTATTGGGAAAAGTTTTCAATTAGCAATAATCACGCCTTGAATAAACCTCATGGGCAACAATATTGCCACAGCGCAAAGATGAAAGAACAGAAGTGACCAAGGGCTTCCCGCTTCCAGGGCAGAACATTTTAAGCCATGGTGAGTTACAAATCACCACTAGCCCTCCACGCTGCTTCCAGGCATCCTTGGCTTACACATTCTAAGTGTTCAGTTAAGATGTAATTTTTGGCAATTACAGGCAGATTGCCTCACTCTCGCCTTCTGCTCCAAGAAACAAACATCAATCCATTGCTGTGAGAAGCAAGGCTTTTCTTCCACACTGGGAGGACCTAAGACTGTCATTTACATACCATAGATTAAGTCTCCTGAGAGACCAACAAAAATTGCCAAAGCTGACTGTATTTCAAGTCATCTTGGCAGGGTATTTGGCAAAGTTTTCAATTAGCAATAATCACGCCTCGGTTAAACCTCATGGGCTACAATATTGCCACTGAGCAAAGTTGAAAGAACTGTTGTGACCAAGGCCTTCCCGCTTCCAAAGCAGAGCTTGTTTAAGCTATGGTGAGTTCCAAATCCTCACTAGCCCTCCCACACTGCTTCCAGGCATCCTGGGCTTCCACATTCTAAGGGCTCAGTTAAGATGAAATTTTTGGCAATTACAAGCAGATTGCCTCACTCTCTCCTTCTGCTCCAGCCAACAAACATCAATCCATTGCTGTGAGAAGCAAGGCTTTACTTCCACGCTGGGAGGAGCTAAGACTCTGTTATTTGCATACAATGGATTAAGTCTCCTGAGAGACCAACAAAAATTTCCAAAGCTGACTGTATTTCAAGTCATCATGGCGGGTTATTGGGAAAAGTTTTCAATTAGCAATAATCACGCCTTGGTTAAACCTCATGGGCTACGATATTGCCACAGCGCAAAGATGAAGGAACAGAAGTGACCAAGGGCTTCCCGCTTCCAAGGCAGAACTTGTATAAGCCATGGTGAGTTCCAAATCACCACTAGCCCTCCACGCTGCTTCGAGGAATCCTGGGCTTCCACATTCTGAGGGCTCAGGAAAGATGTAATTTTTGGCAATTACAGGCAGATTGCCTCACTCTCGCCTTCTGCTCCAAGAAACAAACATCAATCCATTGCTGTGAGAAGCAAGGCTTTTCTTCCACACTGGGAGAAGCTAAAACTGTCATTTGCATACCATGAATTAAGTCTTCTGAGACACCAACAAAATTTGCCAAAGCTGACTGTACTTCAAGCCATCATGGCAGGGTATTGGAAAAAGTTTACAATTAGCAATAATCACACCTTGGTTAAACCTCATGGGCTACAATATTACCACTGGGCAAAGTTGAAAGAACTATTGTGACCAATGCCTTCCTGCTTCTAAAGCAGAGCTTGTTTAAGCTACGGTGAGTTCCAAATCGTCACTAGCCCTCCCACACTGCTTCCAGGCATCCTGGGCTTCCACATTCTAAGGGCTCAGTTAAGATGTAATTTTTGGCAATTACAAGCAGATCGCCTCACTCTCTTCTTCTGCTCCAGGCAACAAACACCTACCCATTGCTTTGGGAAGCAAGGCATCTCTTCCACGCTGGGAGGAGCTAAGACTCTGTTATTTGCATACAATGGATTAAGTCTCCTGAGAGACCAAAAAAAATTGCCAAAGCTGACTGTATTTCAAGTCATCATGGCGGGTTATTGGGAAAAGTTTTCAATTAGCAATAATCACGCCTTGGTTAAACCTCATGGGCAACGATATTGCCACAGCGCAAAGATGAAAGAACAGAAGTGACCAAGGGCTTCCCGCTTCCAAGGCAGAACATTTTAAGCCATGGTGAGTTCCAAATCACCACTAGATTGCCTCACTCTCTCCTTCTGCTCCAGGCAACAAACATCAATTCATTGCTGTGAGAAGCAAGGCTTTACTTCCACGCTGGTAGGAACTAAGACTGTCATTTGCATACCATGGATTAAATCTCCTGAAAGACCAACAAAAATTGCCAAAGCTGACTGTATTCCAAGTCATTATGGCGGGGTACTGGGAAAAGTTTTCAATTAGCAATAATCACGCCTCGGTTAAACATCATGGGCTACGATATTGCCAATGCGCAAAGTTGAAAGAACTGTTGTGACCAAGGCCTTCCCGCTTCCAAAGCAGAGCTTGTTTAAGCTATGGTGAGTTACAAATCCTCACTAGCCCTCCCACGCTGCTTCCAGGCATCCTGGGCTTCCGCATTCTAAGGGCTCAGTTAAGATGTAATTTTTGGCAATTACAGGTAGATCGCCTCACTCTTTTCTTCTGCTCCAGGCAACAAACACCAACCCATTGCTTTGGGAAGCAAGGCTTCTCTTCCACACTGGGAGGAGCTAAGACAGTCATTTGCATACAATGGATTAAGGTTCCTGAGAGTCCAACAAAAATTGCCAAAGCTGACTGTATTTCAAGTCATCTTGGCGGGGTATTGGGAAAAGTTTTCAATTACCAATAATCACGGCTCAGTTAAACCTCATTGGGCTACAATAATGCCACTGCACAAAGATGAGCCTACTGAGGTGATGAAGGGCTTCCAGCTTCCAAAGCAGAGCTTGTTTAAGCTACGGCGAGTTACAAATTCTCACTAGCCCTCCCACACTGCTACCAGGCATCCTGAGCTTCCACATTCTAAGGGCTCAGTTAAGATGAAATTTTTGGCAATTAAAGGCAGATTGCCTCACTCTCTCCTTCTGCTCCAGGCAACAAACATCAATTCATTGCTGTGAGAAGCAAGGCTTTTCTTCCATGCTGGGAGGAGCTAAGACTCTGTTATTTGCATACAATGGATTAAGTCTCCTGAGAGACCAACAAAAATTGCCAAAGCTCACTGTATTCCAAGTCATTATGGCGGGGTATTGGGAAAAGTTTTCAATTAGCAATAATCACACCTTGGTTATACCTCATGGGCAACGATATTGCCACAGCGCAAAGATGAAAGAACAGAAGTGACCAAGGGCTTCCCGCTTCCATGGCAGAACATTTTAAGCCATGGTGAGTTCCAAATCACCAATAGCCCTCCACGCTGCTTCTAGGCATCCTTAGCTTCCACATTCTAAGGGTTCAGTTAAGTTGTAATTTTTGGCAATTACAGGCAGATTGCCTCACTCTCATCTTCTGCTCCAAGAAACAAACATCAATCCATTGCTGTGAGAAGCAAGGCTTTTCTTCCACACTGCGAGGACCAAACACAGTCATTTGCATACCATTGATTAACTCTCCTGAGAGACCACCAAAAATTGCCAAAGGTGACTGTATTTCAAATCATCATGGGGGGGGTATTGGAAAAATTTTGCAATTAGCAATAATCACGCCTCGGTTAAACCTCATAGGCTACAAAATTGACACTGCGCAAAGTTGAAAGGACTGTTGTGACCAATGCCTTCCTGCTTCCAAAGCAGAGCTTGTATAAGCTACTGTGAGTTACAAATTCTCACTAGCCCTCCCACACTGCTTCCAGGCATCCTGAGCTTCCACATTCTAAGGGCTCAGTTAAGATTAAATTTTTGGCAATTACAGGCAGATTGCCCTAATCTCTCCTTCTGCTCCAGGCAACAAACATCAATCCATTGCTGTGAGAAGCAAGGCTTTTCTTCCATGCTGGGAGGAGCTAAGACTCTGTTATTTGCATACAATGGATTAAGTCTCCTGAGAGACCAACAAAAATTGTCAAAGCTGACTGTATTTCAAGTTATCATGGCGGGGTATTGGGAAAAGTTTTCAATTAGCAATAATCACGCCTCGGTTAAATCTCATGGGCTACAATATTGACACTGCGCAAAGTTGAAAGAACTGTTGTGACTAGAGTTGAACGAAACGGGTCGAAAAAATTCAAAAGTCACCGACTTTTGGCAAAGTCGGGTTTCATGAAACGAAACCCGACCCTAGGATGAGGTCGGCCACGAGGTCGGCGACTTACGCGCCAAAGTCGCGTTTCAAAAGTTTGTTTTGCTCTCTTTTTCAGCCAATCAGGATCCACGGACACTGTGGGCAACGTGATGACCTAGGCACGGGTCACCACCATCTTTCAGAAGGGCATGCAAGTGATTGGCTTGCTTTGTTGGGCGTCACAGGGGGTATAAAAGGGCGTGCACGCCGACCGCCATCTTACTTCTGCCGATCTTAGTATAGGGAGAGGTTGCTGCTGATTCTGTAGGGAGAGCGTTAGGCAGGGAAGAAGACAAAAAAACTGCTTCTGCTGCTAGCGATTTGGCCTGCACAACACACAAGTCACTGTGTGTGCAGTGCAAGGGGAGGCTATATTGTGGTGTATCAGTGGTGTTGGTTGTTGGGCTGCCTTTTAAGGCTTCCTGACACGCTGGCATTGCTGTTTACCCACTGCTCTGCAAACTGCTTTTTTAAAAGCAATCCAATCTCCCTTATCGTCTAGTCACTTTTGTCACAGCTGTGCCATCGAGCCTGTCACATAGCGCTCAGATATCAGTGGGCCTCACACAATTCACAAGTGTCCAGTGTCCAAAAGTGTGCGCAGAGATTCAAAATCTCCATTATCCTCTCGTCACTTTGGTCACAGGCAGCTGTGCCATCGAGCGTGTCACATAGCGCTCAGATATCAGTGGGCCTCACACAATCCACAAGTGTCCAGTGTCCAAAAGTGTGCGCAGAGATTCAAAATCTCCATTATCCTCTCGTCACTTTGGTCACAGGCAGCTGTGCCATCGAGCCTGTCACATAGCGCTCAGATATCAGTGGGCCTCACACAATCCACAAGTGTCCAGTGTCCAAAAGTGTGCGCAGAGATTCAAAATCTCCATTATCCTCTCGTCACTTTGGTCACAGGCAGCTGTGCCATCGAGCGTGTCACATAGCGCTCAGATATCAGTGGGCCTCACACAATCCACAAGTGTCCAGTGTCCAAAAGTGTGCGCAGAGATTCAAAATCTCCATTATCCTCTCGTCACTTTGGTCACAGTTGTGCCATCGAGCCTGTCACATAGCGCTCAGATATCAGTGGGCCTCACACAATCCACAAGTGTCCAGTGTCCAAAAGTGTGCGCAGAGATTCAAAATCTCCATTATCCTCTCGTCACTTTTGTCACAGGCAGCTGTGCCATCGAGCCTGTCACATAGCGCTCAGATATCAGTGGGCCTCACACAATCCACAAGTGTCCAGTGTCCAAAAGTGTGCGCAGAGACTCAAAATCTCCATTATCCTCTTGTCACTTTGGTCACAGGCAGCTGTGCCATCGAGCGTGTCACATAGCGCTCAGATATCAGTGGGCCTCACACAATCCACAAGTGTCCAGTGTCCAAAAGTGTGCGCAGAGATTCAAAATCTCCATTATCCTCCCGTCACTTTGGTCACAGGCAGCTGTGCCATCGAGTGTGTCACATAGCGCTCAGATATCAGTGGGCCTCACACAATCCACAAGTGTCCAGTGTCCAAAAGTGTGCGCAGAGATTCAAAATCTCCATTATCCTCTCGTCACTTTGGTCACAGGCAGCTGTGCCATCGAGCGTGTCACATAGCGCTCAGATATCAGTGGGCCTCACAAAATCCACAAGTGTCCAGTGTCCAAAAGTGTGCGCAGAGATTCAAAATCTACATTATCCTCTCGTCACTTTGGTCACAGGCAGCTGTGCCATCGAGCGTGTCACATAGCGCTCAGATATCAGTGGGCCTCACACAATCCACAAGTGTCCAGTGTCCAAAAGTGTGCGCAGAGATTCAAAATCTCCATTATCCTCTCGTCACTTTGGTCACAGGCAGCTGTGCCATCGAGCCTGTCACATAGCGCTCAGATATCAGTGGGCCTCACACAATCCACAAGTGTCCAGTGTCCAAAAGTGTGCGCAGAGATTCAAAATCTCCATATCCTCTCGTCACTTTGGTCACAGGCAGCTGTGCCATCGAGCGTGTCACATAGCGCTCAGATATCAGTGGGCCTCACACAATCCACAAGTGTCCAGTGTCCAAAAGTGTGCGCAGATATTCAAAATCTCCATTATCCTCTCGTCACTTTGGTCACAGCTGTGCCATCGAGCCTGTCACATAGCGCTCAGATATCAGTGGGCCTCACACAATCCACAAGTGTCCAGTGTCCAAAAGTGTGCGCAGAGATTCAAAATCTCCATTATCCTCCCGTCACTTTGGTCACAGGCAGCTGTGCCATCGAGTGTGTCACATAGCGCTCAGATATCAGTGGGCCTCACACAATCCACAAGTGTCCAGTGTCCAAAAGTGTGCGCAGAGATTCAAAATCTCCATTATCCTCTCGTCACTTTGGTCACAGGCAGCTGTGCCATCGAGCGTGTCACATAGCGCTCAGATATCAGTGGGCCTCACAAAATCCACAAGTGTCCAGTGTCCAAAAGTGTGCGCAGAGATTCAAAATCTACATTATCCTCTCGTCACTTTGGTCACAGGCAGCTGTGCCATCGAGCGTGTCACATAGCGCTCAGATATCAGTGGGCCTCACACAATCCACAAGTGTCCAGTGTCCAAAAGTGTGCGCAGAGATTCAAAATCTCCATTATCCTCTCGTCACTTTGGTCACAGGCAGCTGTGCCATCGAGCCTGTCACATAGCGCTCAGATATCAGTGGGCCTCACACAATCCACAAGTGTCCAGTGTCCAAAAGTGTGCGCAGAGATTCAAAATCTCCATATCCTCTCGTCACTTTGGTCACAGGCAGCTGTGCCATCGAGCGTGTCACATAGCGCTCAGATATCAGTGGGCCTCACACAATCCACAAGTGTCCAGTGTCCAAAAGTGTGCGCAGATATTCAAAATCTCCATTATCCTCTCGTCACTTTGGTCACAGCTGTGCCATCGAGCCTGTCACATAGCGCTCAGATATCAGTGGGCCTCACACAATCCACAAGTGTCCAGTGTCCAAAAGTGTGCGCAGAGATTCAAAATCTCCATTATCCTCTCGTCACTTTGGTCACAGGCAGCTGTGCCATCGAGCGTGTCACATAGCGCTCAGATATCAGTGGGCCTCACACAATCCACAAGTGTCCAGTGTCCAAAAGTGTGCGCAGAGATTCAAAATCTACATTATCCTCTCGTCACTTTGGTCACAGGCAGCTGTGCCATCGAGCGTGTCACATAGCGCTCAGATATCAGTGGGCCTCACACAATCCACAAGTGTCCAGTGTCCAAAAGTGTGCGCAGAGATTCAAAATCTACATTATCCTCTCGTCACTTTGGTCACAGGCAGCTGTGCCATCGAGCGTGTCACATAGCGCTCAGATATCAGTGGGCCTCACACAATCCACAAGTGTCCAGTGTCCAAAAGTGTGCGCAGAGATTCAAAATCTCCATTATCCTCTCGTCACTTTGGTCACAGGCAGCTGTGCCATCGAGCCTGTCACATAGCGCTCAGATATCAGTGGGCCTCACACAATCCAAAAGTGTCCACTGTCCACAAGTGTGTGCAGAAATTCTAAATCTCCCCTGTCCTATAGACACCTTGTACCTTGTTTTACATTACTATATAGTTTGTTGGATTTTGTCTACATTTCTACCAAAAATGAGGAAGGCTGGTGGAAGAGGCCGTGGAATTGGGCGGGGGTTGGCAGCTGGTAATGATGGTGTTGGTGGTGGATCTGATGGTAGTGGCAAGAGCAAAATAGGACCCAATGCAGGACGTGCTGACCCTTCGTCATCGTCTGGCTACATAAGGCCTCGAACGCTTACTTTTCTAGGAGTTGGCAAACCGCTTTTAAAGGCAGAGCATCAGGAAAAAGTTTTGTCTTACATTGCTGACTCAGCCTCCAGCTCTATCGCCACCTCTTCTTCAGTTGTAAAAAGTTAAAGCACTGAGTCGTCATTGGAGGCTCATGTTCATGAACCACACCTTTCCTTGTGTCCTTCACCCCAACCAAGATTGAAGGATGACGCAGGCCATACTACTGATTACTCCATGGAGCTGTTTTCACATACCATGCCTGGATTATCAAGTGAAATGGTGAATTACCCAGGCCAAGATGAATCTGACATGGAGTGCACTGATGCACAGCCGCTGATGGATGATTCTGCTGGTACATTCACTCAGAGCACTACATTGTCCTCGCAGTGTACAGAGCCAGATTTTGACCTTGATGAGACTCAGGTGCCCCTTCCCGCACACTATACCACCATACACGGTGACACAGAGAAAGGTGCACATGACATAGAAGAGGAGGTGATGGATGACCCAGTTGTTGACCCAGATTGGCATCCATTGGGGGAAGAGGGTGCTGCTTCCAATATCTCAGATGAGGAGCATCCACAGCAGACATCGACATCGCAACAGCTGTTATCTGGCAGGCCCGGAGCACTCCAAAGACAGGTTCCAAACATCAAAAGAGTTGCTGGACAGCTTGTCCAGAGGGTCAAAAGATCACAGCGTGCTAGGCCGCAAAATGTCTGCCAAAGTAGGAAGAGTGCAGTGTGGCACTTTTTTGAACAAAATCCTCATGATCAGGCCAAGGTTATCTGTAAGAAGTGCGCAAAGACCTTTAGCCGAGGGAAAAATCTGAAAAATTTGAATACCAGTTGCATGCTTAGACATTTAACCAGCATGCACTTGCAAGCGTGGACACAACACCAAACCTCAAGTGCCACATGTGCAACTGATCACAACGAAGGTAGTCAGCAACGCTACATTGTTTCCCCCACTGTAAGCCCACCGGTTAGCACAGCAGCAAATGTTGAGGTGTCGTTGCAAGACCACAGCAGTCAGGGAATCCCACTGTTATATCAACGAAAGACTGATTCTAGGCCATCAGAAAGAACACCAACTCCATCACCATCATCAACCCTCTCTCAGTCCACCCTGTCCACCGCTACTTCCACCATATGCAGCTCTCAAGTCCAGCTCACCCTCCCAGACACTATGAGTAGGTCAAGAAAGTACTCAGTCTCTCATCCGCGTACACTGGGTTTGAACGCCCACATTGCCAAACTAATCTCGTTTGAGATGATGCCCTTTCGGTTGGTGGAAAGCACAGCTTTCCGCGAACTCATGGCCTATGCAGTACCACGCTATGATCTACCCAGTCGCCACTTCTTCTCTCGCAAAGCCATCCCAGCCCTCCACCATCATGTGAAAGACCACATTGTCCATGCACTCAAGCAGTCAGTGAGCGGAAAGGTGCACCTCACAACTGATGCATGGTCCAGTCGGCATGGCCAGGGCCGTTACGTGTCCATCACTGCGCACTGGGTTAATGTGGTGGATGCAGGGTCCACAGGGGACAGCGGTGGTGGGACAGTGCTGTCTAGCCCACGGTATAGGAAACAGTTGGCTGTAGGCGTTCGACACTCCTCCTCCTCCTCCTCCTCCAGAAGCAAAAGCTCGTCCACAGAGCGCAGTCGTACGAGCACTCCATCTGCAGCTGCCACTGTTGCACACGATGTGTCCCCCTATCGAGCAGCTAGTGGAAAGCGTCAGCAGGCTGTGTTGCAGATGATGTGTTTGGGCGACAGACACACCGCCGAGGTGCTGGCCGAGTACTTGAAGCGACAAACTGAGTCATGGCTGGGCAGTGTACATCTTGAGGCAGGCAAGGTAGTTAGTGATAACGGCCGTAATTTTGTGGCAGCCATAGCCCTTTCAAAACTCAGCCACATACCTTGCTTGGCTCACACCTTGAACCTGGTGGTGCAGTGCTTCCTCAAAAATTATCCGGAGTTAACAGCCCTGCTCCAGAAGGTGCAAAGACTGTGCGCGCACATCCGCCGGTCGCCTGTACACTCCGGTCGTATGCAGAAGCTGCAGCGATTGCTCCACCTTCCCAACCACCGCCTCATTATCGACATTGCAACAAGGTGGAACTCCACCCTGCACATGGTGGAGCGGCTGTGCGAGCAAAGGCAGGCCATAATGCATTTGTGGGAGGATACACGGCCAGGCACTTTGAGAGCAGACATGGAGTTGACAGGCGTGCAGTGGTCGAAGCTGAAAGACCTTTGTAAAGTCCTTCAGTGTTTTGAGGAATGCACACGGCTGGTAAGCGCAGACGACGCCATCCTAAGCATGAGCATCCCACTTATGCGTCTGCTCATGCAAACTTTGACGCACCTTAAGGAGCAGGCGTCTGCAGCCAATGTTGATGAGGAGGAAGAGGAGGAGGGAATCCTTGATGACATTCAGCCATTGTCTGCTCAGGGACCTCTCCTGGATGAGGTGGAGGAAGAAGAGGAGGAGGAGGAGGATGATGGGGATGATTACTTAGGGGAGGAGGATGCATCTCGTGGGGCAAGTGAAAATGTTGGCGTGGCAAGGTCTGGTACAGGGTTTGTGCGTGACTGGAGGGATGTGGATTTGCCAGAAAGTGCTCCTCCACCCAGCACTCGCAGTGCATCATTGACACCGGGAACATTGGCCCACATGTCAGATTATGCCTTGCGGATCCTAAAAAGGGACCCCCGCATTGCCAAAATGATGAATGATGACGACTACTGGTTGGCCAGCATCCTGGATCCACGCTATAAAGGCAAATTACAAAACATCATGCCACAGGAGAACCTTGACCTAATATTGGCTAATAAACAAGCAACTCTGGTAAATCGGTTGCTTGAGGCATTCCCAGCACACAGCAGCGGTGATGGTTCTCACACGAGCCGTACGGGCCGGGGGCAGCTTGGCAGAGGTGTTCGTGGTGCACACAGCAGAAGTGGCGTTGGAGACAGGGGTTTCATGACAATGTTGTGGACTGATTTTTCAAATACCGCTCACACAACTGGTAATACTGCATCGATGGAAAGTGACAGGAGACAGCAGTTGTCAACTATGGTTACAAACTACTTTTCCTCCCATATCGATGTTCTCCCACACAGGTCATTCCCCTTTGACTATTGGGCCGCTAAACTGGACACCTGGCCTGAATTGGCCCAATATGCCTTACAGGAGCTCGCTTGCCCAGCTGCAAGTGTGCTATCGGAAAGAGTCTTCAGTGCAGCTGGATCAATCCTGACAGAAAAAAGGACCCGTTTGTCAACCCAAAATGTGGATGATCTAACCTTCATTAAAATGAACCACGCATGGGTTTCCAAGGATTTTGTCCCACCTTCCCCTGATGACACATAGGGTGACAGAAAAATGGCTTGCTTTGGTCCACCTCTTCCTGGTACTTCACCTATTTCGCCTTTTGCATCAGCTGAATGTCCAACATCAACATATGCCACTTTCTAAAACTCCCTAACTGTGCTGCCTCCCCCCCCATGGCCGGGGTCACCACCTACCGCACGACACCATGCGAGTGCCGTTGCCCTGGACAGGTGGGTAGGCCGACTCTTGGGCACGGGCACTGGCACAGGGTCCCTCATAGTGCAATCAAGTGTCTCTGACGGTGGTGGTGCACACCCGCCGTCAGACACACCGCTGTACTATGAGGGGCCCAGTGCCAGTACCGACGCCCACGAGTGGGCCCCCCTTGCTTGGGCAGGGCCCCAGCATTTGCAATCTTTACCTCTCCCTGCTCCTCCGCTGTGTAATCTGGGCCGTCAAATCCATACTGTGCCTGACACCGTCTGAGCCTGCCTCCTGAGACATATATTTTGAATATGTACGCTAACCATACATGTTATCCGGGGATACGGTACCCTTTCTAACCTTTGTGCAATCACGTGCAATCCATACTGTGCCTGACACCGTCTGAGCCTGCCTCATGAGACATATATTTTGAATGTGTACGCTATCCATACATGTTATCCAGGGATACGGTACCCTTTCTAACCTTTGTGCAATCACGTGCAATCCATACTGGGCCTGACACCGTCTGAGCCTGCCTCCTGAGACATATATTTTGAATGTGTACGCTATCCATACATGTTATCCAGGGATACGGTACCCTTTCTAACCTTTGTGCAATCACGTGCAATCCATACTGGGCCTAACACCGTCTGAGCCTGCCTCCTGAGACATATATTTTGAATGTGTACGCTATCCATACATGTTATCCAGGGATACGGTACCCTTTCTAACCTTTGTGCAATCACGTGCAATCCATACTGGGCGTGAGAACGGCTGGCGAGCTGTTAAGCAAGCTACAGCACCTGTCCAGACAAGTACAGGGATTCCCTAGCGAGGAGACTTATTTGATTGTTTTCAATGTTGGGACAGCAATTTTTGGGGAGCACTATACTCTGGAGAATGATAGATGGGGCCCACCATACACTGGAACATTCCAAAGGTGGACATCAGACACTGGAGCAGCATTTACAGGGCCCATTATACACTAGAGCATTAGAAATGGGGCCCATTATGTTTGGAGCATTATTTGGGCCCATAAGACAGTGGAGCTTCATCCATGGGGACCAACATATACTGTAGCATTATGTGGAGCTCATCATATACTGTTTCAAACATTATATGGGACCAATGATTCTGTATGGAGAAATAGATGGGCCTCGTCATGAGATGTAAAAAGTGAGGTATTTTTCATTGTACTATACCGCTATTTATCTGCCGTATCGGAGCATGATGAGTTGTGGTATGTGTTAAAGGGGCGCTCTTTCGCCCAGGGCACATGAAAACCTGCAGCCAGCCCTCCCCCCCCACAACTTTAGCCAAATAACCCCCATTTTTCAGTGCGCAACTTGTATTATGAAGTTAATTAAGGTTGACAAGCTTAAGTAAGAAGAATTGATGCTTTTGGCATTCAAATGCGCACTGTAGGTGTGTTTCCTGTCCTCCTCTCACTGCCGACTTTTCTTCCCCATTGACTTACATTGGGTTTCGTGATGACCCCGACTTTTCCCTATAATCGGACGATCTTGCTCGACCAGACTTTTGGAAAAGTCGGGTTTCACAAAACGAAACGCGACCCTAAAAAACCAAAAGTCGCTCAACTCTAGTTGTGACCAATGCCTTCCTGCTTCCAAAGCAGAGCTTGTTTAAGCTACGGTGAGTTACAAATTCTCACTAGCCCTCCCACACTGCTTCCAGGAATCCTGGGCTTCCACATTCTGAGGGCTCAGGAAAGATGTAATTTTTGGCAATTACAGGCAGATTGCCTCATTCTCGCCTTCTGCTTCAAGAAACAAACATCAATCCATTGCTGTGAGAAGCAAGGCTTTTTTTCCACACTGGGAGAAGCTAAGACTGTCATTTGCATACCAAGGATTAAGTCTCCTGAGAGACCAACAAAAATTGCCAAAGCTGACTGTAATTCAAGTAATCATGGCGAGGTACTGGGAAAAGTTTTCAATTAGCAATAATCACGCCTCGGTTAAACCTCATGGGCTACAACATTGCCACTGCGCAAAGTTGAAAGAACTGTTGTGACCAAGGCCTTCCAGCTTCCAAAGCAGAGCTTGTTTAAGCTATGGTGAGTTCCAAATCCTCACTAGCCCTCCCTCACTGCTTCCAGGCATCCTGGGCTTCCGCATTCTAAGGGCTCAGTTAAGATGTAATTTTTGGCAATTACAGGTAGATCGCCTCACTCTCTTCTTCTGCTCCTGGCAACAAACACCAACCCATTGCTTTGGGAAGCAATGCTTCTCTTCCACACTGGGAGGAGCTAAGACAGTCATTTGCATACAATGGATTAAGTCTCCTGAGAGACCAACAAAAATTGCCAAAGCTGACTGTATTTCAAGTCATCATGGCAGGGTACAGGGAAAAGTTTTCAATTACCAATAATCACGCCTCAGTTAAACCTCATTGGGCTACAATAATGCCACTGCGCAAAGATGAACCAACTGAGGTGATCAAGGGCTTCCCACCTCCAAGGCAGAACTTGTTTAAGCCATGTTGAGTTCCAAATCACCACTAGCCCTCCCACGCTGCTTCCAGGCATCCTGGGCTTCCACATGCTAAGGGCTCAGGAAAAACAATTTTTGGCAATTACAGGCAGATTGCTTCACTCTCTCCTTCTGCTCCAGGAAACAAACATCAATTCACTGCTGTGAGAAGCAAGGCTTTTCTTCCAGGCTGGCAGGAGCTAAGACTGTCATTTGCATACCATGGATTAAGTCTCCTGAGAGACCAACAAAAATTGCCAAAGCTGACTGTATTCCAAGTCATTATGGTGGGGTATTGGGAAAAGTTTTCAATTAGCAATTATCTCGCCTTGGTTAAACCTCATGGGCAATGATATTGCCACAGCGCAAAGATGAAAGAACAGAAGTGACCAAGGGCTTCCCGCTTCCAAGGCAGAACATTTTAAGCCATGGTGAGTTCCAAATCACCACTAGCCCTCCACGCTGCTTCCAGGCATCCTTGGCTTCCACATTCTAAGGGTTCAGTTAAGATGTAATTTTTGGCAATTACAGGCAAATTGCCTCACTCTCGCCTTCTGCTCCAAGAAACAAACATCAATCCATTGCTGTGAGAAGCAAGGCTTTTCTTCCACACTGCGAGGACCTAAGACTGTCATTTGCATACCATAGATTAAGTCTCCTGAGAGACCAACAAAAATTGCCAAAGCTGACTGTATTTCAAGTCGTCATGGGGCGGGGTATTGGGAAAAGTTTTCAATTAGCAATAATCACGGCTCGGTTAAACCTCATAGGCTACGATATTGCCACTGCGCAAAGTTGAAAGAACTGTTGTGACCAATGCCTTCCTGCTTCCAAAGCAGAGCTTGTTTAAGCTACGGTGAGTTACAAATTCTCACTAGCTCTCCCACACTGCTTCCAGGCATCCTGAGCTTCCACATTCTAAGGGCTCAGTTGAGATGAAATTTTTGGCAATTACAGGCAGATTGCCTTACTCTCTCCTTCTACTCCAGGCAACAAACATCAATCCATTGCTGTGAGAAGCAAGGCTTTTCTTCCATGCTGGGAGGAGCTAAGACTCTGTTATTTGCATACAATGGATTAAGTCTCCTGAGAGACCAACAAAAATTGCCAAAGCTGACTGTATTTCAAGTCATCTTGGCGGGCTATTGGGAAAAGTTTTCAATTAGCAATAATCACGCCTCGGTTAAACCTCATGGGCTACGATATTGCCACAGCGCAAAGATGAAAGAACAGAAGTGACAAAGGGCTTCCCGCTTCCAAGGCAGAACTTTTTAAGCCATGGTGAGTTCCAAATCACCACTAGCCCTCCACACTGCTTCCAGGCATCCTTGGCTTCCACATTCTAAGGGCTCAGTTAAGATGTAATTTTTGGCAATTACAAGCAGATTGCCTCACTCGCGCCTTGTGCTCCAAGAAACAAACATCAATCCATTGCTGTGAGAAGCAAGGCTTTTCTTCCACACTGGGAGAAGCTAAGACTGTCATTTGCATACCATGGATTAAGTCTCCTGAGAGACCAACAAAAATTGCCAAAGCTGACTGCATTTCAAGTCAACAAGGCGGGGTATTGGGAAAAGTTTTCAATTAGCAATAATCACGCCTCAATTAAACCTCATAGGCTAAAATATTGCCACTGCGCAAAGTTGAAAGCACTGTTGTGACCAAGGCCTTCCAGCTTCCAAAGCAGAGCTTGTTTAAGCTATGGTGAGTTCCAAATCCTCACTAGCCCTCCCACACTGCTTCCAGGCATCCTGGGCTTCGGCATTCTAAGGGCTCAGTTAAGATGTAATTTTTGGCAATTACAGGTAGATCGCCTCACTCTCTTCTTCTGCTCCAGGCAACAAACACCAACCCATTGCTTTGGGAAGCAAGGCTTCTCTTCCACACTGGGAGGAGCTAAGACAGTCATTTGCATACAATGGATTAAGTCTCCTGAGAGACCAACAAAAATTGCCAAAGCTGACTGTATTTCAAGTCATCATGATTATGATTATGATTTAATAACAGCTAAATCGAAAGGTCATTGCTCCCTGCTGATTCTCCTGGATCTCTCTGCCGCATTTGACACTGTGGATCACCAGCTCCTCCTCACTATGCTCCGCTCTATAGGCCTCAAGGACACAGCCCTCTCCTGGTTCTCCTCCTACCTCTCTGACCGCTCCTTCACTGTATTTTTTTCCGGCTCCTCTTCCTCTTCTCGTCCCCTTACTATCGGGGTCCCGCAGGGCTCAGTCCTAGGCCCCCTCCTCTTCTCTTTATACACTGCCCCTATTGGACAAACAATCAGCAGATTTGGGTTCCAGTATCATCTCTATGCTGATGACACCCAATTATACACTTCTTCCCCTGACATCACCCCTACCCTAATTCAAAATACCAAGGATTGTCTGTCTGCTGTCTCTAGCATCATGTCCTCCCTCTATCTGAAACTAAATCTCTCTAAAACTGAACTTCTTGTGTTTCTCCCCTCTACTAACCTCACTCTACCTAACATCGAAATAACCCTGGAGGGTTCAACCATAACTCCCAAGCAGCATGCCCGCTGTCTTGGGGTCATATTCGACACTGAACTTTCCTTTACTCCGTTCATCCGATCACTCAGTCGCTCTTGTCACCTGCATCTTAAAAACATCTCCAGAATCCGACCTTTTCTCACCTTTGAAACTGATAATACTCTTACTGTCGCTCTTATTCATTCTCGTCTGGACTACTGCAACTCTCTTCTGATCGGTCTCCCTCTTACCAAACTTTCTCCTCTCCAATCCATCTTGAATGCGTCAGCCAGGGTCATATTTCTGTCCAGCCGCTTCACCGATGCCTCCATCTTGTGCCAGTCATTACACTGGCTACCTGTTCGCTACAGGGTCCAGTATAAACTCATCTCTCTCACCCACAAAGCTCTCCACTGTTCTGCACCGCCTTATATCTCCTCTCTCATCTCTGTCTATCGCCCTACACGTCCCCTCCGTTCTACAAATGACCTAAAATAAAATAAAATACTCATAAACACACTCAGACAGGAGGACATATTCCTGGCATAATAAATTACACCTAGATGCCTCCACTGAAGTGTTGGACCTAAATATAGATCAGTCGCTACTAGCAACTATGAAAAAGGGGGGGAGTGGAAACCACTCAGAAACGACCACAGATCCGATATAGAAAAATATATATCTTTATTGGGACATACAAACAGATCCTGAACAAAACAGTGCTAAGCGCACAGATTAAATCCACGCACCATGGAAAATACCGCAGGCCTCCCTAGAGCATACAGATAATACAGTCCAATAAGGACATAAAGCTCTCCTCACCAAATCGTATATACCATAGGGGCACTCTATTCCCTCTAACTGATTCATAGGTCAACCAGTCCTAATAATATAATATATACACATATCTATATAAAGTAAATAGATGAATATAAGCAAAACATATATGTGTATATACATAAACGCTAAATAGGGCAATAATGTAACAAGAACATATTGTCAAAAAGGCCGCTATAATGACGGCTAAAGGATACCATCAGCATATAACACCAAATGGTGATGTAACATCCTCATTATGATCATTACATAAATTGTAAAAAAGCCTTAGCTGGGAAATACAAAAAACGTTTGAGAGAAAATCTCTCACACCCTCACCCTCTATAACCATTGTGTGGTGACGATTGCTACCATGTTCAAAAATAAAGGCAGCAAAAAAAACGGTAATTATTACCAAAATGAATGATGGTGAGAGAGGAGTCTCAGGGGAGACCATGCGTGTACCCCGACGCGCGTTTCGGAAGCTCGTCCTTCGTCAGGGGGCGTAACAAACAGCAGAGCCAGGACGCTAAAAAAGGGCCGTGACCGGAAATGAGGAGGCGTCAACCGGAAATGACGCATCCGTCGTTATGGAAACCAGGGACGCGACGCGGCGCCGGCATCACCAGCACGTACCCGGCGTCAAGGTCGCCATGGCAACATACCGGAGGAGACGCCAGAAGCCGCGTCGCGGCCCCAGGCCACAACGCGCATGCGTACAGGTCAATCATCCTCCCCATTTGGCCGTACATGGATTCAATACAAAAGAATAGAACAAAACATAAAAAAATGAATGAAAAAATAGAAAAATAGAATAATCACATACCATGGGCACAATTAATAGCATAGAACATGAGAAACACCATTACATATTAATATGAAGTCTAGAACATATTATCCAATAACATCGGGGAAAGTCCTGATATACAAATTTGGACACAGACATCTCACGCATTACAGCATGAGTATACCTTAGGTACTATAGACATTAACACCGGTAATACCACAGACCATATACAGATTATCATATGATATATATATCCAAACTCATTCGTTCATAACACATTGAATAGCACATAAGACGAATTGTTCCATGGATTGTAGATATCGCACAGTGAGTAATGCATGATAAATAGTCGTGTCCACACAGATAAACAACTTAAGATCCAATGGTTCACCCGATATGACTCCACGATGTATAGTCTTGATATGATGGTATAGATGTCCCATACTGTATTGGACAAATGTCCAGACTTCAAATTCAGCTAAGAATGTTCTCCAATACATGACCCAATGCTGGAGTGAATATTAAATACGTGGCCTAAAGTAAAGATGTATTTGAAAAAATGATAAGTAAAACATCAATAAAAACACAAATTAAAAACAACCACGTACACGTGGAAGCAATTCAATGCACTTAACAGTACAGCCAGGAGGTGATCATAGAAACGATGTAAAATTCAAGGATTCATTAAGCCCATTAGGCTGGACCGTATTTAGGGTCCATATCCATCTTGCCTCAATTTGAGCCAAGCGTTGTGAAACTCTACCTCCCCTGATACCGGGATCCAATAAATCAATCCCTCTAACTCTGAGGGTCCTACCATCACACTGGTGATATAATTTAAAGTGCCTAGGTATAGTCTTAAGCACTGATATATCATTTTCACCTGCCGCAGCCTGTATACCTAAGACGTGCTCCCTGACCCTGACCTTTAACTGGCGTGTGGTCAATCCTACATAGATCAGGGAGCACGGGCAGGTGGCATAATATATCACATATTTTGATAGGCAGGTAATCCTCTTTTTGATTTTGTACACTTTAGAGCCAGATGAATCCGTGAAGGTCTCGCTTCGATCAATGTTAACACAAGCCACACATTGACCACACGAGAAACACCCATACCGTTGGGCACCACCACGCAAAAATGTCAATGGTGGATTAGTCTCATAATGACTTTTGATTAAATGCCCTCGTAGGTTTTTCGCCCTTCTATACGCTATTCTTGGTTTGTTTGATAATATCTTGGCTATTATGGGATCAGTTAACAGAATAGGCCAAGACTTCTCCAAGATCTTACTTACTCTATCCGATTGAGAATGAAAAGTAGTTATAAATCTTAATTGATCCAATTTAGATGTAATGTCCTCGTTCTTATACAATAAGGCATTACGTGTACTATGTTTTGCACGATTATACGCTTTTTTAATAGATCTATGGCTATAGCCCCTTTCTCTAAAACGCTGTATTAGATCATCAGCCTGTTGTTCATAGTCAGAATCAGTCGAACAAATACGCCTTAGACGAAGGAATTGTCCTATCGGCACTGCACTAATCATATAGTTAGGATGAGAGGAGGAGGCATGCAACAGAGAATTCGTGGAGGTTGGCTTTCTAAAAATATTTGTCTGGATCATATCTCTGCCATCCCTCCTCAAAGTAACATCCAAAAATTCAATCTTGTTCACATCGTGAACAAAGGTAAGCCTGATGTTCAATGTGTTATCATTCAACTGCTGAAAAAATTGCTCCAATAAACATTCAGAACCCTGCCAGATCAAAAACACGTCATCTATGTACCACGTCCAAGACAGGAGGCGGTCCACAGATGCGTGCAGATCCGACTGGAAGAGGTCCCTCTCCCACAGGCCCAGGAACAGATTTGCATAAGAGGGCGCATAGGCCGCTCCCATGGCTGTCCCCTGGGTCTGCAGGAAAAAGGACCCCTTAAAAGTGAAAAAATTGTGCGTTAACGCAAATTCCAGAATCTCTAAAATGAATCGTTTAAGACCCGTCGGCAAACTAGAAGTACCTAGAAAAAATTCCACTGCTCTTAAACCATCGGCATGTCGGATACTAGTATACAGTGACTCTACGTCAGCCGTCACCAGTATCGCATCTCTATCCAGAGAAAGCCCATCAACCTTCCTCAATAACTGGTTAGTATCTTTAAGAAAAGATGGCAAAACCTCCACAAATGGTTGTAATACTGAGTCAATCCACCGGCCTACATGTTCAAGATAGTTGCCCCGGCCTGAAACTATCGGCCTACCTGGTGGACATTGTATATCCTTATGGATTTTAGGGAGCAAATAAAACGTCGCTACTGTAGGCTCATTAACCACTAAGGCCGATCCCAACTCCCTCGTGATAATTTCTGCCTCAATGGCTCTAGATATGATCCCTCTGAGTTGGGTATCAAAGGCGGACAAGGGGTTAAACGTGAGTTTTTTATAACAAGTGTTATTCAATAACTGGCGAAATGCCTCCTTTTCATACATAGAATTCGGCCATATCACTATGTTACCCCCCTTGTCCGCCGGTTTGATCACCACATCAGAGAGACCACGTAGATGTTTAAGCCTAGCACGCTCTTCTCTATTCAAATTATCATTGCGGATAAAACGTGGCATCGCCGATAGTTCTTTAGACACCACTTTAACAAATAGGTCTATTGGACCGCAATTGGACAGTGGGGGAAACCGTCTAGAACGTGGCCTAATCGAAGGAGGTATCTTACCTCCTTCAATTGTGGTATGCTCCTCAGACAACTCCTCCAAAATTCTTAGCGCAGTCTGTTCATCTTCTGTAGGAAAAAGTTTATGTGTATCATTATTAAAGAAAAAACGTTTAAATAACAAGGAACGTGCAAAGACTATGGAAAAAATATCCGGACCAGAGGATGGGGAAAATGATAAACCCTTATACAATAATGAACAATCAAGGTCCGATAGTGTATGTTGGCTTAGATTAATTACCTTGTTCGCATCATAGTCCTTCTCACGGAACCGAGTCCTGTAGCGCTTATAGGGATGATAATCATGATTCCTAACCCGTTTATTGTTACTTCCTGATCGAGTTGTCATTGAGGAAGCTGATGTGTCTGATTGACTACTCAATGAAGATATGGACTGATTAGAGACAGCCCGTACCATCTGGCGCCCATTCATGGGTGCTTTTCTCCAATGGTATACGCCATTGGACTGATAATCCTTTGTATCTCGATTAATTTTGGAAGTCTGTGAATCACTGATTTTTTTGACTGCATTATCAATCGTCTTTTCCAATTCATTCTCAAATACCTTGATACGATCTTCTGACCCATTTCCACGTAACTCGGACAAGGTAGAATCAATTTTTTTGTCCAACTCATTAATCAGCCTCGTATTCAGCCCAATTAATAACTGCATCAGACTCCCAGAGCAAATGTTGCATGCCTCCTCCCACTCATTTATAAAAGACTGATCCTCAACCACAAATGTAGGTGTTACTCTTATCCTAAGGCCTCTAGGAATCATTTTACGTGCAATATACTTCTGTAAAAATGCACGGCTCCACCAAATCCTGGTACGTCGTAAAAGTAGAGTCTGTACTGAATCACAAAGACTTTCGAATCCATGATCACCAACCGGCTGACTGCAAGCACCATCACTGCCAAAGACCTGGTCTACCTGTCCCAGCCAGGTAATTTCTCTGGCCTTGTAGTCCATCCTTGTACGAGTAACACCTGTGCAAAACACAGAAAAATATGCATAAAATAAAATACTCATAAACACACTCAGACAGGAGGACATATTCCTGGCATAATAAATTACACCTAGATGCCTCCACTGAAGTGTTGGACCTAAATATAGATCAGTCGCTACTAGCAACTATGAAAAAGGGGGGGAGTGGAAACCACTCAGAAACGACCACAGATCCGATATAGAAAAATATATATCTTTATTGGGACATACAAACAGATCCTGAACAAAACAGTGCTAAGCGCACAGATTAAATCCACGCACCATGGAAAATACCGCAGGCCTCCCTAGAGCATACAGATAATACAGTCCAATAAGGACATAAAGCTCTCCTCACCAAATCGTATATACCATAGGGGCACTCTATTCCCTCTAACTGATTCATAGGTCAACCAGTCCTAATAATATAATATATACACATATCTATATAAAGTAAATAGATGAATATAAGCAAAACATATATGTGTATATACATAAACGCTAAATAGGGCAATAATGTAACAAGAACATATTGTCAAAAAGGCCGCTATAATGACGGCTAAAGGATACCATCAGCATATAACACCAAATGGTGATGTAACATCCTCATTATGATCATTACATAAATTGTAAAAAAGCCTTAGCAGGGAAATACAAAAAACGTTTGAGAGAAAATCTCTCACACCCTCACCCTCTATAACCATTGTGTGGTGACTAGAGTTGAGCGATACCGTCCGATACTTCAAAGTATCGTATCGGATGGTATCGGCCGATCTTTAAAAAAAGTATCGGTATCGCCGA
The DNA here is from genome assembly GCF_039654945.1 of Dendrobates tinctorius. Classification (NCBI taxonomy): domain Eukaryota; kingdom Metazoa; phylum Chordata; class Amphibia; order Anura; family Dendrobatidae; genus Dendrobates; species Dendrobates tinctorius. The sequence continues at coordinate 8,271,522 of NW_027361912.1, forward strand.
TTCCGATACCGGAAGTCCCATTCAAGTCTATGGGACTTCCGGTATCGGAATAAGAAAAACCCTTTCCTGCCCTTGTACAGCCTCTCTGGGGTCTGTACGGGCCTTTCGGGGGGCTGTGCCGGCCTGCCAGGGGGTCTGTGCAGGCTCCGGTGGTCTGTGCCGGCCTGCCGGTGGTCTGTGCAGGCTCCGGGGGGCTGTGCCGGCCTGCCGGGGGGCTGTGCCGGCCTGCCGGGGGGCTGTGCCGGCCTGCCGGGGGGCTGTGCAGGCTCTGGGGGGCTGTGCCGGCCTGCCGGGGGGCTGTGCCGGCCTGCCGGGGGGCTGTGCCGGCCTGCCGGTGGTCTGTGCAGGCTCCGGGGGTCTGTGCAGGCATCGTCCGATGGGACTACAAGTCCCAACGGGCGATGCCTGCTACCATGACAGTGATTGACACATTAGCCAATGATGGGGCAGTAGTAGTCCCATCATCCGGCTAATGTGTTAAATGTAAAAAAAAAAAAAAAAAAAATTACATGCTACATACATACAACATGCATACTACATACATGCTACATTCATACTACATACTACATACATGCTACATTCATACTACATACTACATACATGCTACATTCATACTACATAAATACTACATGCAACATACATACTACATATATACTACATGCATGCTACATACATACTGCATGCTACATACATACCACATATATACTACATACATACTACATGCATGCTACATGCATGCTACATGCTACATACATAACACATATATACTACATGCATGCTACATACATACTACATGCTACATACTACATATATACTACATGCATGCTACATACTACATGCGACATACATACTACATATATACTACATGCATGCTACATACATACTGCATGCTACATGCATGCTACATACATACTACATACATACTACATGCTACATACATACTACATATATACTACATACATACTACATACATACTACATGCATGCTACATGCATGCTACATACATACCACATACATAACACATATATACTACATGCATGCTACATACATACTACATGCTACATACATACCATATACATACTACATGCATGCTACATACATACTACATGCATGCTACATACATACTACATGCTACATACATACTACATATATACTACATGCATGCTACATACATACTACATGCATGCTACATACATACTACATGCTACATACATACTACATATATACTACATGCATGCTACATACTACATGCTACATACATACTACATATATACTACATGCATGCTACATACATACTACATGCATGCTACATACATACTACATGCTACATACATACCACATACATACTACATATATACTACATGCATGCTACATACATACTGCATGCTACATGCATGCTACATACATACTACATACATACTACATGCTACATACATACCACATATATACTACATACATACAATACATTCATACAATACATACATAGACATACAGTACATATAACATAGAGTAACATACTTACCAATACTTGTCACATTGTTCCCCGAAGCCATTGTCTTTTCCGGAATAAATATTAACATAACAAACCACAAAAATACTCACCCACGATCCGAAGCAGTCCACGAGTGTGTCCCACGACGATCTTGGGTAGAGAACTGCAGCATCAGCTGTTGCTGCCGTTCTCTACGGGCTGCAGGAATCCAATGACGGAAGGTAGGTATCCTTCCGCACTGTATTCCTCCGCCACTTAAAAAAAAAAGTCCCTAGTCTCACTTTATGCCATTGCTGTGTGGGAAATTCCCACGCAGCAATGGCATAAAGTGAGACTAGGGACTTTTTTTTTTCTAAGTGGCGGAGGAATACAGTGCGGAAGGATACCTACCTTCCGTCATTGGATTCCTGCAGCCCGTAGAGAACGGCAGCATCATCTGATGCTGCAGTTCTCTACCCAAGATCGTCGTGGGACACACTCGTGGACTGCTTCGGATCGTGGGTGAGTATTTTTGTGGTTTGTTATGTTAATATTTATTCCGGAAAAGACAATGGCTTCGGGGAACAATGTGACAAGTATTGGTAAGTATGTTACTCTATGTTATATGTACTGTATGTCTATGTATGTATTGTATGAATGTATTGTATGTATGTAGTATATATGTGGTATGTATGTAGCATGCATGTAGTATATATGTAGTATGTATGTAGCATGCATGTAGTATATATGTAGCATGTATGTAGTATGTATGTGGTATGTATGTAGCATGTAGTATGTATGTAGCATGCATGTAGTATATATGTAGTATGTATGGAGCATGTAGTATGTATGTAGTATGTATGTAGTATGTATGTGGTATGTATGTAGCATGTAGTATGTATGTAGCATGCATGTAGTATATATGTAGTATGTATGTAGCATGTAGTATGTATGTAGCATGCATGTAGCATGCATGTAGTATGTATGTAGCATGCATGTAGTATGTAGCATGCATGTAGTATGTATGTAGTATGTATGTAGCATGCAGTATGTATGTAGCATGTATGTAGTATGTATGTAGTATATATGTAGTATGTATGTAGTATGTATGTAGCATGCATGTAGTATATATGTAGTATGTATGTAGCATGCATGTAGTATGTATGTAGTATGTATGTAGTATGTATGTAGCATGCATGTAGCATGTATGTAGTATATATGTAGTATGTATGTAGCATGCATGTAGTATGTATGTAGCATGTAGTATGTATGTAGCATGCATGTAGTATGTATGTAGCATGTATGTAGTATGTATGTAGTATATATGTAGTATGTATGTAGCATGTAGTATGTATGTAGCATGCATGTAGTATGTATGTAGTATTTTTTTTTTTTTTTTTTTTTTAACATTTAACACATTAGCCGGATGATGGGACTACTACTGTCCCATCATTGGCTAATGTGTCAATCACTGTCATGGTAGCAGGCATCGCCCGATGGGACTTGTAGTCCCATCGGACGATGCTTGCACAGACCCCCGGACATCAGCACAGCCCCCCGGCAGGCCGGCACAGCCCCCCGGCAGGCCGGTACAGACCCCCACAGGGTGCACAGACCACCGGCAGGCTGGCACAGCCCCCCGGCAGGCCGGTACAGACCCCGGGCAGTCCACACAGCCCCCCGGCAGGCCGGCACAGCCCCCCGGCAGGCCGGCAGAGACCCCCGGAAGGCCCGAAATGACGGCGCATCATGATGCGCACACACCGCGCATCATGATGACGTCAGGCCGTCAATCAACTGAACTTCCGATTCCGATGCCGAATTCCGATATTGAAAAAATATCGGAAGTCGGTATCGGAATTCCGATACAGCAAGTATCGGCCGATACCCGATACTTGCGGTATCGGAATGCTCAACACTAGTGGTGACGATTGCTACCATGTTCAAAAATAAAGGCAGCAAAAAAAAGGTAATTATTACCAAAATGAATGATGGTGAGAGAGGAGTCTCAGGGGAGACCATGCGTGTACCCCGACGCGCGTTTCGGAAGCTCGTCCTTCGTCAGGGGGAGTAACAAACAGCAGAGCCAGGACGCTAAAAAAGGGCCGTGACCGGAAATGAGGAGGCGTCAACCGGAAATGATGCATCCGTCGTTATGGAAACCAGGGACGCGACGCGGCGCCGGCGTCACCAGCACGTACCCGGCGTCAAGGTCGCCATGGCAACATACCGGAGGAGACGCCAGAAGCCGCGTCGCGGCCCCAGGCCACAACGCGCATGCGTACAGGTCAATCATCCTCCCCATTTGGCCGTACATGGATTCAATACAAAAGAATAGAACAAAACATAAAAAAATGAATGAAAAAATAGAAAAATAGAATAATCACATACCATGGGCACAATTAATAGCATAGAACATGAGAAACACCATTACATATTAATATGAAGTCTAGAACATATTATCCAATAACATCGTGGAAAGTCCTGATATACAAATTTGGACACAGACATCTCACGCATTACAGCATGAGTATACCTTAGGTACTATAGACATTAACACTGGTAATACCACAGACCATATACAGATTATCATATGATATATATATCCAAACTCATTCGTTCATAACACATTGAATAGCACATAAGACGAATTGTTCCATGGATTGTAGATATCGCACAGTGAGTAATGCATGATAAATAGTCGTGTCCACACAGATAAACAACTTAAGATCCAATGGTTCACCCGATATGACTCCACGATGTATAGTCTTGATATGATGGTATAGATGTCCCATACTGTATTGGACAAATGTCCAGACTTCAAATTCAGCTAAGAATGTTCTCCAATACATGACCCAATGCTGGAGTGAATATTAAATACGTGGCTCTCCACTGTTCTGCACCGCCTTATATCTCCTCTCTCATCTCTGTCTATCGCCCTACACGTCCCCTCCGTTCTACAAATGACCTAAGACTAACATCCCCCGTAATCCGAACCTCGCACCTCCGTCTCCAAGACTTCTCTCGTGCTGCTCCAGCTCTCTGGAATGCACTTCCCCAGACGATCAGACTGATAGCTAGCCCTGACCTATTCAAGCGCGCTTTGAAAACCCATCTCTTCAAACAAGCCTATCACATCAACTACTCAGCAAGCTAACTTTGCCCTGTTCCCTCCTTCCAAATATTATTCTGAATCTGCACCCTACTATTCATCTGTCTCCACACCCTTCATGCACATGATAACTGCACTTGATACTTGTCTATTGCACTTAAACACATGGGCTGATGACCGGATCATGCAGCTTTATATGAAAATCCCTATTATAATTGCCAGACCTGAATTAACAAGCATTTCTCACCTACTGTGTCCCCCCATTTCCTTGTAGATTGTAAGCTTGCGAGCAGGGACCTCACTCCTAATGTCATTGTTTGAATTGTCTTAACTTGTATTGAATTTATTGTCTGTACATGTCCCCGCTTAATTGTAAAGTGCTGCGGAATATGTTGGCGCTATATAAATAAAAAATTATTATTATTATTATTATTATTATCATGGCAGTTAACAGGGAAAAGTTTTCAATTACCAATAATCACGCCTTAGTTAAACCTCATTGGGCTACGATAATGCCACTGCGCAAAGATGAACCAACTGTGGTGATCAAGGGCTTCCCACTTCCAAGGCAGAACTTGTTTAAGCCATGTTGAGTTCCAAATCACCACTAGCCCTCCCACGCTGCTTCCAGGCATCCTGGGCTTCCTCATGCTAAGGGCTCAGGAAAAACAATTTTTGGCAATTATAGGCAGATTGCCTCACTCTCTCCTTCTGCTCCAGGAAACAAACATCAATCCACTGCTGTGAGAAGCAAGGCTTTTCTTCCACGCTGGCAGGAGCTAAGACTGTCATTTGCATACCATGGATTAAGTCTCCAGAGAGACCAACAAAAATTGCCAAAGCTGACTGTATTTCAAGTCATTATGGCGGGGTATTGGGAAACGTTTTCAATTAGCAATAATCACGCCTCGGTTAAACCTCATGGGCTACGATATTGCCACTGCGCAAAGTTGAAAGAACTGTTGTGACCAAGGCCTTCCCGCTTCCAAAGCAGAGCTTGTTTAAGCCATGGTGAGTTCCAAATCCTCACTAGCCCTCCCACACTGTTTCCAGGCATCCTGGGCTTCGGCATTCTAAGGGCTCAGTTAAGATGTAATTTTTGGCAATTACAGGTAGATCGCCTCACTCTCTTCTTCTGCTCCAGGCAACAAACACCAAACCATTGCTTTGGGAAGCAAGGCTTCTCTTCCACACTGGAAGGAGCTAAGACAGTCATTTGCATACAATGGATTAAGTCTCCTGAGAGACCAAAAAAAATTGCAAAGGTTGACTGTATTTCAAGTCATCATGGCGGGGTATTGGGAAAAGTTTTCAATTACCAATAATCACGCCTCAGTTAAACCTCATTGGGCTACGATAATGCCACTGCGCAAAGATGAACCAACTGTGGTGATCAAGGGCTTCCCACTTCCAAGGCAGAACTTGTTTAAGCCATGGTGAGTTCCAAATCACCACTAGCCCTCCACGCTGCTTCCAGGCATCCTTGGCTTCCACATTCTAAGGGCTCAGTTAAGAAGTAATTTTTAGCAATTACAGGCAGATTGCCTCACTTTCGCCTTCTGCTCCAAGAAACAAACATCAATCCATTGCTGTGAGAAGCAAGGCTTTTCTTCCACACTGAGAGAACCTAAGACTGTCATTTGCATACCACAGATTAAGTCTCCTGAGAGACCAACAAAAATTGCCAAAGCTGACTGTATTTCAAATCATCATGGTGGGGTATTGGGAAAAGTTTTCAATTAGCAATAATCACGCCTTGGTTAAATCTCATGGGCAACGATATTGCCACAGCGCAAAGATAAAAGAACAGAAGTGAAAAAGGGCTTCCCGCTTCCAAGGCAGAACATTTTAAGCCATGGTGAGTTCCAAATCACCACTAGCCCTCCACGCTGCTTCCAGGCATCCACATTCTAAGGGTTCAGTTAAGATGTAATTTTTGGCAATTACAGGCAGATTGCTTCACTTTCGCCTTCTGCTCCAAGAAACAAACATCAATCCACTGCTGTGAGAAGCAAGGCTTTAATTTCACACTGGGAGAAGCTAAGACTTTCATTTACATACCATGGATTAAATCTCCTGAGAGACCAACAAAAATTGCCAAAGGTGACTGTATTTCAAGTCAACATGGCAGGGTATTGGAAAAAGTATTCAATTAGCAATAATCACGCCTCGGTTAAACCTCATGGGCTACGATATTGCCACTGCGCAAAGTTGAAAGAACTGTTGTGACCAAGGCCTTCCCGCTTCCAAAGCAGAGCTTGTTTAAGCTATGGTGAGTTCCAAATCCTCACTAGCCCTCCCACACTGCTTCCAGGCATCCTGGGCTTCCACATTCTGAGGGCTCAGGAAAGATGTAATTTTTGGCAATTACAGGCAGATTGCTTCACTCTCGCCTTATGCTCCAAGAAACAAACATCAATCCATTGCTGTGAGAAGCAAGGCTTTTATTCCACACTGGGAGGACCTAAGACTGTCATTTGCATACCATAGATTAAGTCTCCTGAGAGACCAACAAAAATTGCCAAAGCTGACTGTATTTCAAGTCATCATGGCGGGGTATTGGGAAAAGTTTTCAATTAGCAATAATCACGCCTCGGTTAAACCTCATGGGCTACGATATTGCCACAGTGCAAAGATGAAAGAACAGAAGTGACCAAGGGCTTCCAGCTTCCAAGGCAGAACTTTTTAAGCCATGGTGAGTTCCAAATCACCACTAGCCCTCCACGCTGCTTCCAGGCATCCTAGGCTTCCACATTCTAAGGGCTCAGTTAAGATGTAATTTTTGGCAATTACAGGCAGATTGCCTCACTCTCGCCTTCTGCTCCTAGAAACAAACATCAATCCATTGCTGTGAGAAGCAAGGCTTTTCTTCCACACAGGGAGGACCTAAGACTGTCATTTGCATAGCATAGATTAAGTCTCCTGAGAGACCAACAAAAATTGCGAAATCTGGCTGTATTTCAAGGCAGCATGGCGGGGTATTAGGAAAAGTTTTCAATTAGCAATAATCACACCTCAGTTAAACCTCATGGGCTACGATATTGCCACTGCGCAAAGTTGAAAGAACTGTTGTGACCAAGGCCTTCCCGCTTCCAAAGCAGAGCTTGTTTAAGCTATGGTGAGTTCCAAATCCTCACTAGCCCTCCCACACTGCTTCCAGGCATCCTGGGCTTCGGCATTCTAAGGGCTCAGTTAAGATGTAATTTTTGGCAATTACAGGTAGATCGCTTCACTCTCTTCTTCTGCTCCAGGCAACAAACACCAACCCATTGCTTTGGGAAGCAAGGCTTCTCTTCCACACTGGGAGGAGCTAAGACAGTCATTTGCATACAATGGATTAAATCTCCTGAGAGACCAACAAAAATTGCCAAAGCTTACTGTATTTCAAGTCATCATGGCAGGGTACAGGGAAAAGTTTACAATTACCAATAATCACGCCTCAGTTAAACCTCATGGGCTACGATATTGCCACATCGCAAAGATGAAGGAACAGAAGTGACCAAGGGCTTCCCGCTTCCAAGGCAGAACTTGTTTAAGCCATGGTGAGTTCCAAATCACCACTAGCCCTCCACGCTGCTTCCAGACATCCTGGGCTTCGGCATTCTAAGGGCTCAGTTAAGATGTAATTTTTGGCAATTACAGGTATATCGCCTCACTCTCTTCTTCTGCTCCAGGCAACAAACACCAACCCATTGCTTTGGGAAGTAAGGCTTCTCTTCCACACTGGGAGGAGCTAAGACAGTCATTTGCATACAATGGATTAAGTCTCCTGAGAGACCAAAAAAAATTGCAAAAGCTGACTGTATTTCAAGTCATCATGGCGGGGTATTGGGAAAAGTTTTCAATTACCAATAATCACGCCTCAGTTAAACCTCATTGGGCTACGATAATGCCACTGCGCAAAGATGAACCAACTGTGGTGATCAAGGGCTTCCCACTTCCAAGGCAGAACTTGTTTAAGCCATGTTGAGTTCCAAATCACCACTAGCCCTCCCACGCTGCTTCCAGGCATCCTGGACTTCCTCATGCTAAGGGCTCAGGAAAAACAATTTTTGGCAATTACAGGCAGATTGCCTCGCTCTCTCCTTCTGCTCCAGGAAACAAACATCAATCCACTGCTGTGAGAAGCAAGGCTTTTCTTCCACGCTGGCAGGAGCTAAGACTGTCATTTGCATACCATGGATTAAGTCTCCTGAGAGACCAACAAAAATTGCCCAAGCTGACTGTATTCCAAGTCATTATGGCGGGGTATTGGCAAAAGTTTTCAATTAGCAATAATCACGCCTTGGTTAAACCTCATGGGCAACGATATTGCCACAGCGCAAAGATGAAAGAACAGAAGTGACCAAGGGCTTCCCGCTTCCAAGGCAGAACATTTTAAGCCATGGTGAGTTCCAAATCACCACTAGTCCTCCACGCTGCTTCCAGGCATCCACATTCTAAGGGTTCAGTTAAGATGTAATTTTTGGCAATTACAGGCAGATTGCTTCACTTTCGCCTTCTGCTCCCAGAAACAAACATCAATCCTTTGCTGTGAGAAGCAAGGCTTTTATTCCACACTGTGATAAGCTAAGACTTTCATTTCCATACCATGGATTAAATCTCCTGAGAGACCAACAAAAATTGCCAAAGCTGACTGTATTTCAAGTCAAAAAGGCAGGGTATTGGAAAAAGTATTGAATTAGCAATAATCACGCCTCGGTTAAACCTCATGGGCTACGATATTGCCACTGCACAAAGTTGAAACAACTGTTTTGACCAAGGCCTTCCCGCTTACAAAGCAGAGCTTGTTTAAGCTATGGTGAGTTCCAAATCCTCACTAGCCCTCCCACACTGCTTCCAGGCATCCTGGGCTTCCACATTCTGAGGGCTCAGGAAAGATGTAATTTTTGGCAATTACAGGCAGATTGCTTCACTCTCGCATTATGCTCCAAGAAACAAACATCAATCCATTGCTGTGAGAAGCAAGGCTTTTATTCCACACTGGGAGGACCTAAGACTGTCATTTGCATACCATAGATTAAGTCTCCTGAGAGACCAACAAAAATTGCCAAAGCTGACTGTATTTCAAGTCATCATGGCAGGGTATTGGGAAAAGTTTTCAATTAGCAATAATCACGCCTCGGTTAAACCTCATGGGCTACGATATTGCCATAGTGCAAAGATGAAAGAACAGAAGTGACCAAGGGATTCCCGCTACCAAGGCAGAACTTTTTAAGCCATGGTGAGTTCCAAATCACCACTAGCCCTCCACGCTGCTTCCAGGCATCCTGGGCTTCCACATTCTAAGAGCTCAGTTAAGATGTAATTTTTGGCAATTACAGGCAGATTGCCTCACTCTCGCCTTCTGCTCCAAGAAACAAACATCAATCCATTGCTGTGAGAAGCAAGGCTTTTCTTCCACACAGGGAGGACCTAAGACTGTCATTTGCATACCATAGATTAAGTCTCCTGAGAGAACAACAAAAATTACCAAAGCTGACTGTATTTCAAGTCATAATGGTGGGGTATTAGGAAAAGTTTTCAATTAGCAATAATCACACCTCAATTAAACCTCATGGGCTACGATATTGCCACTGCGCAAAGTTGAAAGAACTGTTGTGACCAAGGCCTTCCCGCTTCCAAAGCAGAGCTTGTTTAAGCTATGGTGAGTTCCAAATCCTCACTAGCCCTCCCACACTGCTTCCAGGCATCCTGGGCTTCGGCATTCTAAGGGCTCAGTTAAGATGTAATTTTTGGCAATTACAGGCAGATTGCCTCACTCTCGCCTTCTGCTCCAGGAAACAAACATCAATCCATTGCTGTGAGAAGCAAGGCTTTTCTTCCATGCTGGGAGGAGCTAATACTGTCATTTGCATACCATGGATTAAGTCTCCTGAGAGACCAACAAAAATTGCCAAAGCTGACTGTATTCCAAGTCATTATGGCGGGGTATTGGGAAAAGTTTTCAATTAGCAATAATCACGCCTTGGTTAAACCTCATGGGCAACGATATTGCCACAGCGCAAAGATGAAAGAACAGAAGTGACGAAGGGCTTCCAGCTTCCAGGGCAGAACATTTTAAGCCATGGTGAGTTACAAATCACCACTAGCACTCCACGCTGCTTCCAAGCATCCTTGGCTTACACATTCTATGGGTTCAGTTAAGATGTAATTTTTGGCAATTACAGGCAGATTGCCTCACTCTCACCTTCTGCTCCAAGAAACAAACATCAATCCATTGCTGTGAGAAGCAAGGCTTTTCTTCCACACTGGGAGGACCTAAGACTGTCATTTACATACCATAGATTAAGTCTCCTGAGCGACCAACAAAAATTGCCAAAGCTGACTGTATTTCAAGTCATCACGGCGGGGTATTGGGAACAGTTTTCAATTAGCAATAATCACGCCTCGGTTAAACCGCATAGGATACGATATTGCCACTGCGCAAAGTTGAAAGAACCGTTGTGACCAATGCCTTCCCTCTTCCAAAGCAGAGCTTGTTTAAGCTATGGTGAGTTACAAATTCTCACTAGCCCTCCCACACTGCTTCCAGGCATTCTGAGCTTCCACATTCTAAGGGCTCAGTTAAGATGAAATTTTTGGCAATTACAGGCAGTTTGCCTCACTCTCTCCTTCTGCTCCAGGCAACAAACATCAATCCATTGCTGTGAGAAGCAAGGCTTTTCTTCCACGCTGGGAGGAGCTAAGACTCTGTTATTTGCATACAATGGATTAAGTCTCCTGAGAGACCAACAAAAATTGCCAGAGCTGACTGTATTTCAAGTCATCATGGCGGGGTATTGGGAAAAGTTATCAATTAGCAATAATCACGCCTCGGTTAAACCTCATAGGCTATGATATTGCCACTGCGCAAAGTTGAAAGAACTGTTGTGACCAATGCCTTCCTGCTTCCAAAGCAGAGCTTGTTTAAGCTATGGTGAGTTACAAATTCTCACTAGCCCTCCCACACTGCTTCCAGGCATTCTGAGCTTCCACATTCTAAGGGCTCAGTTAAGATGAAATTTTTGGCAATTACAGGCAGATTGCCTCACTCTCTCCTTCTGCTCCAGGCAACAAACATCAATCCATTGCTGTGAGAAGCAAGGCTATTCTTCCACGCTGGGAGGAGCTAAGACTCTGTTATTTGCATACCATAGATTAAGTCTCCTGAGAGACCAACAAAAATTGCCAAAGCTGACTGTATTTCAAGTCATCATGGCGGGGTATTGGGAAAAGTTTTCAATTAGCAATAATCACGCCTCAGTTAAACCTCATGGGCTACGATATTGCCACTGCGCAAAGTTGAAAAAACTGTTGTGACCAATGCCTTCCTGCTTTCAAAGCAGAGCTTGTTTAAGCTACGGTGAGTTACAAATTCTCACTAGCCCTCCCACACTGCTTCCAGGCATCCTGGGCTTCCACATTCTTAGGGCTCAGGAAAGATGTAATTTTTGGCAATTACAGGCAGATTGCCTCACTCTCGCCTTCTGCTCCAAGAAACCAACATCAATCCATTGCTATGAGAAGCAAGGCTTTTCTTCCACACTGGGAGAAGCTAAGACTGTCATTTGCATTCCATGAATTAAGACTCCTGAGAGACCAACAAAAATTGCCAAAGCTGACTGTATTCCAAGTCATTATGGCGGGGTATTGGGAAAAGTTTTCAATTAGCAATAATCACGCCTTGGATAAACCTCATGGGCAACAATATTGCCACAGCGCAAAGATGAAAGAACAGAAGTGACCAAGGGCTTCCAGCTTCCAGGGCAGAACATTTTAAGCCATGGTGAGTTACAAATCACCACTAGCACTCCACGCTGCTTCCAGGCATCCTTGGCTTACACATTCTATGGGTTCAGTTAAGATGTAATTTTTGGCAATTACAGGCAGATTGCCTCACTCTCGCCTTCTGCTCCAAGAAACAAACATCAATCCATTGCTGTGAGAAGCAAGGCTTTTCTTCCACACTGGGAGGATCTAAGACTGTCATTTGCATACCATAGATGAAGTCTCCTGAGAGACCAACAAAAATTGCCAAAGCTGACTGTATTTCAAGTCATCATAGCGGGGTACTGGGAAAAGTTATCAATTAGCAATAATCACGCCTCGGTTAAACCTCATGGGCTACGATATTGTCACTGCACAAAGTTGAAAAAACTGTTGTGACCAATGCCTTCCCGCTACCAAATCAGAGCTTGTTTAAGCTACGGTGAGTTACAAATTCTCAATAGCCCTTCCACACTGCTTCCAGGCATCCTGAGCTTCCACATTCTAAGGGCTCAGTTAAGATGAAATTTTTGGCCATTACAGGCAGATTGCCTCACTCTCTCCTTCTGCTCCAAGAAACAAACATCAATCCATTGCTGTGAGAAGCAAGGCTTTTCATCCACACTGGGAGGACCTAAGACTGTCATTTGCATACGATAGATTAAGTCTCCTGAGAGACCAACAAAAATTGCCAAAGCTGACTGTATTTCAAGTCATCATGGCGGGGTATTGGGAAAAGTTTTCAAGTACCAATAATCACGCCTCGGTTAAACCTCATGGGCTACGATATTGTCACTGCACAAAGTTGAAAGAACTGTTGTGACCAATTCCTTCCCGCTTCCAAATCAGAGCTTGTTTAAGCTACGGTGAGTTACAAATTCTCAATAGCCCTTCCACACTGCTTCCAGGCATCCTGAGCTTCCACATTCTAAGGGCTCAGTTAAGATGAAAATTTTGGCCATTACAGGCAGATTGCCTCACTCTGTCCTTCTGCTCCAAGAAACAAACATCAATCCATTGCTGTGAGAAGCAAGGCTTTTCTTCCACACTGGGAGGACCTAAGACTGTCATTTGCATACCATAGATTAAGTCTCCTGAGAGACCAACAAAAATTGCCAAAGCTGACTGTATTTCAAGTCATCATGGCGGGCTATTGGGAAAAGTTTTCAATTAGCAATAATCACGCCTCGGTTAAACCTCATGGGCTACGATATTGCCATAGCGCAAAGATGAAAGAACAGAAGTGACCAAGGGCTTCCCGCTTCCAAGGCAGAACTTTTTAAGCCATGGTGAGTTCCAAATCACCAATAGCCCTCCACGCTGCTTCCAGGCATCCTGGGCTTCCACATTCTAAGGGCTCAGTTAAGATGAAATTTTAGGCAATTACAGGCAGATTGCCTCACTCTCTCCTTCTGCTTCAGGCAACAAACATCAATCCATTGCTGTGAGAAGCTAGGCTTTTCTTCCACGCTGGGAGGAGCTAAGACTCTATTATTTGCATACAATGGATTAAGTCTCCTGAGAGACCAACAAAAATTGCCAAAGCTGACTGTATTTCAAGTCATCATGGTGGGGTATTGGGAAAAGTTTTCAATTAGCAATAATCACGCCTCAGTTAAACCTCATGGGCTACGATATTGCCACTGCGCAAAGTTGAAAGACTTGTGATCAATGCCTTCCTGCTTCCAAAGCAGAGCTTGTTTAAGCTACGGTGTGTTACAAATTCTCACTAGCCCTCCCACACTGCTACCAGGCATCCTGGGCTTCCACATTCTGAGGGCTCAGGAAAGATGTAATTTTTGGCAATTACAGGCAGATTGCCTCACTCTCGCCTTCTGCTCCAAGAAACAAACATCAAACCATTGCTGTGAGAAGCAAGGCTTTTCTTCCACACTGGGGGAAGCTAAGACTATCATTTGCATACCATGAATTAAGTCTCCTGAGAGACCAACAAAAATTGCCAAAGCTGACTGTATTTCACGTCATCATGGCGGGGTATTGGGAAAAGTTTTCAATTAGCAATAATCACGCCTCGGTTAAACCTCATGGACTATGATCTTGCCACTGCGCAAAGTTGAAAAAACTGTTGTGACCAATGCCTTCCTGCTTCCAAAGCAGAGCTTGTTTAAGCTACGGTGAGTTACAAATTCTCACCAGCCCTCCCACACTGCTTCCAGGCATCCTGGGCTTCCACATTCTGAGGGCTCAGGAAAGATGTAATTTTTGGCAATTACAGGCAGATTGCCTCACTCTCGCCTTCTGCTCCAAGAAACAAACATCAATCCATTGCTGTGAGAAGCAAGGCTTTTCTTCCACACTGGGAGAAGCTAAGTCTGTCATTTGCATTCCATGAATTAAGTCTCCTGAGAGACCAACAAAAATTGCCAAAGCTGACTGTATTCCAAGTCATTATGGCAGGGTATTGGGAAAAGTTTTCAATAAGCAATAATCACGCCTTGGATAAACCTCATGGGCAACAATATTGCCACAGCGCAAAGATGAAAGAACAGAAGTGACCAAGGGCTTCCCGCTTCCAGGGCAGAACATTTTAAGCCATGGTGAGTTACAAATCACCACTAGCCCTCCACGCTGCTTCCAGGCATCCTTGGCTTACACATTCTAAGGGTTCAGTTAAGATGTAATTTTTGGCAATTACAGGCAGATTGCCTCACTCTCGCCTTCTGCTCCAAGAAACAAACATCAATCCATTGCTGTGAGAAGCAAGGCTTTTCTTCCACACTGGGAGGACCTAAGACTGTCATTTACATACCATAGATTAAGTCTCCTGAGAGACCAACAAAAATTGCCAAAGCTGACTGTATTTCAAGTCATCATGGCGGGGTATTGGGAAAAGTTTTCAATTAGCAATAATCACGCCTCGGTTAAACCTCATAGGCTACGATATTGCCACTGCGCAAAGTTGAAAGAACTGTTGTGACCAATGCCTTCCTGCTTCCAAAGCAGAGCTTGTTTAAGCTATGGTGAGTTACAAATTCTCACTAGCCCTCCCACACTGCTTCCAGGCATTCTGAGCTTCCACATTCTAAGGGCTCAGTTAAGATGAAATTTTTGGCAATTACAGGCAGATTGCCTCACTCTCTCCTTCTGCTCCAGGCAACAAACATCAATCCATTGCTGTGAGAAGCAAGGCTTTTCTTCCACGCTGAGAGGAGCTAAGACTCTGTTATTTGCATACAATGGATTAAGTCTCCTGAGAGACCAACAAAAATTGCCAAAGCTGACTGTATTTCAAGTCATCATGGCGGGGTATTGGGAAAAGTTTTCAATTAGCAATAATCACGCCTCGGTTAAACCTCATAGGCTACGATATTGCCACTGCGCAAAGTTGAAAGAACTGTTGTGACCAATGCCTTCCTGCATCCAAAGCAGAGCTTGTTTAAGCTATGGTGAGATACAAATTCTCACTAGCCCTCCCACACTGCTTCCAGGCATTCTGAGCTTCCACATTCTAAGGGCTCAGTTAAGATGAAATTTTTGGCAATTACAGGCAGATTGCCTCACTCTCTCCTTCTGCTCCAGGCAACAAACATCAATCCATTGCTGTGAGAAGCAAGGCTATTCTTCCACGCTGGGAGGAGCTAAGACTCTGTTATTTGCATACCATAGATTAAGTCTCCTGAGAGACCAACAAAAATTGCCAAAGCTGACTGTATTTCAAGTCATCATGGCGGGGTATTGGGAAAAGTTTTCAAGTACCAATAATCACGCCTCGGTTAAACCTCATGGGCTACGATATTGTCACTGCACAAAGTTGAAAGAACTGTTGTGACCAATTCCTTCCCGCTTCCAAATCAGAGCTTGTTTAAGCTACGGTGAGTTACAAATTCTCAATAGCCCTTCCACACTGCTTCCAGGCATCCTGAGCTTCCACATTCTAAGGGCTCAGTTAAGATGAAATTTTTGGCCATTACAGGCAGATTGCCTCACTCTCTCCTTCTGCTCCAAGAAACAAACATCAATCCATTGCTGTGAGAAGCAAGGCTTTTCTTCCACACTGGGAGGACCTAAGACTGTCATTTGCATACCATAGATTAAGTCTCCTGAGAGACCAACAAAAATTGCCAAAGCTGACTGTATTTCAAGTCATCATGGCGGGCTATTGGGAAAAGTTTTCAATTAGCAATAATCACGCCTCGGTTAAACCTCATGGGCTACGATATTGCCACAGCGCAAAGATGAAAGAACAGAAGTGACCAAGGGCTTCCCGCTTCCAAGGCAGAACTTTTTAAGCCATGGTGAGTTCCAAATCACCAATAGCCCTCCACGCTGCTTCCAGGCATCCTGGGCTTCCACATTCTAAGGGCTCAGTTAAGATGAAATTTTAAGCAATTACAGGCAGATTGCCTCACTCTCTCCTTCTGCTTCAGGCAACAAACATCAATCCATTGCTGTGAGAAGCTAGGCTTTTCTTCCACGCTGGGAGGAGCTAAGACTCTATTATTTGCATACAATGGATTAAGTCTCCTGAGAGACCAACAAAAATTGCCAAAGCTGACTGTATTTCAAGTCATCATGGTGGGGTATTGGGAAAAGTTTTCAATTAGCAATAATCACGCCTCAGTTAAACCTCATGGGCTACGATATTGCCACTGCGCAAAGTTGAAAGACTTGTGACCAATGCCTTCCTGCTTCCAAAGCAGAGCTTGTTTAAGCTACGGTGTGTTACAAATTCTCACTAGCCCTCCCACACTGCTACCAGGCATCCTGGGCTTCCACATTCTGAGGGCTCAGGAAAGATGTAATTTTTGGCAATTACAGGCAGATTGCCTCACTCTCGCCTTCTGCTCCAAGAAACAAACATCAATCCATTGCTGTGAGAAGCAAGGCTTTTCTTCCACACTGGGAGAAGCTAAGACTATCATTTGCATACCATGAATTAAGTCTCCTGAGAGACCAACAAAAATTGCCAAAGCTGACTGTATTTCACGTCATCATGGCGGGGTATTGGGAAAAGTTTTCAATTAGCAATAATCACGCCTCGGTTAAACCTCATGGACTATGATCTTGCCACTGCGCAAAGTTGAAAGAACAGTTGTCACCAATGCCTTCCTGCTTCCAAAGCAGAGCTTGTTTAAGCTACGGTGAGTTACAAATTCTCACCAGCCCTCCCACACTGCTTCCAGGCATCCTGGGCTTCCACATTCTGAGGGCTCAGGAAAGATGTAATTTTTGGCAATTACAGGCAGATTGCCTCACTCTCGCCTTCTGCTCCAAGAAACAAACATCAATCCATTGCTGTGAGAAGCAAGGCTTTTCTTCCACACTGGGAGAAGCTAAGTCTGTCATTTGCATTCCATGAATTAAGTCTCCTGAGAGACCAACAAAAATTGCCAAAGCTGACTGTATTCCAAGTCATTATGGCGGGGTATTGGGAAAAGTTTTCAATAAGCAATAATCACGCCTTGGATAAACCTCATGGGCAACAATATTGCCACAGCGCAAAGATGAAAGAACAGAAGTGACCAAGGGCTTCCAGCTTCCAGGGCAGAACATTTTAAGCCATGGTGAGTTACAAATCACCACTAGCCCTCCACGCTGCTTCCAGGCATCCTTGGCTTACACATTCTAAGGGTTCAGTTAAGATGTAATTTTTGGCAATTACAGGCAGATTGCCTCACTCTCGCCTTCTGCTCCAAGAAACAAACATCAATCCATTGCTGTGAGAAGCAAGGCTTTTCTTCCACCCTGGGAGGAGCTAAGACTCTGTTATTTGCATATGATAGATTAAGTCTCCTGAGAGACCAACAAAAATTGCCAAAGCTGACTGTATTTCAAGTCATCATGGCGGGGTATTGGAAAAAGTTTTCAATTAGCAATAATCACGCCTCGGTTAAACCTCATGGGCTACGATATTGTCACTGCACAAAGTTGAAAGAACTGTTGTGACCAATGCCTTCCCGCTTCCAAATCAGAGCTTGTTTAAGCTATGGTGAGTTACAAATTCTCAATAGCCCTTCCACACTGCTTCCAGGCATCCTGGGCTTCCACATTCTAAGGGCTCAGTTAAGATGAAATTTTTGGCCATTACAAGCAGATTGCCTCACTCTCTCCTTCTGCTCCAAGAAACAAACATCAATCCATTGCTGTGAGAAGCAAGGCTTTTCTTCCACACTGGGAGGACCTAAGACTGTCATTTGCATACCATAGATTAAGTCTCCTGAGAGACCAACAAAGATTGCCAAAGCTGACTGTATTTCAAGTCATCATGGCGGGGTATTGGGAAAAGTTTTCAATTAGCAATAATCACGCCTCGGTTAAACCTCATGGGCTACGATATTGTCACTGCGCAAAGTTGAAAGAACTGTTGTGACCAATGCCTTCCCGCTTCCAAAGCAGAGCTTGTTTAAGCTACGGTGAGTTACAAATTCTCACTAGCCCTCCCACACTGCTTCCAGGCATCCTGAGCTTCCACATTCTAAGTGCTCAGTTAAGATGAAATTTTTGGCAATTACAGGCAGATTGCCTCACTCTCTCCTTCTGCTCCAGGCAACAAACATCAATCCATTGCTGTGAGAAGCTAGGCTTTTCTTCCACGCTGGGAGGAGCTAAGACTCTGTTATTTGCATACAATGGATTAAGTCTCCTGAGAGACCAACAAAAATTGCCAAAGCTGACTGTATTTCAAGTCATCATGGCGGGGTATTGGTAAAAGCTTTCAATTAGCAATAATCACACCTCAGTTAAACCTCATGGGCTACGATATTGCCACTGCACAAAGTTGAAAGAACTGTTGTGACCAATGCCTTCCTGCTTTCAAAGCAGAGCTTGTTTAAGCTACGGTGAGTTACAAATTCTCAATAGCCCTCCCACACTGCTTCCAGGCATCCTGGGCTTCCACATTCTGAGGGCTCAGGAAAGATGTAATTTTTGGCAATTACAGGCTGATTGCCTCACTCTCGCCTTCTGCTCCAAGAAACAAACATCAATCCATTGCTGTGAGAAGCAAGGCTTTTCTTCCACACTGGGAGGACCTAAGACTGTCATTTGCATACCACAGATTAAGTCTCCTGAGAGACCAACAAAAATTGCCAAAGCTGACTGTATTTCAAGTCATCATGGCGGGGTATTGGGAAAAGTTTTCAATTAGCAATAATCACGCCTCGGTTAAACCTCATGGGCAACGATATTGCCACTGCGCAAAGTTGAAAGAATTGTTGTGACCAATGCCTTCCCGCTTCCAAATCAGAGCTTGTTTAAGCTACGGTGAGTTACAAATTCTCAATAGCCCTTCCACACTGCTTCCAGGCATCCTGAGCTTCCACATTCTAAGGGCTCAGTTAAGATGCAATTTTTGGCCATTACAGGCAGATTGCCTCACTCTCTCCTTGTGCTTCAGGCAACAAACATCAATCCATTGCTGTGAGAATCTAGGCTTTTCTTCCACGCTGGGAGGAGCTAAGACTCTGTTATTTGCATAAAATGGATTAAGTCTCCTGAGAGACGAACAAAAATTGCCAAAGCTGACTGTATTTCAAGTCATCATGGCGGGGTATTGGGAAAAGTTTTCAACTAGCAATAATCACACCTCGGTTAAACCTCATGGGCTACGATATTGCCACTGCGCAAAGTTGAAAGAACTGTTGTGACCAATGCCTTCCTGCTTCCAAAGCAGAGCTTGTTTAAGCTACGGTGAGTTACAAATTCTCACTATCCCTCCCACACTGCTTCCAGGCATCCTGGGCTTCCACATTCTGAGAGCTCAGGAAAGATGTAGTTTTTGGCAATTACAGGCAGATTGCCTCACTCTCGCCTTCTGCTCCAAGAAACAAACATCAATCCATTGCTGTGAGAAGCAAGGCTTTTCTTCCACACTGGGAGGACCTAAGACTGTCATTTACCTACCATAGATTAAGTCTCCTGAGAGACCAACAAAAATTGCCAAAGCTGACTGTATTTCAAGTCATCATGGCGGGGTATTGGGAAAAGTTTTCAATTAGCAATAATCACGCCTCGGTTAATCCTCATAAGCTACGATATCGCCACTGCGCAAAGTTGAAAGAACTGTTGTGACCAATGCCTTCCTGCTTCCAAAGCAGAGCTTGTTTAAGCTATGGTGAGTTACAAATTCTCACTAGCCCTCCCACACTGCTTCCAGGCATTCTGAGCTTCCACATTCTAAGGGCTCAGTTAAGATGAAATTTTTGGCAATTACAGGCAGATTGCCTCACTCTCTCCTTCTGCTCCAGGCAACAAACATCAATCCATTGCTGTGAGAAGCAAGGCTTTTCTTCCACGCTGGGAGGAGCTAAGACTCTGTTATTTGCATACAATGGATTAAGTCTCCTGAGAGACCAACAAAAATTGCCAAAGCTGACTGTATTTCAAGTCATCATGGCGGGGTATTGGGAAAAGTTTTCAATTAGCAATAATCACGCCTCGGTTAAACCTCATAGGCTACGATATTGCCACTGCGCAAAGTTGAAAGAACTGTTGTGACCAATGCCTTCCTGCATCCAAAGCAGAGCTTGTTTAAGCTATGGTGAGATACAAATTCTCACTAGCCCTCCCACACTGCTTCCAGGCATTCTGAGCTTCCACATTCTAAGGGCTCAGTTAAGATGAAATTTTTGGCAATTACAGGCAGATTGCCTCACTCTCTCCTTCTGCTCCAGGCAACAAACATCAATCCATTGCTGTGAGAAGCAAGGCTATTCTTCCACGCTGGGAGGAGCTAAGACTCTGTTTTTTGCATACCATAGATTAAGTCTCCTGAGAGACCAACAAAAATTGCCAAAGCTGACTGTATTTCAAGTCATCATGGCGGGGTATTGGGAAAAGTTTTCAATTAGCAATAATCACGCCTCGGTTAAACTTCATGGGCTACAATATTGCCACTGCGCAAAGTTGAAAGAACTGTTGTGACCAATGCCTTCCTGCTTTCAAAGCAGAGCTTGTTTAAGCTACGGTGAGTTACAAATTCTCACTAGCCCTCCCACACTGCTTCCAGGCATCCTGGGCTTCCACATTCTGAGGGCTCAGGAAAGATGTAATTTTTGGCAATTACAGGCAGATTGCCTCACTTTCGCCTTCTGCTCCAAGAAACAAACATCAATCCATTGCTGTGAGAAGCAAGGCTTTTCTTCCACACTGGGAGAAGCTAAGACTGTCATTTGCATTCCATGAATTAAGTCTCCTGAGAGACCAACAAAAATTGCCAAAGCTGACTGTATTCCAAGTCATTATGGCGGGGTATTGGGAAAAGTTTTCAATTAGCAATAATCACGCCTTGGATAAACCTCATGGGCAACAATATTGCCACAGCGCAAAGATGAAAGAACAGAAGTGACCAAGGGCTTCCCGCTTCCAGGGCAGAACATTTTAAGCCATGGTGTGTTACAAATCACCACTAGCCCTCCACGCTGCTTCCAGGCATCCTTGGCTTACACATTCTAAGGGTTCAGTTAAGATGTAATTTTTGACAATTACAGGCAGATTGCCTCACTCTCGCCTTCTGCTCCAAGAAACAAACATCAATCCATTGGTGTGAGAAGCAAGGCTTTTCTTCCACACTGGGAGGACCTAAGACTGTCATTTACATACCATAGATTAAGTCTCCTGAGAGACCAACAAAAATTGCCAAAGCTGACTGTATTTCAAGTCATCATGGCGGGGTATTGGGAAAAGTTTTCAATTAGCAATAATCACGCCTCGGTTAAACCTCATTGGCTACGATATTGCCACTGCGCAAAGTTGAAAGAACTGTTGTGACCAATGCCTTCCTGCTTCCAAAGCAGAGCTTGTTTAAGCTATGGTGAGTTACAAATTCTCACTAGCCCTCCCACACTGCTTCCAGGCATTCTGAGCTTCCACATTCTAAGGGCTCAGTTAAGTTGAAATTTTTGGCAATTACAGGCAAATTGCCTCACTCTCTCCTTCTGCTCCAGGCAACAAACATCAATCCATTGCTGTGAGAAGCAAGGCTATTCTTCCACGCTGGGAGGAGCTAAGACTCTGTTATTTGCATACCATAGATTAAGTCTCCTGAGAGACCAACAAAAATTGCCAAAGCTGACTGTATTTCAAGTCATCATGGCGGGGTATTGGGAAAAGTTTTCAATTAGCAATAATCATGACTAGGTTACACCTCATGGGCTACGATATTGCCACTGCGTAAAGTTGGAAGAACTGTTGTGACCAATGCCTTCCTGCTTCCAAAGCAGAGCTTGTTTAAGCTACGGTGAGTTACAAATTCTCACTAGCCCTCCCACACTGCTTCCAGGCATCCTGGGCTTCCACATTCTGAGGGCTCAGGAAAGATGTAATTTTTGGCAATTACAGGCAGATTGCCTCACTCTCGCCTTCTGCTCCAAGAAACAAGCATCAATCCATTGCTGTGAGAAGCAAGGCTTTTCTTCCACACTGGGAGAAGCTAAGACTGTCATTTGCATTCCATGAATTAAGTCTCCTGAGAGACCAACAAAAATTGCCAAAGCTGACTTTATTCCAAGTCATTATGGCGGGGTATTGGGAAAAGTTTTCAATTAGCAATAATCACGCCTTGGATAAACCTCATGGGCAACAATATTGCCACAGCGCAAAGATGAAAGAACAGAAGTGACCAAGGGCTTCCCGCTTCCAGGGCAGAACATTTTAAGCCATGGTGAGTTACAAATCACCACTAGCCCTCCACGCTGCTTCCAGGCATCCTTGGCTTACACATTCTAAGGGTTCAGTTAAGATGTAATTTTTGGCAATTACAGGCAGATTGCCTCACTCTCGCCTTCTGCTCCAAGAAACAAACATCAATCCATTGCTGTGAGAAGCAAGGATTTTCTTCCACACTGGGAGGACCTAAGACTGTCATTTACATACCATAGATTAAGTCTCTTGAGAAACCAACAAAAATTGCCAAAGCTGACTGTATTTCAAGTCATCATGGCGGGGTATTAGAAAAAGTTTTCAATTAGCAATAATCACACCTTAGTTAAACCTCATGGGCTTCGATATTGCCACTGCGCAAAGTTGAAAGAACTGTTGTGACCAATGCCTTCCCGCTTCCAAAGCAGAGCTTGTTTAAGCTATGGTGAGTTACAAATTCTCACTAGCCCTCCCACACTGCTTCCAGGCATCCTGAGCTTCCACATTCTACGGGCTCAGTTAAGATGAAATTTTTGGCAATTACAGGCAGATTGCCTCACTCTCGCCTTCTGCTCCAAGAAACAAACATCAATCCATTGCTGTGAGAAGCAAGGCTTTCATTCCACACTGGGAGAAGCTAAGACTGTCATTTGCATAGAATGGATTAAGTCTCCTGAGAAACCAACAAAAATTGCTAAAGCTGACTGTATTTCAAGTCATCATGGCAGGGTACAGGGAAAAGTTTTCAATTACCAATAATCACGCCTCAGTTAAACCTCATTGGGCTACGATAATGCCACAGCGCAAAGATGAAGGAACAGAAGTGACCAAGGGCTTCCCGCTTCCAAGGCAGAACTTGTTTAAGCCATGGTGAGTTCCAAATTACCACTAGCCCTCCACGCTGCTTCCAGGCATCCTGGGTTTCGGCATTCTAAGGTCTCAGTTAAGATGTAATTTTCGGCAATTACAGGTAGATCGCCTCACTCTCTTCTTCTGCTCCAGGCAACAAACACCAACCCATTGCTTTGGGAAGCAAGGCTTCTCTTCCACACTGGGAGGAGCTAAGACAGTCATTTGCATACAATGGATTAAGTCTCCTGAGAGACCAAAAAAAATTGCAAAAGCTGACTGTATTTCAAGTCATCATGGCAGGGTACAGGGAAAAGTTTTCAATTACCAATAATCACGCCTCAGTTAAACCTCATTGGGCTACGATAATGCCACTGCGCAAAGATGAACCAACTGTGGTGATCAAGGGCTTTCCACTTCCAAGGCAGAACTTGTTTAAGCCAGGTTGAGTTCCAAATCACCACTAGCCCTCCCACGCTGCTTCCAGGCATCCTGGGCTTCCTCATGCTAAGGGCTCAGGAAAAACAATTTCTGGCAATTACAGGCAGATTGCCTCACTCTCTCCTTCTGCTCCAGGAAACAAACATCAATCCACTGCTGTGAGAAGCAAGGCTATTCTTCCACGCTGGCAGGAGCTAAGACTGTCATTTGCATACCATGGATTAAGTCTCCTGAGAGACCAACAAAAATTGCCAAAGCTGACTGTATACCAAGTAATTATGGCAGGTTATTGGGAAAAGTTTTCAATTAGCAATAATCACGCCTCGGTTAAACCTCATGGGCTACGATATTGCCACTGCGCAAAGTTGAAAGAACTGTTGTGACCAATGCCTTACTGCTTTCAAAGGAGAGCTTGTTTAAGCTACGGTGAGTTACAAATTCTCACTAGCCCTCCCACACTGCTTCCAGGCATCCTGGGCTTCCACATTCTGAGGGCTCAGGAAAGATGTAATTTTTGGCAATTACAGGCAGATTGCCTCACTCTCGCCTTCTGCTCCAAGAAACAAACATCAATCCATTGCTGTGAGAAGCAAGGCTTTTCTTCCACACTGGGAGAAGCTAAGATTGTCATTTGCATTCCATGAATTAAGACTCCTGAGAGACCAACAAAAATTGCCAAAGCTGACTGTATTCCAAGTCATTATGGCGGGGTATTGGGAAAAGTTTTCAATTAGCAATAATCACGCCTTGGATAAACCTCATGGGCAACAATATTGCCACAGCGCAAAGATGAAAGAACAGAAGTGACCAAGGGCTTCCCGCTTCCAGGGCAGAACATTTTAAGCCATGGTGAGTTACAAATCACCACTAGCCCTCCACGCTGCTTCCAGGCATCCTGGGATTCCACATTCTAAGGGTTCAGTTAAGATGTAATTTTTGGCAATTACAGGCAGATTACCTCACTTTCGCCTTCTGCTCCAAGAAACAAACATCAATCCATTGCTGTGAGAAGCAAGGCTTTTCTTCCACACTGCAAGAACCTAAGACTATCATTTGCATACCATGGATTAAGTCTCCTGAGAGACCAACAAAAATTGCCAAAGCTGACTGTATTCCAAGTCATTATGGCGGGGTATAGGGAAAAGTTTCCAATTAGCAATAATCACACCTCGATTAAATCTCATAGGCTACGATATTGCCACTGCGCAAAGTTGAAAGAACTGTTGTGACCAATGCCTTCCTGCTTCCAAAGCAGAGCTTGTTTAAGCTATGGTGAGTTACAAATTCTCACTAGCCCTCCCACACTGCTTCCAGGCATACTGAGCTTCCACATTATAAGGGCTCAGTTAAGATGAAATTTTTGGCAATTACAGACAGATTGCCTCACTCTCTCATTCTGCTCCAGGAAACAAACATCAATCCATTGCTGTGAGAAGCAAGGCTTTTCTTCCATGCTGGGAGGAGCTAAGACTCTGTTATTTGCATACAATGGATTAAGTCTCCTGAGAGACCAACAAAAATTGCCAAAGCTGACTGTATTTCAAGTCATCATGGCGGGGTATTGGGAAAAGTTTTCAATCAGCAATAATCATGCCTCGGTTAACCCCTTCACGACCCATGACGCCTACGTAGGCATCATGAAAAGCAGTGCCCAAACGACCCATGACGCCTACGTAGGCGTCATGCTATAAATAGCCCCCCTGCGGGTCGGGTGACCGGGGTCACTGAAAGGTCACCTGACCTGCATACAAAGGACCCTTCAGAGTTAACACCTGGGGGTGTGGCTTAGCCCCCACGTGCCTACGATCGCTCTGATTGGCTGTTAAAAGTGAAACTGCCAATCAGAGCGATTGTAATATTTCACCAATGAAAATTGGTGAAATATTACAATCCAGCCATGGCCGATGCTGAAATAGCATCGGACATGGCTGGACACCGAGACCCGACCCCCCCCCACACCGACTGACGGCACCGATCGGCTGCCGCCACCGTCTGACGGCACCGATCGGCAGCCGCCGTCATGATCTGCCCCTCCGCCTTCCCTCCGCCCCCCCAGCCCTCCGATCGCCCCTCCGATCACCCACTCTCACCCTCCTTTGTGCCTCCGACCTCCCGCTATCCGTCCCGGTGTCCTGCCGTCCAGCGTCATGGGCGCCGCCATCTTGCAAGTTGGCGGGCGCATGCGCAGTGCGCCGAATCGAATCTGCAACGCTGCAGATTCATTCATTTATTTTGATCACTATGATAAACTTTCATAGTGATCAAAATAAATAAAAAGTAAATCACCGCCCCCCTTATCACCCCCATAGGTAGGGACAAATAATAAAATATATATATTTTTTTTCCATTAGGGTTAGGTCCAGGGCTAGGGTTAGGGTTAGGGTTAGGGCCAGGGTTAGGGCTAGGGTTAGGGTTGGACTAAGGGTTAGGTTTGGACTAAGGGTTAGGGTTGGACTAAGGGCTAGGGTTGGACTAAGGGTTAGGGTTGGACTAAGGGTTAGGGTTGGACTAAGGGCTAGGGTTGGACTAAGGGTTAGAGTTGGACTAAGGGTTAGGGTTGGACTAAGGGTTAGGGTTGAACTTAGGGTTAGGGTTGAACTTAGGGTTAGGGTTGAACTTAGGGTTAGGGTTGGAATTGGGGTTAGGGTTGGGTTGGGGTTGGGATTATGGTTAGGCTTGTGGTTAGGGTTAGAGTTGGGATTTCGTTAGGGGTGTGTTGGGATTAGGGTTGTGGTTAGGGTTATGATTAGGGTTAGGGGTGTGTTGGGGTTAGGGTTGGAGATAGAATTGAGGGGTTTCCACTGTTTAGGCACATCAGGGGCTCTCCAAATGCGACATGGAGCCACCATTTATTTCAGCGAATTTTGCGTTCAAAAAGTCAAACGGTGCTCCCTCCATTTCGAGCCCCGACGTGTGCCCAAACAGTGGTGTACCCCCACTTATGGGGTATCAGGGTACTCAGGAAAAATTGCACAACAACTTTGGGGGTCTAATTTCTCCTGTTACCCTTGGGAAAATAAAAAAATGGGGGCTAAAATAATTATTTTTGTGGAAAAAAAAGATTTTTTATTTTCACGGTTCTGCGTTATAAACTTCTGTGAAGCACTTGGGGGTTCAACGTGCTCACCACACATCTAGATAAGTTCCTTGGGGGGTCTAGTTTCCAAAATGGGGTCACTTGTAGGGGGTTTCCACTGTTTAGGTACATCAGGGGCTCTGCAAACGTAACATGACGCCCACAGACCATTCCATCAAGTCGGCATTTCAAAACGTCACTACTTCCATTCCGAGCCCCAACGTGTCCCCGAACAGTGGTCCCCCCCATATATGGGGTATCAACGTACTCAGGACAAACTGGACAACAACTTTTGGGGTCCAATTTATCCTGTTACCCTTGTGAAAATAAAAAATAGTGGGCTAAAAATCACTTTTTGAGGAAAAAAAAATATTTTTTTATTTTCACAGCTCTGCGTTATAAACTTCTGTGAAGCACTTGGGGGTTCAAAGTGCTGACCTCACATCTAGATTAGTTCCTTAGGTGATATAGTTTCCAAAATGGGGTCACTTGTGGGGGGTTTCCACTGTTTAGGTACATCAGGGGCTCTGCAAATGTAGCATGACGCCCACAGACCATTCCATCAAGTCTTCATTTCAAAGCGTCACTACTTCCCTTCCGAGCCCCAACGTGTGCCCAAACAGTGGTCCCCCCCACTTATGGGGTACCAGCGTACTCAGGACACACTGGACAACAACTTTTGGGGTCCAATTTATCCTGTTACCCTTGTGAAAATAAAAAATAGTGGACTAAAAATAATTTTTTGAGGAAAAAAAAATATTTTTTTATTTTCACGGCTCTGCGTTATAAACTTCTGTGAAGCACTTGGGGGTTCAAAGTGCTCACCACACATCTATATTAGTTTCTTGGGTGATCTAGTTTCCAAAATGGGGTCATTTGTGGGGGGTTTCCACTGTTTAGGTACATCAGGGGCTCTGCAAACATAAATGACGCCCACAGACCATTCCATCAAGTCGGCATTTCAAAACGTCACTACTTCCCTTCTGAGCCCCAACGTGTGCCCAAACAGTGGTCCCCCCCACATATGTGGTACCAGCGTACTCAGGACAAGCTGGACAACAACTTTTGGGGTCCAATTTATCCTGTTACCTTTGTGAAAATAAAAAATAGCAGGCTAAAAAATTTTTTTTTGAGGGAAAAAAATATTTTTATTTTAACGGCTCTGCGTTATAAACTTCTGCGTAGCACCTGGGGGTTCAAAGTGCTCACTATGCATCTAGATAAGTTCCTTAGGGGGTCTAGTTTCCAAAATGGGGTCATTTGTGGGGGAGCTCCAAAGTTTACGCACACAGGGGCTCTGCAAACACAACATGGTGTCCGCTAACGATTGGAGCTAATTTTCCATTCAAAAAGTCAAATGACGCTCCTTCCCTTCTGAGCCATGCCGTGCGCTCAATCAGTGGTTTTCCCCCACATATGGGGTACCAGTGTACTCAGGACAAACTGGACAACAACTTTTGGGGTCCAATTTATCCTGTTACCCTTGGGAAAATAAAAAATAGCGGGCTAAAAAATCATTTTTGAGGAAAAAAAAATATTTTTTTATTTTCACTGCTCTGCGTTATAAACTTCTGTGAAGCACTTGGGGGTTCAAAGTGCTCACCACACATCTAGATAAGTTCCTTCGGGGGGTCTAGTTTCCAAAATGGGGTCACTTGTGGGGGAGCTCCAATGTTTAGGCACACAGGGGCTCTCCAAATGCGACATGGTGTCCGCTAACGATTGGAGCTAATTTTCCAATCAAAAAGTCACAAGGCGCTCCTTCCCTTCCGGGCCTTGCGGTGCGCCCAAACAGTGGTTTATGACCACATATGAGATATTCATGTACTCAGGAGAAATTGCCCAACAAATTTTAGGATCCATTTTATCCTGTTGCCCATGTGAAAATGAAAAAACTGAGGCCAAATAAAATTTTTGTGAAAAAAAAAAGTACTTTTTTTTTTTTACAGATCAACTTGTGAAGCACCTGGGGGTTCAAAGTGCATACTATGCATCTAGATAAGTTCCTTGGAGGGTCTAGTTTCCAAAATGGGCTCACTTGTGGGGGAGCTCCAATGTTTAGGCACACAGGTACTCTTAAAACAAGACATGGCAACCGCTAAACATTCAAGCATATTTTACATTCAAAAAGTAAAATGGCGCTCCTTCCCTTCTGAGCCCTGCCGTGCGCCCAAACAGTGGTTTATGACCACATATGAGGTATCAGTGTACTCAGGAGAAATTGCCCAACAAATTTTAGGATACATTTTATCCTGTTACCCATGTGAAAATGAAAAAACTGATGCTAAAATAAAATTTTGGTTGGAAAAATTAAAATGTCCATTTTTTCATTCCATGTTGCTTTAGTTCCTGTGAAGCACCTGAAGGGTTAATAATCTTCTTGAATGTAGTTTTGAGTAGCTTGAGGGGTGCAGTTTTTAGAATGGTGACACTTTTGGGTATTTTCTGCCATTTAGACCCCTCAAAGTGACTTCAAATGTGAGGTGGTCCCTAAAAAAAATGGTTTTGTAAATTTTGTTGTAAAAATGAGAAATTGCTGGTCAACTTTTAACCCTTATAAATTCCTAACGAAAAAAAATGTTGTTTCCAAAATTGTGCTGATGTAAAGTAGACATGTGAGAAATGTTATTTATTAACTATTTTGTGTCACATAACTCTCTGGTATAACAGAATAAAAATTAAAAATTTGAAAATTGCAAAATTTTTAAAATTTTTGCCAAATTTCCATTTTTTTCACAAATAAACGTAAAAATTATCGACCTAAATTTACCACTATCATGAAGCCCAATATGTCACGAAAAAACAGTCTCGGAATCGCTAGAATACTTTGAAGCGTTCCTGAGTTATTACCTCATAAAGGGACACTGGTCAGAATTGCAAAAAATGGCCAGGTCATTAAGGTCAAAATAGGCTGGGTCATGAAGGGATTAAACCTCATGGGCTACGATATTGCCACAGCGCAAAGATTAAGGAACAGAAGTGACCAAGGGCTTCCTGCTTCCAAGGCAGAACTTGTTTAAGCCATGGTGAGTTCCAAATCACCACTAGCCCTCCACGCTGCTTCCAGGCATCCTGGGCTTCCACATTCTGCGGGATCAGGAAAGATGAAATTTTTAGCAATTACTGGCAGATAGCCTCACTCTCGCCTTCTGCTCCAAGAAACAAACATCAATCCATTGCTGTGAGAAGCAAGGCTTTTCTTTCACACTGGGAGGAGCTAATACTGTCATTTGCATACCATGGATTAAGTCTCCTGAGAGACCAACAAAAATTGCCAAAGCTGACTGTATTTCAAGTCATCATGGCGGGCTATTGGGAAAAGTTTTCAATTAGCAATAATCACGCCTCGGTTAAACCTCATGGGCTACGATATTGCCACAGCGCAAAGATGAAAGAACAGAAGTGACCAAGGGCTTCCAGCTTCCAAGGCAGAACTTTTTAAGCCATGGTGAGTTCCAAATCACTAATAGCCCTCCACGCTGCTTCCAGGCATCCTGGGCTTCCACATTCTAAGGGCTCAGTTAAGATGTAATTTTTGGCAATTACAGGCAGATTGCCTCACTCTCGCCTTCTGCTCCAAGAAACAAACATCAATCCATTGCTGTGAGAAGCAAGGCTTTTCTTCCACACTGGGAGGACCTAAGACTGTCATTTGCATACCACAGATTAAGTCTCCTGAGAGACCAACAAAAATTGCCAAAGTTAACTATATTTCAAGTCATCATGGCGAGATAATGCGAAAAGTTTTCAATTAACAATAATCACGCCTCGGTTAAACCTCATGGGCTACGATATTGTCACTGCGCAAAGTTGAAAGAACTGTTGTGACCAATGCCTTCCCTCTTCCAAAGCAGAGCTTGTTTAAGCTACGGTGAGTTAAAAATTCTCACTAGCCCTCCCACACTGATTCCAAGCATCCTGAGCTTCCACATTCTAAGGGCTCAGTTAAGATGAAATTTTAGGCAATTACAGGCAGATTGCCTCACTCTCTTCTTCTGCTTCAGGCAACAAACATCAATCCATTGCTGTGAGAAGCTAGGCTTTTCTTCCACGCTGGGAGGAGCTAAGACTCTGTTATTTGCATACAATAGATTAAGTCTCCTGAGAGACCAACAAAAATTGCCAAAGCTGACTGTATTTCAAGTCATCATGGCGGGGTATTGGGAAAAGTTTTCAATTAACAATAATCATGCCTCGGTTAAACCTCATGGGCTACGATAATGCCACTGCGCAAAGTTGAAAGAACTGTTGTGATCATTGCCTTCCTGCTTCCAAAGCAGAGCTTGTTTAAGCTACGGTGAGTTACAAATTCTCACTAGCCCTCCCACACTGCTTCCAGGCATCCTGGGCTTCCACATTCTGAGGGCTCAGGAAAGATGTAATTTTTGGCAATTACAGGCAGATTGCCTCACTCTCGCCTTCTGCTCCAAGAAACAAACATCAATCCATTGCTGTGAGAAGCAAGGCTTTTCTTCCACACTGGGAGAAGCTAAGACTGTCATTTGCATACCATGAATTAAGTCTCCTGAGAGACCAACAACAATTGCCAAAGCTGACTGTATTTCACGTCATCATGGCGGGGTATTGGGAAAAGTTTTCAATTAGCAATGATAAGCTTCGGTTAAACCTCATGGGCTACGATATTGCCAGAGCGCAAAGATGAAGGAACAGAAGTGATCAAGGGCTTCCCGCTTCCAAGGCAGAACTTGTTTAAGCCATGGTGAGTTCCAAATCACCACTAGCCCTCCACGCTGCTTCCAGACATGCTGGGCTTCCACATGCTAAGGGATCAGGAAAAACAATTTTTGGCAATTACAGGCAGATTGCCTCACTCTCTCCTTCTGCTCCAGGAAACAAACATCAATCCACTGCTGTGAGAAGCAAGGCTTTTCTTCCACGCTGGCAGGAGCTAAGACTGTCATTTGCATACCATGGATTAAGTCTCCTGAGAGACCAACAAAAATTGCCAAAGCTGACTGTATTTCAAGTCATCATGGCGGGGTATTGGGAAAAGTTTTCAATTAGCAATAATCACGCCTTGGATAAACCTCATGGGCAACAATATTGCCACAGCGCAAAGATGAAAGAACAGAAGTGACCAAGGGCTTCCCGCTTCCAGGGCAGAACATTTTAAGCCATGGTGAGTTACAAATCACCACTAGCCCTCCACGCTGCTTCCAGGCATCCTTGGCTTCCACATTTTAAGGGTTCAGTTAAGATGTAATTTTTGGCAATTACAGGCAGATTGCCTCACTCTCGCCTTCTTCTCCAAGAAACAAACATCAATCCATTGCTGTGAGAAGCAATGCTTTTTTTCCACATTTTGAGGACCTAAGACTGTCATTTGCATACCATAGATTAAGTCTCCTGAGAGACCAACAAAAATTGCCAAAGCTGACTGTATTTCAAGTCATCATGGCGGGGTATTGGGAAAAGTTTTCAATTAGCAATAATCACGCCTCGGTTAAACCTAAAGGGATACGATATTGTCACTGCGCAAACTTGAAAGAACTGTTGTGACCAATGCATTCCCGCTTCCAAAGCAGAGCTTGTTTAAGCTACGGTGAGTTACAAATTCTCACTAGCCCTCCCACACTGCTTCCAGGCAACCTGAGCTTCCACATTCTAAGTGCTCAGTTAAAATGAAATTTTTGGCAATTACAGGCAGATTGCCTCACTCTATCCTTCTGCTCCAGGCAACAAACATCAATCCATTTCTGTGAGAAACTAGGCTTTTCTTCCACGCTTAGAGGAGCTAAGACTCTGTTATTTGCATACAATGGTTTAAGTCTCCTGAGAGACCAACAAAAATTGCCAAAGCTGACTGTATTTCAAGTCATCATGGCTGGGTATTGGGAAAAGTTTTCAATTAGCAATAATCACGCCTCGATTAAACCTCATGGGCTACGATATTGCCACTGCGCAAAGCTGAAAGAACAGTTGTGACCAATGCCTTCCTGCTTTCAAAGCAGAGCTTGTTTAAGCTACGGTGAGTTAAAAATTCTCACTAGCCCTCCCACACTGCTTCCAGGCATCCTGGGCTTCCACATTCTGAGGGCTCAGGAAAGATGTAATTTTTGGCAATTACAGGCAGATTGCCTCACTCTCGCCTTCTGCTCCAAGAAACAACCATCAATCCATTGCTGTGAGAAGCAAGGCTTTTCTTCCACACTGGGAGGACCTAAGACTGTCATTTACATACCATAGATTAAGTCTCCTGAGAGACCAACAAAAATTGCCAAAGCTGACTGTATTACAAGTCATCATGGCGGGGTATTGGGAAAAGTTTTCAATTAGCAATAATCACGCCTCGGTTAAACCTCATAGGCTACGATATTGCCACTGCGCAAAGTTGAAAGAACTGTTGTGACCAATGCCTTCCCGCTTCCAAATCAGAGCTTGTTTAAGCTACGGTGAGTTACAAATTCTCAATAGCCCTTCCACACTGCTTCCAGGCATTTTGAGATTCCACATTCTAAGGGCTCAGTTAAGATGAAATTTTTGGCCATTACAGGCAGATTGCCTCACTCTCTCCTTCTGCTCCAAGAAACAAACATCAATCCATTGCTGTGAGAAGCAAGACTTTTCTTTCACACTGGGAGAAGCTAAGACTGTCATTTGCATACCATGAATTAAGTCTCCTGAGAAACCAACAAAAATTGCCATAGCTGACTGTATTTCAAGTCATCATGGTGGGGTATTGGGAAAAGTTTTCAATTGGCAATAATCACGCCTCGGTTAAACCTCATGGGCTACGATATTGCCTCTGCACAAAGTTGAAAGAACTGTTGTGACCAATGCCTTCCTGCTTCCAAAGCAGAGCTTGTTTAAGCTACGGTGAGTTACAAATTCTCACTAGCACTCCCGCACTGCTTCCAGGCATCCTGAGCTTCCACATTCTAAGGGCTCAGTTAAGATGAAATTTTTGGCAATTACAGGCAGATTGCCTCACTCTTTCCTTCTGCTCCAGGCAACAAACATCAATCCATTGCTGTGAGAAGCTAGGCTTTACTTACACGCTGGGTGGAGCTACGACTGTCATTTGCATATCATGGATTAAGTCTCCTGAGAGACCAACAAAAATTGCCAAAGCTGACTGTATTTCAAGTCATCATGGCGGGGTATTGGGAAAAGTTTTCAATTAGCAATAATCACGTCTTGGTTAAACCTCATGGGCTACGATATTGCCACTGCGCAAAGTTGAAAGAACTGTTGTGACCAAGGCCTTCCCACTTCCAAGGCAGAACTTGTTTAAGCCATGTTGAGTTCCAAATCACCTCTAGCCCTCCCACGCTGCTTCCAGGCATCCTGGGCTTCCTCATGCTAAGGGCTCAGGAAAAACAATTTTTGGCAATTACAGGCAGATTGCCTCACTCTCTCCTTCTGCTCCAGGAAACAAACATCAATCCACTGCTGTGAGAAGCAAGGCTTTTCTTCCACGCTGGCAGGAGCTAAGACTGTCATTTGCATACCATGGATTAAGTCTCCTGAGAGACCAACAAAAATTGCCAAAGCTGACTGTATTCCAAGTCATTATGGCGGGGTATTGGGAAAAGTTTTCAATTAGCAATAATCACGCCTTGGTTAAACCTCATGGGCAACGATATTGCCACAGCGCAAAGATGAAAGAACAGAAGTGACCAAGGGCTTCCCGCTTCCAAGGCAGAACATTTTAAGCCATGGTGAGTTCCAAATAACCACTAGCCCTCCACGCTGCTTCCAGGCATCCTTGGCTTCCACATTCTAAGGATTCAGTTAAAATGTAATTTTTGGCAATTACAGGCAGATTGCCTCACTCTCGCCTTCTGCTCCAAGAAACAAACATCAATCCATTGCTGAGAAAAGCACGGATTTTCTTCCACACTGCGAGGAGCTAAGACTGTCATTTGCATACCATAGACTAAGTCTCCTGAGAAACCAACAAAAATTGCCAAAGCTGACTGTATTTCAAGTCATCACGGCAGGGTATTGGGAAAAGTTTTCAATTAGCAATAATCACACCTCGATTAAATCTCATAGGCTACGATATTGCCAATGCGCAAAGTTGAAAGAACTGTTGTGACCAATGCCTTCCTGCTTCCAAAGCAGAGCTTGTTTTAAGCTACGGTGAGTTACAAATTCTCACTAGCCCTCCCACACTGCTTCCAGGCATACTGGGCTTCTACATTCTGAGGGCTCAGTTAAGATGAAATTTTTGGCAATTACAGACAGATTGCCTTTCTCTCTCCTTCTGCTCCAGGAAACAAACATCAATCCATTGCTGTGAGAAGCAAGGCTTTTCTTCCATGCTGGGAGGAGCTAAGACTCTGTTATTTGCATACAATGGATTAAGTCTCCTGAGAGACCAACAAAAATTGCCAAAGCTGACTGTATTTCAAGTCATCATGGCTGGGTATTGGGAAAAATTTTCAATCAGCAATAATCACGCCTCGGTTAAACCTCATGGGCTACGATATTGCCACAGCGCAAAGATTAAGGAACAGAAGTGACCAAGGGCTTCCGGCTTCCAAGGCAGAACTTGTTTAAGCCATGGTGAGTTCCAAATCACCACTAGCCCTCCACGCTGCTTCCAGGCATCCTGGGCTTCCACATTCTGCGGGATCAGGAAAGATGAAATTTTTAGCAATTACTGGCAGATAGCCTCACTCTCGCCTTCTGCTCCAAGAAACAAACATCAATCCATTGCTGTGAGAAGCAAGGCTTTTCTTCCACACTGGGAGGAGCTAATACTGTCATTTGCATACCATGGATTAAGTCTCCTGAGAGACCAACAAAAATTGCCAAAGCTGACTGTATTTCAAGTCATCATAGCGGGCTATTGGGAAAAGTTTTCAATTAGCAATAATCACGCCTCGGTTAAACCTCATGGGCTACGATATTGCCACAGCGCAAAGATGAAAGAACAGAAGTGACCAAGGGCTAACCGCTTCCAAGGCAGAACTTTTTAAGCCATGGTGAGTTCCAAATCACCAATAGCCCTCCACAGCTGATTCCAGGCATCCTGGGCTTCCACATTCTAAGGGCTCAGTTAAGATGTAATTTTTGGCAATTACAGGCAGATTGCCTCACTCTCTCCATCTGCTTCAGGCAACAAACATCAAGCCATTGCTGTGAGAAGCTAGGCTTTTCTTCCATGCTGGGAGGAGCTAAGATTCTGTTATTTGCATACAATGGATTAAGTCTCCTGAGAGACCAACAAAAATTGCCAAAGCTGACTGTATTTCATGTCATCATGGCGGGGTATTGGGAAAAGTTTTCAATTAGCAATAATCACGCCTCGGTTAAACCTCATGGGCTACGATATTGCCACTGCGCAAAGTTGAAAGAACTGTTGTGATCAATGCCTTCCTGCTTCCAAAGCAGAGCTTGTTTAAGCTACGGTGAGTTACAAATTCTCACTAGCCCTCCCACAAAGCTTCCAGGCATCCTGGGCTTACACATTCTGAGGGCTCAGGAGAGATGTAATTTTTGGCAATTACAGGCAGATTGCCTCACTCTCGCCTTCTGCTCCAAAAAACAAACATCAATCCTTTGCTGTGAGAAACAAGGCTTTTCTTCCACACTGGGAGAAGCTAAGACTGTCATTTGCATACCATGAATTAAGTCTCCTGAGAGACCAACAAAAATTGCCAAAGCTGACTGTATTTCACGTCATCATGGCGGGGTATTGGGAAAAGTTTTCAATTAGCAATGATAAGCCTCGGTTAAACCTCATGGGCTACGATATTGCCACATCGCAAAGATGAAGGAACAGAAGAGATCAAAGGCTTCCCGCTTCCAAGGCAGAACTTGTTTAAGCTATGGTGAGTTCCAAATCACCACTAGCCCTCCCACGCTGCTTCCAGACATGCTGGGCTTCCACACGCTAAGGGATCAGGAAAAATAATTTTTGGCAATTACAGGCAGATTGCCTCACTCTCTCCTTCTGCTCCAGGAAACAAACATCAATCCACTGCTGTGAGAAGCAAGGCTTTTCTTCCACGCTGGCAGGAGCTAAGACTGTCATTTGCATACCATGGATTAAGTCTCCTGAGAGACCAACAAAAATTGCCAAAGCTGACTGTATTTCAAGTCATCATGGCGGGGTATTGGGAAAAGTTTTCAATAAGCAATAATCACGCCTTGGATAAACCTCATGGGCAACAATATTGCCACAGCGCAAAGATGAAAGAACAGAAGTGACCAAGGGCTTCCCGCTTCCAAGGCAGAACATTTTAAGCCATGGTGAGTTCCAAATAACCACTAGCCCTCCACGCTGCTTCCAGGCATCCTTGGCTTACACATTCTAAGGGTTCAGTTAAGATGTAATTTTTGGCAATTACAGGCAGATTGCCTCACTCTCGCCTTCTGCTCCACGAAACAAACATCAATCCATTGCTGTGAGAAGCAAGGCTTTTCTTCCACACTGTGAGGAGCTAAAGGGGGTTTTACACTAAGCAATATCGCTAGCAATATCGCTAAAACGTCACTGGTTTTGTGATGTTATAGCGATATTGCTAGCGATATCGCTATGTGTGATACTTACCTCCGACCGGCTCCCCCGCTGCTCATCGCTGATCGCGCGAGAATGTCCGGCTCCATTTCTCGTCGGGCGCTTCCTGCTGGGCTTCCTGCTGTGACGTCCAGCGATGCGTGGAGGCGGGCGGGAGGACGCCAGGATCGCTGTGTGTGAAAGGTAAGTATCGTCCGCTGCGTCGCTGCTGCATCGCTGTGAGATCATTCTGTATGAAAGCTCACTAGCGATCATTTAGCGATGCACCAGCGATCCTGACCGGGTCGGATCGCTGGTTGAATCGCTGGTGCATCGCTAAATGTAAAAGGGCCTTTAGACTGTCATTTACATACCATAGATTAAGTCTCCTGAGAGACCAACAAAAATTGCCAAAGCTGACTGTATTTCAAGTCATCATGGCGGGGTATTGGGAAAAGTTTTCAATTAGCAATAATCACGCATCGGTTAAACCTCATGGACTATGATCTTGCCACTGCGCAAAGTTGAAAGAACTGTTGTGACCAATGCCTTCCTGCTTCCAAAGCAGGAGGATTATTGGGTGGAGTAAATCAAGTGAGGGTAGATGTCTGAGGGAGTGCATTCAGGTGGCCTCCACCGAGGTTCCCGCAGATCTCTCCTCGCTCCCCAAGCACTATCGACAGTATGCAGACGTGTTCTCCAAAAAGGCGGCGGAGACCCTTCCACCGCATCGCCCCTATGACTGTCCTATTGACCTCTTGCCTGGTGCTGAGCCTCCCCGGAGTCGAGCCTATCCCCTATCTCTCCCGGAGACAGAGGCCATGTCTCAATACATCAGGGAGAATCTGGCAAGAGGATTCATTAGAAAGTCAGCGTCACCAGCGGGGGCGGGATTCTTCTTCGTCCAGAAGAAGCGTAGGGAACTACATCCTTGCATTGATTACAGGGGTCTTAACGCCATCACCGTTAAGAATACATATCCTCTGCCCCTGATACAGAATGGGAGCAATAGGGCTAAGTGACAGCACATGTGAAAAAGACTTGGGCATACTAATAGATCACAGACTGAATATGAGTCAACAGTGTGATGCAGCAGCAAAAAAGGCAAATGCAATTCTAGGATGTATTAACAGAAGCATACAGTCTAGATCACGTGAAGTCATTATTGCCCTCTACTCCTCTTTGGTCAGACCTCATCTGGAATATTGTGTCCAGTTTTGGGCACCACATTTTAAAAAAGACATCAACAAACTGGAGCAAGTTCAGAAAAGAGCAACCAGAATGGTGACCGGTCTGCAAACCCTGTCTTATGAGGAAAGGTTGCAGGATTTGGGAATGTTTAGTTTGCAAAAGAGAAGACTGAGAGAAGACTTAATAGCTGTCTACAAATATCTGAAGGGCTGTCACATTGTAGAAGGATCAACTTTATTCTCATTTGCACAAGGAAAGACTAGAAGCAATGGGATGAAACTGAATGGGAGGAGACACAGATTAGATATTAGAAAAAACTTTTTGACAGTTAGAGTGATCAATGAGTGGAACAAGCTGCCACGAGAAGTGGTGAGTTCTCCTTCAATGGAAGTCTTCAAACAGAGGCTGGACAGACATCTGACTGGGATGATTTAGCGAATCCTGCTTTGAGCAGGGGGTTGGACCAGATGGCCCAGGAGGTCTCTTCCAACTCTACGATTCTATGATTCTATGATATCATAGCTGTTTGATAGGCTACGGGGAGCGAGAGTGTTTACCAATCTTGATCTGCGGGGGGCTTACAACCTGATTCGCATCCGTGATGGGGACGAATGGAAGACGGCATTTAACACCAGGGATGGGCACTATGAATACCTGGTGATGCCCTTTGGCCTCTGTAATGCCCCGGCCGTCTTCCAAAACTTTGTGAACGATATCTTCCGGGATATGCTTACCACCTCGGTTGTAGTCTATCTGGATGATATTCTCATCTACTCACCAGATATTGACTCCCACCGGAGAGATGTTTGCAAAGTTTTCAATCGCCTGCGGGCAAACTCCCTCTATGCCAAGTTGAAGAAGTGTGTATTTGAGCAGGAGTCCTTGCCTTTCCTGGGCTATATCATCGCCCGGGGGTTGGCCATGGATCCTGCCAAGCTACAGGCGGTGATGGATTGGCAGGAACCTTATTCTCTCAAAGCAGTGCAGCGCTTTATGGGGTTCATAAATTACTATCGCCAATTCATCCCCCACTTCTCAACTTTGGTAGCACCCTTGGTAGCCCTCACCAAGAAGGGTGCAAACCCCAAGTTGTGGTCGGAACTGGTCTCCAAGGCCTTCTCCTCCATTTGGTCCCATTTCGCTAGCGCTCCCATTCTACATCGCCCCAATGTAGATAAGTCCTTTATTCTGGAAGTGGATGCCTCTTCCGTCGGTGCAGGAGCAGTCCTGTTTCAGAAGGACATGCAAGGTCGGAAGCACCCATGCTTCTTTTTCTCCAAGACCTTCACACCGGCGGAGAGGAATTATGCCATCGGGGACAGGGAGTTGCTAGCGATGAAGTTGACATTCTCAGAGTGGAGACACCTCCTGGAGGGGGCTCGCCATCCTTTCCAAGTGTTCACCGACCACAAAAACTTGGTGTATTTACAAACAGCCCAGCGGGTAAATTCTCGCCAGGCCAGATGGTTTTTGTTCTTTTCCCGGTTCCACTTCACACTCCATTTTCTCTACGGGGAGAAGAACGTCCGGGACGATGCTCTCTCCCGTTCCGTGGTGTCATCGGAGGAAGAGGAGGAGGAGCCTCGACTGATCGTCCCATCCGAGAGCCTGAGGACTGTGGCTCCGGTTGCCCTTGAGTCAGTACCTCCGGGCAAGACATTTGTCCCTGCCCGTCTGTGACCGGAGGTCCACTCTTCGGCTCATTCGTCCAGGGTGGGTGGATATTTCGGGATAAAATGGACCTCTGAGCTTCTGGCGAGGACGTACTGGTGGCCGCATATGGCCTGAGACATCAGGGACTATATTCAGGTGTGCGTCTCTTGCGCCCAGAATGGGTCCTCTTGGCAGCGGCCCGCTGGGCTTCTTTTTCCTCTGCCAGTAGCGGACAGGCCCTGGGAGATGGTCGGTATGGATTTTGTGGTGGGGCTACCCAAGTCCAGTGGCAGCACGGTCATTTGTGTTGTCACCGACCATTTCTCTAAGATGGCGCACCTGGTACCTCTCTCCCCATTACCTTCTGCGCGGGGCCTGGCAGTGTTGTTCATTAAGCACGTTTTCTGCCTGCATGGCATGCCGGACAAGATTGTCAGTGACCAGGGTCCTCAGTTTGCGTCCCGGTTTTGTAGAGAGCTTTGTTCCCTGCTCAGCATTGAACTGAATCTCTCCTCGGCCTATCATCCAGAGACGAACGGGTTGGTAGAGAGAGCCAACCAGACCGTGATCACATATCTTTGACATTTTGTCTCGGCCTGGCAGGACGACTGGGCATCCTTGCTGCCGTGGGCAGAGTTTGCTTTGAACAATGCTGTGGCCGACTCCACCGGTCAGACCCCATTCCTCCTAAATTACGGCCAGCATCCGTTCGTCCCTGTGCCCATGCCCGTGTCATCCACCGACTCCAGGGTGGCGACATTTAGGATCGCACCCAGGATGCTATCCGGGCTTCCAAGGAGAGAATGAGGACCTCCGCTGATGCACACCAGCGCCCTGCTCCGTCTTTTGCCCCTGGCGACTTGGTGTGGCTCTCCACCCGAAACATCAGGCTGCGGGTAGAGTCCGCTAAGTTCGCACCGCGCTACATTGGCCCCTTCAAGGTCCTCGAGCAGATCAGCTCTGTGGTCTACCGTCTGGCCCTTCCACCACACTTGGCTATCTCTGATACATTCCATGTATCCCTCATTAAGCCTATTCACTTGTCCCGGTTCCTCCGAGTCATCTGCCGGGACATCAGACTTGTCTTCGGACGAGTTTGAGGTCAATGCCATCGTGGGATGCAAGGTGATGCGGGGCAAAAAGTTTTATTTGGTGGATTGGAAGGGTCATGGTCCAGAGGCTCGGACCTGGGAGCCAGTGGAGAACATCCACGCTCCGCTCCTCATTGCGGCGTTTGAGCGTAGCGAGGCTCAGAGGGGAGGGGGCCCTAGGAGGGGGGTAATGTTAGGCATTGGGTTCCTGCCACTGCACAGCAGGAATCCAGAGCCTTGCACCCAGCGGTCTCCCATTATTCTCCTTTGACCGCAGTGGAGCCTGCTCAGCAGATTCGTCGGTCCCGGCGCTCTGCTCAGGCAAACTCTGTGGTTTTGCTTGCTGCTGCCACCTCTGGCACAGCTATGACAATGCATGCTGCTTAGCAGCGAGATTCTCCAGGGACTAAGTCCTCATGTCGGGCCACTGAGCATGCCCGTGGAGTGATCTCCCATTGGAGATCGAGGGTCACGTGCTCAGGTCCTGCTCGTGTTCGGATTGGTCCATTCGAGAAGCCAGGAAGGTCCCGGACGCCCATGGCTATAAAAGGTTCGCATGGCCGCTCGCCCATGCGCTAGTATAGACTGTATTTACAGACTATGTGGAGTGAGTGATGTATGCACGTATGAATGTCTCTGGTGAATGACTCATTAAGAAACCCCTACCCTTGGTATGAATGTGTTGTGCAGCCTAGCCTGCTAGTGCCCAGGCTTAGGCGTAGGTTGGTCTGAGGTTGAGTCAGGCATCTGGCCTCACCAGGGACTCGGCACGCCTCAGTGCACGTGCTCCATAGCCATCGTCTATAGCGGCGCTCGCGGCAGCGACGCCGCACGTTCAGTGGGCCTAGAAGGACTCTAACCCCGTGTCCTTGGGGTAGAGTTCTGTGGCCGTACACTGTGCGCTCTTTTGGCTGAGCTCTGTGAGATAGGCTACTTTCACACATCCGTTTTTTTAAATCCGGCATGATGCGGCGAAATTTGCGAAAACCGGATCTGGAATTGGATCCGGTTTTTTCACATAGAATGTAATGATCGCCGCATCATGCCGGATGGACATGCGGCGCCTCCGGGATTTGCCGGATACGGCAAACATGCGCCGTCCGGCATCTGCAAAAAACATTGGCTGCAACTTTTTTTGCAGCGCCGGACCGGCTTTTTCAACTGCGCATGCCCGGGCACTATGAGTTTTTACCCCACAAGTGACCGGCGCGCATCTCTCTCTCTCTCCCCCTCCCCTTCTCTCTCTCCCTCTCTCTCTCTCTCGCTCCATACGCTCCATACCTTTCTTTGGCTGGCTCTGTAGTCCCCCTCTGTCTCTCTGGCTGCTCTCTCGTTCCCCGCTGTCTCTCTGGCTGCTCTCTCGTCCCCTGCTCTCTCTTCGGCTGCTCTCTCGTCCCCCGCTGTCTCTTTGGCTGCTCTCTCGTCCCCCGCTGTCTCTCTGGCTGCTCTCTCGCCTCCCGATCTCTCTCCGGCTGGCTCTCTCGACCCCCGGTGCTGCGGCTCCTTTAAATGTCCTCCAAGCCGCATCAGGGGCCGCATGTACATCCGGTGTCATCGCTGCAGGCCAGATCCGGCGGCCCGGCTATTCGCCGCAGGCCGCCGGACCCCTGACACTGGATGTGTGAAAGAGGCCTAAACAGGCTCCGGCATCTACTTTCAGCGGTGGTGCGACTCTGCAGTAACAGAGTTCGCGCTGTTCACATTGGGTGACGTAACCCACGTGTGACTGGTTTCACACCGCTTAATTCTTCCGCCATTACTTAGCAGCAGTGTACCACCTCTGCACGGTGGACCCCGGGCTGCGAACGCACCTGCTATTATTTTAATATTTGGTGCGTTCCGCCAGCCCTAACAAGGGGCTGATTCGGGAAACCCCTGCCACAGCTCGGTACACACTCAGGAAGCAGGAGTAAAATAGTTTAACAGATTTATTGCTATGAAGCAGAATTAAAATGGATTTACAGGAATAAACATACAATGAGATTAACTGTGCTCTATAAAAGTCATATACACATCATAGACTAATTAAACTCCAACCCTGCAAATATAACGTGGTCAATTTCTCCTCTTTTGCATTTACTCAGTCCGACTGTTGGGGCCCAGTTGCCGCGGATGTTGGCTCGCAAAGGAAGGTGTCAGGAGCCCCGCACTGCACTTGCTCACTGAGCCAGTGCGGGTGTCCTGAGTACAAAGACAGTGCTCAAAGATACCTGTGGAGCAGGGCAGCAGTGGTGACGATGTGTGCTTCAGAGTATCAGGACCTGAAGCACATGACTGCTGGGGGCGTGGCCTAAGCTCCACAGATCTAGGAGCTGCAGGGAAACTCCTAGAAAGGTAACTACAGGACAATGTTACCAAGGGGCATGGACAGAGACAGAAACCAGATGAAGCCAGGGTCAAAGCAAAAGATAGCAATACAGTACCAAAGGTTTTAGACAGAATGGATAGTCAGGACGTAGCAATAGGTCAGAAAACCAGAACAGGCAATAGACGGTACAATAGGGACAAGCTGTAATGGAGTAACGATAGCCAAGCCAGGAGGTCAGAACCGGAGAAGACAATAGTACCAAAGCGAGAGACGGAGTACAGAGTGAGGGAACAGGCCGGGTCATACACGGGAAGCAAACAAGCAACGCAGAATACACGCACACCAGGG
Organism: Dendrobates tinctorius; assembly: GCF_039654945.1. Taxonomy (NCBI): domain Eukaryota; kingdom Metazoa; phylum Chordata; class Amphibia; order Anura; family Dendrobatidae; genus Dendrobates; species Dendrobates tinctorius. The sequence continues at coordinate 8,315,881 of NW_027361912.1, forward strand.
GTCAGACACACCAGAACAACAGTATAGTTGACAGAGAACCCTGGTAAAGAGTGAGTATAAATACCCCTCCCAGATCCAGAAAGAGGCCACGAACACTTAACCCTGTGAGTGCAGGGCAAGAACCCTGTTCAAACCATGACAGAAGGTTGGCGAGCAAAGTAGAAAACGTAGGTGCACTTAAATGAATATTGCTGTCAATAGTCTCGGTTGCAGTGTACTCACTGTAAGTCACGCTGATAGAATCACAAGTCTCAGCAGAACACTCACTGTGTCTCCAACAATCAGAGGATTCTTTAGACTCCAGCTGAGGGCTGCAGGATTTAGACCTTTATCCGATAGGAGTGCCGGCAGGACTCTCTGGATCTTTGCTCTCTCCGGCAACATGGGTATCTCCGCGGGGTCCCCCTCACTCTGCAACTTAGGGGAATCAAGATCCACACCGCTCTGTTTCTCATAACCAGCAGCAGCAGCAGCAGCAGCCACATTTTCTCTCCTCTCTCTCTTTACTTTCAATTTCTCCTCAGCATCCTCCCTCAAGTCCCTCCTCTTCCCTTCTTCTATCATCTCACTGGAATAAGGATCCCTGGGAGTTGTAGTCTTCTGCCACTCAGGAGAAAAACAATTAGTGTCTGTAGGTCCCTGTTTAACAGCCACTGCAAAACTCTTCTTAGAGTCTTTAAGCTCCAGCATGCTGGTAGATGCTCTGACAGTTCCCTGTACAGGTGTTACAGTTAAAACCCCCTTGGAAGTATTCTTAGTATTAGGCCAGGATCACACATGCGAGGAATACGGCCGAGTTTTGCATGTTAATACCCGGCACTGCCGCCGGCACTTAAATGGGAGCGTGCGGCCGCATAGAAATACATGGAGCTGCATGCTCCGCTCCTGAGTGCCGACGGCAGTGCCGGGTATTAACATGAGAGACTCGGCCGTATTTCTCGCATGTGTGATCCTGGCCTTAGGGAAGAACTCTTCCCCACATTTAAATATCTCCCTGCGAGAAGTAACCTTCTGTTAATTAAACCCTTTGATAACCCTCGTCTGCCTCTTGTCCGTTACTGCTTGTTACGGGCTGGCGGAACGCACCAAATAATAAAGGTGGTAAGAGGTGCGTTCGCAGCCCGGGGTCCACTGTGCAGAGATAGAAACCTGCTGCTTGGTAATGGCGGAGACTATGCGGCAAAATAATAAATGAGCACACGCGGGTTAACATCACCCAGTGTGTACAGTAGTGAGTTCTGTTGATTCACAGAACCGTGGTGCCACATAATGTAAGTGCCGAAGCCTGTTAAACTCACAGGGTTTGGCTGGATGAGCGCTAGTATACAGATACAGAACTCCACCCCAGGGACACGGGGTTAGAGTCTCTCTAGTCCACTTTCGCTCTGCACTGCTGCAGCGGAGCCAGCAAGAAACAAATAAAGAAATAATGCACTAGTATGCACTGCACCGCTCTGGCGGAAGCCACTAACCACCCAGACTGAGGAGGAAAGCGCTAGACCTGCGCACGGCGCCACGCTGGCAGATGCAGCCACTAGGTGCCTTTTGCTGGATGGCACAATATGGCGCTGAGAGAGGTGCTGTGATTAGGAAGCACTGTGGTGCTTGGCTTAGCCATTACAAGGCGCTGACTTAAACTAAGATAACCCTACAGCATGCATATCAAAGAGAAGGGGTTTCATAATAAGTCATTCACCAGATCCATGCATTCATCATCACACACAAGTTATAATAACTGTCTATACTAGCGCATAGCCGAGTGGCCATGCGAACCTTTTATAGTAGCGTCCTTCTGGGACCTTCTTAATGGTCCAATCCGAACTGGAGAAGGACCTGCGCATGTGACCTCTGATCTCCAATGAGAGATCGTCCCACGGGCATGCTCAGTAGACTGAAAGAAGGACTTAGTCCCTGGAGTAGCTCGCTGCTGAGCAGCATGCGTTGCTATAGCTGGACCAGAGGTGGCAGCAACAGCAACAAAACCCACAGTGCTAGTCTGAGCAGAGCGCTGGGATCGACAAGTCTGCTGAACAGACTTCTCTGTGGCTGGAGAGGAATGGGAGACCGCCGAAGGCCAGGCTTGAGATTCCTGCTGTGCAGTGACAGAAACCCACTGCATCCCGCTACCTGCTCTCACTCTGCCTAAAATAGCAGCTGAATTGCAGACATGTCCCATGCCAGGTTGTTTGCGACTTGCGTCCTACAATCCAACTGTTTAATTTTTTTTGTGTTGCAATATATTAAGAGTAATTGGATGAGAAACCTTTTGACAGTGAGAGTGATCAATGAGTGGAACAGGCTGCCACGAGAGGTGGTGAGTTCTCCTCCAATGGAGGTCTTCAAACAGAGGGTGGACAGACTTCTGTCTGAGATGGTTTGATAAATCCTGCATTGACCAAGTGGTTGGACACGATGACCCTGAAGGTCCCTTCCAACTCTGATTTCATTGCGACACATGGGTAGCCCATGAAAATCACTTTAAGGCCTATATAAGGCTACTATCACATTAGCGTTTTTTAGCGCTGTGCTTCATGCGCAATAGAAATGCATGCAAAAAAACGCATCATGCGTTTGCGGTTTTTATGCGCATGCGTTTTAACCAGTTTCTAGCTAGCCATGTTAACTCTTAAAACGCATGCTATTTCAATCGCAGGCATGTGCATGTCCATGCGCATGCCTGCGTTCCCATAGTCTGTAATGTGGTATTTTGGCGCATTCCGTGCGCAAGCGTGCACATGCGTTTTTTTAACGCTGTTGAACGGACCCAAAAATACAACAGGTTGTGTCGGGCACACCTAGGCGCACACTATAAAAAAGCATGTGCTTGAAAACGCATACGAACGCGTGCAAGCGCTGGACCATGCGCCCACCATGTTAAACATAGGGGTGCATGTCGCATGCGCATGGACGCGCACGATGCGCTGCGCTGAAAAACGCTAATGTGAAACCAGCCTAACACACTTTAACTATCAATTTATTTCGCCATGAATTAGATTTTTTTTAGTAAACATTCTTAGTCTATTTTTTTGCTGTCAATATTTCATATTATTTTTTGTCTCACGAAGATTATAATAATTTTATTTCTATTGTGCCAGCATAATTCACAACATAATGATGATCCTGTCTATTTATTTGAAGATCTGGTAAATACCCTATATACTCGAATATAAGCCGACATTTTCAGCCCAATTTTTGGGGCTGAAAGTCTCCCTCTCGGCTTATATTCGAGTCATATACACCGGGGAGTCGGAGGGGGAGGGGGACGTGGGTGTCAGGTCATACTTACCCGTCCTGACGCTGTCTCTTGAGCCCCCAGCTTCTCCCCGTGCTCTCTCTTCCTGCCTTCAGCGGTCACGTGGTGGCTCTCATTAAAACTCATGAATATGCTCATATTCATGAGTTTTAATGAGCTGTATCACGTGACCGCTGAACGCAGGAAGAGAGAGCGCGGAGAAGCTGGGGGCTCAAGAGACAGCGTCAGGACGGGTAAGTATAGCGATACTCACCTGTCCTGCGTCCATGGCTGCTTGCTGCTGTCAGCCATCGGTCAGTGACTTCAGACAGCAGAGGGCGCGGTGACGTGGTTAGTGCGCGCCGCGCCCCCTGCAGTCTGAACGTCACTGACCGATGACGTGGCAGATAGCGGTGAGCAGCCATGGACGCAGGACAGGTGAGAATCTGACACCCAGCGACGGAGAGGTGAGTATTTTTTTTTTTAATTTTTACATGCAGCAGCAGCGGCAGCACATGGGGGAATCATCTATGGAGCTTCTTATGGGGGCAGCATATGGGGGCATAATCTAAGGAGCTTCTTATGGGGGCAGCATATGGGGGAATAATCTAAGGAGCTTCTTATGGGGGCAGCATAAGGGGGAATAATCTAAGGAGCTTCTTATGGGGGCAGCATATGGGGGAACAATCTATGGAGCTTCTTATGGTGTCAGCATATGGGGAAACAATCTATGGAGCTTCTTATGGGGGCAGCATAAGGGGGAATAATCTAAGGAGCTTCTTATGGTGTCAGCATATGGGGGAATAATCTATGGAGCTTCTTATGGGGGCAGCATATGGGGGAATAATCTATGGAGCATTTCCCACCCTAGGCTTATACTCAATAAGTTTTCCCAGTTTTTTGTGGCAAAATTAGGGGGGTCGGCTTATACTCGGGTCGGCTTATACTCGAGTATATACGGTAATGCTGAATTTCCCCTCCAGCAGAAATGTGTGACTGGCTATTTCCTCCACACCAAGGAGGCAGGGACACATTTTCCACTAGGCATTGGAGGTCCAGTGCTGTATTCATGTACTGATGATAGTTCTGGTGCTGTATTCATGTACTGACAGCAGTTCTTGTCCTTTTTTACTTGACTGATGATTGTTTTGGTGATATATTCATATACTGATGATGGTTCTGCAGAATTTCCCCTCTAGCAGAAATGTGTGACTGGCTATTCTCGCCATGCCAAGGAGTCCTGTTGTGAGTTCATTTTCCCCTTCACTACTGAGGCCCGAGGAACTCCCTCTTCTGGTGAAGAAAGGTAGTGAGCCTGATTGTCAAACACCTGGGGCTGATGATGATGACTGGCTGAGTGGAGTTAATGACTGGATATAAGTCTGCCGACGCCCTTCTGGCCTGCGGGTGATTTCTCTGTGGACTTCTAGGAAACCAGTCTGATTCCTGCTCATCTAAAGCTAAGATTTCTGCTTGCCTTTTTGCATTAGTGTTTTGTTTTCCTTGCTTTTCTGGATTCTGCCATTCCCTGCTGGGGTGAGCTGGATCTCCTTTTGCCTGTTGCTCTGTCTTCAGAATATTCCTGAGTACTGACATAGCCTTTTTTGAAGCCTAGGGTCTTCAGGGCCTTTTTTACTGTCAGTTTGTTGGCTCTTATTTTCATAGGGTTTTTCACGGATTGCAGACAGCAGCCTTCCTGTCCTTTCTTATCTAAGCTAGCTTGGGCTCCATCTTTGCTCAGTCTATCTTTCTGTCTGTGTTTTGTTCTTTCTTCTTGCTTCACCGTCATTATATGTGGGGGGCTGCCTTTTGCTTTGGGGTCTGCTCTGGGGCAGTTTAGATTTCCCTTTCTGTCTTTAGGCTATGTAGTCCTCCGGCTGTGATCGAGGGGCCTAGGGCATTGTAGGAGCCCCCCACGGCTACTGCTAGTTGTGTTGATAGGTTCAGGGGTCTGCAATCCGATAGCTGCCAACTTCTCTGGTTTTCTGGACTTAGCTAGCATTTCTATTTTTGCCTCCTACGGTGACTCAATCATAACAGAATCACCCGCCATACCGCAGATTCTAGGGTACTCTGTAACAGGAAAGAATTGTAAAAAAAAAAAAAAAAGTGTATATTTTTTCCTCTATATCTCTGAGGCCGTAGGGGGATTTTTTTTTTCTCTCAATGGAGATAAAGCAATTGTCTGATCGTGTGGAGCAGCTCGCTGCGGAAGTGCGGGGAATTTCCACCTACCTTGCTCATTCACATGCTGCTGAACCAAAGATTCCTACACCTGATGTATTTTTTGGGGATTGGTCTAAATTTTTGAATTTCAAAAATAATTGTAAATTATTTTTTGCCTTGAAGCCTAACTCGTCAGGGAGCTCCGCGCAGCGGGTTAAAATTGTCATCTCTTTGCTGCGTGGCGATCCCCAGGATTGGGCGTTTTCTTTGAAACCAGATGATCCTATTCTGACTAATGTGAACGCATTTTTTCAGACCTTGGGGTTGTTGTATGACGAACCTAATGCCATTGATCAGGCTGCAAAAACCCTGCTGGCATTGAACCAGGGTCGTGATTCTGCAGAATTGTACTGTCAAAAATTCCGAAAGTGGGCAGTACATACTACCTGGAATGATAATGCCTTGGCTGCTCTCTTTCGGAAGGGGTTGTCAGAAGCCGTAAAAGATACTATGGTGGGATTTCCTGTTCCCTCTGGTCTTGACGATTCTATGTCTTTAGCCATTCAGGTTGATCGGCGTTTGCGTGAACGCAGAGCTGCACGAGAGGTGTTGCCACCTGTTGAACAGATGTCTGAACCTATGCAATGTAATAGAGTTTTTTCCAGAGAGCAGCGTCAGGGGTTCAGAAGGCATAATAAGTTGTGTTTTTTCTGTGGAGATGCCTCGCATATTATTTCTGTCTGTCCTAAACGCGAGAAACGCTTTGCACACACGTTTTCTGTTGGTGGTGTTCAACCTAAGTTTCCTCTGGCTATTACTCTGATCTGCTCCCTGTCCACATTTTCCGCCAAGGCTTTTGTGGATTTGGGAGCAGCTCTAAACCTAATGGACTTGGATTTTGCTAAACGTTGTGGATTTCCGATGACACCTCTGCAGACGCCTATCCCTTTGAGGGGGATTGATGCTACTCCTTTGGCTAAAAATAAACCTCAGTTTTGGACCCAGGTGGTAATGCGGGTCACCCCAGACTATCAAGAAAATTGCAGGTTTTTGGTGTTACATAATCTGCATGATACTATTGTTCTGAGGTTTCCCTGGTTACAAATTCATAATCCAGTTTTGGATTGGAAATCTGTGTCTGTGGTGAGTTGGGGTTGTCGGTGTGCCTTTAGTGAGGCTCCGGTGTTTTCCACCTCTCCTCAGTCGCATGATGTTCCTGATTATTTGGCGGACTTTTATGATGTATTTAGTGAGAATGAGTCTGCGTCTCTGTCTCCTCATAGGAGTTATGACTGTGCAATTGAACTGAGCCCGGGGTGTAAATTTCCCAAGGGTCGGCTCTTCAATTTATCTGTACCCGAGCACGAGGCTATGCGATCCTATATTAGGGAGGCGTTGGAGAAGGGTCATATTAGACCATCCTCGTCACGCTTAGGTGCCGGTTTTTTTTTTGTAGCCAAAAAGGACGGATCTTTAAGACCTTGTATTAATTATCGTGCCCTCAACAAAACTACTGTTAAATATCAGTATCCGTTACCCCTGATTTCTGATCTATTCTCCAGAGTTAAAGGTGCTTGCTGGTTTACCAAGCTTGACCTCAGGGGGGCGTATAATCTTATTCGCATTAAGCATGGGGATGAATGGAAGACGGCGTTTAATACTCCGGAGGGACATTTTGAGTACCTGGTGATGCGTTTTGGGCTCACTAATGCCCCTTCTGTCTTCCAGTGCTTCATGAACGATATTTTCCGAGATTTTGTCGATAAATTTTTGATTATCTATCTGGATGATATTTTGATCTTCTCCAAGGATTGGGATTCTCATGTGGAACATATTCGGACTGTGTTCCGGATCTTGAGGGAGAATTCCCTGTATGTCAAAGGATCTAAATGCCTTTTTGGAGTACAGAGGATTTCTTTTTTGGGATTTATTTTGTCCCCGTCAACTATTGAAATGGACCCGGCCAAGGTACAGGCCATTTACGATTGGGTTCAGCCCACTTCTTTGAAGGCCCTCCAGAAGTTTTTGGGTTTTGCTAATTTTTATCGGAAATTTATAGCAAAATTTTCTAGTATTGCCAAGCCATTGACTGATTTGACTAAGAAGGGTGCTGATGTGTTAAATTGGTCTCCGGAGGCTGTTTCTTCCTTTCAGGAGCTGAAGCGAAGATTCACCTCCGCCCCGGTTTTGCGGCAACCTGATGTCTCACTTCCGTTCCAGGTAGAGGTGGATGCTTCTGAGATTGGTGCAGGAGCTGTTTTGTCCCAAAAGGATCCTGTAACATCTAAAATGAATCCCTGTGCTTTCTTTTCCCGAAAGTTCTCTCCATCTGAACGTAGCTATGATGTGGGGAATCGGGAACTGTTAGCCATGAAATGGGCATTTGAGGAGTGGAGACATTGGTTGGAGGGAGCTAAGCATCAAGTCGTGGTCCTCGCTGACCACAAGAATTTGATTTACCTAGAGTCGGCTAAGCGCTTGAACCCTAGACAGGCTAGGTGGGCCTTGTTTTTTACACGTTTTGATTTTGTGGTTTCTTTTCATCCTGGAACTAAGAATGTCAAGGCTGACGCCCTCTCTAGGAGCTTCTTTGCTGATTCTCCTGTGGTGACCAAGCCTGCTACCATCTTAGGCGAAGGGGTAGTTCTTTCTGCCATCTCGCCCGATTTGAGACGTGCTCTGAAAGAGTTCCAGGAGGACAAACCTGAGCGTTGTCCCAGTGGAAAGTTGTATGTTCCTGACCAGTGGAAGAAGAGAGTGATGTCTGAAGTTCATTGCTCTGCTTTGGCTGGTCATCCAGGTATTTTTGGTACTAGAGATCTGGTGAGTCGGTCTTTTTGGTGGCCCTCCTTGCCTCGTGATGTCAGGAATTTTGTGCAGTCCTGTGGGACGTGCTCCCGGTCTAAATCGTGTTCTCGCTCTAGTGGGTTGTTGATGCCTTTGCCTGTCCCCAAGAGGCAATGGACCCATATTTCAATGGATTTCATCTCTGATATGCCTGTCTCTCAAAGGATGACTGTTATTTGGGTGATTTGTGATAGGTTCTCTAAGATGGTTCATCTTGTACCACTCCCTAAGTTGCCGTCTTCCTCTGAATTGGTGCCCCTGTTTTTACAACAGGTGGTTCGCTTGCACGGGATTCCTGAGAACATTGTATCTGACAGAGGAGTCCAGTTTGTGTCTAGATTTTGGAGAACTTTCTGTTCTGGGAATTCAGTTGTCCTTCTCCTCTGCTTTTCACCCTCAGACCAATGGGCAGACAGAGAGAACAAACCAGACCTTGGAGTCATATTTGAGATGTTTAATTTCTGCTGATCAGGATGATTGGGTTTCATTTTTGCCCTTGGCCGAATTTGCTTTAAATAATAGAGCTAGTTCTGCCACTTTAATGTCACCTTTTTTTTGTAACTTTGGGTTTCATCCTCGATTTTCTTCAGGGCAGGTGGAGCCCTCTGCCTGCCCAGGTGTTGACACTGTGGTGGAGAGAATGCACCAGATCTGGGACCCAGTGGTGGATAAGTTATCTCTCTCCCAGGAAAAGGCCCAGTGGTTTTCCAACCGACATAGGACCATTGGTCCCCAGTTTAAGGTTGGTGATATGGTGTGTTATCATCAAAAAATATTGCTATGAAGGTGGCTTCTACTAAGTTTAAGTCTAGATTTATTGGACCTTACAAGATTTTGGAGATTATTAATCCGGTCTCTTTTCGTTTGGCTCTTCCTGTCACATTTAAAATCCATAATGTGTTCCATAAATCTTTGTTGAAGAGGTTTGTTGAACCTGTTGTTCCGGGGGTTGCACCTCCAGACCCTGTATTGGTTAAAGGTAACATGGAATATGAGGTAGACAAAGTACTGGATTCCCATCTGGCTAGATGGAGACTCCAGTATTTGGTTAAGTGGAAGGGTTATGGTCAGGAGGATAATTCCTGGGTCTCTGCCTCTGATATTCATGCCAAAAGATTGGTGCGTGCCTTTCATCGGGCTCACCCTGATCGCCCTGGTGGCGTGGTTGAGGGTTCGGTGACCCCTCCTCAAGGGGGAGGTACTGTTGTGAGTTCATTTTCCCCTTCACTACTGAGGCCCGAGGAACTCCCTCTTCTGGTGAAGAAAGGTAGTGAGCCTGATTGTCAAACACCTGGGGCTGATGATGATGACTGGCTGAGTGAAGTTAATGACTGGATATAAGGCTGCCGACGCCCTTCTGGCCTGCGGGTGATTTCTCTGTGGACTTCTAGGAAACCAGTCTGATTCCTGCTCATCTAAAGCTAAGATTTCTGCTTGCCTTTTTGCATTAGTGTTTTGTTTTCCTTGCTTTTCTGGATTCTGCCATTCCCTGCTGGGGTTAGCTGAATCTCCTTTTGCCTGTTTCTCTGTCTTCAGAATATTCCTGAGTACTGACATAGCTTTTTTGAAGCCTAGCGTCTTCAGGGCCTTTTTTACTGTCAGTTTGTTGGCTCTTATTTTCATAGGGTTTTTCACGGATTGCAGACAGCAGCCTTCCTGTCCTTTCCTATCTAAGCTAGCTTGGGCCCCATCTTTGCTCAGTCTATCTTTCTGTCTGTGTTTTGTTCTTTCTTCTTGCTTCACCGTCATTATATGTGGGGGGCTGCCTTTTGCTTTGGGGTCTGCTCTGGGGCAGTTTAGATTTCCCTTTCTGTCTTTAGGCTATGTAGTCCTCCGGCTGTGATCGAGGGGCCTAGGGCATCGTAGGAACCCCCCGCGGCTACTGCTAGTTGTGTTGATAGGTTCAGGGGTCTGCAATACGATAGCTGCCAACTTCTCTGGTTTTCTGGACTTAGCTAGCATTTCTATTTTTGCCTCCTACGGTGACTCAATCATAACATAGTCCAGGACAAATTGTCCACTAGGCATTTGAGGTCCAGTGCTGTATTCATGTACTGATGATAGTTCTGGTGCTGTATTCATGTACTGATGATAGCTCTGGTGCTGTATTCATGTATGTACATCAGTTCCTGTGCTTTATTCCTTGACTGATGATTTTCTTGGTGATATATTCATGTACTGATGATGGTTCTAGTGATATATTCATGCACTTATGGTGGTTCTGGTGCAGTATTCATGTATGAATGATGGTTCTAGCGATATAGTTATGTACTGATGATGATTCTGGTAATATATTCATGTGCTGAAAGTGGTTCTGATGCTGTAATAATAAATATGTAGTAATCCTTAATCTGTTAGACTTGACAACAGATCAATATAGAGTCAGCTAAAGCAGACAGCTGGGGGCTGGTATTCTCAAGCTATTGGCCGTGGATATTACCCCCCCTCCAGCCTAAAAATGTAGAGTAATGCACCTGGGACGGAGTAATCCTATTGCTGTATATACAATAAGTGAAAATATACTCGAGACTACAGAACAGGACAAGGACTTTGGTATTCAGGTCACTAGAAATCTAAGCAGCAGCCCTTAATGTCAAGCAGCAGCTGCAAAAGCAAACACAATTTTAGGAAGTATAAAAAGCGAGATAAAATCCTGCGATCCCAATATATTATTTCCGCTCTATAAATCACTTGTATGGACACATCTAGAATATGGGATCCAGTTTTGGGATTCATATTTTAAAAAGGATATTCCGAAGTTATAGTTAGTTCAAATGCAGTAATGAGATTATAATAAGGGATGGAAGGCCTCTTATATGATCAGAAATTGGAAAACTTAAGCTTGTTTAGCTTAGAAAAAAACAAGTCAGGGTTGTTCACATTTACATGTATAGCACACATACATGTATACATGTGTTGTCAATACAATATTATGGCACATGACATATTCATTCCAAAGACCTTACAAATGACCAGAGGGCATTCATTATGTGAGGAGAAAAGGCAATTCTGGGAGCCAAATAGGAAGGGGTTACTTACAGTTAGAGCAGTGAAACTGGGGAATGCCCGACCACAAGAGGTAGTAACTGCAGCTGCTATAACAGCACTTATAAAAGGGTCGGAGGCTTTTCTCACAACAAATGCCATTCTGGGCTGCAAATAATCTAGTGATAGGGAATGAAAGGCTGAACTTGATGGACTTAGATCTTTTTTTCAATCTACTATAATGTACCTATGTAGCCAAACTATTCCTATAACAGTACCACAAAAATATATATTTTGCATACTAAGTAACAATTACAGTATAAAAAGTTCCTTAAAGGGATATTCTCAAGATTTTAAATTGCTTTAATTAGTTAGACATCATGAAACTAAGTTTGCAATTGAATTGCTTCATCTATCTGCTTTCATTCACCTGCAATGAGATCTTTTGCCTTTTAGGCTGTGTTCACACGTAGCGTTCTTTTTGCGTTTTCGCAGCAATTTTAAATGCGCGATTTTGCTGCGAAAACGCAAAAAAAGCATCCCATGCAATCCTTTGTGATTCCGCACATGCTGTGCTAATGCTGTGGACTTTTCCGCGGCGGAATTGCATAGCGGAAAAATACGCAGCATGCTCATTCTTTGTGCGGAATCACGGGAAAATCCGCACACATAGGAATGCATTGTTCTGCTTACTTTCCGCATGTGGCTATGCCCACCATGCAAAAAGTAAGTAGAACATTTGCGGTCCAGGGAAGAGGAGACTCTCCTCCAGGCTTTAGGTACCATATCCCTGTAAAAAATAGAATTAAAATAAAAAAATTGTGATATTCTCACCTTCCTATGTCCCTCTCAGCGTCACCAGGCCTCAGTGATGCTCCCGGCAAGTCCCGTTTCCCAGGGATGCCTTGCGACAATGACCTTTGATGACAGAGGCATATCCAGGGGGGCAGCCAGCAGAGGGCCGCAGTCGGGCCGCCTAATGCGGTGGTCCGCACTGTCTCCCACCCGGCGGCTGCATTCTGCCGCCCCCTGGCCTGGGAGTCAGCAGTTCTCTGTGTCGGCTGTCAAGCTGACAGTTGACACATAGAAGCTGCACGTGATGGCTCCCAGAGATCAACTGTACTGGTGTCTAAACAGACGCCAGTACAATTGAAGCTCTCACCGCTGGGCCAGAGCGACGTCACCAGCGTGGTCAGGTCATGTGATCACGCTGCTGATGTCATTCGCCGGTGCCCAGGATGCTGGACTGGTGGTAGGTGTGCTCCACTGTGAAGCTGAAGAAACCACCGAAGATTAAGGGAAGGGGGGGCATTTTTTGTGAGGGGAATTGGCGTGGAGATGGGGGTTATTTAATGGATGGGGGGAACTTTATGTGTGGGAGGGATTTAGAGTGGGGATGGGGGGGTTATTTAATGTGTGAGGGGAATTGACGTGTAAATAGGGGGTTATTTAATGTGTGGGGCATTTGAAGTGAGGATGGGAGTTATTTAATGAGTGGGGATGGGGGGTTATTTAATGTGTGAGGGGAATTGGCATGCGGATGGGGGTAATTTAATGTGTGGGGGGATTTGGAGTGAGGATGGGGGGTTATTTAATGTGTGAGGGGAATTGGCGTGGGGATGGGGGTTATTTAATGTGTGTGGGGATTTGGAGTAGGGATGTGGTTTATTTAATGTGTGTGGGGATTTAGAGTGGGGATGGGGGTTATTTAATATGTGGGGGCATTTAGAGTGGGGATGGGGGGTTATTTAATGTGTGGGGGGATTTGGAGTGGGGATGGGGGGTTATTTAATCTGTGGGGGGATTTGGAGTGGGGATGGGGTTTATTTAATGTGTGGGGGAATTTAGAGTGGGGATGGGGGTTATTTAATATGTGGGGGCATTTAGAGTGGGGATGGGGGTTATTTAATGTGTGGGGGGTTTGGAGGGGTATGGGGTTTATTTAATGTGTGGGGGGATTTGGAGTGGGGATGGGGGTTATTTAATGTGTGGGGTGATTTAGAGTGGGGATGGGGGTTATTTAATATGTGGGGGCATTTGGAGTGGGGATGGGGGTTATTTAATATGTGGGAGGATTTGGAGTGGGGATGGGGGGTTATTTAATGTGTGAGGGGAACTGGCTTGGGGATGGGGGGTTATTTAATGTGTCAGGGCATTTGGAGTGGAGATGGGGGTTATTTAATGTGTGGGGGATTTGGAGTGGGGATGGGGTGTTATTTAATGTGTGTGGGGGATTTACAGTGGGGATGGGGGGTGCTTAATGTGTGGGAGGAATTGGCATGAGGATGGGGGGTACTTAATGTGTGGGGGAATTTAGAGTGGGGATGGGGGTTATTTAAAATGTGGGGGCATTTAGAGTGGGGATGGGGGGTTATTTAATGTGTGGGGGGATTTGGAGTGGAGATGGGGGTTATTTAATGTGTGGGGTGATTTAGAGTGGGGATGGGGGTTATTTAATATGTGGGGCATTTGGAGTGGGGATGGGGGTTATTTAATGTGTGGGAGGATTTGGAGTGGGGATGGGGGGTTATTTAATGTGTGAGGGGAACTGGCATGGGGATGGGTGGTTATTTAATGTGTGGGGGCATTTGGAGTAGAGATGGGGGTTATTTAATGTGTGTGTGGGGATTTACAGTGGGGATGAGGGGTTATTTAATGTGTGGGAGGAATTTTGCATGGGGATGGGGGGTACTTAATGTGTGGGGACATTTGGAGGGGGGATTTAATGTGTGTGGGGGATTTGAAGTGGGGATGGGGGATTTAATGTGTGTGGGAGGATTTGGAGTGGGGATGGGGGAATTTAATGTGTGTGGGGAGATTTGAAGTGGGGATGGAAGGATTTAATGTGTGTGGGAGGATTTGGAGTGGGGATGGGGGATTTAATGTTTGTGGGGGATTTGAAGTGGGGATGGGGGGATTTAATGTGTGTGGAAGGATTTGGAGTGGGGATGGGGGGATTTAATGTGTGTGGGAGGATTTGGAGTGGAGATGGGGGGATTTAATGTGTGTGCGGAGATTTGAGGACACAAAATGAAGAGTATATATGAGGAAACTGTATGGGGGGTGAGTGAGGGGGATGGGTGCAGACATTAAAGGGAGAGAACGGGTGAATGTATGTGGACACAGTATGAGTAACGATGGGGAAAAATGTATGTGGACACAGTATGGGGAGTCAGGGTGATGGGATGTGTGCAGACACAGTATGGGGAGTCGGGTATGTGTGAGCAGACAGTATAGAGAGTGAGGGGGTAAATATATGAGGAGACAGTATGGTGAACAGGTGGAATGTTAGAGGAGACAGTATGAGCAGGGAGGGGAATAGTGTGAGGTGACAGTATATTGCAGATATTTTTATTCATGAGCATTATAATGACACTTCTATCTTTAAGGGGATCGTGTGGAGAGTTGCTGCAGAAGACCGAAGAAGATGAAAGTCTGCAGAGACGGCTGTGGATGAGAACTCATCATAAGGTCTGGACAAGAAGAAGAAAAGGAAAACGACTCCAGAGACGACGTCATCTACCTTGATGTAAATACTATTTGTGATACTGACTAATTCTCATGTCTTTATTTGTTAGGAGCAATAAAGGGGTTGTCCAGGTTTGTGCTGAGTCTGCAGTCATTCTATGTGACTGCAGACATCTGAATTCTCACAGTGCTCACTGAACGCTGTTAGGATTCTCTCGTGCCGGTAATTTACAAACATGTGGTCACGTGCTGACTAGACATGCGTGGCCTCACTCAATGAAATTGAATAGAGCGAGGCCGGGCACGTCTAGTCGGAATGTGGCCAGAAGTATATAAATCACATGCTTGTGCTGACATGACCATGTACTCTTGCCACCGGTATGAGAGAATCCTAAAAGTGTGCAGTGCATTCGTTGTGAGAATTCAGAAGCCTGCAATGTCAGGATTCAGCTCTGCAGGTTCAAGTAGTCATCACATGGACACTTCACTCATATGCGATATTCATACTTATGGTCCTGTGACAACGAGCTTCTCTTCCTGTTTCTCTGTTTGTCACTGAACATTAAGAGCATTAGGGAGAGCAGCTTGTCGGTACATGATTAAGGCCGGGGTCACACTAACCAACGCAAAATACGGTCCGTATTTTACATGCGTAATATTGAGAAATGTACTCTAAATAGTGCTCCGTAGGTCATCCGTAAGCAAGGTGTGGTCGCGTATTTTGCGCATGTAAGCATCCGTATGTAATCCGTTTGCCGAGATTTTCTCGCAGGCTTGCAAAATGGACATATAATGGAGCCCTATGACAGGTTTTCAAACACAAACGAAAGAATAGATATAGACACATATAATGCATATATATATATATATATATATATATACATACATGTCATTGAGATATATATATATATATATATATATGTATTTCTATTTCATAGAGTTCTTCATAGCAGAATAGCCGCTAATTCAATTGCTGGCTTCTATAAAATCATTCTCCAACCCAACATGAAATGACACATGGCTTACATACAGTAAACCATTTCATGTCATGTTTTTTTTATATGTCTTTCACTAGAAATTAGATGAGGTTTTGTGTATAAAATTTGGGGGTGCAGGTGTTAATTTAAGGGGTTAATTCGTTGTAAAAAATTGCGTGGGCTCCCGTGGTAATTCGTCAATCAGAGAGGTAAAGCAGGTGAGTGAGGGCAGATTTTAATTAATTCAGCTCTGCGCAGCCTCAATGGCTGCCTGGAGATGAAATAATTACTGTGGGAAAGTTTCTGACTTTTTTCTGACGCCGGTTGAACTGCGCCTATGCACCTATATTATAGGACGGGCATTGCTATGCAGTATCCTTTCTCGATGTATGCAAGTGGAAATCACAATAAGTAACATCCAACACTGGGTTTTTCACTAAAACGAAAAAAGTGGTTTGGTACCGTGTTAAGGGCCTGTGACACTAAGAGATATCGCTAGCAATATCGCTATAACTAGTGACGTTATAGCGATATTGCTAGCGATATCGCTATGTCTGATACTTACCTACGACCGGCTCCCCCGCTGGTTATCGCTGATCGCGCGAGAACGTTCAGGACTGCTTCTTGTCGTCAGCTTCCTGCGGCGCTTCCTGTGGAGAGACGAGAGACGAGCGTGGACTCGGGCGGGAGGAGGCAGGATCGCCTGGTGTGACAGGTGAGCAGCGACCCCCGTCCCCAGCGATGTCGCTAGTGAGATCTGCCTGTGTGGCAGCTCACTAGCGACCACTTAGCGATGTACCAGCGATCCTGACCGCGTCATATCGCTAAGTGTGACAGTACCTTTAGCCAGTAGAAAAAAATATATAAACTGCTCTCAGTGAGAGAAACAAAATAGGAATCTTGTGGGTATGATACCTTTCAATGGCTAACAAATAATAGTGAATGTTGTTACAAGGCAAGCTTTCGGGACTGCTTAGGTCCCTTCATCAGGCTGATATGTCAAAATATTTGAAGAAACCTTATTTATATACAGTTTAAAGGCCCTTTTACATTTAGCGATGCACCAGCGATCTGACCAGCGTTACGACCCGGTCAGGATCGCTGGTGCATCGCTAAATGATCACTAGTGAGCTTTCACACAGAAAGATCTCACAGCGATGCAGCAGCGACGCAGCGCACGATACTCACCTTTCACACACAGCGATGAAGACGTCCTCCCGCCCGCATCCAGCGTCGCTCGTCATCACAGCAGGAAGCCCCAGCAGGAAGCTGACGACGAGAAATGGAGCCGGACATTATCGCGCGATCAGTGATGGACAGCGGGGAGCCGGTCGGAGGTAAGTATCACACATAGCGATATCACTATGTGTAAAACCCCCTAATAGCACAACATTTCAATAAACAATGAGCTTGGAGAGAGAATACTTAATTAGGTAAGATTAGATAGGTAGTGTGAAAAGTTCTGAAGATAAAAGGGCTACTTGGAGGAGATAGCTCTGATATAGTAATAGTTCCTAAAATCTTCTGACAAATTGAGTCCTGTGTGAATAGAATCAAAGATTGTAATGAATTTGTGCTCCCACACTCTCTGATGTGTCTGTGATTTAAAATTGCCTTTTAAAATGACAACTTTCATATTGCCTATGTTGTGTCCTGAAAAACAGAAATGTTTAGCCACAGGTAAATGGGTTTTTTTGTCTGTAATTGTAGGACGATGAAACCTCATCCTTGCTCTCAGTCTCTGTCCTGTTTCTCCAACATAGAAGCCACCCACAGGACATATATTGCATAGAATTAAATACACCACATTGGAAGAGGAACATGTGAATGTCCCTGGGATCTTATAGTCCTGCTGTGTGTTGGGAATTTGGATTTTGTCTTTGGTCTCTATATGAATGCATGTTTTGCATCTTCTCCCATTGCAAGGATATGTTCCTCTTGGTGAATCAGAGGGCATTGAACTTCAGATAATGATGTTTCTTAGATTGGGAGGTTGTCTGTAACATAGCAGGGGGGGTCTTTGAATAGTGTTTTTAACCGATCATCCTTGTGTAGGATATGGTGAAGTTTCTTAGCCATTTTTCTGAGTATTTCAAGCTGTGGGTTGTAGGTCACCACCAGAGGTACACAATGATTTTCCTTTTTTTTCTGTATTGAAGTACTTGACTTCTAGGGATCCTTGTGGCCCTAACGATCTGATCATCAATGGAGGTGGGATGGTAACCTTGATTTAAAAATGACATTTTAAGCTGGGTTAGGTGTTCATCCCTGTCCTTGGGACTGGAACAGATACGGTTATATCTGAGGGCCTGGCTGTAGACAATGGATTTCTTAATGTGTTTAGGATGGAAGCTGTCCCATTTGAGGTATGTGGGACGGTCAATTGGTTTCCGATATACTGATGTTTGGAATGAACCATTTTGGATTTTTATGGTGGTGTCTAGGAAGTTGATTTTTGTTTTTGAATGGTCTAATGTCAAGTTTATGGTTGGATGAAATTTGTTGAATTTGTCATGGAAATTTAGAAGTTCTTGTTCAGGCTCAGTCCAGATTATTAATATGTTATCAATGTATCGGAAATATGCAAAGGGTTTGATGGAGCAGGATGTTAAAAAGTCATTTTCCAGTTTAGCCATGAAGAGGTTAGCGTACTGGGGTGCCATTTTACTTTCCATAGCGGTGCCGGTGCGTTGTAGGTATAGCTCCTCACCGAAAGAGAAAAAGTTGTGTGTGAGGATGAATCTGGTAAGTGCTATTACAGACTTGGAGGGGATCCTATTGGCCTCAAGAAACATTCGGCAGGTGGCTAGTCAATCTTCGTGTGGAATGTTGGAATATAAGGATTCGACGTCCATGGTGGCTAAGATGGTGCTGTCGGGGAGGGGACCTATCGTGGATAGCGTATTAAGCAGGTCTGTAGTGTCCTGTATATAGCTGGCTGTCTTCCTTACCAGCGGCTTGAGGATGTTTTCAATCCACCCTGAGAATTTTTCAGTTAGCGTTCCCACCCCTGAGGTGATTGGCCTCCCTGGGTTGCCTGGCTTATGAATCTTGGGAAGCATATAGAAAGTTCCCATCCTTGGATTCTCTGTTATTAAGTCCAGAAGGTTTATGGGGTCTGTACATAGACCTTTGATGACTCTTTTCAACTCCCTCAGATATTTTGGAGTTGGGTCATCATCCAGTTTGGTGTAGTACTGTATATCCATCAGCTGTCTGTGAGCCTCTTTGATGTAGTTCGTTGTATTAAGGAGAACTATGGCACCACCTTTATCCGCAGGCTTAATAGTGATCTCCCTGATGTTCTTAAGGCCGTGAATTGCCTTTTTCTCCTGCAAACTTATATTAGATGTTTCCTTTGCTTTTTTATCCAATATCATGGACTGCATCGAATGTCTAAATGAGTCAATATATTGGTCCAAAATGGTGTTGCGGCCAGAGGGAGGTGTCCAGTCAGAGTTTTTCTTATTCTCTAGTCTGACTTGAGTTTGGCTGCCCAGAAGCCCCAAGTCCTCTTTGACAGAGAAGAACTCGTTCAGTCTAAGTCTCCTGAAGTATTGTTCCATGTCACTACAAAGTTCTGTTTTGTCTAGAGGTTTTGTAGGACAGAATGTGAGACCTCTGGAAAGTCATTGAGTTCTAGATTAGTGGGTTTGTAAGATGACAGATTAATAACACAGCTGACTGTACCTGTGTCCTTCTGGTGGTTTTGCCCCATGCTGTAGTGTTTAGGAGGGTCTTGACTGGTGCTGGAATGTAATCCTGCTTTCAGTCGAAGTCTGTGGAGTTTCTTTTTCTTGTTGTGTATTAGGTACGACTGCAGTGTTGTATAGAAAAGCTGCATTTTCTGCTGTATGTCACCAGCAATTGTACTCCTTAAAGTTTGTATTTCCATTTGGACCGTTTTCTTTGTGCTGTAGAAAACATGAATAAGGTGGTTCCGTAGTCTCTCCAAAGTCCAGTAGTCCTGTGAGTAATGAGTATTGTAGGTATTCCGAATGGGATTCTTTAAGCTTAGTCCTTTGGGTATTAAGTGCTCCTTCTTGCATCTTCTTAAAAAGAAGATGTCGCTATCCAGTTGTGCCAGTTTCTTCAGACGATCTTTCAGTTCCATAGATGGACGGTACATTCTGGTATCCTCCATTTAGTAAAACGAAAAAAGTGGTTTGGTACCGAGTTAGCCAGTAGAAAAAAATATATAAAGTGAGAGAAACAAAATAGTAATCTTGTGGGTATGATACCTTTTAATGGCTAACAAATAATAGTGAATGTTGCTACAAAGCAAGCTTTCGGGACTGCTTATGTCCCTTCATCAGGCTGATATGACAAAATATTTGAAGAAACCTTATTTATATACAGTTTAAAGCACAACATTTCAATAAACAAGCAATGAGCTTGGAGAGAGAATCCTTAATTAGGTAAGATTAGATAGGTAGTGTGAAAAGTTCTGAAGATCAAAGGGCTATTTGGGGGAGATAGCTCAGATATGATAATGGGTCATAAAACCTTATGACAAATTGAGTCCTGTGTGAATAGAATCAAAGATTGTAATGAATTTGTGCTCCCACACTCTCCGATGTGTCTGTGATTTAAAATTGCCTTTTAAAATGTCAACTTTCATATTGCCTATGTTGTGTCCTGGACCACAGAAATGTTTAGCCACAGGTAAATGGTTTTTTTTGTCTGTAATTGTAGGACGATGAGACCTCATCCTTGCTCTCAGTCTCTGTCCTGTTTCTTCAACATAGAGGCCACCCACAGGACATATATTGCATAGAATTAAATACACCACATTGGAAGAGGAACATGTGAATGTCCCTGGGATCTTATAGTCCTGCTGTGTGTTGGGAATTTGGATTTTGTCTTTGGTCTCTATATGAATGCAGGTTTTGCATCTTCTCCCATTGCAAGGATATGTTCCTCTTGGTGAATCAGAGGGCATTGAACTTCGGATAATGATGTTTCTTAGATTGGGAGGTTGTCTGTAACATAGTAAAGGGGGGTCTTTGAATAGTGTTTTTAACCGGTCATCCTTGTGTAGGATATGGTGAAGTTTCTTAGCTTAGCTTACGTCTCTCCAAGGTCATTGTTTGTTTATTGAAATGTTGTGCTTTAAAATGTATATAAATAAGGTTTCTTCAAATATTTTGTCATATCAGCCTGATGAAGGGACGTAAGCAGTCCCGAAAGCTTGCTTTGTAACAACATTCACTATTATTTGTTAGCCATTAAAAGGTATCATACCCACAAGATTCCTATTTTGTTTCTCTCACTGAGAGCACTTTATATTTGGGTTTTTCACTAACATGCAATAAAACACGAAGACTGTATATTGGTCGAAAACTGGTTAATACTGGCCCAAAGATCACATATACAGTGGGGAAAAAAAGTATTTAGTCAGTCAGCAATAGTGCAAGTTCCACCACTTAAAAAGATGAGAGGCGTCTAATTTACATCATAGGTAGACCTCAACTATGGGAGACAAACTGAGAAAAATAAATCCAGAAAATCACATTGTCTGTTTTTTTTTCATTTTATTTGCATATTATGGTGGAAAATAAGTATTTGGTCAGAAACAAGCAATCAAGATTTCTGGCTCTCACAGACCTGTAACTTCTTCTTTAAGAGTCTCCTCTTTCCTCCACTCATTACCTGTAGTAATGGCACCTGCTTAAACTTGTTATCAGTATAAAAAGACACCTGTGCACACCCTCAAACAGTCTGACTCCAAACTCCACTATGGTGAAGACCAAAGAGCTGTCAAAGGACACCAGAAACAAAATTGTAGCCCTGCACCAGGCTGGGAAGACTGAATCTGCAATAGCCAACCAGCTTGGAGTGAAGAAATCAACTGTGGGAGCAATAATTAGAAAATGGAAGACATACAAGACCACTGATAATCTCCCTCGATCTGGTGCTCCACGCAAAATCCCACCCCGTGGGGTCAGAATGATCACAAGAACGGTGAGCAAAAATCCCAGAACCACGCGGGGGGACCTAGTGAATGAACTGCAGAGAGCTGGGACCAATGTAACAAGGCCTACCATAAGTAACACACTACGCCACCATGGACTCAGATCCTGCAGTGCCAGACGTGTCCCACTGCTTAAGCCTGTACATGTCCGGGCCCGTCTGAAGTTTGCTAGAGAGCATTTGAATGATCCAGAGGAGTTTTGGGAGAATGTCCTATGGTCTGATGAAACCAAACTGGAACTGTTTGGTAGAAACACAACTTGTCGTGTTTGGAGGAAAAAGAATACTGAGTTGCATCCATCAAACACCATACCTACTGTAAAGCATGGTGGTGGAAACATCATGCTTTGGGGCTGTTTCTCTGCAAAGGGGCCAGGACGACTGATCCGGGTAAATGAAAGAATGAATGGGGCCATGTATCGTGAGATTTTGAGTGCAAACCTCCTTCCATCAGCAAGGGCATTGAAGATGAAACGTGGCTGGGTCTTTCAACATGACAATGATCCAAAGCACACCGCCAGGGCAATGAAGGAGTGGCTTCGTAAGAAGCATTTCAAGGTCCTGGAGTGGCCTAGCCAGTCTCCAGATCTCAACCCTATAGAAAACCTTTGGAGGGAGTTGAAAGTCCGTGTTGCCAAGCGAAAAGCCAAAAACATCACTGCTCTAGAGGAGATCTGCATGGAGGAATGGGCCAACATACCAACAACAGTTTGTGGCAACCTTGTGAAGACTTACAGAAAACGTTTGACCTCTGTCATTGCCAACAAAGGATATATCACAAAGTATTGAGATGAAATTTTGTTTCTGACCAAATACTTATTTTCCACCATAATATGCAAATAAAATTAAAAAAAACAGACAATGTGATTTTCTGGATTTTTTTTTCTCAGTTTGTCTCCCATAGTTGAGGTCTACCTATGATGTAAATTACAGACGCCTCTCATCTTTTTAAGTGGTGGAACTTGCACTATTGCTGACTGACTAAATACTTTTTTTCCCCACTGTATTCATGTTCGGATGTCTACCCAGTAAGAGCCGAGTATTTATTTCAAACCAAGTGCTACAAAACAAGTGCTGCACTTGTTGTCCATTCGAGTGAAACACACAAAGTGGGGACCTAGAGAGAAATTCATTAAAAGTTCACGGATAAAACCTGTTTGGTGGATCAAAACCACCGTTGGTATCCCATAAAAGTGAACTCTTAACGCTCATCATGGGTAGGTATAGAAAAAGGACTTTTTTATTGTTATTGTCAACAACAGAATTACATGTGCATACTTACACAAGAAAGAATATTTATACAAAGAGATGCCATTATAAAGATACAGAACTAGCTAGTGCAAAGTGCCCAGGATTTAATCAATACATAAAAATTCCGCACTTATTATCCATCCGAGTGCAGTCAACACATAAAAGTGCTGCACTTGTTGTCCATTCGAGTGTAATACACAAAGGAAACACTCCAAAATGGTCCATTAGAAGTGAGTAAAGCCTGTTTAATAAATCATATACCTAAGGATGTGTGATTTCGCCGCCTAGTCAGTGAAAATAAACGCCAGTCAGACACGGATCATTTAACCATGTTGATATAGATATAGTGGCGCGTAAGAAACTCTTAACATACAATCCTTGATTCATTTTTATCAGAGAATTCTTCAAAAACTCCCCTATTATAAGGTATAGGGGATAATAGGCCCCAATATATAAGTACAATGGCGTACAAGCGATAAAGAATACTTCATCATCCGTATATGAAAATTCAATATGCTACTAGCCCTACAGGCTTGTACAGAAGATAAATCCTTAAAAAGAAAATGTCTTAACAAGGCATATACATAATTCCCAAGCTCAGAGTTAGTGTTGTAGCCCATAATGAAACACTAGAAAAAACCTGGTTGTTTAAGGTCATGTATGGACAATAATATCACATGAACACTGCTCAGTGGATAGATTGATTGAAAGTCCATCAGACTCAAAAAATAGCATAATAGAAGTGTGATTTATACAATATTGAGTCCAAAGTCTTCATCCTGAACTTTAATCCAAAGAACTTCATCCATAACAGACTGTATCTTTTCCAGCTTGGCCTAGACAGAAGCCTGAAAATAAAAGGAGAGATCCATAAGAGAGCCAAGAAAGAGAGAGAAGGAAGGGGGGAGGGGGAAGAAAAAGAGAAAAATGCATATATGCGCCCAGCAACTTTATGCTGCCGCGCACCGGCCCCTCAGAGAGGAGCAGTGGCATCTATAGCCTCCTATAGAAACCAATGTAAAGCAATTCCTCATTGAGTCTGGCCGGTGAAAGGCAGCCCAAATCATAGATCCATCTAGCTTCCCACCGAAGGAGTTCATCTGTTGCATTACCCCCTCTAATATTGATGTGTATCCCTTCTAGGCCCATCACTCTAAGGGAAGCTGAGGAACCCCCATGATGGTCCAAAAAATGAGCAGCTACCGAGGTGATGGGTTTACCTTTGCCCTTATCGGAGCTGGCAGTTGATATATTTGAAAGGTGTTGTTGCGTTCTGCGTCTCAATTCCTACGTTGTCTGCCCAATGTAGATTTTCTTACATCCACAGATTAAAGCATAAACCAGGTTGCGAGAACGACAGTTGAAGTACGCCCTGGACTGTAGCTGTGTGGGCAGACAAAGCAAAGAGACAGAACGATTAGAGATAATCAAAGGGAAAATAGAGCAGTTACCACAACGAAAAGTTCCCCTGTTATCATGGCCTGTTCTAATTTTGGTCATAGGGCGCCTGAAGAGGCTGTTAGATAAATACTCTTTCAGGTTTTTCTCCCTCCTGGACACCACTCTTGGTCGACTATCTACAAAGTGTCTTAATTTAGGTTCACTCCAGAGTATATCCCAATTATTTCCAAGGATCCGATATATATCGTTTCACTGGTTGTTAAACCGCGTGATCAAACTAATCCGATTGGGCACTGTTGTTACCCGTGGTTTCCAAGTTTCTTCCTTAGATTTATTAATGGAAAATTCAAAAGCTTGCGATATAATTTTTTTTGGATATCCCCTTTCACGGAACCTGTTAGTGAGGTGACGGGATTCCTCAAGGAAGTCCTCGGTACGACTACAATTCCTCCTTAGTCTGATGAATTGTCCCTTTGGTATTCCTCTCTGTAGATGTGCTGGATGAAAGCTGTCAAAGTGCAGCACATTATTCGCTGCCGTTTCCTTCCGAAACAGTGTCGTGATTATACGATTCTGACGGATCTGTAATTTTAAATCCAAAAAATCAACTAAGTTGGAAGACGAAAAAGAGGTCAACCTGATGTTCCATCCGTTATTATTGAGTCCATCAATGAAAACATTTAATTGTTATGGGGTCCCAGACCAGACAATTACAATGTCGTCAATGTATTGGTGCCACTTAATCACAAATTTGGAGAACTCATCCTGCTTATATACATGTGCCTGCTCCCACCAACCCAAAACAAGATTTGCGTTGGAGGGTGCACATTTGGCCCCATAGCGGTGCCAGATACCTGCTTGTAATATGCTCTGTCAAATACAAAGTAATTTTTCTCTAGGACAAATTTAAGTAATTCCAAAATAAAGGCATCATGGCCTCTGTCTCCCGTAGTCTGGCGTTCCAAAAAATATCAAACTTGTTCACACTATAGGTAAAACAAGAGCGCAATAGGGTCTTATCCGGGCAATCTTATAAGGAATAGAGTTGAGCGACTTTGGTCAGATCGGGTTTCATGAAACAAAATTTGTTTCAGATGAAACTCGTCCGACTAGGGCAAAAAAAGTCGGAGTTTCGTCCGAAACCCAACCCCAATGCAAGTCAATGGGGAATAGGTTTCGGACGAAACTCCGACTTTTTTTGCCCTAGTCGGACGAGTTTCATCTGAAACAAATTTTGTTTCATGAAACCCGATCCGACCAAAGTCGCTCAACTCTAATAAGGAATATTAAAGTTTATACTCACCCTTCCCAGGAGAGAGTCAAGCACATAGGATCAGTATGTCAGCCTGCTGCACATCCAACGGTCCATAACACTGAGACCGCCACATAAATTCTTTAGGATAAAATTCTTGGATTTAAGTGCTCTGCTAGACAAAATTCATATCCAAACCAGGTTGATGAATTAACGCTTTTATTCCCAACGCGTTTCGAAGTCCATAATACTTCTTCCTCAGGGGATGACATATGAATACACAGAGCTGTCTCCAGTTTTATACATTCACATTTCAAATATTGGCGCCAATGATGACATGTGATACACTCCAAAGGTCAAAGTTCAAAACAAAAATGTCAGAAAATTGTCACATTAATTCATCTATGGTTGATAAAATCAATCTATTCTTACTTTTATTTCACAGGAAATCTAAAAACTTGAGTTTATAAAAGAACAATAATAACGATTAAAAAGCGAACCTGCATCTCAAAAAAAGAAAAAGGACCGCAGTCCAACACTCACACCATCATACTGGGGAGGATTTCCAGAAAAAAGAAAAGAGAAAAAGGGAAAAGAATGAATCAAAAAAGTAAAAGATAATATGAAATTTTGTGATAAAATCAACTCTGACGTTCAGAATAAATCTCCAGCTATGAATAGCAATAGAAGAACCCAGACAAAGGATAAGGATAATGTGGATAATAATATTTTTTCAAAACCACCTACACTGAAAATCACTAAAATGACAGCACCTTTAATTGAGGCTATTAAACACCTTGATAGTATAAAAAGCAAATGAAGTGTTTAAATGAGGATAAAAACCTCATTGATGCTGTAGACCCTATTATAGACACTAATAAAATCATCACACCCATCCCTGATGAAATCCCATCACCTGCACTAATGGAATTCCCGGAATGCACACAAAAATCGTTATTTGATTTTTCTGTTTATGACAATGATATTTCCAGTACCCCAAATGGAGAAACGATTCTTATAGATAATTCCAATATCGATAATAACGCCACGGTTCCTTTTTTACCGCGAGCACTGAAAAACGCACAAATAAAAAACTTTTTCTCACCAAAAAATGGAAAAAGAAAAAATCCTATAGAGGAACCAGAGGAGGGAGAAAAAAAGAAAGGAAAAACAAAGGATTAACAAAAGATAAAAGCAAGTTTTTTTTCAGATGATGGAAATAATATTTTTAATTTATCTTCTCACGTTTTAACAATGGCAGAAAAAAATGTGTTGTCAAAAAGATTAACTTTTTGTCCTACCCATAAAACTAATGATTTCGATCTTTTTTTAGACTTACAAGTATTCATTAGAAAATTAACATTGAAAAGACATTTTTTAATGAAAGAAATGAATAATAATTTATTGAATAATGAAAACATTTCTCAAGAGGAATTTCATTTGGATGTACCCATCAAAAGTAATTTCTACCCGATTGAAAGTAGAGGTCATCACCTGAATGTATTCAATGATATTGTGCAGAAGGAATTCAAGGAAATGATTCCTATTAAATCAAAACATAACCTGACAAAAAATGAGAAAACAGCATTGAAGTCATTAATATCCAATACTGATATTGTAATCCGTTCAGTGGATAAAGGTGGTGGAGTAGTGATACAGGATAGGAAAGATTATTGCGATGAAGCATATAGAATTTTATCTGATGAAAAATATTACAAAAAAATTTCGTTTGATGTTATTCCAAATATCAAAATTAATTATGATAAATTAATTCTAGAGGGTAAGGAAATGAATATTTTTAATAAAAATGAATATAGATTTTTAAAAGTTTCTAATCCTCGTACTCCATTTTTTTATCATCTGCCCAAAATACACAAAAATCTAGAAAATCCCCCTGGGAGACCAATTATATCAGGTATTGGTTCAGTAACAAGCAATTTGTCCCATTTTATTGATAGAATTATGGTCACACATGTTCCAACAATGAAAAGTTTTATTAGAGACTCAACTAATTTAATTCAGTGTCTCCAGGGTATTGAATGGAAACCACATTTTCTACTGTATCATCGTTATATTCCAATATATCGCACAATTTGGGTCTTGCTTGTTTTAATAAAATTTTAATAGGGGATAATAGATTATCGAAAAATCAAAAAAATTTTCTTTTAAAGGGTATGGAATTTATTTTAAAGAACAACTATTTTACTTTTGAACGATGTCTTTATCATCAGCAGCTTGGGACTGCGATGGGCTCTAAAGTCGCACCCACTTATGCAAATATTTTTATGGGTATCTTTGAAGAATTTTATATTTTTAACTCTGAATGGTGTAACAGTATAATTTTATATAAGAGATTCATCGATGATTTATTTTTCATATGGGACAATTCCAATAGTAATATTGATAATTTCATTCAGGATATTAATAACAATAACTGGGGTATATCTTTCTCCTCAATATATAATGAAAGCAATATCAGTTTTTTGGATGTAACAATTTTTATTAAAGATAATGGAATTATGGCAAAAACTTTTTTTAAGAATGTAGATACAAATAGCTACATACCCTTCAACAGCGGACATTATGGAAAATGGTTAAGAAACATTCCGGATAACCAGTACAGGAGAATTAGGAAAAACTGTTCCAGTATAGAGGATTATAAGGATTCAAGCAAAAATCTTAATGAGTAGATTTACTAATAAAAAATATCCTGAAAATTTAATTAAGAATGCTTATAGTAAATGTTTGAACTTGTCACAAAATTCTCTCATTAAAGAAGTGAAAATGGTTAAATCCGATAATAAAAAATTCACGACTAATTTTATAACCCAATTTTGTGCAGAAAATATAAAAATAAGAAAGATTTTGTGTAAAAATTGGCACATTTTACTGAATGATTCGATTTTACAAAAAATTCTCCCCAGTATTCCGGGAGTTACATTTAGGAGGGCCCCTACTATAAAAAATTTGGTGGCCCCTAGTCGTTTGAGAAATGAGAATAAAATGGTTATAGCGACTAATGGTCCTATAAGAGGGATTTTTAGATGTGGGAAGAAAAATTGTTCTTGTTGTAACATTATAACACATAGAGAAAAATTCTTTAAATCAACCACAACTAATGAATCTTTTCCTATCAGAGATTTTCTTAATTGTACTACAGAATTTGTAATTTATTTAATCGAGTGTGAATGTGGGAAACAATGTGTTGGCAGGACTACACAGCCGTTACACCTTAGAATGAATTCCCATAGATATAACATCAAAAAAGGTTTTTTACAACATGGATTGTCCAGACATTTTTCTTTAACACATAATAAAAGTTTAAAAGGATTAAAAATTAGCCCTATTGAGCAAATTCCCAGTAACCATCCAGATAGAATGGGGCAACTAAACAGGAAAGAGATTTTCTGGATTTATAGACTTAACACCCTGAAAACTAATGGGTTAAATGAAATTACGGAAGTTTTTCTTTAAAAATATGATAATTTTTCGTTTGTAATAATTTACTACTACAATTTGTTGTGTTTTTATAACTTTTTAGTATACTGTACATAATAATTTTTAATTAATTTTTAGAAGCAGTTCAGTATGTAAATTTTCTTAATTTTGGGGGGGTTAATCTATAATTGTATTGCGTAGTTTGGTTGATAACATCAATTGTTGTTTTTTCCTCTTTTTCTTCGGGATGTTCCTTTCAATAGTTCTTTTGCGGGTTCTGTTTCTTCTGATAAATAACCTAAAGGGTTAAATGAATTTGTGGAATTTTTCTCCTTGAAACATTATTTTTTCATTCTTGATAATTTATTAGTACAACCCTTTGTTGTGTTTTTATAACTCTTCAGTATGTTCCTTAATTTTTATTCAATTATCGGATGCGTTTTTATACATAAAATTTCATATGATATTTTTATTAATAATCTTATTGGTTTTTTGGGATTTATGTGTATATAAATTATAGTGTGTAAATATGGTTGAGAACATTTTATGTTTCTTCCCACTTTTTTCTTCTGTCCAGCATGGTAAGCGATCCAAGTTCTTCTGGTTTATTGGATTCTTTGCGGGTCCTGTTCCGTTTGACGAGAGCCACCTATTCTTTTCTAATGGAAATGAAATAATTTGACCAAAACACCACATTTAAATTTCATATATATATATATTTTTTATTTTTTCATTAATACCTTTTAATATATATATTTATTATATATATTTTTTTATTTTATTTTATAGTATTGTATTCATTCACCTAAAATTTCATATTTTACTTTTTTGATTCATTCTTTTCCCTTTTTCTCTTTTCTTTTTTCTGGAAATCCTCCCCAGTATGATGGTGTGAGTGTTGGACTGCGGTCCATTTTCTTTTTTTTGAGACGCAGGTTCGCTTTTTAATCGTTATTATTGTTCTTTTATAAATTCAAGTTTTTAGATTTCCTGTAAAATAAAAGTAAGAATAAATTGATTTTATCAACCATAGATGAATTAATGTGACAATTTTATGACATTTTTGTTTTGAACTTTGACCTTTGGTGTGCATCACATGTCATCATTGGCGCCAATAGTTGAAATGTGAATGTATAAAACTGGAGACAGCTCTGTGTATTCATATGTCATCCCCTGAGGAAGAATTATTATGGACTTCGAAACGCGTTGGGAATAAAAGGGTTAATTCATCAACCTGGTTTGGATATGAATTTTGTCTGGCAGCGCACTTAAATCCAAGAATTTTATCCTAAAGAGTTCCAAAAAATATGACACTGCTATCATACCTAATTTATGTTCGGTGTTGGTGAATAGCGCCTCCACATCGAGAGTCACTAGGATGGCATCATCTGGTATCTCCAATGTTTCCAAAAGAAGAAGATGGGAGAAATCACGGACATAAGATTCCAAAGCCAGGACCAAGGGCTATAAAAAAAATCCAAATAAGAACAAGGTTTTTCATATAGACCTCCCAATCCAGAGATAATCGGCCTACCTGGTGGTTTTGTAACAGACTTATGTACTTTAGGTAGCATGTATAAAGTTGGTATTACTGGGTGGCTGGTAGTCAAGAAATCTAGTTCTTTTTTAATTATAATGCCACAGGAATGGGCCCTCAAAAGTAGTCTGTCCAGCTGTCCCTTAAATATGGTAGTAGTGTCGGAGGGTAATAGTTGATAATATTGGGCATTACTAAGTTGTCGCCTAGCCTCCAAGCAATACATCATCTTGGGCCATAGGACGATGTTTCCACCCTTGTCTGCTTCTTTTATTTCAAAAAGATCAATGTTTCGTAGCCTATTAAGGGCCAACCTTTCACCTTCACTCAGATTATTTTGATGATGTTTGTCCACTTTGAGTGCCTGAATGTCCCCACATGTTTTATCAAAGAATATCTGGATTACTGGGAACATAGAAAAATTTGGGGTGACTTGTGAAGGTAATCTACCACTGAATCTTTTCCTAGTTTGCTCACTATCGTTTTCTGTGAGCAAATCCAAAAGATCCCGAAAAACTTGTCTGTCCTGATCTGGAAGTTCGTCAATTAATGACGGTTGATGGTATAACATTTTAAATGTTAGTTGTCTACAAAATAAATACAAATCTTTCGTCAGCTCAAATTTGTCGAGACAATTCATTGGTGAAAAAGACAGTCCCTTTGTAAGAAGTTTAATCTCAAGATCAGATAGTGCATATGATGAGAGGTTAATAATACGTAACCCATCTCCCTCGGGGTCGCAAACATTAGGGGGGCTTAAACTTAATAATGTCTCCGATTGTTGAATCTCGTTTCCCTCTTCAAGCCCGGTGACCAGGTTAGAAAATTCCTGTTCCTTCTGACAAGTGATCTTGGATTTTCTTCGCCCCCTTCTATGCTGCTTTCCCGGTCGCTTGTGTCGGTTGATAAAAAATCACTACTCAGAGTGGGTGCATTTTGATTATCTATCTCATTAGTCTTATTGACAGTAGTTTTGATTGTTTTACCCCTTGGACCCTGATGGGACCATTTGAATACTTTTTGTTTGTCTGAATCCATTTTGTCCCTTTGGAACTTACTTTTTTTTTACCTCTAATAATATCTTTCTCAAACCTATCGATGAGTTCTTTTAAATGATTTTTAAAGGGATCCACCTGTGTCTTTTTATCGAAGGTATCAAGTTTGGATTCCTTTTCCCTAATCTCCTCCCTGATCTGGGACAGGAACACCCTATCTTGTTCAATGAGCATATCGATAATAACATATGAAAACTTTTTTAGGCCATTCTCCCATGTGTCTTTGAATCCCTGGTCCACCTCCCATGCCGAAAAAATTTAAACTCTTAATCCTCGAGGTATAAGACCCAATCTCTTATACTCTTCTAGGCTCTTTATGTTCCACCATGTTTTAGTCAGTCTTTTATGCAAATTTGTCAAGTCAGATGTCAGGTTTTGAAAACCGCTATCTATGTCAACAGTAGCAGTATCAGTACCACTGGCCGAGCCAAAAATCATCAAAGGTCATTGTCGCAAGGCATCCCTGGGAACGGGACTTGCCGGGAGCATCGTGAGGATCGGGAACACTGCGCTGGGACGCCGGAAGGTGAGAAAAACATGTTTTTTTATTATTTTTAACTTTATATCTTTTTACTACTGATGCTGCATAGGCAGCCTCAATAGTAAAAAGTTGGCCACACTCGTCAAACACTATGTTTGATGAGTGTGACCAACCTGTCAATCAGTTTTCCAAGTGATGCTACAGATCGCTTAGAAAAGGGTTCCCCAACTCCAGTCCTCAAGGCCCACCAACAGGTCATGTTTTCAGGATTTCCCTTGTATTGTACAGGTGATGCAATTATCACCTGGGCAATACTAAGGAAATCATGAAAGCATGACCTGTTGTTGGGCCTTGAGGACTGGAGTTGGGGAACCCTGGCTTAGAAGACGCTAGCATTTTGCAAGCTAATTACACTTGCAAATCGCTACTGTTTTCATGGGACATAGGCGGGAATTTAAAATGCTGTTTTCTCACATATTTCCCGTGGAATGGAATTCTGGAATTCCCGTGGAAATTTCCGTGGGAATTCCACACGTGTGTACATAGCCATACACGGTACAGCTCGTTTCCATGGAGCTTGGCCACCAGACCCTGGCCAAGAGTTGCATTCGAGCAGATGAGTTAACTCTTAACATACAAACCATCTCTGTCCAAACCATTGATATCTGCACATCAGTTGTATGCTCATCTTCCTCTTAGCTTCTGAAGAGATGTTAAAAATATTGCAAAATTACCAGCAACCAGACCAATGTGTGGGCATTGCAAAAACGTCTTCACAAAGCAGTCTAAAGGGTGAGGTAATTCCAAAGACTGTTAGTGCATTTTAGAGTGAGCCTAGCTTCTGTCAGCCGTGATCATATCATTAGCACTATGCGATGTGGCCACAGCAACCCTGGTTCAACTCTG
The DNA here is from genome assembly GCF_039654945.1 of Dendrobates tinctorius. Classification (NCBI taxonomy): domain Eukaryota; kingdom Metazoa; phylum Chordata; class Amphibia; order Anura; family Dendrobatidae; genus Dendrobates; species Dendrobates tinctorius. The sequence goes on from NW_027361912.1 coordinate 8,348,850, forward strand.
AGTCATGGCACATTTTATAAAATAAAATAATCTTCCTAAAATAGAAACATAAATTAATCAGAAATAACACTTAGTAAAATTACTAAATTTTGTTTTCTACAATAGTTCACATGATGAACATACGGTACGGGTGCTCTGGTGCACATCTGCAGATGCAAAAAGATAGAGTGAGTGACACACATAGCGTGCCATGCCATTTCTTTCCACTTATGCACAGCACTATACATAATAATATAAGATACTATGAAATAATGGACACCTTCAAGGGCCGCTATCAGGGCATTACTGCCCTTATTGCTGTATGAGGCCCGGAGAGCAGCATTACCAAGTTGGGACTAGGCCCCCCTCTTATGCCTCTGCTCACCAAACCCCATAGTGCAATGAAGTACTGTGCACCCCTTGGCGCTGGGAGTTTTTCTCGGAGCTCTACAGCCATCTAACCTGGACAGATTTGCAGCTCCTGCTTCCTCCACCCTCTGGACTTCTGGTCAGGTGACGGCACATATGCGATGATGTCATCACGTACATGCCGTCCTGTACAAGGACATCAGAAGCAGAGTTGAGCATCCATGAAATCATTATAAAATGAGCATCCATGAAATCGTAAAATGAATGATATGGGTGAGGGGGGAGGTGGAGGGAGACTGCAAGTGATGGAGGGGGACTGCAAATGATGAAGTGGGGGACTGCAAATGATGAACTGGGGCGGAGGAGGCTGCAAATGAAGGGGGACTGTAAATGATGATGCGGGGGGAGGACTGCAAATAATTAGGTGAGGGAGGGGGACTGCACATGATGAAGTGGGGGGACTTCAAATGAGAAAACAGTCTAAAGGGTGAGGTCATTTCAAAGACAGCTGGCGCATTTTAGTTTGACCCTTTACACAATCAGCCAGGATCGTATAGTGGTCAGCACTCTGTGCTATGGCTGCAGCAACCCTGATTGTCAGCAGTTAATAATTGATTTATTATACATTTCTATGTGGTATAATCCATGTGGACTGTTAACCCTGTGATGACTATGAACTTTGACAATGTGTCATCTGATCTGTTGGCGCTCGTTTTTTTAAATCCTAGCGTCCTGTCTTAACTATATATACGTGTGATGCATGTACATACTGTGTGGTATTTCCTGACGAAGGGGACATGAATAAATGCGTTGAATTAACCACTGTGAATCTTTGACATCTATCTTCTGGAATACTTCCTTGTGGCAGCGCGGAATATAACTATAAATTCCCCTGAATGCATGATTTCTTCTGATCGTTGAGGACCTGTGGATCTGCAGCAGCCGCCAGCCATTATGCTTTTTCTCATCCTAACCAGGTGATCAAATTTCTTTTTGTAATCTCTCCTTGTAACGTGGATAAAACCCTATTGCGGTTCTGTGTCTCCTTTTCTTTGCAATAGAAACGTGAGTAAAGCTTGGGAACTGCATTCAGCTGTGTCTCTGCCTTCTTCTTGCGTCAAACCTTCAGCAATGCTACATCCCTTGCCTGTACACAACACCATCTACCACAACTGCCCTGGGACTACAGCTCTGAGTGTGGAGAGCTATTACACCTCTGTTCCATCACAACATCTGTCCCAGACAATCTGAACTGCAGCGCTGATCCCCTCTGATCAGATGCCACAGGTGGCGTCAAGAACTTATCTACACATAAACTTTATTCAGCAACAATCCTCTTTTATTACATGGACACCCAGGGCCACTGCCACAACGAAACATCCGTTAGAAATACTGGCCCGGTACCAAGAACCCCACCAGCCCTGGGAATGATCCATCATCATAGCAGAGTAATAGGAAAAGTTTTAAATTAGCAATAATCACACCTCATGGGATACAATATTGCTAAGACCCTGTCATTTGCATACCATGGATTAAGTCTCCTGAGAGACCAACAAAAATTGCCAAAGCTGACTGTATTTCAAGTCATCATGGCGGGGTATTGGGAAAAGTTTTCAATTAGCAATAATCATGCCTCGGTTAAACCTCATGGGCTACGATATTGCCACTGTGCAAAGTTGAAGGAACTGAGGTGACCAAGGCAGAGTTGAGCGACTTTGCCTTTTTTTGGGTCGAGTCGGGTTTCATGAAACCCGACTTTCGCAAAAGCCGGGTCGAACGAAATCGGCAGATTTTTGTGAAAAGTCGAAGGCCGACTGAAACACGAAACCCAATGCAAGTCAGTGGGGAAGCAAAATCGACAGGGAGTGGAGGCCAGGAAACACACCTACAGTGCCCTTTTGAATGCCAAAAACATCAAATCTTATTACTGAAGCTTTCAACCTTAATTTACTTCATAATACAAGTTACGCACTGAAAAATGGGGGTTATTTGGCTAAATTTGTGGGGGGTAGGGCTGGCTTCAGGTTTTCATGTGCCCTGGGCCAAAGAGGGCCCCTTTAACACATACCACAACTCATGATGCTCCGATACGGCAGAGAAATAGCGGCATAGTAAACTGAAAAATACTTCACTTTTTACATCTCATGACTGATATCCATTTTAAATTCTCCAATAGCTCCAAAAACGGACAGTATCTTGCTCCATACAGTATTATGCCACCGCATAGTGCGCTATACAGAGTAATGAGGCCCATATATTTCACCATACAGAATCATTGGTCCCATATAATGTTTGAAACAGTATATGATGAGCTCCACATAATGCTACAGTATATGTTGGTCCCCATGGATGAAGCTGCAATGTCTTATGGGCCCAAATAATGCTCTATATATAATGGGCCCCATTTCTAATGCTCCAGTGTATAATGGGCCCTGTAAATGCTGCTCCAGTGTCTGATGTCCACCTTTGGAATGCTCCAGTGTATGGTGGGCCCCATATATCATTCTCCAGAGTATAGTGCTCCCCAAAAATTGCTGTCCCAACATTGAAAATAAATAAGTCTCCTCACTAGGGAATCCCTGTACTAATCTGGGCGTACAGACGTGATGTCATTGCGCTCTCTGATGAGAATATCACTGTCTGGAAACGCGGAAGACGTCATGGCGGTGGAGCAGGGAGAGGTAAGTATTTCAACTTTGCAAGTGCTGTGATCCAGAGCAAGCAGGGGGGCCACTCGTTGGCGACGGCACTGGCACAGGGCCCCTCATAGTACGGCGGTGTGTCTGTCGGCGGGTGGGCCGAACCTGCACTTTCAAGCTGCACCTTCCTTTTTGTCACCGTGTAAGGTGGTACAGTATATGGGAAGGGTAACTTGAGTTTCAGCTGGGTCACATTCAGGCTGTGTAGAGTGCGAGGGGAATGTAGTGGTCTGGGTCAATGTACTAGCAGAATAATCTAGCAGTGGCTGGGCCTCAGTGCACTTGTGGCGTCCCCAGGAGTACGGTCGCCACAGTGACATTACCTTCCTCCTAGGGAGTGTGATGTCATGCTTGGGAGCAACGAAGGATCTCTCTAGCAGTTAAACCAACACACAACACATTTCCCACTCCAGGCCAGCAGGGAGACCTCTGAACCTGACTGCTGAGTAGCTGTTGTCGGGAGGAGGTAAGTTAGGGCAGTCTGTGAAGGGTAGGGGAAGTGTGTAGACGTGAGAAGGGGAGCTGGAGGATGAGCAGAGTTAAGGCTCACTCCTAGCTTGAGCGCATAGTCCGGATTCCGGTCTCCGAGTTTGTAGGGACACTGACGTTCCTTCAGCAGAAACCGGAGGAAGTAGCAGCTGTAAATGTTCTGTACCCAACTAAGGCTCAGAGGCCCCAGCAGCGACGTGTGGGAGCCAGAAGGAAAAGGCTAAGACTGCCTGCCATATGAGAAAGTTCCAAGAGAGAGTCAACAGGGGGAACTTCATTGAACTCAGCCCTGTGCTGGGCTTTTACATCTTAGCTGCACCACAACTTCTGTCCCAGAGAAGCGCCACTGCAGCACTGGTCAATCTACTCAGAAACCACAGGTGGCGTCATGAATCATTCACCTCTAAACGTAATTCACCCCTTTGCATGGACGCCCAGGGCCATGGAACAGGTCACCACCACTGTGACACATCCCAGGGAGACACCGTCCCGGTAACGATTAACCCCTCTGCCCAGCCTGGCCACCCACACTCCATGTCAGATTCATTTTGGACTGGGGAATTCACAGTTTGACTTGATAACCCATGCATGGTATGATAGAAAGAGCTACATGGACTAATGTGAAGTTTGGCCTGCTGCATCATTCACTTTGGGTGGGGGTGCAGGACACAAGGAAAGGGGTTCTTCCTGACCAGGAGCCAGCACTTGATGACTCAGTGCTTGCATTTTTTGAAACTTCAGAAGAGGAGGGCATATTTGCTGGAGTCTGTTTCGGCAATGTAAGCCCAAACCAGTTCCTCATGCTCCGGCTTTAAAAACGGTTAACCTACTCCCAGAAAAGGTAGCCTTCCAGGCGTTCCGTAGACAGACCATGACGCAGGCTCAACACATCCTGTCTTAGCTGCTATTGTGCTTTTGCCACTACCAGCAGATGCACCACCACCATCAGCACCAGCTGGCCCCCCACGCACATGTCCGCGGCCTCTTCCACCAAACTTCCAAATTTAGCACAAAATAGACACAAAATAACATCACATAAAGGGTACTGTATCAGAAGCGAACAGCTCTATTCAGTCAAAGGATAATTGTCAATCTCCATATATATTCCATCAGTCACACAGAGACACTCCCAGGCTCAGTATGGATTAGACAAGAATATAAAAAGTAGACAAAGTGTACAGTATCATCAGATAGCAGGTATATATAGCATAGTTTAAACATTAACAATGTATGTCTATATATCATGAGTAGTGTTGAGTCACCCCGCTAGTGTTTTGGTTTGTCGAGCAGGAGGCAAGTTCGTCGAATGTTCGTCGAACCACACTGAAAACAATGGCAGGCAAACACAAACACATACTAACACATAGAAAACAATTACAAAACACCTTAAAAGGTGTCCCAAAGCCGACAAAATGCTCAGAAGCCAAAAATAACATATGGAAAAGGGCAACTACATTTACAAAAGAGGTGGAGTAAAAGGAGGAGGAGGAGGAGACACAGATCTAGGCTTGTCATGCCCTTATGAAGTCAAGAAAGTCTGGACTAAAAATGTAAAAACCAAACCCAAAAAAACAAAATCTGAAAACGAACACGATCATATACCGTCGTACTTCCCACCAATAAATTATGGCAACTGGCGATCGGGCGGCGTTATTCCCATGAACCTCCAAACAGCGTCCATGAAGCCAAAGTGTTTGCTTTCCGGGGGCAGTATGATTGCAAAGCTGAACCTTAAAGGAATGTCCAAAAGGGCACCACCAGGAGTGGAGCCTGCGGCTTAATTGGACTCTACCCGGGAAACCACAACCATGCCACAAGGCTCTGGCACGTGCGATCGAGCAATAACAGGGCTATCATGGCCTTCCATGTCCGGGGCTACATGCGCGCTACACTGAAAGGACCATCTTTTGTCATTTACAGGTGCAGATAACCCGCTGAACACCGTTAGTGATGGGGATCTGGGATTCCAATTCGCCGTGAACGATGATTTCCCAGTAAGTGCAGGTCAACAGCAATTCCTGATTTCGGCCTAACCGCCATTCCAGAAAAAATGCACAACATTACGTGTCCAAACCACAGGTGCTGTAGCTTGCTTAACAGCTCTGCAGCCGTTCTCAGGCACAGTATGGATTCTACAAGATTCGAGAAAGTTGATAAATGGTACAGTTTCACTGGATAACACGTATATATGTTGCATAGTTTACACATTAAAACCTATGTGTATCAATCAGGAGGCAGGCTCAGACGGTCTCAGGCCCAGTATGGATTAGACCAGATTGTACAAAGTTGAGATAGGGTACATTATCACTGGATAGCAGGTATATAGAGCATAGTTTAAACATTTAAAATCTCTGTGTTCTCTGCATGGATTACACAGTTCACCAAATTTGAAGTGCCAGTCCCAGTGATTGATTTGACAGCCCAGACTACACAGCGGAGGAGCAGGGAGAGGTAAACATTGCAAATGCTGGGGCTCTGCCCAAGCAAGGGGGGCCCACTTGTGGGCATAGGCACTGGCACTGGGCCCCTCATAGTACGGCGGTGTGTCTGACGGCAGGTGTGCACCACCACCGTCAGAGACACTTGATTGCACTATGAGGGACCCTGTGCCAGTGCCCGCGCCCACGAGTCGGCCCACCCACCTGTCCAGGGCAATGGCACTCGCACGGTTGCGTGCGCTCGGTGGTGACCACGGCCATTGGGGGGAGGAGGCTGCCCAGTTAGGGACGTTTAAAAAATGCCATATGTTGATGTGAGACATTCACCTGCTGCTAAAGGCGAAATTGTTCAAGTCCCAGGAACAGGCGGACCAAAGAAAACAATTTTTCTGGCAACCTATGTGTCATCAGGGTAAGGTGGGACAAAATCCTTGGAAACCCATGCATGGTTCATTTTAATGAAGGTTAGATCATCCACATTTTGGGTTGACAGACGGGTCCTTTTTTCTGTCAGTATTGATCCAGCAGCACTGAAGACTCTTTCCGATAGCACACTTGCAGCTGGGCATGTGAACTCCTGTAAGGCATATTGTGCCAATTCAGGCCAGGTGTCCAGTTTAGCTGCCCAATAGTCAAATGGGAATGACCTGTGAGGGAGAACATCGATATGGGAGGAAAAATAGTTTGTAACCATACTTGACAAGTGCTGTCTCCTGTCACTTTCAATCGATGCAGTATTACCAGTCGTGTGAGCGGGACTTGAAAAATCAGTCCACAACATGGTCATGAAACCCCTGTCTCCAACGCCACTTCTGATGTGTCCACCACCAACACCGCTTCCAAGTTGCCCCCGGCTTCTCCGGCTCGTGTGAGAACCGTCACCGCTGCTGTGTGCTGGGAATGGATCCGGTTTACCAGATTAGCTTGTTTGTTAGCCAATATTAGGTCAAGGTTCTCCTGTGGCATGATGTTTTGGAATTTGCCTTTATAGCGTGGATCCAGGATGCTGGCCAACCAGTAGTCATCATCGTTCATCATTTTGGCAATGCGGGGGTCCCTTTTTAGGATCTGCAAGGCATAATCTGACATGTGGGCCAATGTTCCCGGTGTCAATGATGCACTGCGAGTGCTGGGTGGAGGAGCCCTGTCTGGCAAATCCACATCCCTCCAGTCACGCACAAACCCTGTACCAGACCTTGCAAAGCCAACATTTTCTCTTGCCCCACGAGAAGCATCCTCCTCCCCTAAATAATCCTCCCCATCACCATCCTCCTCCTCTTCCTCTTCTTCCTCCACCTCGTCCACGACAGTTCCCTGACCAGACAATGGCTGACTGTCATCAAGGCTTCCCTCCTCCTCTTCCTCCTCATCAACCTCGGCTGCAGACGCCTGCTCCTTAATGTCCGTCAAAGTTTGCATGAGCAGACGCATAAGTGGGATGCTCATGCTTATGATGGCGTCGTCTGCGCTTACCAGCCGTGTGCATTCCTCAAAACACTGAAGGACTTTACAGAGGTCTTTCAGCTTCGACCACTGCACACCTGTCAACTCCATGTCTGCCCTCAAAGTGCCTGCCCATGTATCCTCCCACAAATGCATTACGGTCTGCCTTTGTTCGCACAGCCACTCAACCATGTGCAGGGTGGAATTCCACCTTGTTGCAACGTCGATAATTAGGTGATGCTTGGGAAGGTGGAGCAATCGCTGCAGCTTCTGCATATGACTGGAGTGTACCGGCGAACGGCGGATGTGTGAGCACAGTCTTCGAACCTTAAGGAGCAGGCCTGTTAAATCTGGATAATTAGTGAGGTGGTGTGAGCCAAGTTCAAGGTGTGAGCCAAGCAATGTACACTCACTGGCCACTTTATTAGGTACACCTGTCCAACTGTGTGTTAAGACTTAATTTCTAATCAGCCAATCACATGGCGGCAACTCAGTGCATTTAGGCATGTAGACATGGTCAAGACAATCTCCTGCAGTTCAAACCGAGCATCAGTATGGGGAAGAAAGGTGATTTGAGTGCCTTTGAACGTGGCATGATTGTTGATGCCAGAAGGGCTGGTCTGAGTATTTCAGAAACTGCTGATCTACTGGGATTTTCACGCACAACCATCTCTAGGGTTTACAGAGAATGGTCCGAAAAAGAAAAAAAATCCAGTGAGCGGCAGTTCTGTGGCCGGAAATGCCTTGTTGATGCCAGAGGTCAGAGGAGAATGGGCATACTGGTTCGAGCTGATAGAAAGGCAACAGTGACTCAAATTGCCACCCGTTACAACCAAGGTAGGCAGAAGAGCATCTCTGAACGCACAGTGCGTCGAACTTTGAGGCAGATGGGCTACAGCAGCAGAAGACCACACTGGGTACCACTCCTCTCAGCTAAGAACAGGAAACTGAGGCTACAATTTGCACAAGCTCATCGAAATTGGACAGTAGAAGATTGGAAAAACGTTGCCTGGTCTGATGAGTCTCGATTTCTGCTGCGACATTCGGATGGTAGGGTCAGAATTTGGCGTAAACAACATGAAAGCATGGATCCATCCTGCCTTGTATCAACGGTTCAGGCTGGTGGTGGTGGTGTCATGGTGTGGGGAATTTTTTCTTGGCACTCTTTGGGCCCCTTGGTACCAATTGAGCATCGTTGCAACGCCACAGCCTACCTGAGTATTGTTGCTGACCATGTCCATCCCTTTATGACCACAATGTACCCAACATCTGATGGCTACTTTCAGCAGGATAATGCGCCATGTCATAAAGCTCGAATCATCTCAGATTGGTTTCTTGAACATGACAATGAGTTCACTGTACTCAAATGGCCTCCTCAGTCACCAGATCTCAATCCAATAGAGCATCTTTGGGATGTGGTGGAACGGGAGATTCGCATCAGGGATGTGCAGCCGACAAATCTGCGCCAACTGTGTGATGCCATCATGTCAATATGGTCCAAAATCTCTGAGGAATGCTTCCAGCACCTTGTTGAATCTCTGCCACGAAGAATTGAGGCAGTTCTGAAGGCAAAAGGGGGTCCAACCCGTTACTAGCATGGTGTACCTAATAAAGTGGCCAGTGAGTGTATGTGTCTGAGTTTTGAAAGGGCTATGGCTGCCACAAAATTCCGGCCGTTATCACTAACTACCTTGCCTGCCTCAAGATGTAGACTGCCCAGCCATGACTCAGTTTGTCACTGAAAGTAGTCGGCCAGTACCTCTGCGGTGTGTCTGTCGCCCAAACACATCATCTGCAACACAGTCTGCTGATGCTTTCCACTAGCTGATCGATAGGGGGACACCTCGTTTGCAACACTGTCAACTGCAGATGCAGTGTTCGTGCGACTGCGCTCGGTGGACGAGCTTTTGCTTCTGGAGGAGGAGGGTCGAACGCCTACAGCCAACTGTTTCCTATACCATGGGCTAGGCAGCACTGTGCCACCACCGCTGTCCCCTGTGGACCCTGCATCCACCACATTAACCCAGTGCGCAGTGATGGACACGTAACGGCCCTGGCCATGCCTACTAGACTATGCATCAGTTGTGAGGTGCACCTTTCCACTCACTGACAGTTTGAGTGCATGGACAATGCGGTCTTTCACATTAAGGTGGAGGACTGGGATGGCTTTGCGAGAAAAGAAGTGGCGACTGGGTAGTTCATAGCGTGGTACTGCTTAGGCCATTAGTTCGCGGAAAGCTGGCTTTCAACCAACCGATAGGGCATCATCTCTAACGAGATTAGTTTGGCAATGTGGGTGTTCAAACCCAGTGTATGTGGATAAGAGGATGAGTACTTTTTTGTCCTACTCATAGTCTCTGGTAGGGTGAGCTGGATTGAGAGCTGGATATGGTGAAAGTAGCGGTGGACATGGCGGACTGAAAGAGGGTTGATGATGGTGATGGAGTTGGTGTTCTTTCTGATGGCCTAGATTCAGTCTTTCGTTGCAATAACAGTGTGATTCCCTGAATGATTTGCCCTTGCGACGACAACTCAACATTTGCTGCTGGTGGTGTGCTAACCGGTGGACTTACAGTGGGGGAAACAATGTTGCGTTGCTGACTACCTTCTTTGGGAGCAGTAGCACATGTGGTACGTGAGTATTGGTAGTCCATCCACGCTTGCAAGTGCATGGTGGTTAAATATCTTAGCATGCAACTGGTATTCAAATTTCTCAGATCTTTCCCTCGGCTAAAGGTCTTTGCGCACTTCTTACAGATTACCTTTGCCTGATCATTAGGATTTTGTTCAAAAAAGTGCCACACTACACTCTTCCTACTAGGGAACACAGTTTGAGGCCTTGCACGCTGTGCTTTTTTGACCGTCTGGCCAAGCTGTCCTGCAATTTTTTTGGTTTTTGTAACCCATTTTTGGACTGCTCCGGGCCTGCCAGATAACAACTGTTGCGATGTCGATGCCCGCTGCGGATGCTCCTCCTCCTTCTAAGCTATTGGCAGCGGCACACTCTACCACCAATGGATGCCAATCTGGGTCAACAACTGGGTCATCTATCACCTCCTCTTCAATGTCATGTGCACCTTCCTCTGTGTCACCGTGTTTGGTGGTATAGTATGCGGGAAGGGGCACCTGAGTTTCATCTGGATCAGATTCTGGCTCAGTACACAGCAAGAACAATGTAGTGCTCTGAGTGAATGTACCAGCAGAATCATCTATCAGTGGCTGTGCATCAGTGCACTCCATGTCAGATTCATCTTTGCCTGGGTAATTCACGATTTGACTTGATAACCCGGGCATGGTATGTGAAACCAGCTCCATAGAGTAATCTGTAGTGTGGCCTACCGCATCCTTCAATTTTGGTAGGGGTGAAGGACACAAGGAAAGGTGTGGTTCATGACCATGAGCCTCCAATGACGACTCAGTGCTTTTATTTTTTAAAACTTCAGAACAGGAGGCGATAGAGCTGGAGGCTGAGTCAGCAATGTAAGCCAAAACTTGTTCTTGAAGCTCCGGCTTTAGAAGTGGTTTACCTACTCCCAGAAAAGGGAGCCTTCGAGGCCTTGTGGAGTCAGACGATGACGCAGCCTCAACACCTCCAGTATTAGGTGCTATTTTGCTTTTGCCACTACCAGCAGATCCACCACCAACACCAACACCATCATTACCAGCTGCCAACCCCTGCCCACTTCCACGGACTCATCCACCACACTTCCTCATTTTTTGGAAAAATTTACCCAAATTTACACCAACTCTCTGGTACTGTAAAACAAGGTACAAGGTGTATATAGTAATGGGGAGAATTGGAATGTCTCTACACTTCAGGACACAGTGGGATTCAGTCAGGCCCTGTTTATTTAACACCGCAATATAGCAGGCAGATTCTCTATGCTGTTAGAAGGGTGTATAGAGGACTGTAGAGAATTGGAATGTCTCTACACTTCAGGACACTGTGGGATTCATTTAGGCCCTGTTTATTTAACACCGCAATGTGACCGGCAGAAATTGCCTAGTGTATGACAAACTACAAGGTGTATATAGAATTGGGCAGAACTGGAATCTCCCTAGAGTGTAGGTCTGTAAGAACGGAATAACTTCTCAACTTATCCTTACAGAGTCACACACAGATAGCTTCACTGTGGCCGTGATAACAGCCATTACAAGGTACTGAGAGGAGCATGCACGTACACCGCTGTCCAGTGTATGTAAAATTGTCAAGCTCTGTGTTTTAGTATACGGACTGACACATGCTGTCTCTCTATAGTTTTGAATGTAATCAAACAGCAAATATACTAAACTGTTTGAAAACCTGACAAAACTATAAGGTGGAGGTCTGTAAGAATGGAACAACTCCTCGACTTATCCTTACAGAGCCACACACAGATAGCTTCACTGTGGCCGTGATAACAGCCGTTACACGGTACTGAGAGAGGAGCGTGCACGTACACCGCTGACCATTGTATGTAAAATTGTCAAGCTCCGTGTTTTAGTATACGGACTGACACACGCTGTCTCTCTATAGTTTTGAATGTAATCAAACAGCAAATATACTAAACTGTTTGAAAACCAGACAAAACTGTAAGGTGGAGGTCTGTAAGAACAGAACAACTCCTCGACTTATCCTTACAGAGTCACACACAGATAGCTTCACTGTGGCCGTGATAACAGCTGTTACACGGTACTGTGTGAGGAGCGTACACTGCCATACGGTGTGTGAAAAATGAACGCTCTGTAAATCACAAGGACAAAACAATAAAATCTGGATTGCTTTGAAAAAAACAGTTTGCTCAGCAGTGGGCACACAGCAATGCAGCTACCAGGTAGACTTAAAAGGCAGCCTAATAACTAACTGAGCTGATGCACCAAAATATAGCCTCCCCTTGCACTGCACAGTGACTGGTGTGTTGTACAGGCAAAATCGCTAGCAGCAGATTCAGTTTTTGGTATCTTCTTCCCTGCCTAACACTCTCCCTACAGAATCAGCAGCAGCTCTCCCTATTCTGAGATCAGCATGAGTAACTTGGCGGTCGGCATCCCCGCCCTTTTATACCCCCTGTGACGCTCCACAAAGCAAGCCAATCACTTGCATGCCCTTCTCCAAGATGATGGGGACCGCTGCCTATGTCATCACGTTGCCCACAGTGTCCGTTGTTCCTGATTGGCTGCAAAAAGGGCACTCAAGCAAATTCAGTCTTTCAAAAGTGCGCAGCCCACGGCAAAATCCTGCTAGCACACGGCCAGCGCACGATCTGCGCACCCTATGCTAAAGATAGGGTGCGCAGATTGCAAGCGCCCATCTGCGCTAGTAGGCGGCAATGACCGGATGGGGCAGGGCTTAGCGGCGCCGTGCGCTGAAGGAAATAAACGCTAGTGTAAAACTAGCCTAAGGGCTCAGGAAAGATGTAATTTTTGGCAATTACAGGCAGATCGCCTCACTCTCTTCTTCTGCTCCAGGCAACAAACATCAATCCATTGCTATGAGAAACAAAGCTTCTCTTCCACACTGGAAGGAGCTAAGACTGTCATTTGAATACCATGGATTAAGTCTCCTGAGAGACCAACAAAAATTGCCAAAGCTGACTGTATTTCAAGTCAACATGGCGGGGTATTGGGAAAAGTTTTCAATTAGCAATAATCACGCCTCGGTTAAACCTCAGAAGCTACGATACTGCCACTGCGCAAAGTTGAAGGAATTGAGGTGACCAAGGGCTTCCCACTTCCAAGGCAGAGCTTGTTTAAGCCATGGTGAGTTCCAAATCCCCACTAGCCCTCCACGCTGCTTCCAGGCATCCTGGGCTTCCACATTCTAAAGGTTCAGGAAAGATGTAATTTTTGGCAATTACAGGCAGATCGCCTCACTCTCTCCTTCAGCTCCAGGCAACAAACATCAATCCATTGCTGTGGGAAGCAAGATTTCTCTTTCACACGGGAAGAAGCTAAGACTGTCATTTGCATACCATGCATTAAGTCTACTGAGAAACCAACAAAAACTGTCAAAGCTGACTGTATTTCAAATCAACAAGGTGGGGTATTGGGAAAAGTTTTCAATTAGCAAAAATCACGCTTCGGTTAAACCTCATGGGCTACGATATTGCCCCTGCACAAAGTAGAAGGAACTGTTGTGACCAAGGCCTTCCAGCTTCCAAGGCAGTGCTTGTTTAAGCCATGGTGAGTTCCAAATCACCACTTGCCCACCCACGCTGCTTCCAGGTATCCTGGGCTTCCACATTCTAAGGGCTCAGAAAAGACAAAATTTTTAGCAATTACAGGCAGATCGCCTCACTCTCTTCTTCTGCTCCAGGAAACAAACATCAATCCATTGCTATGAGAAACAAGGCTTCTCTTCCACACTGGAAGGAGCTAAGACTGTCATTTGAATACCATGGATTAAGTCTCCTGAGAGACCAACAAAAATTGCCAAAGCTGACTGTATTTCAAGTCAACATGGCGGGGTATTGGGAAAAGTTTTCAATTAGCAATAATCACGCCTCGGTTAAACCTCAGGAGCTACGATATTGCCACTGCGCAAAGTTGAGGGAATTGAGGTGACGAAGTCCTTCCCACTTCCAAATCAGAGCTTGTTTAAGCCATGGTGAGTTCCAAATCACCACTTGCCCACCCACGCTGCTTCCAGGTATCCTGGGCTTCCACATTCTAAGGGCTCAGAAAAGACATAATTTTTAGCAATTACAGGCAGATTGCCTCAGTCTCTCCTTCTGCTCCAGTCAACAAACATCAATCCATTGCTGTGGGAAGCAAGGCTTCTCTTCCACAGTGGGAGGAGCTAAGAAGACTGTCCTTTGCATACCATGGATTAAGTCTCCTGAGAGACCAACAAAAATTGCCAAAGCTGACTGTATTTCAAGTCATCATGGTGGGATATTGGGAAAAGTTTTCAATTAGCAATAATCACTCCTCGGTTAAACCTCATGGGCTACGATATTGCCACTGCGCAAACTTGAGAGAACAGTTGTGACCAAGGCCTTCCTGCTTCCAAAGCAAAGCTTGTTTAAGATATGGTGAGTTCCAAATCCTCACTAGCCCTCCCACACTGCTTCCAGGCATCCTGGGCTTCCACATTCTAAGGGCTCAGTTAAGATGTAATTTTTTGGCAATTACAGGTAGATCGCCTTACTCGCTTCTTCTGCTACAGTCAGCAAACATCAATCCATTGCTGTGGGAAGCAAGGCTTCTCTACCACACTGGGAGGAGCTAAGAATGTCCTTTGCATACCACGGATTAAGTCTCCTGAGAGACCAACAAAAATTGCCAAAGCTGACTGTATTTCAAGTCATCATGGTGGGGTATTGAGAAAAGTTTTCAATTAACAATAATCACGCCTCGGTTAAACATCATGGGCTACAATATTGCCACTGCGCAAAGTTGAAGGAACATTTGTGACCAAGGCCTTCCCGCTTCCAAGGCAGTGCTTGTTTAAGCCATGGTGAGTTCCAAATCACCACTAACCCACCCATGCTGCTTCAAGGCATCCTGGGCTTCCACATTTTAAGGCTAGTTTCACACTAGCGTTTATTTGCTGCAGCGCACGGTGCCGCTAAGCCCCGCCCCATGCCGGCTCCATGCCCGCCCCATCCGGTTATCGCCTCCCACTAGCGCACATGGGCGCTTGCGATCTGCGCACCCTATCTTTAAAAGGAAATCAGTGCATAGATGTCCAAGGTATGATAAAATCACAAATCTTTATTAGATAACACAGGTAGAAAAGCACAAACAATGACAAACAAAGGGTGACACAAGCAGAAGCAGAGCAAAGGGGTATACAGTGTCAAAAACCTCACTCTGACCCTTATCGTGAGTAAACACCTGGTGGTAAAGATAAATGAGTATCCAAGTATAAACATCCAATATATAACAGGCAGACTAGTGAAAAGCAGTAAGGGGTAAAATCCCCAGCTGGACAGCCATATAATCAGGGGTGAAGTTACAAAGACACAAAAGCAAGGTAAACATACCAGGAGGGGAGAGGGGAGAGACACTGAATCCCAAGCTCAGCTGACCCCGACGTACGTTTCGGAAATGATCTTCCTTCACTAGTCTGCCTGTTATATATTGGGTGTTTATACTTGGATACTCATTTATCTTTACCACCAGGTGTTTACTCACGATAAGGGTCAGAGTGAGCTTTTTGACACTGTATATCCCTTTGCTCTGCTTCTGCTTGTGTCACCCTTTGTTTGTCATTGTTTGTGCTTTTCTACCTGTGTTATCTAATAAAGATTTGTGATTTTATCATACCTTGGACATCTATGCACTGATTTCCTTTTGCTGCTTCTTATTGATTACAGTGTGTCCTACACTGATTTTCCATGGGCTGATTGTGTTGGTTTTCTTTTCATCTGTACCCACAATTAATATATGATGTTATACTGTTTCAGCCTTGTGGTCTGTCATTTTTATTTAGCACCCTATCTTTAGCATAGGGTGCGCAGATCGTGCGCTGGCCGTGCGCTAGCAGGAATTTGCCGTGCGCTGCGCACTTTTGAAGGTGCGCCCGTGTTCGCCGAACGCAGCATGTTGCATTTCGGCACGCATGGCGCACCTTCAAAAGTGCGCAGCGCACGCCAAATTCCTGCTAGCGCATGGCCAGTGCACGATCTGCGCACCCTATGCTAAAGATAGGGTGCGCAGATTTCAAGCGCCCATGTGCGCTAGTAGGAGGTGATAACCGGATGGGGCGGGCAGGGAACCAGTAGGGGGCGGGGCTTAGCAGCGCCGTGCACTGCAGCAAAAAAAGTTAGTGTGAAATTAGCCTAAGGGCTCAGGAAAAACATAATTTTTGGCAATTACAGGCAATTCGCCTCACTCTCTCCTTCTGCTACAGGCAACAAACATCAATCCATTGCTGTGGGAAGCAAGGCTTCTCTTCCACACTGGGTGGAGCTAAGACTCTGTCATTTGCATCCATGGATTAAGTCTCCTGAGACCAACAAAAATTGCCAAAGCTGACTGTATATCAAGTCATCATGGCAGGATATTGGGAAAAGTTTTCAATTAGCAATAATCACGCCTCGGTTAAACCTCATGGGCTACGATATTGCCACTGCGCAAAGTTGAAAGAACTGTTGTGACCAAGGCCTTCCCGCTTCCAAGGCAGAGCTTGCTTAACCCCTTCCTGACATAAGACATACTATCCCGTCCATGGGACCCGGGCCCCTATGCCCATGGACGGGATAGTACGTCTACCGCGATCAGCGGCGCCCACGTGGTGAGCGCCGCTGATCGTGGCCGGGTGTCAGCTGATTATCACAGCTGACACCCGACACGTTAACCCCTTGCACACTGCGATCAAACATGATCGCGGTGTACCGGGGGTTAAATGGAAGCATCGGCAGGGAGGGGGCTCCCTCTGTGCTTCCCTGAGCCCCCCACGGCAGCGCAATGTGCAGCGCTGCTGCTGGGGTCTCTTTCTGTACAGGCCCCCGAATCCAAGATGACGATGGGGGCCGGTAGGGAGCTGACTTCCTCATGCCTGCAAAGCACAGGCATGAGGAAGTCTGCAGTGGTGCCTGTGACAGATCGCTGATCTGTCACAGTGATCTGTGATGTGACAGATCAGCGATCTGTCACAGGACAGTGATGTCCCACCTGGGACTACGTAATATAGTTAAAAAAAAAAAGTGTTAAAATAATTTAAAAAAAAAATCGCCAAATAAATTAGAAAAAAAAATATTCCCCCAATAAATCCATTTTTTCAAAATAAAAAAACCAAAACAATAAAAGTATACATATTAGGTATCGCCGTGTCCGTAACGACCCGCCCTATAAAACTGTCCAATTAGTTAACCCCTTTAGCGAATCCCTTAAAAAATAAAAATAAAAAACAAAGCAAAAAAATAATGATTTATTATCATACCGCCAAACAAAAAGTGCAATAACGCGCGATCAAAAAGATGCATATAAATATCCATGGTACCGCTGAAAACGTCATCTTGTCCCGCAAAAAACGAGCTGCCATGCAGCATCATCAGGGAAAAAATAAAAAAGTTATAGCTCGCAGAATAAAGCGATGCAAAAATAATTATTTTTTATATAAAATAGTTTTCATTGCATAAAACCGACAAAACATAAAAAACGACCTAAATGAGGTATCGCTGTAACCGTATTGACCCGAAGAATAAAACCGCTTTATCAATTTTACCACACGCGGAACGGTGTAAACGCACCCCCCCAAAAGAAATTCATGAAACGCTGGTTTTTGTTCATTCAGCGTCCCAAAAATCGGAATAAAAAGCAATCAAAAAATGTCACGTGCCCGAATATGGTACCAATAAAACCGTCAACTCGTCCTGCAAAAAATAAGACCTCACATGAGTCGGTGGGTCAAAATACGAGAAGAGAAGAAAAAGAACCACTGCAAATAGCGCACACTGAACCAGTACAAAAACAATGTTTTATTGATGCAGCAATACAATTAAAAACATAATAAAAGCATATGAAGCATCCCACAATATATAACAGTGAAGTATGGCATATCACAATTATAGATTATGCTGTAATAACCTGTATATCAACCATGTGGTCCAACCTCACTGCAATTAATCACAACAACCACCCCATAAACCTGCTCATGGAGACCAAGGGCCCTAATATTGCACAATCGCTGCATGAAATAATTCCATGCATGTGTCCCTAAATATTCACTGGTTAGGGCACACAGGCCATAATAAGCCAACAGCAATATGGCCAATGCCCACAATCCAATATTCAATTGTACCACACAAAAATTACTCCAGAGCAACCAATAATAAGGTCGCAGTGAAAATACAGCTATAACCAAGTGGGTGCTACACCCAGGATCATACCCCACGCGTATCGCCGCAACCCATGCGGCTTCATCAGGTGGGTCAAAATACGGAAAAATTATAGCTCTCAATATGTGGTGATGCAAAAACTATTTTTACAATAAAAAGCGTCTTTTAGCCTATGACAGCTGCCAAATATAAAAACTCACCACAAATAGTAAATCAAACCCCCTGTTATCACCCCCTTAGTTAGGGAAAAATAATAAAATTAAAAGAAAATGTATTTATTTCCATTTTCCCATTAGGGTTAGGGTTATGGCTAGGGTTAGGGCTAGGGTTAGGTGGGGGTTAGGGTTGGAGTTAGAATTGGGGGGTTTCCACTGTTTGGGCACATCAGGTGCTCTCCAAATGCAACATGGCGTCTGATCTCAATTCCAGCCAATTCTGAGTTGAAAAAGTCAAATGGTGCTCCTTCCCTTCCAGCTCTGCCATGCACCCAAACAGTGTTCTACCCCCACATATAGGGTATCAGCCTACTCAGGACAAATTGCAAAACAACTTTTGGGGTCCAATTTCTCCTGTTACTCTTAGGAAAATAAAAAATTGGGGGCAAAAATATCATTTTTGTGGGAAAAAAATGATTTTTTTATTTTCACGCCCGGGCGCTTTAAACTTCTGTGAAGCACTTGGGGGTTCAAAGTGCTCACCACACATCTAGATAAGTTCCGTGGGGGGTCTAGTGTCCAAAATTGGGACACTTGTGGGGAGTTTCAATAGTTTAGGTACATCAGGGGCTCTCCAAATGCACATGACACCCGCAGACCATTCCATCAAAGTCTGCATTCCAAAACATCACTACTTCCCTTCCGAGCCCCGACGTGTGTCCATACAGTAGTTTTTTCCCACATATGGGGTGTCAGCGTACTCAGGACAAATTGGACAACAACTTTTGGGGTTCAATTTCTCCTGTTACCCTTGGGAAAATTAAAAAATTAGGGACTAATTGATCATGCTTGTGGAAAAAATAAAAAATATCATATTTTCATGCCCGGGCATTATAAACTTCTGTGAAGCCCTTGGGGGTTCAAAGTGCTCACCACACATCTAGATTAGTTCTGTGGGGGGTTTACTGTCCAAAATGGGGTCACTTGTGGGGAGTTTCAATAGTTTATGTACATCAGGGGCTCTCCAAACGCACATGACACCCGCAGACCATTCCATCAAAGTCTGCATTCCAAAACGTCACTACTTCCCTTCCGAGCCCCGACGTGTGCCCATACAATAGTTTTCTCCCACATATGGGGTGTCAGTGTATGCAGGACAAATTGGACAACAACTTTTGGGGTTCAATTTCTCCAGATACCCTTGGGAAAATAAAAAAAATTGGGGACGAATTGATCATGTTTGTGGAAAAAATAAAAAATTTTTATTTTCATGCCCGGGCATTATAAACTTCTGTGAAGCCCTTGGGGGTTCAAAGTGCTCACCACACATCTAGATAAGTTCCTTAGGGGGTCTAGTTTCCAAAATGGGGTCATTTGTGGGGGTTTCCACTGTTTAGGTACATTAGGGGCTCTCCAAAGGCAACATGACACCCGCAGACCATTCCATCAAAGTCTGCATTCCAAAACATCACTACTTCCCTTCCAAGCCCCGACATGTGCCCATACAGTAGTTTTCTCCCACATATGGGGTATCAGCGTACTCAGGACAAATTGGACAGCAACTTTTGGGGTACAATTTCTCCTGTTACCCTTGTGAAAATAAAAAAAATTGGTGACTAAAAGATCATGTTTGTGGAAAAAATACAATTTTTTTATTTTAACGCCCGGGCGTTATAAACTTCTGTGAAGCACTGGGGGGTTTAAAGTGCTCACCACACATTTAGATAAGTTCCTTGGGGGGTCTAGTTTCCAAAATGGGGTCATTTGTGGGGGGTTTCTGCTGTTTTGCTACATCAGGGGTTTTGCAATCGCGACATGGTGTCTGATCTCAATTCCAGCCAAAAACGTCAAATGGCGCTGCTTCCCTTCTGAGCTCTGCCATGTGCTCAAATAGTGGTTTACCCCCACATGTGGGGTATCAGCGTACTCAGGACAAATTGCACAATAACTTTTAGGGTCCTGTTACCCTTGGAATAATAAGAATTGAGGGTGAAAAGATCATTTTTTTGGAAAAAATATGATTTTTTAATTGTACTGCTGTACGTTATAAACCTCTGTGAAGCCCTTGTGGGTTCAAAGTTCTCACCACATATCTAGATAAGTTCCTTAGGGGGTCTAGTTTCCAAAATGGTGTCATTTGTGGGGGGTTTCCACTGTTTTGGTACATCAGGGGTTTTCCAATTGCGACATGGTGTCCGATCTCAATTCCAGCCAAAAACGTCAAATGGCGCTGCTTCCCTTCCGAGCTCTGCCATGCGCTCAAATAGTGGTTTACCCCCACATGTGGGGTATCAGCGTACTCAGGACAAATTGCACAATAACTTTTAGGGTCCTGTTACCCTTGGGAAAATAAAAATTGGGAGTGAAAAGATCATTTTTGTGGAAAAAATATGATTTTTTAATTGTACCGCTGTACGTTAGAAACTTCTGTGAAGCCCTTGTGGGTTCAAAGTTCTCACCACATATCTAGATAAGTTCCTTGGGGGTCTAGTTTCCAAAATGGGGTCAATTGTGGGGGGTTTCCACTGTTTAGGTACATCAGGGGCTCTCCAAACGTGACATGGCGTCCGATCTGAATTCCAGCCAATTTTGCATTGAAAAAGTCAAACGGCGCTCCTTCCCTTCTTAGCTCTGCCATGCGCCGAAACAGTGGTTCCCCCCCACATATCAGATATCATCGTACTCAGGACAAATTGCACAATAACTTTTCCAGTCCAAATTCTCCTGTTACCCTTGGTAAAATAAAAAAAATTGAACCTGAAGTATTTTTTTGTGAAAAAAATTTAGATGTTCATTTTTTTTTTAAATATTCAAAAAATTCCTGTGACGCACCTAAAGGGTTAACAAAGTTCTTGAATGTGGTTTTGAGCACCATAAGGGGTGCAGTTTTTAGAATGGTGTCAATTTTGGGTATTTTTTATCATATAGACCCCTCAAAGAAGCTTCAAATGTGATGTGGTCCGTAAAAATAAAAAGGTGTTGCAAAAATGAGAAATCACTGGTCAAATTTTAACCCTTATAACTTCCTAACAAAAAAAAAATTTGGTTCCAAAATTGTGCTGATGTAAAGTAAACATGTGGGAAATGTTACTTATCAAGTTTTTTTTGTGCCGTATCTCTGTGATTTAAGGGCATAAAAATTCAAAGTTGGAAAATTGCGAAATTTTCGCCAAATTTCCGTTTTTTTCACAAATAAACACCAGTTGTTTGAATGAAATTTTATGACTATCATGAAGTACAATATGTTACAAGAAAACATTGTCAGAATCTCCGGGATCCATGGAAGCGTTCCAGAGTTATGACCTCATAAAGGGACAGTGGTCAGAATTGTAAAAATTGGTCCGGTCATGAACGTGCAAACCACCCTTGGGGGTGAAGGGGTTAAGCCATGGTGAGTTCCAAATAACCACTAGCCCTCCCACGCTGATTCCAGGCATCCACATTCTAAGGGCTCAGTTAAGATGCAATTTTTGGCAATTACAGGCAGATCGCCTCACTCTATTCTTCTGCTCCAGGCAACAAACATCAACCCATTGCTGTCAGAAGAAAGACTTCTCTTCCACACTGGGAGGAGCTAAGACTCTTTCATTTGCATACAACGGATTAAGTCTCCTGAGAGACCAACAAAAATTGCCAAAGCTGACTTACTAGTAATCACGCCTCGGTTAAACCTCATGGGCTACGATATTGCCACTGTGCAAAGTAGAAGAAACTGAGGTGACCAAGGCCTTCCTGCTTCCAAGGCAGAGCTTGTTTAAGCCATGGTGAGTTCCAAATCACCACTAGCCCTCCCACGCTGCTTCCAGGCATGCTGGGCTTCCACATTCTAAGCGCTCAGAAAAGAAGTAATTTTTGGTAATTATAGGCAGATCGCCTCACTTTCTCCTTCTGCTCCAGGCAACAAACATCAATCCATTGCTGTGGGAAGCACAGCTTCTCTTCCACACTGGAAGGAGCTAAGACTCTGTCATTTGCATACCATGGATTAAGTCACTTGAGAGACCAACAAAAATTGCCAAAGCTGACTGTATTTCAAGCAATCATAGCGGGGTATTGGGATAAGTTTTCAATTAGCAATAACCACGCCTCAGTTAAACCTCATGGGCTACGATATTGCCACGGCGCAAAGATGAACCAACTGATGTGACCAAGGGCTTCCCACTTCCAAGGCAGAACTTGTTTAAGCCATGGTGAGTTTCAAATCACCACTAGCCCTCCCACGATGCTTCCAGGCATCCTGGGCTTCCACATGCTAAGGGCTCAGTAAAGACATAATTTTGGGCAATTACAGGCAGATGGCCTCACTCTCTCCTTCTGCTCCAGGCAACAAACATCAATCCATTGCTGTGGGAAGCAAGGCTTCTCTTCCACGCTTGGAGAAGCTAAGTCTCCTGAGAGACCAACAAAAATTGCCAAAGCGGACTGTATTTCAAGTCATCATGGCGGGGTATTGGGAAAAGTTTTCAATTAGCAATAATCATGCCTCAGTTAAACCTCATGGGCTACGATAGTGCCACTGTGCAAAGTTAAAGGAACTGAGGTGACCAAGGCCTTCCAGCTTCCAAGGCAGAGCTTGTTTAAGCCATGGTGAGTTCCAAATCACCACTAGCCCTCCCACGATGCTTCCAGGCATCCTGGGCTTCCACATTCTAAGGGCTCAGAAGAGACATAATTTTTGGCAATTACAGGCAGATTGCCTCACTCTCTCCTTCTGCTCCAGGCAACAAACATCAATCCATTGCTGTGGGAAGCAATGGATTTCTTCCACACTGAGAGGAGCTAAGACTGTCATTTGCATACCATGGATTAAGCCTCCTGAGAGACGAACAAAAACTGCCAAAGCTGACTGCACTTCAAGTCATCACGGCGGGGTATTGGGAAAAGTTTTCAATTAGCAATAATCACAGCTCGGTTAACCCTCATGGACTACGATATTGCCACTGCACAAAGTTAAAGGAACTGTTGTGACCAAGGCCTTCCAGCTTCCAAGGCAGTGCTTGGTTAAGCCATGGTGAGTTCCAAATCACCACTTGCCCACCCACGCTGCTTCCAGGGATCCTTGGCTTCCACATTCTAAGGGATCAGAAAGACGGAATTTTTGGCAATTGCAAGCAAATCACCTAACTCTCTCTTTCTGCTCCAGGCAACAAACACCAATCCATTGCTGGAAGAAGCAAGCCATCTCTTCCACACTGGGAGGAGCTAAGACTCCATCATTTGCATACCATGGATTAAGTCTCCTGAGTGACCAACAAAAATTGCCAAAGCTGACTGTATTTCAAGTCATCATGGCGGGGTATTGGGAAAAGTTTTCAATTAGCAATAATCACGCCTCGGTTAAACCTCATAGTCTAGGATATTGCCACTGCACAAAGTTGAAAGAACAGTTGTGACCAAGGCCTTCCCGCTTCCAAAGCAGAGCTTGTTTAACCCTCCGTCAGGAACAATGGATCTGACAGGCGCAGCTCTTCTACTTTCATTTCTCCCTTCTCACCAGATTTTCAGGAAACCCCCTCCCTCTAGATAGTTTCCTGGCTCTAGCTGCTGTGTGAAACCTGATACCACAGTTGGTCTGCAGAGCTTCAGGATGGAAGATATAGCTGTGCTGGCTTCTCAGGCTCATTGGTCCCGAACACATCACACTTTTTAAGGATGGTATGTAATGTTTTTAGTCATTACTAGAGTTGAGCGAAACGGGTCGAAAAATTTCAAAAGTCGCCGACTTTTGGCAAAGTCGGGTTTCATGAAACGAATCCCGACCCTAGGATGAGGTCGGCCACGAGGTCGGCGACTTACGCGCCAAAGTCGCGTTTCAAAAGTTTGTTTTGCGCTCTTTTTCAGCCAATCAGGATCCACGGACACTGTGGGCAACGTGATGACATAGGCAGGGGTCACCACCATCTTTCAGAAGGGCATGCAAGTGATTGGCTTGCTTTGGTGGGCGTCACAGGGGGTATAAAAGGGCGTGCACGCCGACCGCCATCTTACTTCTGCCGATCTCAGTATAGGGAGAGGTTGCTGCTGATTCTGTAGGGAGAGCGTTAGGCAGGGAAGAAGACAAAAAAACTGCTTCTGCTGCTAGCGATTTGGCCTGCACAACACACCAGTCACTGTGTGTGCAGTGCAAGGGGAGGCTATATAGTGGTGTATCAGTGGTGTTGGTTGTTGGGCTGCCTTCTAAGGCTTCCTGACATTCCTGCATTGCTGTTTACCCACTGCTCCGCAAACTGCTTTTTTAAAAGCAATCCCAATTTTTTTTTTTGTCCTGCTGAGAAGAAAAAAAAACTGCTTCTGCTGCTAGCGATTTGGCCTGCACAACACACCAGTCACTGTGTGTGCAGTGCAAGGGGAGGCTATATTGTGGTGTATCAGTGGTGTTGGTTGTTGGGCTGCCTTTTAAGGCTTCCTGACAGGCTGGCATTGCTGTTTACCCACTGCTCTGCAAACTGCTTTTTTAAAAGCAATCCAATCTCCCTTATCCTCTAGTCACTTTTGTCACAGCTGTGCCATCGAGCCTGTGACATAGCGCTCAGATATCTGTGGGCCTCACACATTCCAAAAGTGTCCAGTGTCCACAAGTGTGTGCAGAAATTCAAAATCTCCCTTATCCTCTCGTCACTTTTGTCACAGCTGTGCCATCGAGCCTGTCACATAGCGCTCAGATATCAGTGGGCCTCACACAATCCAAAAGTGTCCAGTGTCCACAAGTGTCTGCAGAAATTCAAAATCTCCCTTATCCTCTCGTCACTTTTGTCACAGCTGTGCCATTGAGCCTGTGACATAGCGCTCAGATATCAGTGGCCCTCACACAATCCAAAAGTGTCCAGTGTCCACAAGTGTCTGCAGAAATTCAAAATCTCCCTTATCCTCTCGTCACTTTTGTCACAGCTGTGCCATCGAGCCTGTCACATAGCGCTCAGATATCAGTGGGCCTCACACAATCCAAAAGTGTCCAGTGTCCACAAGTGTCTGCAGAAATTCAAAATCTCCCTTATCCTCTAGTCACTTTGGTCACAGCTGTGCCATCGAGCCAGTCACATAGCGCTCAGATATTCATTGGGCCTCACACAATAAAAAAGTGTCCAGTGTCCACAAGTGTGTGCAGAAATTCAAAATCTCCCTTATCCTCTCGTCACTTTTGTCACAGCTGTGCCATCGAGCCTGTCACATAGCGCTCAGATATTCATTGGGCCTCACACAATCCAAAAGTGTCCAGTGTCCACAAGTGTCTGCAGAAATTCAAAATCTCCCTTATCCTCTAGTCACTTTGGTCACAGCTGTGCCATCGAGCCTGTGACATAGCGCTCAGATATCAGTGGGCCTCACACAATCCAAAAGTGTCCAGTGTCCACAAGTGTCTGCAGAAATTCAAAATCTCCCTTATCCTCTCGTCACTTTTGTCACAGCTGTGCCATCGAGCCTGTCACATAGAGCTCAGATATCAGTGGGCCTCACACAATCCAAAAGTGTCCAGTGTCCACAAGTGTCTGCAGAAATTCAAAATCTCCCTTATCC
This sequence comes from Dendrobates tinctorius, assembly GCF_039654945.1. Lineage (NCBI taxonomy): Eukaryota > Metazoa > Chordata > Amphibia > Anura > Dendrobatidae > Dendrobates > Dendrobates tinctorius. The sequence continues at coordinate 8,374,703 of NW_027361912.1, forward strand.
TCTCGTCACTTTTGTCACAGCTGTGCCATCAAGCCTGTGACATAGAGCTCAGATATCAGTGGCCCTCACACAATCCAAAAGTGTCCAGTGTCCACAAGTGTCTGCAGAAATTCAAAATCTCCCTTATCCTCTCGTCACTTTTGTCACAGCTGGGCCATAGAGCCTGTCACATAGCGCTCAGATATCCTCAGATGCAGGGTCCACAGGGGACAGCGGTGGTGGGACAGTGCTGCCTAGCCCACGGTATAGGAAACAGTTGGCTGTAGGCGTTCGACCCTCCTCCTCCTCCAGAAGCGAAAGCTCGTCCACAGAGCGCAGTCGTACGAGCACTCCATCTGCAGCTGCCACTGTTGCACACGATGTGTCCCCCTATCGAGCAGCTAATGGAAAGCGTCAGCAGGCTGTGTTGCAGATGATGTGTTTGGGCAACAGACACACCGCCGAGGTGCTGGCCGAGTACTTGAAGCGACAAACTGAGTCATGGCTGGGCAGTGTACATCTTGAGGCAGGCAAGGTAGTTAGTGATAACGGCCGTAATTTTGTGGCAGCCATAGCCCTTTCAAAACTCAGCCATATACCTTGCTTGGCTCACACCTTGAACCTGGTGGTGCAGTGCTTCCTCAAAAATTATCCGGAGTTAACAGCCCTGCTCCAGAAGGTGCGAAGACTGTGCGCGCACATCCGCCGGTCGCCTGTACACTCCGTTCGTATGCAGAAGCTGCAGCGATTGCTCCACCTTCCCAACCACCGCCTCATTATCGACATTGCAACAAGGTGGAACTCCACCCTGCACATGGTGGAGCGGCTGTGCGAGCAGAGGCAGGCCATAATGCATTTGTGGGAGGATACACGGCCAGGCACTTTGAGAGCAGACATGGAGTTGACAGGTGTGCAGTGGTCGAAGCTGAAAGACCTCTGTAAAGTCCTTCAGTGTTTTGAGGAATGCACACGGCTGGTAAGCGCAGACGACGCCATCCTAAGCATGAGCATCCCACTTATGCGTCTGCTCATGCAAACTTTGACGCACCTTAAGGAGCAGGCGTCTGCAGCCAATGTTGATGAGGAGGAAGAGGAAGAGGGAATCCTTGATGACATTCAGCCATTGTCTGCTCAAGGACCTCTCCTGGACGAGGTGGAGGAAGAAGAGGAGGAGGATGATGGGGATGATTACTTAGGGGAGGAGGATGCATCTCGTGGGGCAAGTGAAAATGTTGGCGTGGCAAGGTCTGGTACAGGGTTTGTGCGTGACTGGAGGGATGTGGATTTGCCAGAAAGTGCTCCTCCAACCAGCACTTGCAGTGCATCATTGACACCGGGAACATTGGCCCACATGTCAGATTATGCCTTGCAGATCCTAAAAAGGGACCCCCGCATTGCCAAAATGATGAACGATGACGACTACTGGCCAGCATCCTGGATCCACGCTATAAAGGCAAATTACAAAACATCATGCCACAGGAGAACCTTGACCTAACATTGGCTAATAAACAAGCAACTCTGGTAAATCGGTTGCTTGAGGCATTCCCAGCACACAGCAGCGGTGATGGTTCTCACACGAGCCGTACGGGCCGGGGGCAGCTTGTCAGAGGTGTTCGTGGTGCACACAGCAGAAGTGGCGTTGGAGACAGGGGTTTCATGACAATGTTGTGGACTGATTTTTCAAATGCCGCTCACACAACTGGTAATACTGCATCGATGGAAAGTGACAGGAGACAGCAGTTGTCAACTATGGTTACAAACTACTTTTCCTCCCATATCGATGTTCTCCCACACAGGTCATTCCCCTTTGACTATTGGGCCGCTAAACTGGACACCTGGCCTGAATTGGCCCAATATGCCTTACAGGAGCTCGCTTGCCCAGCTGCAAGTGTGCTATCGGAAAGAGTCTTCAGTGCAGCTGGATCAATCCTGACAGAAAAAAGGACCCATCTGTCAACCCAAAATGTAGATGATCTAACCTTCATTAAAATGAACCATGCATGGGTTTCCAAGGATTTTGTCCCACCTTCCCCTGATGACACATAGGGTGACAGAAAAATGGCTTGCTTTGGTCCACCTCTTCCTGGGACTTCACCTATTTCGCCTTTTGCATCAGCTGAATGTCCAACATCAACATATGCCACTTTCTAAAACTCCCTAACTGTGCTTCCTCCCCCCCCCATGGCCGGGGTCACCACATAGCGCACGACACCGTGCGAGTTCCGTTGCCCTGGACAGGTGGGTAGGCCGACTCTTGGGTGCGGGCACTGGCACAGGGTCCCTCATAGTGCAATCAAGTGTCTCTGACGGTGGTGGTGCACACCCGCCGTCAGACACACCGCCGTACTATGAGGGGCCCAGTGCCAGTACCGACGCCCACGAGTGTGCCCCCCTTGCTTGGGCAGGGCCCCAGCATTTGCAATCATTACCTCTCCCTGCTCCTCCGCTGTGTAATATGGGCCGTCAAATCCATACTGTGCCTGACACCGTCTGAGCCTGCCTCCAGATGTACAGACATATATTTTGAATGTGTACGCTATCCATACATGTTATCCGGGGATACGGTACCCTTTCTAACCTTTGTGCAATCACGTGCAATCCATACTGTGCCTGACACCGTCTGAGCCTGCCTCCTGAGACATATATTTTGAATGTGTACGCTATCCATACATGTTATCCAGGGATACGGTACCCTTTCTAACCTTTGTGCAATCACGTGCAATCCATACTGGGCCTGACACCGTCTGAGCCTGCCTCCTGAGACATATATTTTGAATGTGTACGCTATCCATACATGTTATCCAGGGATACGGTACCCTATCTAACCTTTGTGCAATCACGTGCAATCCATACTGGGCCTAACACCATCTGAGCCTGCCTCCTGAGACATATATTTTGAATGTGTACGCTATCCATACATGTTATCCGGGGATACGGTACCCTTTCTAACCTTTGTGCAATCACGTGCAATCCATACTGTGCCTGACACCGTCTGAGCCTGCCTCCTGAGACATATATTTTGAATGTGTACGCTATCCATACATGTTATCCAGGGATACGGTACCCTTTCTAACCTTTGTGCAATCACGTGCAATCCATACTGGGCGTGAGAACGGCTGGCGAGCTGTTAAGCAAGCTACAGCACCTGTCCAGACAAGTACAGGGATTCCCTAGCGAGGAGACTTATTTGATTGTTTACAATGTTGGGACAGCAATTTTTGGGGAGCACTATACTCTGGAGAATGATAGATGGGGCCCACCATACACTGGAACATTCCAAAGGTGGACATCAGACACTGGAGCAGCATTTACAGGGCCCATTATACACTAGAGCATTAGAAATGGGGCCCATTATGTTTGGAGCATTATTTGGGCCCATAAGACAGTGGAGCTTCATCCATGGGGACCAACATACAACATATACTGTAGCATTATGTGGAGCTCATCATATACTGTTTCAAACATTATATGGGACCAATGATTTTGTATGGAGAAATAGATGGGCCTCGTCATGAGATGTAAAAAGTGAGGTATTTTTCATTGTACTATACCGCTATTTATCTGCCGTATCGGAGCATGATGAGTTGTGGTATGTGTTAAAGGGGCGCTCTTTCGCCCAGGGCACATGAAAACCTGCAGCCAGCCCTCCCCCCCCACAACTTTAGCCAAATAACCCCCATTTTTCAGTGCGCAACTTGTATTATGAAGTTAATTAAGGTTGACAAGCTTAAGTAAGAAGAATTGATGCTTTTGGCATTCAAATGCGCACTGTAGGTGTGTTTCCTGTCCTCCTCTCACTACCGACTTTTATTCCCCATTGACTTACATTGGGTTTCGTGATGACCCCGACTTTTCCCTATAATCAGACGATCTTGTTCGACCAGACTTTTGGAAAAGTCGGGTTTCACGAAACGAAACGCGACTCTAAAAAACCAAAAGTCGCTCAACTCTAGTTGTGACCAATGCCTTCCTGCTTCCAAAGTAGAGCTTGTTTAAGCTACGGTGAGTTACAAATTCTCACTAGCCCTCCCACACTGCTTCCAGGCATCCTGGGCTTCCACATTCTGAGGGCTCAGGAAAGATGTAATTTTTGGCAATTACAGGCAGATTGCCTCACTCTCGCCTTCTGTTCCAAGAAACAAACATCAATCCATTGCTGTGAGACACAAGGCTTTTCTTCCACATTGGGAGAAGCTAAGACTGTCATTTGCATACCATGGATTAAGTCTCCTAAGAGACCAACAAAAATTGCCAAAGCTGACTGTATTTCAAGTCATCATGGCGGGGTATTGGGAAAAGTTTTCAATTAGCAATAATCACGCCTCGGTTAAACCTCATGGGCTACGATATTGCCACAGCGCAAAGATGAAGGAACATAAGTGACCAAGGGCTTCCCGCTTCCAAGGCAGAACTTGTTTAAGACATGGTGAGTTCCAAATCACCACTAGCCCTCCACGCTGCTTCCAGACATCCTGGGCTTCCACATTCTGAGGGCTCAGGAGAGATGTAATTTTTGGCAATTACAGGCAGATTGCCTCATTCTCGCCTTCTGCTCCAAGAAACAAACATCAATCCATTGCTGTGAGAAGCAAGGCTTTTTTTCCACACTGGGAGAAGCTAAGACTGTCATTTGCATACCAAGGATTAAGTCTCCTGAGAGACCAACAAAAATTGCCAAAGCTGACTGTAATTCAAGTCATCATGGCGGGGTACTGGGAAAAGTTTTCAATTAGCAATAATCACGCCTCGGTTAAACCTCATGGGCTACGATATTGTCACTGCGCAAAGTTGAAAGAACTGTTGTGACTAGAGTTGAGCGATACCATCCGATACTTCAAAGTATCGGATCGGAATGGATCGGCCGATCTTTAAAAAAAAGTATCGGTATCGCCGATTCCGATACCGGAAGTCCCATTCAAGTCTATGGGACTTCCGGTATCGGAATAAGAAAAACCCTGTTTTTGCCTTGTACAGCCTCTCTGGGGTCTGTACGGGCCTTTCGGGGGGCTGTGCCGGCCTGCCAGGGGGTCTGTGCAGGCTCCGGTGGTCTGTGCCGGCCTGCCGGGGGGCTGTGCTGGCCTGCCGGTGGTCTGTGCAGGCTCCGGTGGGCTGTGCCGGCCTGCTGGGGGGCTGTGCCGGCCTGCCGGGGGGCTGTGCAGGCTCCGGGGGGCTGTGCCGGCCTGCCGGGGGGCTGTGCCGGCCTGCCGGTGGTCTGTGCAGGCTCCGGGGGGCTGTGCCGGCCTGCCGGGGGGCTGTGCCGGCCTGCCGGTGGTCTGTGCAGGCATCGGGGGTCTGTGCAGGCATCGTCCGATGGGACTATAAGTCCCATCGGGCGATGCCTGCTACCATGACAGTGATTGACACATTAGCCAATGATGGGACAGTAGTAGTCCCATCATCCGGCTAATGTGTTGAATGTAAAAAAAAAAAAAAAAAATTACATGCTACATACATGCTACATGCATACAACATGCATACTACATACATGCTACATTCATACTACATACTACATACATGCTACATTCATACTACATAAATACTACATGCAACATACATACTACATACATACTACATATATACTACATGCATGCTACATACATACTGCATGCTACATACATACTACATGCTACATACATACCACATATATACTACATACATACTACATGCATGCTACATACATACCACATACATACTACATACATACTATATACATACTACATGCATGCTACATGCATGCTACATGCTACATACATAACACATATATACTACATGCATGCTACATACATACTACATGCTACATACATACCACATACATACTACATGCATGCTACATACATACTACATGCATGCTACATACATACTACATGCTACATACTACATATATACTACATGCATGCTACATACATACTACATGCTACATACATACTACATATATACTACATGCATACTACATACATACTACATGCTACATACATACTACATATATACTACATGCATGCTACATACATACTACATGCTACATACATACTACATATATACTACATGCATGCTACATACATACTACATGCTACATACATACTACATATATACTACATGCATGCTACATACATACTACATGCTACATACATACTACATATATACTACATGCATGCTACCTACATACTACATGCTACATACATACTACATATATACTACATGCTTGCTACATACTACATGCTACATACATACTACATATATACTACATGCATGCTACATACATACTACATACATACTACATGCATGCTACATACATACTACATGCTACATGCATGCTACATACATACTACATACATACTACATGCTACATACATACCACATATATACTACATACATACAATACATTCATACAATACATACATAGACATACAGTACATATAACATAGAGTAACATACTTACCAATACTTGTCACATTGTTCCCCAAAGCCATTGTCTTTTCCGGAATAAATATTAACATAACAAACCACAAAAATACTCACCCACGATCCGAAGCGTCCACGAGTGTGTCCCACGACGATCTTGGGTAGAGAACTGCAGCATCAGCTGATGCTGCCGTTCTCTACGGGCTGCAGGAATCCAATGACGGAAGGTAGGTATCCTTCCGCACTGTATTCCTCCGCCACTTAAAAAAAAAAAAGTCCCTAGTCTCACTTTATGCCATTGCTGTGTGGGAATTTCCCACGCAGCAATGGCATAAAGTGAGACTAGGGTATGTACCTACCTTCCGTCATTGGATTCCTGCAGCCCGTAGAGAACGGCAGCATCATCTGATGCTGCAGTTCTCTACCCAAGATCGTCGTAGCATGTAGCATGCATGTATTATGTATGTAGTATGTATGTAGTATTTTTTTTTTTTTAACATTTAACACATTAGCCGGATGATGGGACTACTACTGTCCCATCATTGGCTAATGTGTCAATCACTGTCATGCTAGCAGGCATCGCCAGATGGGACTTGTAGTCCCATCGGACGATGCTTGCACAGACCCCCGGACATCAGCACAGCCCCCCGGCAGGCCGGTACAGACCCCCACAGGGTGCACAGACCACCGGCAGGCCGGCACAGCCCCCCGGCAGGCCGGTACAGACCCCGGGCAGTCCACACAGCCCCCCGGCAGGCCGGCAGAGACCCCCGGAAGGCCCGAAATGACGGCGCATCATGATGCGCACACACCGCGCATCATGATGACGTCAGGCTGTCAATCAACTTTGACCTTCCGATTCCGATGCCGAATTCCGATATTGAAAAAATATCGGAAGTCGGTATCGGAATTCCGATACAGGAAGTATCGGCCGATACCCGATACTTGCGGTATCGGAATGCTCAACACTAGTTGTGACCAATGCCTTCCAGCTTCCAAAGCAGAGCTTGTTTAAGCTATGGTGAGTTACAAATTCTCACTAGCCCTCCCACACTGCTTCCAGGCATCCTGAGCTTCCACATTCTAAGGGCTCAGTTAAGATGAAATTTTTGGCAATTACAGGCAGATTGCCTCACTCTCTCCTTCTGATCCAGGCAACAAACATCAATCCATTGCTGTGAGAAGCTAGGCTTTTCTTCCACGCTGGGAGGAACTAAGACTCTGTTATTTGCATACAATGGATTAAGTCTCCTGAGAGACCATCAAAAATTGCCAAAGCTGACTGTATTTCAAGTCATCATGGCAGAGTACTGGGAAAAGTTTTCAATTAGCAATAATCACGCCTCGGTTAAACCTCATGGGCTACGATATTGCCACTGCGCAAAGTTGAAAGAACTGTTGTGACCAAGGCCTTCCCGCTTCCAAAGCAGAGATTGTTTAAGCTATGGTGAGTTCCAAATCCTCACTAGCCCTCCCACACTGCTTCCAGGCATCCTGGGCTTCCACATTCTAAGGGCTCAGTTAAGATGTAATTTTTGGCAATTACAGGTAGATCGCCTCACTCTCTTCTTCTGCTCCAGGCAACAAACACCAACCCATTGCTTTGGGAAGCAAGGCTTCTCTTCCACACTGGGAGGAGCTAAGACAGTCATTTGCATACAATGGATTGAGACTCCTGAGAGACCAACAAAAATTGCCAAAGCTGACTGTATTTCAAGTCATCATGGCAGGGTACAGGGAAAAGTTTTCAATTACCAATAATCATGCCTCAGTTAAACCTCATTGGGCTACGATAATGCCACTGCGCAAAGATGAACCAACTGAGGTGATCAAGGGCTTCCCACTTCCAAGGCAGAACTTGTTTAAGACATGTTGAGTTCCAAATCACCACTAGCCCTCCCACGCTGCTTCCAGGCATCCTGGGCTTCCACATGCTAAGGGCTCAGGAAAAACAATTTTTGGCAATTACAGGCAGATTGCCTCACTCTCGCCTTCTGCTCCAAGAAACAAGCATAAATCCATTGCTGTGAGAAGCAAGGCTTTTCTTCCACACTGCGAGGACCTAAGACTGTCATTTGCATACCATAGATTAAGTCTCCTGAAAGACCAACAAAAATTGCCAAAGGTGACTGTATTTCAAGTCATCATGGCGGGCTATTGGGAAAAGTTTTCAATTAGCAATAATCACGCCTCGGTTAAACCTCATGGGCTACGATATTGCCACAGCGCAAAGATGAAAGAACAGAAGTGACAAAGGGCTTCCCGCTTCCAAGGCAGAACTTTTTAAGCCATGGTGAGTTCCAAATCACCACTAGCCCTCCACGCTGCTTCCAGGCATCCTGGGCTTCCACATTCTAAGGGCTCAGTTAAGATGTAATTTTTGGCAATTACAGGCAGATTGCCTCATTCTCGCCTTCTGCTTCAAGAAACAAACATCAATCCATTGCTGTGAGAAGCAAGGCTTTTCTTGCACACTGGGAGAAGCTAAGACTGTCATTTGCATACCATGGATTAAGTCTCCTGAGAGACCAACAAAATTTGTCAAAGCTGACTGTATTTCAAGTCAACAAGGTGGGGTATTAGGAAAAGTTTTCAATTAGCAATAATCACGCCTCAGTTAAACCTCATGGGCTACGATATTGCCACTGCGCAAAGTTGAAAGCACTGTTGTGACCAAGGCCTTCCAGCTTCCAAAGCAGAGCTTGTTTAAGCTATGGTGAGTTCCAAATCCTCACTAGCCCTCCCACACTGCTTCCAGGCATCCTGGGCTTCGGCATTCTAAGGGCTCAGTTAAGATGTAATTTTTGGCAATTACAGGTAGATCGCCTCACTCTCTTCTTCTGCTCCAGGCAACAAACACCAACCCATTGCTTTGGGAAGCAAGGCTTGTCTTCCACACTGGGAGGAGCTAAGGCAGTTATTTGCATACAATGGATTAAGTCTCCTGAGAGACCAACAAAAATTGCCAAAGCTGACTGTATTTCAAGTCATCATGATTATGATTATGATTTAATAACAGCTAAATCGAAAGGTCATTGCTCCCTGCTGATTCTCCTGGATCTCTCTGCCGCATTTGACACTGTGGATCACCAGCTCCTCCTCACTATGCTCTGCTCTATAGGCCTCAAGGACACAGCCCTCTCCTGGTTCTCCTCCTACCTCTCTGACCGCTCCTTCACTGTATCTTTTTCCGGCTCCTCTTCCTCTTCTCGTCCCCTTACTATCGGGGTCCCGCAGGGCTCAGTCCTAGGCCCCCTCCTCTTCTCTTTATACACTGCCCCTATTGGACAAAGAATCAGCAGATTTGGGTTCCAGTATCATCTCTATGCTGATGACACCCAATTATACACTTCTTCCCCTGACATCACCCCTACCCTAATTCAAAATACCAAGGATTGTCTGTCTGCTGTCTCTAGCATCATGTCCTCCCTCTATCTGAAACTAAATCTCTCTAAAACTGAACTTCTTGTGTTTCTCCCCTCTACTAACCTCACTCTACCTAACATCGAAATAACCCTGGAGGGTTCAACCATAACTCCCAAGCAGCATGCCCGCTGTCTTGAGGTCATATTCGACACTGAACTTTCCTTTACTCCGTTCATCCGATCACTCAGTCGCTCTTGTCACCTGCATCTTAAAAACATCTCCAGAATCCGACCTTTTCTCACCTTTGAAACTGCTAATACTCTTACTGTCGCTCTTATTCATTCTCGTCTGGACTACTGCAACTCTCTTCTGATCGGTCTCCCTCTTACCAAACTTTCTCCTCTCCAATCCATCTTGAATGCGGCAGCCAGGGTCATATTTCTGTCCAGCCGCTTCACCGATGCCTCCATCTTGTGCCAGTCATTACACTGGCTACCTATTCGCTACAGGGTCCAGTATAAACTCATCTCTCTCACCCACAAAGCTCTCCACTGTTCTGCACCGCCTTATATCTCCTCTCTCATCTCTGTCTATCGCCCTACACGTCCCCTCCGTTCTACAAATGACCTAAGACTAACATCCCCCGTAATCCGAACCTCGCACCTCCGTCTCCAAGACTTCTCTCATGCTGCTCCAGCTCTCTGGAATGCACTTCCCCAGACGACCAGACTGATACCTAGCCCTGACCTATTCAAGCGCGCTTTGAAAACCCATCTCTTCAAACAAGCCTATCACATCAACTACTCAGCAAGCTAACTTTGCCCTGTTCCCTCCTTCCAAATATTATTCTGAATCTGCACCCTACTATTCATCTGTCTCCACACCCTTCATGCACATGATAACTGCACTTGATACTTGTCTATTGCACTTAAACACACGGGCTGATGACCGGATCATGCAGCTTTATATGAAAATCCCTATTATAATTGCCAGACCTGAATTAACAAGCATTTCTCACCTACTGTGTCCCCCCATTTTCTTGTAGATTGTAAGCTTGCAAGCAGGGACCTCACTCCTAATGTCATTGTTTGAATTGTCTTAACTTGTATTGAATTTATTGTCTGTACATGTCCCCGCTTAATTGTAAAGTGCTGCGGAATATGTTGGCGCTATATAAATAAAAAATTATTATTATTATTATTATCATGGCAGTTTACAGGGAAAAGTTTTCAATTACCAATAATCACACCTCAGTTAAACCTCATTGGGCTACGATAATGCCACTGCGCAAAGATGAACCAACTGTGGTGATCAAGGGCTTCCCATTTCCAAGGCAGAACTTGTTTAAGCCATGTTGAGTTCCAAGTCACCACTTGGCCTCCCACGCTGCTTCCAGGGATCCTGGGCTTCCTCATGCTAAGGGCTCAGGAAAAACAATTTTTAGCAATTACAGGCAGATTGCCTCACTCTCTCCTGCTGCTCCAGGAAACAAACATCAATCCACTGCTGTGAGAAGCAAGGCTTTTCTTCCTCGCTGGCAGAAGCTAAGACTGTCATATACATACCATGGATTATGTCTCCTGAGAGACCAACAAAAATTGCCAAAGCTGACTGTATTCCAAGTCATTATGGCGGGGTATTGGGAAAAGTTTTCAATTAGCAATAATCACGCCTCGGTTAAACCTCATGGGCTACGATATTGCCACTGCGCAAAGTTGAAAGAACTGTTGTGACCAAGGCCTTCCCGCTTCCAAAGCAGAGATTGTTTAAGCTATGGTGAGTTCCAAATCCTCACTAGCCCTCCCACACTGCTTCCAGGCATCCTGGGCTTCCACATTCTAAGGGCTCAGTTAAGATGTAATTTTTGGCAATTACAGGTAGATCGCCTCACTCTCTTCTTCTGCTCCAGGCAACAAACACCAACCCATTGCTTTGGGAAGCAAGGCTTCTCTTCCACACTGGGAGGAGCTAAGACAGTCATTTGCATACAATGGATTGAGACTCCTGAGAGACCAACAAAAATTGCCAAAGCTGACTGTATTTCAAGTCATCATGGCAGGGTACAGGGAAAAGTTTTCAATTACCAATAATCATGCCTCAGTTAAACCTCATTGGGCTACGATAATGCCACTGCGCAAAGATGAACCAACTGAGGTGATCAAGGGCTTCCCACTTCCAAGGCAGAACTTGTTTAAGACATGTTGAGTTCCAAATCACCACTAGCCCTCCCACGCTGCTTCCAGGCATCCTGGGCTTCCACATGCTAAGGGCTCAGGAAAAACAATTTTTGGCAATTACAGGCAGATTGCCTCACTCTCGCCTTCTGCTCCAAGAAACAAGCATAAATCCATTGCTGTGAGAAGCAAGGCTTTTCTTCCACACTGCGAGGACCTAAGACTGTCATTTGCATACCATAGATTAAGTCTCCTGAAAGACCAACAAAAATTGCCAAAGGTGACTGTATTTCAAGTCATCATGGCGGGCTATTGGGAAAAGTTTTCAATTAGCAATAATCATGCCTCGGTTAAACCTCATGGGCTACGATATTGCCACAGCGCAAAGATGAAAGAACAGAAGTGACAAAGGGCTTCCCGCTTCCAAGGCAGAACTTTTTAAGCCATGGTGAGTTCCAAATCACCACTTGCCCTCCACGCTGCTTCCAGGCATCCTGGGCTTCCACATTCTAAGGGCTCAGTTAAGATGTAATTTTTGGCAATTACAGGCAGATTGCCTCATTCTCGCCTTCTGCTTCAAGAAACAAACATCAATCCATTGCTGTGAGAAGCAAGGCTTTTCTTGCACACTGGGAGAAGCTAAGACTGTCATTTGCATACCATGGATTAAGTCTCCTGAGAGACCAACAAAATTTGTCAAAGCTGACTGTATTTCAAGTCAACAAGGTGGGGTATTAGGAAAAGTTTTCAATTAGCAATAATCACGCCTCAGTTAAACCTCATGGGCTACGATATTGCCACTGCGCAAAGTTGAAAGCACTGTTGTGACCAAGGCCTTCCAGCTTCCAAAGCAGAGCTTGTTTAAGCTATGGTGAGTTCCAAATCCTCACTAGCCCTCCCACACTGCTTCCAGGCATCCTGGGCTTCGGCATTCTAAGGGCTCAGTTAAGATGTAATTTTTGGCAATTACAGGTAGATCGCCTCACTCTCTTCTTCTGCTCCAGGCAACAAACACCAACCCATTGCTTTGGGAAGCAAGGCTTGTCTTCCACACTGGGAGGAGCTAAGGCAGTTATTTGCATACAATGGATTAAGTCTCCTGAGAGACCAACAAAAATTGCCAAAGCTGACTGTATTTCAAGTCATCATGATTATGATTATGATTTAATAACAGCTAAATCGAAAGGTCATTGCTCCCTGCTGATTCTCCTGGATCTCTCTGCCGCATTTGACACTGTGGATCACCAGCTCCTCCTCACTATGCTCTGCTCTATAGGCCTCAAGGACACAGCCCTCTCCTGGTTCTCCTCCTACCTCTCTGACCGCTCCTTCACTGTATCTTTTTCCGGCTCCTCTTCCTCTTCTCGTCCCCTTACTATCGGGGTCCCGCAGGGCTCAGTCCTAGGCCCCCTCCTCTTCTCTTTATACACTGCCCCTATTGGACAAAGAATCAGCAGATTTGGGTTCCAGTATCATCTCTATGCTGATGACACCCAATTATACACTTCTTCCCCTGACATCACCCCTACCCTAATTCAAAATACCAAGGATTGTCTGTCTGCTGTCTCTAGCATCATGTCCTCCCTCTATCTGAAACTAAATCTCTCTAAAACTGAACTTCTTGTGTTTCTCCCCTCTACTAACCTCACTCTACCTAACATCGAAATAACCCTGGAGGGTTCAACCATAACTCCCAAGCAGCATGCCCGCTGTCTTGAGGTCATATTCGACACTGAACTTTCCTTTACTCCGTTCATCCGATCACTCAGTCGCTCTTGTCACCTGCATCTTAAAAACATCTCCAGAATCCGACCTTTTCTCACCTTTGAAACTGCTAATACTCTTACTGTCGCTCTTATTCATTCTCGTCTGGACTACTGCAACTCTCTTCTGATCGGTCTCCCTCTTACCAAACTTTCTCCTCTCCAATCCATCTTGAATGCGGCAGCCAGGGTCATATTTCTGTCCAGCCGCTTCACCGATGCCTCCATCTTGTGCCAGTCATTACACTGGCTACCTATTCGCTACAGGGTCCAGTATAAACTCATCTCTCTCACCCACAAAGCTCTCCACTGTTCTGCACCGCCTTATATCTCCTCTCTCATCTCTGTCTATCGCCCTACACGTCCCCTCCGTTCTACAAATGACCTAAGACTAACATCCCCCGTAATCCGAACCTCGCACCTCCGTCTCCAAGACTTCTCTCATGCTGCTCCAGCTCTCTGGAATGCACTTCCCCAGACGACCAGACTGATACCTAGCCCTGACCTATTCAAGCGCGCTTTGAAAACCCATCTCTTCAAACAAGCCTATCACATCAACTACTCAGCAAGCTAACTTTGCCCTGTTCCCTCCTTCCAAATATTATTCTGAATCTGCACCCTACTATTCATCTGTCTCCACACCCTTCATGCACATGATAACTGCACTTGATACTTGTCTATTGCACTTAAACACACGGGCTGATGACCGGATCATGCGGCTTTATATGAAAATCCCTATTATAATTGCCAGACCTGAATTAACAAGCATTTCTCACCTACTGTGTCCCCCCATTTTCTTGTAGATTGTAAGCTTGCAAGCAGGGACCTCACTCCTAATGTCATTGTTTGAATTGTCTTAACTTGTATTGAATTTATTGTCTGTACATGTCCCCGCTTAATTGTAAAGTGCTGCGGAATATGTTGGCGCTATATAAATAAAAAATTATTATTATTATTATTATCATGGCAGTTTACAGGGAAAAGTTTTCAATTACCAATAATCACACCTCAGTTAAACCTCATTGGGCTACGATAATGCCACTGCGCAAAGATGAACCAACTGTGGTGATCAAGGGCTTCCCATTTCCAAGGCAGAACTTGTTTAAGCCATGTTGAGTTCCAAGTCACCACTTGGCCTCCCACGCTGCTTCCAGGGATCCTGGGCTTCCTCATGCTAAGGGCTCAGGAAAAACAATTTTTGGCAATTACAGGCAGATTGCCTCACTCTCTCCTGCTGCTCCAGGAAACAAACATCAATCCACTGCTGTGAGAAGCAAGGCTTTTCTTCCTCGCTGGCAGAAGCTAAGACTGTCATATACATACCATGGATTAAGTCTCCTGAGAGACCAACAAAAATTGCCAAAGCTGACTGTATTCCAAGTCATTATGGCGGGGTATTGGGAAAAGTTTTCAATTAGCAATAATCACGCCTCGGTTAAACCTCATGGGCTACGATATTGCCACTGCGCAAAGTTGAAAGAACTGTTGTGACCAAGGCCTTCCCGCTTCCAAAGCAGAGCTTGTTTAAGCTATGGTGAGTTCCAAATCCTCACTAGCCCTCCCACACTGCTTCCAGGCATCCTGGGCTTCGGCATTCTAAGGGCTCAGTTAAGATGTAATTTTGGGCAATTACAGGTAGATCGCCTCACTCTCTTCTTCTGCTCCAGGCAACAAACACCAACCCATTGCTTTGGGAAGCAAGGCTTCTCTTCCACACTGGGAGGAGCTAAGACAGTCATTTGCATACAATGGATTAAGTCTCCTGAAAGACCAACAAAAATTGCCAAAGCTGACTGTATTTCAAGTCATCATAGCAGGGTACAGGGAAAAGTTTTCAATTACCAATAATCAAGCCTCAGTTAAACCTCATGGGCTACGATATTGCCACAGCGCAAAGATGAAGGAACAGAAGTGACCAAGGGCTTCCCGCTTCCAAGGCAGAACTTGTTTAAGCCATGGTGAGTTCCAAATCACCACTAGCCCTCCACGCTGCTTCCAGACATCCTGGGCTTCCACATTCTGAGGGCTCAGGAAAGATGTAATTTTTGGCAATTACAGGCAGATTGCCTCACTCTCGCCTTCTGCTCCAAGAAACAAACATCAATCCATTGCTGTGAGAAGCAAGGCTTTTCTTCCACACTGGGAGGACCTAAGACTGTCATTTGCATACCATAGATTAAGTCTCCTGAGAGACCAACAAAAATTGCCAAAGCTGACTGTATTTCAAGTCATCATGGCGGGGTATTAGGAAAAGTTTTCAATTAGCAATAATCACACCTCGGTTAAACCTCATGGGCTACGATATTGACACTGCGCAAAGTTGAAAAAACTGTTGTGACCAATGCCTTCCCGCTTCCAAAGCAGAGCTTGTTTAAGCTATGGTGAGTTACAAATTCTCACTAGCCCTCCCACGCTGCTTCCAGGCATCCTGGGCTTCCACATGCTAAGGGCTCAGGAAAAACAATTTTTGGCAATTTCAGGCAGATTGCCTCACTCTCTCCTTCTGCTCCAGGAAACAAACATCAATCCGCTGCTGTGAGAAGCAAGGCTTTTCTTCCACGCTGGCAGGAGCTAAGACTGTCATTTGCATACCATGAATTAAGTCTCCTGAGAAACCAACAAAAATTGCCAAAGTTGACTGTATTCCAAGTCATTATGGCGGGTTATTGGGAAAAGTTATCAATAATCACGCCTCGGTTAAACCTCTTGGGCTACAATATTGCCACGGCGCAAAGTTGAAAGAACTGTTGTGACCAATGCCTTCCTGCTTCCAAAGCAGAGCTTGTTTAAGCTACGGTGAGTTACAAATTCTCACTAGCCCTCCCACACTGCCATCCTGGGCTTCCACATTCTGAGGGCTCAGGAAAGATGTAATTTTTGGCAATTACAGGCAGATTGCCTCACTCTCGCCTTCTGCTCCAAGAAACAAACATCAATCCATTGCTGTGAGAAGCAAGGCTTTTCTTCCACACTGGGAGAAGCTAAGACTGTCATTTGCATACCATGGATTAAGTCTCCTGAGAGACCAACAAAAATTGCCAAAGCTGACTGTATTTCAAGTCATCATGGCGGGGTATTGGGAAAAGTTTTCAATTAGCAATAATCACACCTCGGTTAAACTTCATGGGCTACGATATTGCCACAGAGCAAAGATGAAGGAACAGAAGTGACCAAGGGCTTCCCGCTTCCAAGGCAGAACTTGTTTAAGCCATGGTGAGTTCCAAATCACCACTAGCCCTCCACGCTGCTTCCAGACATCCTGGGCTTCCACATTCTGAGGGCTCAGGAAAGATGTAATTTTTGGCAATTACAGGCAGATTGCCTCACTCTCGCCTTCTGCTCCAAGAAACAAACATCAATCCATTGCTGTGAGAAGCAAGGCTTTTCTTCCACACTGGGAGAAGCTAAGACTATCATTTGCATACCATGGATTAAGTCTCCTGAGAGACCAACAAAAATTGCCAAAGCTGACTGTATTTCAAGTCATCATGGCAGGGTACAGGGAAAAGTTTTCAATTACCAATAATCAAGCCTCAGTTAAACCTCATGGGCTACGATATTGCCACAGCGCAAAGATGAAGGAACAGAAGTGACCAAGGGCTTCCCCCTTCCAAGGCAGAACTTGTTTAAGCCATGGTGAGTTCCAAATCACCACTAGCCCTCCATGCTGCTTCCAGACATCCTGGGCTTCCACATTCTGAGGGCTCAGGAAAGATGTAATTTTTGGCAATTACAGGCAGATTGCCTCACTCTCGCCTTCTGCTCCAAGAAACAAACATCACTCCATTGCTGTGAGAAGCAAGGCTTTTCTTCCACACTGGGAGGACCTAAGACTGTCATTTGCATACCATAGATTAAGTCTCCTGAGAGACCAACAAAAATTGCCAAAGCTGACTGTATTTCAAGTCATCATGGCGGGGTATTAGGAAAAGTTTTCAATTAGCAATAATCACACCTCGGATAAACCTCATGGGCTACGATATTGACACTGCGCAAAGTTGAAAAAACTGTTGTGACCAATGCCTTCCCTCTTCCAAAGCAGAGCTTGTTTAAGCTATGGTGAGTTACAAATTCTCACTAGCCCTCCCACGCTGCTTCCAGGCATCCTGGGCTTCCACATGCTAAGGGCTCAGGAAAAACAATTTTTGGCAATTACAGGCAGATTGCCTCACTCTCTCCTTCTGCTCCAGGAAACAAACATCAATCCACTGCTATGAGAAGCAAGGCTTTTCTTCCACGCTGGCAGGAGCTAAGACTGTCATTTGCATACCATGGATTAAGTCTCCTGAGAAACCAACAAAAATTGCCAAAGTTGACTGTATTCCAAGTCATTACGGCGGGTTATTGGGAAAAGTTATCAATTAGCAATAATCACACCTCGGTTAAACCTCTTGGGCTACAATATTGCCACGGCGCAACGTTGAAAGAACTGTTGTGACCAATGCCTTCCTGCTTCCAAAGCAGAGCTTGTTTAAGCTACGGTGAGTTACAAATTCTCACTAGCCCTCCCACACTGCCATCCTGGGCTTCCACATTCTGAGGGCTCAGGAAAGATGTAATTTTTGGCAATTACAGGCAGATTGCCTCACTCTCGCCTTCTGCTCCAAGAAACAAACATCAATCCATTGCTGTGAGAAGCAATGCTTTTCTTCCACACTGGGAGAAGCTAAGACTGTCATTTGCATACCATGGATTAAGTCTCCTGAGAGACCAACAAAAATTGCCAAAGCTGACTGTATTTCATGTCATCATGGCGGGGTATTGGGAAAAGTTTTCAATTAGCAATAATCACACCTCGGTTAAACCTCATGGGCTACGATATTGCCACAGAGCAAAGGTGAAGGAACAGAAGTGACCAAGGGCTTCCCGCTTCCAAGGCAGAACTTGTTTAAGCCATGGTGAGTTCCAAATCACCACTAGCCCTCCACGCTGCTTCCAGAGATCCTGGGCTTCCACATTCTGAGGGCTCAGGAAAGATGTAATTTTTGGCAATTACAGGCAGATTGCCTCATTCTCGCCTTCTGCTCCAAGAAACAAACATCAATCCATTGCTGTGAGAAGGAAGGCTTTTCTTCCACACTGGGAGAAGCTAAGACTATCATTTGCATACCATGGATTAAGTCTCCTGAGAGACCAACAAAAATTGCCAAAGCTGACTGTAATTCAAGTCATCATGGCGGGGTACTGGGAAAAGTTTTCAATTAGCAATAATCACGCCTCGGTTAAACATCATGGGCTACGATATTGCCAATGCGAAAAATTGAAAGAACTGTTGTGACCAAGGCCTTCCCGCTTCCAAAGCAGAGCTTGTTTAAGCTATGGTGAGTTCCAAATCCTCACTAGCCCTCCCACACTGCTTCCAGGCATCCTGGGCTTCCGCATTCTAAGGGCTCAGTTAAGATGTAATTTTTGGCAATTACAGGTAGATTGCCTCACTCTTTTCTTCTGCTCTAGGCAACAAACACCAACCCATTGCTTTGGGAAGCAAGGCTTCTCTTCCACACTGGGAGAAGCTAAGACAGTCATTTGCATACAATGGATTAAGGTTCCTGAGAGACCAACAAAAATTGCCAAAGCTGACTGTATTTCAAGTCATCTTGGCGGGGTATTGGGAAAAGTTTTCAATTACCAATAGTCACGGCTCAGTTAAACCTCATTGGGCTACAATAATGCCACTGCGCAAAGATGAACCAACTAAGGTGATGAAGGGCTTCCAGCTTCCAAAGCAGAGCTTGTTTAAGCTACGGTGAGTTACAAATTCTCACTAGCCCTCCCACACTGCTACCAGGCATCCTGAGCTTCCACATTCTAAGGGCTCAGTTAAGATGAAATTTTTGGCAATTACAGGCAGATTGCCTCACTCTCTCCTTCTGCTCCAGGCAACAAACATCAATTCATTGCTGTGAGAAGCCAGGCTTTTCTTCCATGCTGGGAGGAGCTAAGACTCTGTTATTTGCATACCATGGATTAATTCTCCTGAGAGACCAACAAAAATTGCCAAAGCTCACTGTATTCCAAGTCATTATGGCGGGGTATTGGGAAAAGTTTTCAATTAGCAATAATCACACCTTGGTTATACCTCATGGGCAACGATATTGCCACAGCGCAAAGATGAAAGAACAGAAGTGACCAAGGGCTTCCCGCTTCCATGGCAGAACATTTTAAGCCATGGTGAGTTCCAAATCTCCACTAGCCCTCCACGCTGCTTCCAGGCATCCTTAGCTTCCACATTCTAAGGGTTCAGTTAAGATGTAATTTTTGGCAATTACAGGCAGATTGCCTCACTCTCGCCTTCTGCTCCAAGAAACAAACATCAATCCACTGCTGTGAGAAGCAAGGCTTTTCTTCCACACTGGGAGAAGCTAAGACTGTCATTTGCATACCATGGATTAAGTCTCCTGAGAGACCAACAAAAATTGCCAAAGCTGACTGTATTTCAAGTCATCATGGCGGGGTATTGGGAAAAGTTTTCAATTAGCAATAATCACGCCTCGGTTAAACCTCATGGGCTACGATATTGCCACTGCGCAAAGTTGAAAGAACTGTTGTGACCAAGGCCTTCCCGCTTCCAAAGCAGAGCTTGTTTAAGCTATGGTGAGTTCCAAATCCTCACTAGCTCTCCATGCTGCTTCCAGGCATCCTTGGCTTCCACATTCTAAGGGTTCAGTTAAGATGTAATTTTTGGCAATTACAGGCAGATTGCCTCACTCTCGCCTTCTGCTCCAAGAAACAAACATCAATCCATTGCTGTGAGAAGCAAGGCTTTTCTTCCACACTGCGAGGACCAAAAACAGTAATTTGCTTACCATTGATTAAATCTCCTGAGAGACCAACAAAAATTGCTAAAGCTGACTGTATTTCAAATCATCATGGCGGGGTATTGGAATAAGTTTTCAATTAGCAATAATCATGCCTCGGTTAAATCTCATAGGCTACAAGATAACCACTGCGCAAAGTTGAAAGAACTGTTGTGACCAATGCCTTCCTGCTTCCAAAGCAGAGATTGTTTAAGCTACGGTGAGTTACAAATTCTCACTAGCCCTCCCACACTGCTTCCAGGCATCCTGAGCTTCCACATTCTAAGGGCTCAGTTAAGATGAAATTTTTGGCAATTACAGGCAGATTGCCCTAATCTCTCCTTCTGCTCCAGGCAACAAACATCAATCCATTGCTGTGAGAAGCAAGGCTTTTCTTCCATGCTGGGAGGAGCTAAGACTCTGTTATTTGCATACAATGGATTAAGTCTCCTGAGAGACCAACAAAAATTGTCAAAGCTGACTGTATTTCAAGTTATCATGGCGGGGTATTGGGAAAAGTTTTCAATTAGCAATAATCACGCCTCGGTTAAATCTCATGGGCTACAATATTGCCACTGCGCAAAGTTGAAAGAACTGTTGTGACTAGAGTTGAGCGAAATGGGTCGAAAAAATTCAAAAGTCGCCGACTTTTGGCAAAGTCGGGTTTCATGAAACGAAACCCGACCCTAGGATGAGGTCGGCCACGAGGTCGGCGACTTACGCGCCAAAGTCGCGTTTCAAAAGTTTGTTTTGCACTCTTTTTCAGCCAATCAGGATCCACGGACACTGTGGGCAACGTGATGACCTAGGCACGGGTCACCACCATCTTTCAGAAGGGCATGCAAGTGATTGGCTTGCTTTGGTGGGCGTCACAGGGGGTATAAAAGGGCGTGCACGCCGACCGCCATCTTACTTCTGCCGATCTTAGTATAGGGAGAGGTTGTTGCTGATTATGTAGGGAGAGCGTTAGGCAGGGAAGAAGACAAAAAAAACTGCTTCTGCTGCTAGCGATTTGGCCTGCACAACACACAAGTCACTGTGTGTGCAGTGCAAGGGGAGGCTATATTGTGGTGTATCAGTGGTGTTGGTTGTTGGGCTGCCTTTTAAGGCTTCCTGACACGCTGGCATTGCTGTTTACCCACTGCTCCGCAAACTGCTTTTTTAAAAGCAATCCAATCTCCCTTATCCTCTAGTCACTTTTGTCACAGCTGTGCCATCGAGCCTGTCACATAGCGCTCAGATATCAGTGGGCCTCACACAATTCACAAGTGTCCAGTGTCCAAAAGTGTGCGCAGAGATTCAAAATCTCCATTATCCTCTCGTCACTTTGGTCACAGGCAGCTGTGCCATCGAGCGTGTCACATAGCGCTCAGATATCAGTGGGCCTCACACAATCCACAAGTGTCCAGTGTCCAAAAGTGTGCGCAGAGATTCAAAATCTCCATTATCCTCTCGTCACTTTGGTCACAGGCAGCTGTGCCATCGAGCGTGTCACATAGCGCTCAGATATCAGTGGGCCTCACACAATCCACAAGTGTCCAGTGTCCAAAAGTGTGCGCAGAGATTCAAAATCTCCATTATCCTCTCGTCACTTTGGTCACAGGCAGCTGTGCCATCGAGCCTGTCACATAGCGCTCAGATATCAGTGGGCCTCACACAATCCACAAGTGTCCAGTGTCCAAAAGTGTGCGCAGAGATTCAAAATCTCCATTATCCTCTCGTCACTTTGGTCACAGGCAGCTGTGCCATCGAGCGTGTCACATAGCGCTCAGATATAAGTGGGCCTCACACAATCCACAAGTGTCCAGTGTCCAAAAGTGTGCGCAGAGATACAAAATCTCCATTATCCTCTCGTCACTTTGGTCACAGCTGTGCCATCGAGCCTGTCACATAGCGCTCAGATATCAGTGGGCCTCACACAATCCACAAGTGTCCAGTGTCCAAAAGTGTGCGCAGAGATTCAAAATCTCCATTATCCTCTCATCACTTTTGTCACAGGCAGCTGTGCCATCGAGCCTGTCACATAGCGCTCAGATATCAGTGGGCCTCACACAATCCACAAGTGTCCAGTGTCCAAAAGTGTGCGCAGAGATTCAAAATCTCCATTATCCTCTCGTCACTTTGGTCACAGCTGTGCCATCGAGCCTGTCACATAGCGCTCAGATATCAGTGGGCCTCACACAATCCACAAGTGTCCAGTGTCCAAAAGTGTGCGCAGAGATTCAAAATCTCCATTATCCTCTTGTCACTTTGGTCACAGGCAGCTGTGCCATCGAGTGTGTCACATAGCGCTCAGATATCAGTGGGCCTCACACAATCCACAAGTGTCCAGTGTCCAAAAGTGTGCGCAGAGATTCAAAATCTCCATTATCCTCCCGTCACTTTGGTCACAGGCAGCTGTGCCATCGAGTGTGTCACATAGCGCTCAGATATCAGTGGGCCTCACACAATCCACAAGTGTCCAGTGTCCAAAAGTGCGCGCAGAGATTCAAAATCTCCATTATCCTCTCGTCACTTTGGTCACAGGCAGCTGTGCCATCGAGCGTGTCACATAGCGCTCAGATATCAGTGGGCCTCACACAATCCACAAGTGTCCAGTGTCCAAAAGTGTGCACAGAGATTCAAAATCTACATTATCCTCTCGTCACTTTGGTCACAGGCAGCTGTGCCATCGAGCGTGTCACATAGCGCTCAGATATCAGTGGGCCTCACACAATCCACAAGTGTCCAGTGTCCAAAAGTGTGCGCAGAGATTCAAAATCTCCATTATCCTCTTGTCACTTTGGTCACAGGCAGCTGTGCCATCGAGCCTGTCACATAGCGCTCAGATATCAGTGGGCCTCACACAATCCACAAATGTCCAGTGTCCAAAAGTGTGGGCAGAGATTCAAAATCTCCATTATCCTCTCGTCACTTTGGTCACAGGCAGCTGTGCCATCGAGCGTGTCACATAGCGCTCAGATATCAGTGGGCCTCACACAATCCACAAGTGTCCAGTGTCCAAAAGTGTGCGCAGATATTCAAAATCTCCATTATCCTCTCGTCACTTTGGTCACAGCTGTGCCATCGAGCCTGTCACATAGCGCTCAGATATCAGTGGGCCTCACACAATCCACAAGTGTCCAGTGTCCAAAAGTGTGCGCAGAGATTCAAAATCTCCATTATCCTCTCGTCACTTTGGTCACAGGCAGCTGTGCCATCGAGCCTGTCACATAGCGCTCAGATATCAGTGGGCCTCACACAGTCCACAAGTGTCCAGTGTCCAAAAATGCGCGCAGAGATTCAAAATCTCCATTATCCTCTCGTCACTTTGGTCACAGGCAGCTGTGCCATCGAGCCTGTCACATAGCGCTCAGATATCAGTGGGCCTCACACAATCCAAAAGTGTCCACTGTCCACAAGTGTGTGCAGAAATTCTAAATCTCCCCTGTCCTATAGACACCTTGTACCTTGTTTTACATTACTATATAGTTTGTTGGATTTTGTCTACATTTCTACCAAAAATGAGGAAGGCTGGTGGAAGAGGCCGTGGAATTGGGCGGGGGTTGGCAGCTGGTAATGATGGTGTTGGTGGTGGATCTGATGGTAGTGGCAAGAGCAAAATAGGACCCAATGCAGGAGGTGCTGACCCTTCGTCATCGTCTGGCTACATAAGGTCTCGAACGCTTACTTTTCTAGGAGTTGGCAAACCGCTTTTAAAGGCAGAGCATCAGGAAAAAGTTTTGTCTTACATTGCTGACTCAGCCTCCAGCTCTATCGCCTCCTCTTCTTCAGTTGTAAAAAGTTAAAGCACTGAGTCGTCATTGGAGGCTCATGTTCATGAACCACACCTTTCCTTGTGTCCTTCACCCCAACCAAGATTGAAGGATGACGCAGGCCATACTACTGATTACTCCATGGAGCTGTTTTCACATACCATGCCTGGATTATCAAGTGAAATGGTGAATTACCCAGGCCAAGATGAATCTGACATGGAGTGCACTGATGCACAGCCACTGATGGATGATTCTGCTGGTACATTCACTCAGAGCACTACATTGTCCTCGCAGTGTACAGAGCCAGATTTTGACCCTGATGAGACACAGGTGCCCCTTCCCGCACACTATACCACCATACACGGTGACACAGAGAAAGGTGCACATGAAATAGAAGAGGAGGTGATGGATGACCCAGTTGTTGACCCAGATTGGCATCCATTGGGGGAAGAGGGTGCTGCTTCCAATATCTCAGATGAGGAGCATCCACAGCAGACATCGACATCGCAACAGCTGTTATCTGGCAGGCCCGGAGCACTCCAAAGACAGGTTCCAAACATCAAAAGAGTTGCTGGACAGCTTGTCCAGAGGGTCAAAAGATCACTGCGTGCTAGGCCGCAAAATGTCTGCCAAAGTAGGAAGAGTGCAGTGTGGCACTTTTTTGAACAAAATCCTCATGATCAGGCCAAGGTTATCTGTAAGAAGTGCGCAAAGACCTTTAGCCGAGGGAAAAATCTGAAAAATTTGAATACCAGTTGCATGCTTAGACATTTAACCAGCATGCACTTGCAAGCGTGGACACAACACCAAACCTCAAGTGCCACATGTGCAACTGATCACAACGAAGGTAGTCAGCAACGCTACATTGTTTCCCCCACTGTAAGCCCACCGGTTAGCACAGCAGCAAATGTTGAGGTGTCGTTGCAAGACCACAGCAGTCAGGGAATCCCACTGTTATATCAACGAAAGACTGATTCTAGGCCATCAGAAAGAACACCAACTCCATCACCATCATCAACCCTCTCTCAGTCCACCCTGTCCACCGCTACTTCCACCATATGCAGCTCTCAAGTCCAGCTCACCCTCCCAGACACTATGAGTAGGTCAAGAAAGTACTCAGTCTCTCATCCGCGTACACTGGGTTTGAACGCCCACATTGCCAAACTAATCTCGTTTGAGATGATGCCCTTTCGGTTGGTGGAAAGCACAGCTTTCCGCGAACTCATGGCCTATGCAGTACCACGCTATGATCTACCCAGTCGCCACTTCTTCTCTCGCAAAGCCATCCCAGCCCTCCACCATCATGTGAAAGACCGCATTGTCCATGCACTAAAGCAGTCAGTGAGCGGAAAGGTGCACCTCACAACTGATGCATGGTCCAGTCAGCATGGCCAGGGCCGTTACGTGTCCATCACTGCGCACTGGGTTAATGTGGTGGATGCAGGGTCCACAGGGGACAGCGGTGGTGGGACAGTGCTGTCTAGCCCACGGTATAGGAAACAGTTGGCTGTAGGCGTTCGACCCTCCTCCTCCTCCTCCTCCTCCAGAAGCAAAAGCTCGTCCACAGAGCGCAGTCGTACGAGCACTCCATCTGCAGCTGCCACTGTTGCACACGATGTGTCCCCCTATCGAGCAGCTAGTGGAAAGCGTCAGCAGGCTGTGTTGCAGATGATGTGTTTGGGCGACAGACACACCGCCGAGGTGCTGGCCGAGTACTTGAAGCGACAAACTGAGTCATGGCTGGGCAGTGTACATCTTGAGGCAGGCAAGGTAGTTAGTGATAACTGCCGTAATTTTGTGGCAGCCATAGCCCTTTCAAAACTCAGCCACATACCTTGCTTGGCTCACACCTTGAACCTGGTGGTGCAGTGCTTCCTCAAAAATTATCCGGAGTTAACAGCCCTGCTCCAGAAGGTGCGAAGTCTGTGCGCGCACATCCGCCGGTCGCCTGTACACTCCGGTCGTATGCAGAAGCTGCAGCGATTGCTCCACCTTCCCAACCACCGCCTCATTATCGACATTGCAACAAGGTGGAACTCCACCCTGCACATGGTGGAGCGGCTGTGCGAGCAAAGGCAGGCCATAATGCATTTGTGGGAGGATACACGGCCAGGCACTTTGAGAGCAGACATGGAGTTGACAGGCGTGCAGTGGTCGAAGCTGAAAGACCTTTGTAAAGTCCTTCAGTGTTTTGAGGAATGCACACGGCTGGTAAGCGCAGACGATGCCATCCTAAGCATGAGCATCCCACTTATGCGTCTGCTCATGCAAACTTTGACGCACCTTAAGGAGCAGGCGTCTGCAGCCAATGTTGATGAGGAGGAAGAGGAGGAGGGAATCCTTGATGACATTCAGCCATTGTCTGCTCAGGGACCTCTCCTGGATGAGGTGGAGGAAGAAGAGGAGGAGGAGGAGGATGATGGGGATGATTACTTAGGGGAGGAGGATGCATCTCGTGGGGCAAGTGAAAATGTTGGCGTGGCAAGGTCTGGTACAGGGTTTGTGCGTGACTGGAGGGATGTGGATTTGCCAGAAAGTGCTCCTCCACCCAGCACTCGCAGTGCATCATTGACACCGAGAACATTGGCCCACATGTCAGATTATGCCTTGCGGATCCTAAAAAGGGACCCCCGCATTGCCAAAATGATGAACGATGACGACTACTGGTTGGCCAGCATCCTGGATCCACGCTATAAAGGCAAATTACAAAACATCATGCCACAGGAGAACCTTGACCTAATATTGGCTAATAAACAAGCAACTCTGGTAAATCGGTTGCTTGAGGCATTCCCAGCACACAGCAGCGGTGATGGTTCTCACACGAGCCGTACGGGCCGGGGGCAGCTTGGCAGAGGTGTTCGTGGTGCACACAGCAGAAGTGGCGTTGGAGACAGGGGTTTCATGACAATGTTGTGGACTGATTTTTCAAATACCGCTCACACAACTGGTAATACTGCATCGATGGAAAGTGACAGGAGACAGCAGTTGTCAACTATGGTTACAAACTACTTTTCCTCCCATATCGATGTTCTCCCACACAGGTCATTCCCCTTTGACTATTGGGCCGCTAAACTGGACACCTGGCCTGAATTGGCCCAATATGCCTTACAGGAGCTCGCTTGCCCAGCTGCAAGTGTGCTATCGGAAAGAGTCTTCAGTGCAGCTGGATCAATCCTGACAGAAAAAAGGACCCGTCTGTCAACCCAAAATGTGGATGATCTAACCTTCATTAAAATGAACCACGCATGGGTTTCCAAGGATTTTGTCCCACCTTCCCCTGATGACACATAGGGTGACAGAAAAATGGCTTGCTTTGGTCCACCTCTTCCTGGTACTTCACCTATTTCGCCTTTTGCATCAGCTGAATGTCCAACATCAACATATGCCACTTTCTAAAACTCCCTAACTGTGCTGCCTCCCCCCCCATGGCCGGGGTCACCACCTACCGCACGACACCATGCGAGTGCCGTTGCCCTGGACAGGTGGGTAGGCCGACTCTTGGGCACGGGCACTGGCACAGGGTCCCTCATAGTGCAATCAAGTGTCTCTGACGGTGGTGGTGCACACCCGCCGTCAGACACACCGCTGTACTATGAGGGGCCCAGTGCCAGTACCGACGCCCACGAGTGGGCCCCCCTTGCTTGGGCAGGGCCCCAGCATTTGCAATCTTTACCTCTCCCTGCTCCTCCGCTGTGTAATCTGGGCCGTCAAATCCATACTGTGCCTGACACCGTCTGAGCCTGCCTCCTGAGACATATATTTTGAATATGTACGCTATCCATACATGTTATCCAGGGATACGGTACCCTTTCTAACCTTTGTGCAATCACGTGCAATCCATACTGGGCCTGACACCGTCTGAGCCTGCCTCCTGAGACATATATTTTGAATGTGTACGCTATCCATACATGTTATGCAGGGATACGGTACCCTTTCTAACCTTTGTGCAATCACGTGCAATCCATACTGGGCCTAACACCGTCTGAGCCTGCCTCCTGAGACATATATTTTGAATGTGTACGCTATCCATTCATGTTATCCAGGGATACGGTACCCTTTCTAACCTTTGTGCAATCACGTGCAATCCATACTGGGCGTGAGAACGGCTGGCGAGCTGTTAAGCAAGCTACAGCACCTGTCCAGACAAGTACAGGGATTCCCTAGCGAGGAGACTTATTTGATTGTTTTCAATGTTGGGACAGCAATTTTTGGGGAGCACTATACTCTGGAGAATGATAGATGGGGCCCACCATACACTGGAACATTCCAAAGGTGGACATCAGACACTGGAGCAGCATTTACAGGGACCATTATACACTAGAGCATTAGAAATGGGGCCCATTATGTTTGGAGCATTATTTGGGCCCATAAGACAGTGGAGCTTCATCCATGGGGACCAACATATACTGTAGCATTATGTGGAGCTCATCATATACTGTTTCAAACATTATATGGGACCAATGATTCTGTATGGAGAAATAGATGGGCCTCGTCATGAGATGTAAAAAGTGAGGTATTTTTCATTGTACTATACCGCTATTTATCTGCCGTATCGGAGCATGATGAGTTGTGGTATGTGTTAAAGGGGTGCTCTTTCGCCCAGGGCACATGAAAACCTGCAGCCAGCCCTCCCCCCCACAACTTTAGCCAAATAACCCCCATTTTTCAGTGCGCAACTTGTATTATGAAGGTAATTAAGGTTGACAAGCTTAAGTAAGAAGAATTGATGCTTTTGGCATTCAAATGCGCACTGTAGGTGTGTTTCCTGTCCTCCTCTCACTGCCGACTTTTCTTCCCCATTGACTTACATTGGGTTTCGTGATGACCCCGACTTTTCCCTATAATCGGACGACCTTGCTCGACCAGACTTTTGGAAAAGTCGGGTTTCACAAAACGAAACGCGACCCTAAAAAACCAAAAGTCGCTCAACTCTAGTTGTCACCAATGCCTTCCTGCTTCCAAAGCAGAGCTTGTTTAAGCTACGGTGAGTTACAAATTCTCACTAGCCCTCCCACACTGCTTCCAGGAATCCTGGGCTTCCACATTCTGAGGGCTCAGGAAAGATGTAATTTTTGGCAATTACAGGCAGATTGCCTCACTCTCGCCTTCTGTTCCAAGAAACAAACATCAATCCATTGCTGTGAGACACAAGGCTTTTCTTCCACATTGGGAGAAGCTAAGACTGTCATTTGCATACCATGGATTAAGTCTCCTAAGAGACCAACAAAAATTGCCAAAGCTGACTGTATTTCAAGTCATTATGGTGGGGTATTGGGAAAAGTTTTCAATTAGCAATAATCTCGCCTTGGTTAAACCTCATGGGCAATGATATTGCCACAGCGCAAAGATGAAAGAACAGAAGTGACCAAGGGCTTCCCGCTTCCAAGGCAGAACATTTTAAGCCATGGTGAGTTCCAAATCACCACTAGCCCTCCACGCTGCTTCCAGGCATCCTTGGCTTCCACATTCTAAGGGTTCAGTTAAGATGTAATTTTTGGCAATTACAGGCAAATTGCCTCACTCTCGCCTTCTGCTCCAAGAAACAAACATCAATCCATTGCTGTGAGAAGCAAGGCTTTTCTTCCACACTGCGAGGACCTAAGACTGTCATTTGCATACCATGGATTAAGTCTCCTGCGAGACCAACAAAAATTGCCAAAGCTGACTGTATTTCAAATCATCATGGCAGGATATTAGGAAAAGTTTTCAATTAACAATAATCACGCCTCGATTAAACCTCATGGACAACGATATTGCGACTGCGCAAAGATGAAAGAACTGTTGTGACCATTGCCTTCCTGCTTCCAAAGCACAGCTTGTTTAAGCTACGGTGAGGTACAAATTCTCACTAGCCCTCCCACACTGCTTCCAGGCATCCTGGGCTTCCACATTCTGAGGGCTCAGGAAAGATGTAATTTTTGGCAATTACAGGCAGATTGCCTCACTCTCGCCTTCTGCTCCAAGAAACAAACATCAATCCATTGCTGTGAGAAGCAAGGCTTTTCTTCCACACTGGGAGAAGCTAAGACTGTCATTTGCATACCATGGATTAAGTCTCCTGAGAGACCAACAAAAATTGCCAAAGCTGACTGTATTTCAAGTCATCATGGCAGGGTACAGGGAAAAGTTTTCAATTACCAATAATCATGCCTCAGTTAAACCTCATTGGGCTACGATAATGCCACTGCGCAAAGATGAACCAACTGAGGTGATCAAGGGCTTCCCACTTCCAAGGCAGAACTTGTTTAAGCCTTGTTGAGCTCCAAATCACCACTAGCCCTCCCACGCTGATTCCAGGCATCCTGGGCTTCCACATGCTAAGTGCTCAGGAAAAACAATTTTTGGCAATTACAGGCAGATTGCCTCACTCTCGCCTTCTGCTCCAAGAAACAAACATAAATCCATTGCTGTGAGAAGCAAGGCTTTTCTTCCACACTGCGAGAACCTAAGACTGTCATTTGCATACCATAGATTAAGTCTCCTGAGAGACCAACAAAAATTGTCAAAGCTGACTGTATTTCAAGTCGTCATGGCGGGGTATTGGGAAAAGTTTTCAATTAACAATATTCACACCTCGGTTAAACCTCATAGGCTACGATATTGCCACTGCGCAAAGTTGAAAGAACTGTTGTGACCAATGCCTTCCTGCTTCCAAAGCAGAGCTTGTTTAAGCTACGGTGAGTTACAAATTCTCACTAGCCCTCCCACACTGCTTCCAGGCATCCTGAGCTTCCACATTCTAAGGGCTCAGTTGAGATGAAATTTTTGGCAATTACAGGCAGATTGCCTTACTCTCTCCTTCTACTCCAGGCACCAAACATCAATCCATTGCTGTGAGAAGCAAGGCTTTTCTTCCATGCTGGGAGGAGCTAAGACTCTGTTATTTGCATACTATGGATTAAGTCTCCTGAGAGACCAACAAAAATTGCCAAAGCTGACTGTATTTCAAGTCATCTTGGCGGGCTATTGGGAAAAGTTTTCAATTAGCAATAATCACGCCTCGGTTAAACCTCATGGGCTACGATATTGCCACAGCGCAAAGATGAAAGAACAGAAGTGACAAAGGGCTTCCCGCTTCCAAGGCAGAACTTTTTAAGCCATGGTGAGTTCCAAATCACCACTAGCCCTCCACGCTGCTTCCAGGCATCCTTGGCTTCCACATTCTAAGGGCTCAGTTAAGATGTAATTTTTGGCAATTACAGGCAGATTGCCTCACTCTCGCCTTCTGCTCCAAGAAACAAACATCAATCCATTGCTGTGAAAAGCAAGGCTTTTCTTCCACACTGGGAGAAGCTAAGACTGTCATTTGCATACCATGGATTAAGTCTCCTGAGAGACCAACAAAAATTGCCAAAGCTGACTGTATTTCAAGTCAACAAGGTGGGGTATTGGGAAAAGTTTTCAATTAGCAATAATCACGCCTCAATTAAACCTCATGGGCTAAGATATTGCCACTGCGCAAAGTTGAAAGCACTGTTGTGACCAAGGCCTTCCAGCTTCCAAAGCAGAGCTTGTTTAAGCTATGGTGAGTTCCAAATCCTCACTAGCCCTCCCACACTGCTTCCAGGCATCCTGGGCTTCGGCATTCTAAGGGCTCAGTTAAGATGTAATTTTTGGCAATTACAGGTAGATCGCCTCACTCTCTTCTTCTGCTCCAGGCAACAAACACCAACCCATTGCTTTGGGAAGCAAGACTTCTCTTCCACACTGGGAGGAGCTAAGACAGTCATTTGCATACAATGGATTAAGTCTCCTGAGAGACCAACAAAAATTGCCAAAGCTGACTGTATTTCAAGTCATCATGATTATGATTATGATTTAATAACAGCTAAATCGAAAGGTCATTGCTCCCTGCTGATTCTCCTGGATCTTTCTGCCGCATTTGACACTGTGGATCACCAGCTCCTCCTCACTATGCTCCGCTCTATAGGCCTCAAGGACACAGCCCTCTCCTGGTTCTCCTCCTACCTCTCTGACCGCTCCTTCACTGTATTTTTTTCCGGCTCCTCTTCCTCTTCTCGTCCCCTTACTATCGGGGTCCCGCAGGGCTCAGTCCTAGGCCCCCTCCTCTTCTCTTTATACACTGCCCCTATTGGACAAAGAATCAGCAGATTTGGGTTCCAGTATCATCTCTATGCTGATGACACCCAATTATACACTTCTTCCCCTGACATCACCCCTACCCTAATTCAAAATACCAAGGATTGTCTGTCTGCTGTCTCTAGCATCATGTCCTCCCTCTATCTGAAACTAAATCTCTCTAAAACTGAACTTCTTGTGTTTCTCCCCTCTACTAACCTCACTCTACCTAACATCGAAATAACCCTGGAGAGTTCAACCATAACTCCCAAGCAGCATGCCCGCTGTCTTGGGGTCATATTCGACACTGAACTTTCCTTTACTCCGTTCATCCGATCACTCAGTCGCTCTTGTCACCTGCATCTTAAAAACATCTCCAGAATCCGACCTTTTCTCACCTTTGAAACTGATAATACTCTTACTGTCGCTCTTATTCATTCTCGTCTGGACTACTGCAACTCTCTTCTGATCGGTCTCCCTCCTACCAAACTTTCTCCTCTCCAATCCATCTTGAATGCGGCAGCCAGGGTCATATTTCTGTCCAGCCGCTTCACCGATGCCTCCATCTTGTGCCAGTCATTACACTGGCTACCTATTCGCTACAGGGTCCAGTATAAACTCATCTCTCTCACCCACAAAGCTCTCCACTGTTCTGCACCGCCTTATATCTCCTCTCTCATCTCTGTCTATCGCCCTACACGTCCCCTCCGTTCTACAAATGACCTAAGACTAACATCCCCCGTAATCCGAACCTCGCACCTCCGTCTCCAAGACTTCTCTCGTGCTGCTCCAGCTCTCTGGAATGCACTTCCCCAGACGATCAGACTGATACCTAGCCCTGACCTATTCAAGCGCGCTTTGAAAACCCATCTCTTCAAACAAGCCTATCACATCAACTACTCAGCAAGCTAACTTTGCCCTGTTCCCTCCTTCCAAATATTATTCTGAATCTGCACCCTACTATTTATCTGTCTCCACACCCTTCATGCACATGATAACTGCACTTGATACTTGTCTATTGCACTTAAACACATGGGCTGATGACCGGATCATGCAGCTTTATATGAAAATCCCTATTATAATTGCCAGACCTGAATTAACAAGCATTTCTCACCTACTGTGTCCCCCCATTTCCTTGTAGATTGTAAGCTTGCGAGCAAGGACCTCACTCCTAATGTCATTGTTTGAATTGTCTTAACTTGTATTGAATTTATTGTCTGTACATGTCCCCGCTTAATTGTAAAGTGCTGCGGAATATGTTGGCGCTATATAAATAAAAAATTATTATTATTATTATTATTATTATTATCATGGCAGTTTACAGGGAAAAGTTTTCAATTACCAATAATCACGCCTCAGTTAAACCTCATTGGGCTACAATAATGCCACTGCGCAAAGATGAACCAACTGTGGTGATCAAGGGCTTCCCACTTCCAAGGCAGAACTTGTTTAAGCCATGTTGAGTTCCAAATCACCACTAGCCCTCCCACGCTGCTTCCAGGCATCCTGGGCTTCCTCATGCTAAGGGCTCAGGAAAAACAATTTTTGGCAATTATAGGCAGATTGCCTCACTCTCTCCTTCTGCTCCAGGAAACAAACATCAATCCACTGCTGTGAGAAGCAAGGCTTTTCTTCCACGCTGACAGGAGCTAAGACTGTCATTTGCATACCATGGATTAAGTCTCCAGAGAGACCAACAAAAATTGCCAAAGCTGACTGTATTCCAAATCATTATGGCGGGGTATTGGGAAACGTTTTCAATTAGCAATAATAACGCCTCGGTTAAACCTCATGGGCTACGATATTGCCACTGCGCAAAGTTGAAAGAACTGTTGTGACCAAGGCCTTCCGGCTTCCAAAGCAGAGCTTGTTTAAGCTATGGTGAGTTCCAAATCCTCACTAGCCCTCCCACACTGCTTCCAGGCATCCTGGGCTTCGGCATTCTAAGGGCTCAGTTAAGATGTAATTTTTGGCAATTACAGGTAGATCGCCTCACTCTCTTCTTGTGCTCCAGGCAACAAACACCAACCCATTGCTTTGGGAAGCAAGGCTTCTCTTCCACACTGGAAGGAGCTAAGACAGTCATTTGCATACAATGGATTAAGTCTCCTGAGAGACCAAAAAAAATTGCAAAAGTTGACTGTATTTCAAGTCATCATGGCGGGGTATTGGGAAAAGTTTTCAATTACCAATAATCACGCCTCAGTTAAACCTCATTGGGCTACGATAATGCCACTGCGCAAAGATGAACCAACTGTGGTGATCAAGGGCTTCCCACTTCCAAGGCAGAACTTGTTTAAGCCATGTTGAGTTCCAAATCACCACTAGCCCTCCCACGCTGCTTCCAGGCATCCTGGGCTTCCTCATGCTAAGGGCTCAGGAAAAACAATTTTTGGCAATTACAGGCAGATTGCCTCACTCTCTCCTTCTGCTCCAGGAAACAAACATCAATCCACTGCTGTGAGAAGCAAGGCTTTTCTTCCACGCTGGCAGGAGCTAAGACTGTCATTTGCATACCATGGATTAAGTCTCCTGAGAGACCAACAAAAATTGCCAAAGCTGACTGTATTCCAAGTCATTATGGCGGGGTATTGGGAAAAGTTTTCAATTAGCAATAATCACGCCTTGTTTAAACCTCATGGGCAACGATATTGACACAGCGCAAAGATGAAAGAACAGAAGTGACCAAGGGCTTCCCGCTTCCAAGGCAGAACATTTTAAGCCATGGTGAGTTCCAAATCACCACTAGCCCTCCACGCTGCTTCCAGGCATCCTTGGCTTCCACATTCTAAGGGCTCAGTTATGAAGTAATTTTTAGCAATTACAGGCAGATTGCCTCACTTTCGCCTTCTGCTCCAAGAAACAAACATCAATCCATTGCTGTGAGAAGCAAGGCTTTTCTTCCACACTGAGAGAACCTAAGACTGTCATTTGCATACCATAGATTAAGTCTCCTGAAAGACCAACAAAAATTGCCAAACCTGACTGTATTTCAAGTCATCATGGTGGGGTATTGGGAAAAGTTTTCAATTAGCAATAATCACACCTTGGTTAAATCTCATGGGCAACGATATTGCCACAGCGCAAAGATGAAAGAACAGAAGTGAAAAAGGGCTTCCCGCTTCCAAGGCAGAACATTTTAAGCCATGGTGAGTTCCAAATCACCACTAGCCCTGCACGCTGCTTCCAGGCATCCACATTCTAAGGGTTCAGTTAAGATGTAATTTTTGGCAATTACAGGCAGATTGCTTCACTTTTGCCTTCTGCTCCAAGAAACAAACATCAATTCATTGCTGTGAGAAGCAAGGCTTTCATTCCACACTGGGAGAAGCTAAGACTTTTATTTCCATACCATGGATTAAATCTCCTGAGAGACCAACAAAAATTGCCAAAGGTGACTGTATTTCAAGTCAACATGGCAGGGTATTGGAAAAAGTATTCAATTAGCAATAATCACGCCTCGGTTAAACCTCATGGGCTACAATATTGCCACTGCGCAAAGTTGAAAGAACTGTTGTGACCAAGGCCTTCCCGCTTCCAAAGCAGAGCTTGTTTAAGCTATGGTGAGTTCCAAATCCTCACTAGCCCTCCCACACTGCTTCCAGGCATCCTGGGCTTCCACATTCTGAGGTCTCAGGAGAGATGTAATTTTTGGCAATTACAGGCAGATTGCTTCACTCTCACCTTATGCTCCAAGAAACAAACATCAATCCATTGCTGTGAGAAGCAAGGCTTTTATTCCACACTGGGAGGACCTAAGACTGTCATTTGCATACCATAGATTAAGTCTCCTGAGAGACCAACAAAAATTGCCAAAGCTGACTGTATTTCAAGTCATCATGGCGGGGTATTGGGAAAAGTTTTCAATTAGCAATAATCACGCCTCGGTTAAACCTCATGGGCTACGATATTGCCACAGTGCAAAGATGAAAGAACAGAAGTGACCAAGGGCTTCCTGCTTCCAAGGCAGAACTTTTTAAGCCATGGTGAGTTCCAAATCACCACTAGCCCTCCACGCTGCTTCCAGGCATCCTGGGCTTCCACATTCTAAGGGCTCAGTTAAGATGTAATTTTTGGCAATTACAGGCAGATTGCCTCACTCTCGCCTTCTGCTCCAAGAAACAAACATCAATCCATTGCTGTGAGAAGCAAGGCTTTTCTTCCACACAGGGAGGACCTAAGACTGTCATTTGCATACCATAGATTAAGTCTCCTGAGAGACCAACAAAAATTGCCAAAGCTGACTGTATTTCAAGTCATCATGGCGGGGTATTGGGAAAAGTTTTCAATTAGCAATAATCACGCCTTGGTTAAACCTCATGGGCAACGATATTGCCACAGCGCAAAGATGAAAGAACAGAAGTGACCAAGGGCTTCCCGCTTCCAAGGCAGAACATTTTAAGCCATGGTGAGTTCCAAATCACCACTAGCCCTCCACGCTGCTTCCAGGCATCCACATTCTAAGGGTTCAGTTAAGATGTAATTTTTGGCATTTACAGGCAGATTGCTTCACTTTCGCCTTCTGCTCCCAGAAACAAACATCAATCCATTGCTGTGAGAAGAAAGGCTTTTCTTCCACGCTGGGAGGAGCTAAGACTCTGTTATTTGCATACAATGGATTAAGTCTCCTGAGAGACCAACAAAAATTGCCAAAGCTGACTGTATTTCAAGTCTTCATGGCGGGGTATTGGGAAAAGTTTTCAATTAGCAATAATCACGCCTCGGTTAAACCTCATGGGCTACGATATTGCCACTGCGCAAAATTGAAAGAACTGTTGTGACCAATGCCTTCCTGCTTCCAAAGCAGAGCTTGTTTAAGCTATGGTGAGTTACAAATTCTCACTAGCCCTCCCACACTGCTTCCAGGCATTCTGAGCTTCCACATTCTAAGGGCTCAGTTAAGATGAAATTTTTGGCAATTACAGGCAGATTGCCTCACTCTCTCCTTCTGCTCCAGGCAACAAACATCAATCCATTGCTGTGAGAAGCAAGGCTATTCATCCACACTGGGAGGAGCTAAGACTCTGTTATTTGCATACCATAAATTAAGTCTCCTGAGAGACCAACAAAAATTGCCAAAGCTGACTGTATTTCAAGTCATCATGGCTGGGTATTGGGAAAACTATTCAATTAGCAATAATCACGCCTCGGTTAAACCTCATGGGCTAAGATATTGCCACTGCGCAAAGGAGAAAGAACTGTTGTGACCAATGCCTTCCTGCTTTCAAAGCAGAGCTTGTTTAAGCTACGGTGAGTTACAAATTCTCACTAGCCCTCCCACACTGCTTCCAGGCATCCTTGGCTTCCACATTCTGAGGGCTCAGGAAAGATGTAATTTTTGGCAATTACAGGCAGATTGCCTCACTCTCTCCTTCTGCTCCAAGAAACAAACATCAATCCATTGCTGTGAGAAGCAAGGCTTTTCTTCCACACTGGGAGGACCTAAGACTGTCATTTGCATACCATAGATTAAGTCTCCTGAGAGACCAACAAAAATTGCCAAAGCTGACTGTATTTCAAGTCATCATGGCGGGGTATTGGGAAAAGTTTTCAATTAGCAATAATCACGCCTCGGTTAAACCTCATGGGCTAAGATATTGCCACTGCGCAAAGTAGAAAGAACTGTTGTGACCAATGCCTTCCTGCTTTCAAAGCAGAGCTTGTTTAAGCTACGGTGAGTTACAAATTCTCACTAGCCCTCCCACACTGCTTCCAGGCATCCTGGGCTTCCACATTCTGAGGGCTCAGGAAAGATGTAATTTTTGGCAATTACAGGCAGATTGCCTCACTCTCGCCTTCTGCTCCAAGAAACAAACATCAATCCATTGCTGTGAGAAGCAAGGCTTTTCTTCCACACTGGGAGGACCTAAGACTGTCATTTGCATACCATAGATTAAGTCTCCTGAGAGACCAACAAAAATTGCCAAAGCTGACTGTATTTCAAGTCATCATGGCGGGGTATTGGGAAAAGTTTTCAATTAGCAATAATCACGCCTCGGTTAAACCTCATGGGGTACGATATTGTCACTGCACAAAGTTGAAAGAACTGTTGTGACCAATGCCTTGCCGCTTCCAAATCAGAGCTTGTTTAAGCTACGGTGAGTTACAAATTCTCAATTGCCCTTCCACACTGCTCACAGGCATCCTGAGCTTCCACATTCTAACGGCTCAGTTAAGATGAAATTTTTGGCCATTACAGGCAGATTGCCTCACTCTCTCCTTCTGCTCCAAGAAACAAACATCAATCCATTGCTGTGAGAAGCAAGGCTTTTCTTCCACGCTGACAGGAGCTAAGACTGTCATTTGCATACCATGGATTAAGTCTCCAGAGAGACCAACAAAAATTGCCAAAGCTGACTGTATTCCAAATCATTATGGCGGGGTATTGGGAAAAGTTTTCAATTAGCAATAATCACGCCTCGGTTAAACCTCATGGGCTACGATATTGCCACAGCGCAAAGATTAAGGAACAGAAGTGACCAAGGGCTTCCTGCTTCCAAGGCAGAACTTGTTTAAGCCATGGTGAGTTCCAAATCACCACTAGCCCTCCACGCTGCTTCCAAGCATCCTGGGCTTCCACATTCTGTAAGATCAGGAAAGATGAATTTTTTAGCAAGTACTGGCAGATAGCCTCACTTTCGCCTTCTGCTCCAAGAAACAAACATCAATGCATTGCTGTGAGAAGCAAGGCTTTTCTTCCACACTGGGAGGAGCTAATACTGTCATTTGCATACCATGGATTAAGTCTCCTGAGAGACCAACAAAAATTGCCAAAGCTGACTGTATTTCAAGTCATCATGGTGGGCTATTGGGAAAAGTTTTCAATTAGCAATAATCACGCCTCGGTTAAACCTCATGGGCTACGATATTGCCACAGCGCAAAGATGAAAGAACAGAAGTGACCAAGGGCTTCCCGCTTCCAAGGCAGAACTTTTTAAGCCATGGTGAGTTCCAAATCACCAATAGCCCTCCACGCTGATTCCAGGCATCCCGGGCTTCCACATTCTAAGTGCTCAGTTAAGATGTAATTTTTGGCAATTACAGGCAGATTGCCTCACTCTCTCCTTCTGCTTCAGGTAACAAACATCAATCCATTGCTGTGAGAAGCTAGGCTTTTCTTCCACGCTGGGAGGAGCTAAGACTCTGTTATTTGCATACAATGGATTAAGTCTCCTGAGAGACCAACAAAAATTCCCAAAGCTGACTGTATTTCAAGTCAACATGGTGGGGTATTGGAAAAAGTTTTCAATTAGCAATAATCACGCCTCGGTTAAACCTCATGGGCTACGATATTGCCACTGCGCAAAGTTGAAAGAACTGTTGTGATCAATGCCTTCCTGCTTCCAAAGCAGAGCTTGTTTAAGCTACGGTGAGTTACAAATTCTCAGTAGCCCTCCCACACTGCTTCCAGGCATCCTGGGCTTCCACATTCTGAGGGCTCAGGAAAGATGTAATTTTTGGCAATTACAGGCAGATTTCCTCACTCTCGCCTTCTGCTCCAAGAAACAAACATCAATCCATTGCTGTGAGAAGCAAGGCTTTTCTTCCACACTGGGAGAAGCTAAGACTGTCATTTGCATACCATGAATTAAGTCTCCTGAGAGACCAACAAAAATTGCCAAAGCTGACTGTATTCCAAGTCATTATGGCGGGGTATTGGGAAAAGTTTTCAATTAGCAATAATCACGCCTTGGATAAACCTCATGGGCAACAATATTGCCACAGCGCAAAGATGAAAGAACAGAGGTGACCAAGGGCTTCCCGCTTCCAGGGCAGAACATTTTAAGCCATAGTGAGTTACAAATCACCACTAGCCCTCCACGCTGCTTCCAGGCAACCTTGGCTTACACATTCTAAGGGTTCAGTTAAGATGTAATTTTTGGCAATTACAGGCAGATTGCCTCACTCTCGCCTTCTGCTCAAAGAAACAAACATCAATCCATTGCTGTGAGAAGCAAGGCTTTTCTTCCACACTGGGAGGACCTAAAGGGGGTTTTACACTAAGCAATATCGCTAGCAATATCGCTAAAACGTCACTGGTTTTGTGACGTTATAGCGATATTGCTAGCGATATCGCTATGTGTGATACTTACCTCCGACCGGCTCCCCCGCTGCTCATCGCTGATCGCGCGAGAATGTCCGGCTCCATTTCTCGTTGGGCGCTTCCTGCTGGGCTTCCTGCTGTGACGTCCAGCGATGCGTGGAGGCGGGCGGGAGGACGCCAGGATCGCTGTGTGTGAAAGGTAAGTATCGTCCGCTGCGTCGCTGCTGCATCGCTGTGAGATCTTTCTGTATGAAAGCTCACTAGCGATCATTTAGCGATGCACCAGCGATCCTGACCGGGTCGGATCGCTGGTTGAATCGCTGGTGCATCGCTAAATGTAAAAGAGCCTTTAGACTGTCATTTACATACCATAGATTAAGTCTCCTGAGAGACCAACAAAAATTGCCAAAGCTGACTGTATTTCAA
This sequence comes from Dendrobates tinctorius, assembly GCF_039654945.1. Taxonomy (NCBI): domain Eukaryota; kingdom Metazoa; phylum Chordata; class Amphibia; order Anura; family Dendrobatidae; genus Dendrobates; species Dendrobates tinctorius. The sequence goes on from NW_027361912.1 coordinate 8,415,485, forward strand.
GTCATCATGGCGGGGTATTGGGAAAAGTTTTCAATTAGCAATAATCACGCCTCGGTTAAACCTCATAGGCTACGATATTGCCACTGCGCAAAGTTGAAAGAACTGTTGTGACCAATGCCTTCCTGCTTCCAAAGCAGAGCTTGTTAAAGCTATGGTAAGCTACAAATTCTCACTAGCCCTCCCACACTGCTTCCAGGCATTCTGAGCTTCCACATTCTAGAGCTCAGTTAAGATGAAATTTTTGGCAATTACAGGCAGATTGCCTCACTCTCTCCTTCTGCTCCAGGCAACAAACATCAATCCATTGCTGTGAGCAGCAAGGCTTTTCTTCCACGCTGGGAGGAGCTAAGACTCTGTTATTTGCATACAATGGATTAAGTCTCCTGAGAGACCAAAAAAAATTGCCAAAGCTGACTGTATTTCAAGTCATCATGGCGGGGTATTGGGAAAAGTTTTCAATTAGCAATAATCACGCCTCGGTTAAACCTCATAGGCTACGATATTGCCACTGCGCAAAGTTGAAAAAACTGTTGTGACCAATGCCTTCCTGCTTCCAAAGCAGAGCTTGTTTAAGCTATGGTGAGTTACAAATTCTCACTAGCCCTCCCACACTGCTTCCAGGCATTCTGAGCTTCCACATTCTAAGGGCTCAGTTAAGATGAAATTTTTGGCAATTACAGGCAGATTGCCTCACTCTCTCCTTCTGCTCCAGGCAACAAACATCAATCCATTGCTGTGAGAAGCAAGGCTATTCTTCCACGCTGGGAGGAGCTAAGACTCTGTTATTTGCATACCATAAATTAAGTCTCCTGAGAGACCAACAAAAATTGCCAAAGCTGACTGTATTTCAAGTCATCATGGCGGGGTATTGGGAAAAGTTTTCAATTAGCAATAATCACGCCTCGGTTAAACCTCATGGGCTACGATATTGCCACTGCGCAAAGTTGAAAGAACTGTTGTGACCAATGCCTTCCTGCTTTCAAAGCAGAGCTTGTTTAAGCTACGGTGAGTTACAAATTCTCACTAGCCCTCCCACACTGCTTCCAGGCATCCTGGGCTTCCACATTCTGAGGGCTCAGGAAAGATGTAATTTTTGGCAATTACAGGCAGATTGCCTCACTCTCGCCTTCTGCTCCAAGAAACAAACATCAATCCATTGCTGTGAGAAGCAAGGGTTTTCTTCCACACTGAGAGGTCCTAAGACTGTCATTTGCATACCATAGATTAAGTCTCCTGAGAGACCAACAAAAATTGCCAAAGCTGACTGTATTTCAAGTCATCATGGCGGGGTATTGGGAAAAGTTTTCAATTAGCAATAATCACGGCTCGGTTAAACCTCATGGGCTACGATATTGTCACTGCACAAAGTTGAAAGAACTGTTGTGACCAATGCCTTCCCGCTTCCAAATCATAGCTTGTTTAAGCTACGGTGAGTTACAAATTCTCAATAGCCCTTCCACACTGCTTCCAGGCATCCGGAGCTTCCACATTCTAAGGGTTCAGTTAAGATGAAATTTTTGGCCATTACAGGCAGATTGCCTCACTCACTCCTTCTGCTCCAAGAAACAAACATCAATCCATTGCTGTGAGAAGCAAGGCTTTTCTTCCACACTGGGTGGACCTAAGACTGTCATTTGCATACCATAGATTAAGTCTCCTGAGAGACCAACAAAAATTGCCAAAGCTGACTGTATTTCAAGTCATCATGGCGGGGTATTGGGAAAAGTTTTCAATTAGCAATAATCACGCCTCGGTTAAACCTCATGGGCTACGATATTGCCACTGCGCAAAGTTGAAAGAACTGTTGTGACCAATGCCTTCCTGCTTTCAAAGCAGAGCTTGTTTAAGCTACGGTGAGTTACAAATTCTCACTAGCCCTCCCACACTGCTTCCAGGCATCCTGGGCTTCCACATTCTGAGGGCTCAGGAAAGATGTAATTTTTGGCAATTACAGGCAGATTGCCTCACTCTCGCCTTCTGCTCCAAGAAACAAACATCAATCCATTGCTGTGAGAAGCAAGGCTTTTCTTCCACACTGGGAGGACCTAAGACTGTCATTTGCATACCATAAATTAAGTCTCCTGAGAGACCAACAAAAATTGCCAAAGCTAACCGTATTTCAAGTCATCATGGCGGGGTATTGGGAAAAGTTTTCAATTAGCAATAATCACGCCTCGGTTAAACCTCATAGGCTACGATATTGTCACTGCGCAAAGTTGAAAGAACTGTTGTGACTAGAGTTGAGCGATACCATCCGATACTTCAAAGTATCGTATCGGATGGTATCGGCCGATCTTTAAAAAAAGTATCGGTATCGCCGATTCCGATACCGGAAGTCCCATTCAAGTCTATGGGACTTCCGGTATCGGAATAAGAAAAACCCTTTCCTGCCCTTGTACAGCCTCTCTGGGGTCTGTACGGGCCTTTCGGGGGGCTGTGCCGGCCTGCCAGGGGGTCTGTGCAGGCTCCGGTGGTCTGTGCCGGCCTGCCGGTGGTCTGTGCAGGCTCCGGGGGGCTGTGCCGGCCTGCCGGGGGGCTGTGCCGGCCTGCCGGGGGGCTGTGCCGGCCTGCCAGGGGGTCTGTGCAGGCTCCGGTGGTCTGTGCCGGCCTGCCGGGGGGCTGTGCAGGCTCCGGGGGTCTGTGCAGGCATCGTCCGATGGGACTACAAGTCCCATCGGGCGATGCCTGCTACCATGACAGTGATTGACACATTAGCCAATGATGGGACAGTAGTAGTCCCATCATCCGGTTAATGTGTTAAATGTAAAAAAAAAAAAAAAAAATTACATGCTACATTCATACTACATACTACATACATGCTACATTCATACTACATACTACATACATGCTACATTCATACTACATGCAACATACATACTACATATATACTACATGCATGCTACATATATACTACATGCATGCTACATACATACTACATATATACTACATGCATGCTACATACATACTACATATATACTACATGCATGCTACATACATACTACATGCTACATGCATGCTACATACATACTACATACATGCTACATATATACTACATACATACTACATATATACTACATGCATGCTACATATATACTACATGCATGCTACATACATACTACATATATACTACATGCATGCTACATACATACTACATGCTACATGCATGCTACATACATACTACATACATGCTACATATATACTACATACATACTACATATATACTACATGCATGCTACATATATACTACATGCATGCTACATACATACTACATATATACTACATGCATGCTACATACATACTACATGCTACATGCATGCTACATACATACTACATACATGCTACATATATACTACATACATACTACATATATACTACATACATACCACATACATACTACATGCATGCTACATATATACTACATGCATGCTACATACATACTACATATATACTACATGCATGCTACATACATACTACATGCTACATGCATGCTACATACATACTACATACATGCTACATATATACTACATACATACTACATATATACTACATGCATGCTACATATATACTACATACATACTACATATATACTACATGCATGCTACATATATACTACATACATACTACATATATACTACATACATGCTACATACATACTACATATATACTACATGCATGCTACATATATACTACATGCTACATACATACCACATACATACTACATACATGCTACATATATACTACATGCATGCTACATACATACTACATATATACTACATGCATGCTACATATATACTACATGCTACATACATACCACATACATACTACATACATGCTACATATATACTACATGCATGCTACATACATACTACATATAGTGGGAATTTCCCACACAGCAATGGCATAAAGTGAGACTAGGGACTTTTTTTTTTTTAAGTGGCGGAGGAATACAGTGCGGAAGGATACCTACCTTCCGTCATTGGATTCCTGCAGCCCGTAGAGAACGGCAGCATCATCTGATGCTGCAGTTCTCTACCCAAGATCGTCGTGGGACACACTCGTGGACTGCTTCGGATCGTGGGTGAGTATTTTTGTGGTTTGTTATGTTAATATTTATTCCGGAAAGACAATGGCTTCGGGGAACAATGTGACAAGTATTGGTAAGTATGTTACTCTATGTTATATGTACTGTATGTCTATGTATGTATTGTATGAATGTATTGTATGTATGTAGTATATATGTGGTATGTATGTAGCATGTAGTATGTATGTAGTATGTATGTAGCATGCATGTAGCATGTAGTATGTATGTAGCATGCATGTAGTATATATGTAGTATGTATGTAGCATGCATGTAGTATATATGTAGCATGTATGTAGTATGTATGTGGTATGTATGTAGCATGTAGTATATATGTAGCATGCATGTAGTATATATGTAGTATGTATGTAGTATGTATGTAGCATGTATGTAGTATATATGTAGTATGTATGTAGTATATATGTAGCATGCATGTAGTATATATGTAGTATGTATGTAGTATATATGTAGCATGCATGTAGTATATATGTAGTATGTATGTAGTATATATGTAGCATGTATGTAGTATGTATGTAGCATGCATGTAGCATGTAGTATGTATGTAGCATGCATGTAGTATATATGTAGTATGTATGTAGCATGCATGTAGTATATATGTAGCATGCATGTAGTATGTATGTGGTATGTATGTAGCATGTAGTATATATGTAGCATGCATGTAGTATGTATGTAGTATGTATGTAGTATGTATGTAGCATGCAGTATGTATGTAGTATGTATGTAGTATATATGTAGTATGTATGTAGCATGTATGTAGCATGTATGTAGTATGTATGTAGTATATATGTAGTATGTATGTAGCATGTAGTATGTATGTAGTATTTTTTTTTTTTTTTTTTTTTTTTAACATTTAACACATTAGCCGGATGATGGGACTACTACTGTCCCATCATTGGCTAATGTGTCAATCACTGTCATGGTAGCAGGCATCGCCCGATGGGACTTGTAGTCCCATCGGACGATGCTTGCACAGACCCCCGGACATCAGCACAGCCCCCCGGCAGGCCGGCACAGCCCCCCGGCAGGCCGGTACAGACCCCCACAGGGTGCACAGCCCCCCGGCAGGCCGGCACAGCCCCCCGGCAGGCCGGCAGAGACCCCGGGCAGTCCACACAGCCCCCCGGCAGGCCGGCACAGCCCCCCGGCAGGCCGGCAGAGACCCCCGGAAGGCCCGAAATGACGGCGCATCATGATGCGCACACACCGCGCATCATGATGACGTCAGGCCGTCAATCAACTGAACTTCCGATTCCGATGCCGAATTCCGATATTGAAAAAATATCGGAAGTCGGTATCGGAATTCCGATACAGCAAGTATCGGCCGATACCCGATACTTGCGGTATCGGAATGCTCAACACTAGTTGTGACCAATGCCTTCCTGCTTCCAAAGCAGAGCTTGTTTAAGCTATGGTGAGTTACAAATTCTCACTAGCCCTCCCACACTGCTTCCAGGCATTCTGAACTTCCACATTCTAAGGGCTCAGTTAAGATGAAATTTTTGGCAATTACAGGCAGATTGCCTCACACTCTCCTTCTGCTCCAGGCAACAAACATCAATCCATTGCTGTGAGAAGCAAGGCTATTCTTCCACGCTGGGAGAAGCTAAGACTCTGTTATTTGCATACCATAGATTAAGTCTCTTGAGAGACCAACAAAAATTGCCAAAGCTGACTGTATTTCAAGTCATCATGGCGGGGTATTGGGAAAAGTTTTCAATTGGCAATAATCACGCCTCGGTTAAATCTCATAGGCTACGATATTGTCACTGCGCAAAGTTGAAAGAACTGTTGTGACCAATGCCTTCCTGCTTCCAAAGCAGAGCTTGTTTAAGCTACGGTGAGTTACAAATTCTCACTAGCCCTCCCACACTGCTTCCAGGCATCCTGGGCTTCCACATTCTGAGGGCTCAGGAAATATGTAATTTTTGGCAATTACAGGCAGATTGCCTCACTCTCGCCTTCTGCTCCAAGAAACAAACATCAATCCATTGCTGTGAGAAGCAAGGCTTTTCTTCCACACTGGGTGGACCTAAGACTGTCATTTGCATACCATTGATTAAGTCTCCTGTGAGACCAACAAAAATTGCCAAAGCTGACTGTATTTCAAGTCATCATGGCGGGGTATTGGGAAAAGTTTTCAATTAGCAATAATCACGCTTCGGTTAAACCTCATGGGCTATGATATTGCCACTGCACAAAGTTGAAAGAACTGTTGTGACCAAGGGCTTCCCGCTTCCAAGGCAGAGCTTGTTTAAGCTACGGTGAGTTACAAATTCTCACTAGCCCTCCCACACTGCTTCCAGGCATCCTGGGCTTCCACATTCTGAGGGCTCAGGAAAGATGTAATTTTTAGCAATTACAGGCAGATTGCCTCACTCTCGCCTTCTGCTCCAAGAAACAAACATCAATCCATTGCTGTGAGAAGCAAGGATTTTCTTCCACACTGGGAGAAGCTAAGACTGTCATTTGCATTCCATGAATTAAGTCTCCTGAGAGACCAACAAAAATTGCCAAAGCTGACTGTATTCCAAGTCATTATGGTGGGGTATTGGGAAAAGTTTTCAATTAGCAATAATCACGCCTTGGATAAACCTCATGGGCAACAATATTGCCACAGCGCAAAGATGAAAGAACAGAAGTGACCAAGGGCTTCCCGCTTCCAGGGCAGAACATTTTAAGCCATGGTGAGTTACAAATCACCACTAGCCTTCCACGCTGCTTCCAGGCATCCTTGGCTTACACATTCTAAGGGTTCAGTTAAGATGTAATTTTTGGCAATTACAGGCAGATTGCCTCACTCTCGCCTTCTGCTCCAAGAAACAAACATCAATCCATTGCTGTGAGAAGGAAGGCTTTTCTTCCACACTGGGAGGACCTAAGACTGTCATTTACATACCATAGATTAAGTCTCCTGAGAGACCAACAAAAATTGCCAAAGCTGACTGTATTTCAAGTCATCATGGCGGGGTATTGGGAAAAGTTTTCAATTAGCAATAATCACGCCTCGGTTAAACCTCATAGGCTACGATATTGCCACTGCGCAAAGTTGAAAGAAATGTTGTGACCAATGCCTTCCTGCTTCCAAAGCAGAGCTTGTTTAAGCTATGGTGAGTTACAAATTCTCACTGGCCCTCCCACACTGCTTCCAGGCATTCTGAGCTTCCACATTCTAAGGGCTCAGTTAAGATGACATTTTTGGCAATTACAGGCAGATTGCATCACTCTCTCCTTCTGCTCTAGGCAACAAACATCAATCCATTGCTGTGAGAAGCAAGGCTTTTCTTCCACACTGGGAGGAGCTAAGACTCTGTTATTTGCATACAATGGATTAAGTCTCCTGAGAGACCAACAAAAATTGCCAAAGCTGACTGTATTTCAAGTCATCATGGCGGGGTATTGGGAAAAGTTTTCAATTAGCAATAATCACGCCTCGGTTAAACCTCATAGGCTACGATATTGCCACTGCGCAAAGTTGAAAGAACTGTTGTGACCAATGCCTTCCTGCTTCCAAAGCAGAGCTTGTTTAAGCTATGGTGAGTTACAAATTCTCACTAGCCCTCCCACACTGCTTCCAGGCATTCTGAGCTTCCACATTCTAAGGGCTCAGTTAAGATGTAATTTTTGGCAATTACAGGCAGATTGCCTCACTCTCGCCTTCTGCTCCAAGAACCAAACATCAATCCATTGCTGTGAGAAGCAAGGCTTTTCTTCCACACTGGGAGGACCTAAGACTGTCATTTGCATACGATAGATTAAGTCTCCTGAGAGACCAACAAAAATTGCCAAAGCTGACTGTATTTCAAGTCATCATGGCGGGGTTTTGGAAAAGTTTTCAATTAGCAATAATCACGCCTCGGTTAAACCTCATGGGCTACGATATTGTCACTGCACAAAGTTGAAAGAACTGTTGTGACCAATGCCTTCCCGCTTCCAAATCAGAGCTTGTTTAAGCTACGGTGAGTTACAAATTCTCAATAGCCCTTCCACACTGCTTCCAGGCATCCTGAGCTTCCACATTCTAAGGGCTCAGTTAAGATGAAATTTTTGGCCATTACAGGCAGATTGCCTCACTCTCTCCTTCTGCTCCAAGAAACAAACATCAATCCATTGCTGTGAGAAGCAAGGCTTTTCTTCCACACTGGGAGGACCTAAGACTGTCATTTGCATACGATAGATTAAGTCTCCTGAGAGACCAACAAAAATTGCCAAAGCTGACTGTATTTCAAGTCATCATGGCGGGGTATTGGTAAAAGTTTTCAATTAGCAATAATCACGCCTCGGTTAAACTTCATGGGCCACGATATTGCCACTGCGCAAAGTTGAAAGAACTGTTGTGACCAATGCCTTCCTGCTTCCAAAGCAGAGCTTGTTTAAGCTACGGTGAGTTACAAATTCTCACTAGCCCTCCCACACTGCTTCCAGGCATCCTGGGCTTCCACATTCTGAGGGCTCAGGAAAGATGTAATTTTTGGCAATTACAGGCAGATTGCCTCACTCTCGCCTTCTGCTCCAAGAAACAAACATCAATCCATTGCTGTGAGAAGCAAGGCTTTTCTTCCACACTGGGAGAAGCTAAGACTGTCATTTGCATTCCATGAATTAAGTCTCCTGAGAGACCAACAAAAATTGCCAAAGCTGACTGTATTCCAAGTCATTATGGCGGGGTATTGGGAAAAGTTTTCAATAAGCAATAATCACGCCTTGGATAAACCTCATGGGCAACAATATTGCCACAGCGCAAAGATGAAAGAACAGAAGTGACCAAGGGCTTCCCACTTCCAGGGCAGAACATTTTAAGCCATGGTGAGTTACAAATCACCACTAGCCCTCCACGCTGCTTCCAGGCATCCTTGGCTTACACATTCTAAGGGTTCAGTTAAGATGTAATTTTTGGCAATTACAGGCAGATTGCCTCACTCTCGCCTTCTGCTCCAAGAAACAAACATCAATCCATTGCTGTGAGAAGCAAGGCTTTTCTTCCACACTGGGAGGAGCTAAGACTCTGTTATTTGCATACCATAGATTAAGTCTCCTGAGAGACCAACAAAAATTGCCAAAGCTGACTGTATTTCAAGTCATCATGGCGGGGTATTGGGAAAAGTTTTCAATTAGCAATAATCACGCCTCGGTTAAACCTCATGGGCTACGATACTGCCACTGCGCAAAGTTGAAAGAACTGTTGTGACCAATGCCGTCCTGCTTTCAAAGCAGAGCTTGTTTAAGCTACGGTGAGTTACAAATTCTCACTAGCCCTCCCACACTGCTTCCAGGCATCCTGGGCTTCCACATTCTGAGGGCTCAGGAAAGATGTAATTTTTGGCAATTACAGGCAGATTGCCTCACTCTCGCCTTCTGCTCCAAGAAACAAACATCAATCCATTGCTGTGAGAAGCAAGGCTTTTCTTCCACACTGGGAGGACCTAAGACTGGCATTTGCATACCATAGATTAAGTCTCCTGAGAGACCAACAAAAATTGCCAAAGCTGACTGTATTTCAAGTCATCATGGCGGGGTATTGGGAAAAGTTTTCAATTAGCAATAATCACGCCTCGGTTAAACCTCATGGGCTACAATATTGTCACTGCACAAAGTTGAAAGAACTGTTGTGACCAATGCCTTCCCGCTTCCAAATCAGAGCTTGTTTAAGCTACGGTGAGTTACAAATTTTCACGAGCCCTCCCACACTGCTTCCAGGCATTCTGAGCTTCCACATTCTAAGGGCTCAGTTAAGATGACATTTTTGGCAATTACAGGCAGATTGCCTCACTCTATCCTTCTGCTCCAGGCAACAAACATCAATCCATTGCTGTGAGAAGCAAGGGTTTTCTTCCACGCTGGGAGGAGCTAAGACTCTGTTATTTGCATACAATGGATTAAGTCTCCTGAGAGACCAACAAAAATTGCCAAAGCTGACTGTATTTCAAGTCATCATGGCGGAGTATTGGGAAAAGTTTTCAATAGCAATAATCACGCCTCGGTTAAACCTCATAGGCTACGATATTGCCACTGCGCAAAGTTGAAAGAACTGTTGTGACCAATGCCTTCCTGCTTCCAAAGCAGAGCTTGTTTAAGCTATGGTGAGTTACAAATTCTCACTAGCCCTCCCACACTGCTTCCAGGCATTCTGAGCTTCCACATTCTAAGGGCTCAGTTAAGATGAAATTTTTGGCAATTACAGGCAGATTGCCTCACTCTCTCCTTCTGCTCCAGGCAACAAACATCAATCCATTGCTGTGAGAAGCAAGGCTATTCTTCCACGCAGGGAGAAGCTAAGACTCTGTTATTTGCATACCATAGATTAAGTCTCTTGAGAGACCAACAAAAATTGCCAAAGCTGACTGTATTTCAAATCATCATGGCGGGGTATTGGGAAAAGTTTTCAATTAGCAATAACCACTCCTCGGTTAAACCTCATGGGCTAAGATGTTGCCACTGCGCAAAATTGAAAGAACTGTTGTGACCAATGCCTTCCTGCTTTCAAAGCAGAGCTTGTTTAAGCTACGGTGAGTTACAAATTCTCTCTAGCCCTCCCACACTGCTTCCAGGCATCCTGGGCTTCCACATTCTGAGGACTCAGGAAAGATGTAATTTTTGGCAATTACAGGCAGATTGCCTCACTCTCGCCTTCTGCTCCAAGAAACAAACATCAATCCATTGCTGTGAGAAGCAAGGCTTTTCTTCCACACTGGGAGGACCTAAGACTGTCATTTGCATACCATAGATTAAGTCTCCTGAGAGACCAACAAAAATTGCCAAAGCTGACTGTATTTCAAGTCATCATGGCGGGGTATTGGGAAAAGTTTTCAATTAGCAATAATCACGCCTCGGTTAAACCTCATGGGCTACGGTATTGTCACTGCACAAAGTTGAAAGAACTGTTGTGACCAATGCCTTCCCGCTTCCAAATCAGAGCTTGTTTAAGCTACGGTGAGTTACAAATTCTCAATAGCCCTTCCACACTGCTTCCAGGCATCCTGAGCTTCCACATTCTAAAGGCTCAGTTAAGATTAAATTTTTGGCCATTACAGGCAGATTGCCTCACTCTCTCCTTCTGCTCCAAGAAACAAACATCAATCCATTGCTGTGAGAAGCAAGGCTTTTCTTCCACACTGGGAGGACCTGAGACTTTCATTTGCATACCATAGATTAAGTCTCCTGAGAGACCAACAAAAATTGCCAAAGCTGACTGTATTTCAAGTTATCATGGCGGGGTATTGGGAAAAGTTTTCAATTAACAATAATCACGCCTCGGTTAAACCTCATGGGCTACGATATTGCTACTGCGCAAAGTTGAAAGAACTGTTGTGACCAATGCCTTCCTGCTTCCAAAGCAGAGCTTGTTTAAGCTACGGTGAGTTACAAATTCTCACTAGCCCTCCCACACTGCTTCCAGGCATCCTGGGCTTCCACATTCTGAGGGCTCAGGAAAGATGTAATTTTTGGCAATTACAGGCAGATTGCCTCACTCTCGCCTACTGCTCCAAGAAACAAACATCAATCCATTGCTGTGAGAAGCAAGGCTTTTCTTCCACACTGGGAGGACCTAAGACTGTCATTTGCATACCATAGATTAAGACTCCTGAGAGACCAACAAAAATTGCCAAAGCTGACTGTATTTCAAGTCATCATGGCGGGGTATTGGGAAAAGTTTTCAATCAGCAATAATCACGCCTCGGTTAAACCTCATGGACTATGATCTTGCCACTGCGCAAAGTTGAAAAAACTGTTGTGACCAATGCCTTCCTGCTTCCAAAGCAGAGCTTGTTTAAGCTACGGTGAGTTACAAATTCTCACTAGCCCTCCCACACTGCTTCCAGGCATCCTGGGCTTCCACATTCTGAGGGCTCAGGAAAGATGTAATTTTTGGCAATTACAGGCAGATTGCCTCACTCTCGCCTTCTGCTCCAAGAAACAAACATCAATCCATTGCTGTGAGAAGCAAGGCTTTTCTTCCACACTGGGAGAAGCTAAGACTGTCATTTGCATTCCATGAATTAAGTCTCCTGAGAGACCAACAAAAATTGCCAAAGCTGACTGTATTCCAAGTCATTATGGCGGGGTATTGGGAAAAGTTTTCAATTAGCAATAATCACGCCTTGGATAAACCTCATGGGCAACAATATTGCCACAGCGCAAAGATGAAAGAACAGAAGTGACCAAGGGCTTCCCGCTTCCAGGGCAGAACATTTTAAGCCATGGTGAGTTACAAATCACCACTAGCCCTCCACGCTGCTTCCAGGCATCCTTGGCTTACACATTCTAAGGGTTCAGTTAAGATGTAATTTTTGGCAATTACAGGCAGATTGCCTCACTCTCTCCTTCTGCTCCAAGAAACAAACATCAATCCATTGCTGTGAGAAGCAACGCTTTTCTTCCACACTGGGAGAACCTAAGACTGTCATTTACATACCATAGATTAAGTCTCCTGAGATAGCAACAAAAATTGCCAAAGCTGACTGTATTTCAAGTCATCATGGCGGGGTATTGGGAAAAGTTTTCAATTAGCAATAATCACGCCTCGGTTAAACCTCATAGGCTACGATATTGCCACTGCGCAAAGTTGAAAGAACTGTTGTGACCAATGCCTTTCTGCTTCCAAAGCAGAGCTTGTTTAAGCTATGGTGAGTTACAAATTCTCACTAGCCCTCCCACACTGCTTCCAGGCATTCTGAGCTTCCACATTCTAAGGGCTCAGTTAAGATGAAATTTTTGGCAATTACAGGCAGATTGCCTCACTCTCGCCTTCTGCTCCAGGCAATAAACATCAATCCATTGCTGTGAGAAGCAAGGCTATTCTTCCACGCTGGGAGGAGCTAAGACTCTGTTATTTGCATACCATAGATTAAGTCTCCTGAGAGACCAACAAAAATTGCCAAAGCTGACTGTATTTCAAGTCATCATGGCGGGGTATTGGGAAATGTTTTCAATTAGCAATAATCACGCCTCGGTTAAACCTCATGGGCTACGATATTGCCACTGCGCAAAGTTGAAAGAACTGTTGTGACCAATGCCTTCCTGCTTTCAAAGCAGAGCTTGTTTAAGCTACGGTGAGTTACAAATTCTCACTAGCCCTCCCACACTGCTTCCAGGCATCCTGGGCTTCTACATTCTGAGGGCTCAGGAAAGATGTAATTTTTGGCAATTACAGGCAGATTGCCTCACTCTCGCCTACTGCTCCAAGAAACAAACATCAATCCATTGCTGTGAGAAGCAAGGCTTTGCTTCCACACTGGGAGGACCTAAGACTGTCATTTGCATACCATAGTTTAAGTCTCCTGAGAGACCAACAAAAATTGCCAAAGCTGACTGTATTTCAAGTCATCATGGCGGGGTATTGGGAAAAGTTTTCAATTAGCAATAATCACGCCTCGGTTAAACCTCATGGGCTACGATATTGTCACTGCACAAAGTTGAAAGAACTGTTGTGACCAATGCCTTCCCGCTTCCAAATCAGAGCTTGTTTAAGCTACGGTGAGTTACAAATTCTCACTAGCCCTCCCACACTGCTTCAAGGCATCCTGGGCTTCTACATTCTGAGGGCTCAGTTAAGATGAAATTTTTGGCAATTACAGACAGATTGCCTTACTCTCTCCTTCTGCTCCAGGAAACAAACATCAATCCATTGCTGCGAGAAGCAAGGCTTTTCTTCCATGCTGGGAGGAGCTAAGACTCTGTTATTTGCATACAATGGATTAAGTCTCCTGAGAGACCAACAAAAATTACCAAAGCTGACTGTATTTCAAGTCATCATGGCGGGGTATTGGGAAAAATTTTCAATCAGCAATAATCACGCCTCGGTTAAACCTCATGGGCTACGATATTGCCACAGCGCAAAGATTAAGGAACAGAAGTGACCAAGGGCTTCCTGCTTCCAAGGCAGAACTTGTTTAAGCCATGGTGAGTTCCAAATCACCACTAGCCCTCCACGCTGCTTCCAGGCATCCTGGGCTTTCACATTCTGAGGGCTCAGTTAAGATGAAATTTTTGGCAATTACTGGCAGATAGCCTCACTCTCGCCTTCTGCTCCAAGAAACAAACATCAATCCATTGCTGTGAGAAGCAAGGCTTTTCTTCCACACTGGGAGGAGCTAATACTGTCATTTGCATACCATGGATTAAGTCTCCTGAGAGACCAACAAAAATTGCCAAAGCTGACTGTATTTCAAGTCATCATGGCAGGGTATTGGGAAAAGTTTTCAATTAGCAATAATCACGCCTCCGTTAAACCTCATGGGCTACGATATTGCCACAGCGCAAAGATGAAAGAACAGAAGTGACCAAGGGCTAACCACTTCCAAGGCAGAACTTTTTAAGCCATGGTGAGTTCCAAATCACCAATAGCCCTCCATGCTGATTCCAGGCATCCTGGGCTTCCACATTCTAAGGGCTCAGTTAAGATGTAATTTTTGGCAATTACAGGCAGATTGCCTCACTCTCGCCTTCTACTCCAAGAAACAAACATCAATCCATTGCTGTGAGAAGCAAGGCTTTTCTTCCACACTGGGAGGACCTAAGTCTGTCATTTACATACCATAGATTAAGTCTCCTGAGAGACCAACAAAAATTGCCAAAGCTGACTGTATTTCAAGTCATCATGGCGGGGTATTGGGAAGAGTTTTCAATTAGCAATAATCAGGCCTCGGTTAAACCTCATAGGCTACGATATTGCCACTGCGCAAAGTTGAAAGAACTGTTGTGACCAATGCCTTCCTGCTTCCAAAGCAGAGCTTGTTTAAGCTATGGTGAGTTACAAATTCTCACTAGCCCTCCCACACTGCTTCCAGGCATTCTGAGCTTCCACATTCTAAGGGCTCAGTTAAGATGAAATTTTTGGCAATTACAGGCAGATTGCCTCACTCTCGCCTTCTGCTCCAGGCAACAAACATCAATCCATTGCTGTGAGAAGCAAGGCTTTTCTTCCACACTGGGAGAAGCTAAGACTGTCATTTGCATTCCATGAATTAAGTCTCCTGAGAGACCAACAAAAATTGCCAAAGCTGACTGTATTCCAAGTCATTATGGCGGGGTATTGGGAAAAGTTTTCAATTAGCAATAATCACGCCTTGGATAAACCTCATGGGCAACAATATTGCCACAGCGCAAAGATGAAAGAACAGAAGTGACCAAGGGCTTCCCGCTTCCAGGGCAGAACATTTTAAGCCATGGTGAGTTACAAATCACCACTAGCCCTCCACGCTGCTTCCAGGCATCCTTGTCTTACACATTCTAAGGGCTCAGTTAAGATGAAATTTTTGGCAATTACAGGCAGATTGCCTCACTCTCTCCTTCTGCTCCAGGCAACAAACATCAATCCATTGCTGTGAGAAGCAAGGCTATTCTTCCACGCTGGGAGAAGCTAAGACTCTGTTATTTGCATATCATAGATTAAGTCTCCTGAGAGACCAACAAAAATTGCCAAAGCTGACTGTATTTCAAGTCATCATGGCGGGGTATTGGAAAAAGTTTTCAATTAGCAATAATCACGCCTCGGTTAAAATTCATGGGCTACGATATTGCCACTGCGCAAAGTTGAAAGAACTGTTGTGACCAATGCCTTCCTGCTTTCAAAGCAGAGCTTGTTTAAGCTACGGTGAGTTACAAATTCTCACTAGCCCTCCCACACTGCTTCCAGGCATCCTGGGCTTCCACATTCTGAAGGCTCAGGAAAGATGTAATTTTTGGCAATTACAGGCAGATTGCCTCACTCTCGTCTACTGCTCCAAGAAACAAACATCAATCCATTGCTGTGAGAAGCAAGGCTTTGCTTCCACACTGGGAGGACCTAAGACTGTCATTTGCATACCATAGATTAAGTCTCCTGAGAGACCAACAAAAATTGCCAAAGCTGACTGTATTTCAAGTCATCATGGCAGGGTATTGGGAAAAGTTTTCAATTAGCAATAATCACGCCTCGGTTAAACCTCATGGGCTACGATATTGCCACAGCGCAAAGATGAAAGAACAGAAGTGACCAAGGGCTAACCACTTCCAAGGCAGAACTTTTTAAGCCATGGTGAGTTCCAAATCACCAATAGCCCTCCACGCTGATTCCAGGCATCCTGGGCTTCCACATTCTAAGGGCTCAGTTAAGATGTAATTTTTGGCAATTACAGGCAGATTGCCTCACTCTCGCCTTCTACTCCAAGAAACAAACATCAATCCATTGCTGTGAGAAGCAAGGCTTTTCTTCCACACTGGGAGGACCTAAGACTGTCATTTGCATACCACAGATTAAGTCTCCTGAGAGACCAACAAAAATTGCCAACGCTAAATATATTTCAAGTCATCATGGTGGGGTAATGCGAAAAGTTTTCAATTAACAATAATCACGCCTCGGTTAAACCTCATGGGCTACGATATTGTCACTGCGCAAAGTTGAAAGAACTGTTGTGACCAATGCCTTCCCTCTTCCAAAGCAGAGCTTGTTTAAGCTACGGTGAGTTACAAATTCTCACTAGCCCTCCCACACTGCTTCCAAGCATCCTGAGCTTCCACATTCTAAGGGCTCAGTTAAGATGAAATTTTAGGCAATTACAGGCAGATTGCCTCACTCTCTCCATCTGCTTCAGGCAACAAACATCAATCCAATGCTGTGAGAAGCTAGGCTTTTCTTCCATGCTGGGAGGAGCTAAGACTCTGTTATTTGCATACAATGGATTAAGTCTCCTGAGAGACCAACAAAAATTGCCAAAGCTGACTGTATTTCAAGTCATCATGGCGGGGTATTGGGAAAAGTTTTCAATTAGCAATAATCACGCCTCGGTTAAACCTCATGGGCTACGATATTGTCACTGCACAAAGTTGAAAGAACTGTTGTGACCAATGCCTTCCCGCTTCCAAATCAGAGCTTGTTTAAGCTACGGTGAGTTACAAATTCTCACTAGCCCTCCCACACTGCTTCCAGGCATCCTGGGCTTCCACATTCTGAGGGCTCAGGAAAGATGTAATTTTTGGCAATTACAGGCAGATTGCCTCACTCTCGCCTTCTGCTCCAAGAAACAAACATCAATCCATTGCTGTGAGAAGCAAGGCTTTTCTTCCACACTGGGAGAAGCTAAGACTGTCATTTGCATTCCATGAATTAAGTCTCCTGAGAGACCAACAAAAATTGCCAAAGCTGACTGTATTCCAAGTCATTATGGCGGGGTATTGGGAAAAGTTTTCAATAAGCATTAATCACGCCTTGGATAAACCTCATGGGCAACAATATTGCCACAGCGCAAAGATGAAAGAACAGAAGTGACCAAGGGCTTCCCGCTTCCAGGGCAGAACATTTTAAGCCATGGTGAGTTACAAATCACCACTAGCCCTCCACGCTGCTTTCAGGCATCCTTGGCTTACACATTCTAAGGGTTCAGTTAAGATGTAATTTTTGGCAATTACAGGCAGATTGCCTCACTCTCGCCTTCTGTTCCAAGAAACAAACATCAATCCATTGCTGTGAGAAGCAAGGCTTTTCTTCCACACTGGGAGGACCTAAGTCTGTCATTTACATACCATAGATTAAGTCTCCTGAGAGACCAACAAAAATTGCCAAAGCTGACTGTATTTCAAGTCATCATGGCAGGGTATTGGGAAAAATTTTCAATTAGCAATAATCACGCCTCGGTTAAACCTCATAGGCTACGATATTGCCACTGTGCAAAGTCGAAAGAACTGTTGTGACCAATGCCTTCCTGCATCCAAAGCAGAGCTTGTTTAAGCTATGGTGAGTTACAAATTCTCACTAGCCCTCCCACACTGCTTCCAGGCATTCTGAGCTTCCACATTCTAAGGGCTCAGTTAAGATGAAATTTTTGGCAATTACAGGCAGATTGCCTCACTCTCTCCATCTGCTTCAGGCAACAAACATCAATCCAATGCTGTGAGAAGCTAGGCTTTTCTTCCATGCTGGGAGGAGCTAAGACTCTGTTATTTGCATAGAATGGATTAAGTCTCCTGAGAGACCAACAAAAATTGCCAAAGCTGACTGTATTTCAAGTCATCATGGCGGGGTATTGGGAAAAGTTTTCAATTAGCAACAATCACGCCTCGGTTAAACCTCATAGGCTACGATATTGCCACTGCGCAAAGTTAAAAGAACTGTTGTGACCAATGCCTTCCTGCTTCCAAAGCAGAGCTTGTTTAAGCTATGGTGAGTCACAAATTCTCACTAGCCCTCCCACACTGCTTCCAGGCATTCTGAGCTTCCACATTCTAAGGGCTCAGTTAAGATGTAATTTTTGGCAATTACAGGCAGATTGCCTCACTCTCGCCTACTGCTCCAAGAAACAAACATCAATCCATTGCTGTGAGAAGCAAGGCTTTTCTTCCACACTGGGAGGACCTAAGACTGTCATTTGCATACCATAGATTAAGTCTCCTGAGAGACCAACAAAAATTGCCAAAGCTGACTGTATTTCAAGTCATCATGGCGGGGTATTGGGAAAAGTTTTCAATTAGCAATAATCATGCCTCGGTTAAACCTCATGGGCTACGATATTGTCACTGCACAAAGTTGAAAGAACTGTTGTGACCAATGCCTTCCCGCTTCCAAATCAGAGCTTGTTTAAGCTACGGTGAGTTACAAATTCTCACTAGCCCTCCCACACTGCTTCCAGGCATCCTGGGCTTCCACATTCTGAGGGCTCAGGAAAGATGTAATTTTTGGCAATTACAGGCAGATTGCCTCACTCTCGCCTTCTGCTCCAAGAAACAAACATCAATCCATTGCTGTGAGAAGCAAGGCTTTTCTTCCACACTGGGAGAAGCTAAGACTGTCATTTGCATTCCATGAATTAAGTCTCCTGAGAGACCAACAAAAATTGCCAAAGCTGACTGTATTCCAAGTCATTATGGCGGGGTATTGGGAAAAGTTTTCAATAAGCAATAATCACGCCTTGGATAAACCTCATGGGCAACAATATTGCCACAGCGCAAAGATGAAAGAACAGAAGTGACCAAGGGCTTCCCGCTTCCAGGGCAGAACATTTTAAGCCATGGTGAGTTACAAATCACCACTAGCCCTCCACGCTGCTTTCAGGCATCCTTGGCTTACACATTCTAAGGGTTCAGTTAAGATGTAATTTTTGGCAATTACAGGCAGATTGCCTCACTCTCGCCTTCTGCTCCAAGAAACAAACATCAATCCATTGCTGTGAGAAGCAAGGCTTTTCTTCCACACTGGGAGGACCTAAGACTGTCATTTGCATACCATAGATTAAGTCTCCTGAGAGACCAACAAAAATTGCCAAAGCTGACTGTATTTCAAGTCATCACGGCGGGGTATTGGGAAAAGTTTTCAATTAGCAATAATCACGCCTCGGTTAAACCTCATAGGCTACGATATTGCCACTGCGCAAAGTTGAAAGAACTGTTGTGACCAATGCCTTCCTGCTTCCAAAGCAGAGCTTGTTTAAGCTATGGTGAGTTACAAATTCTCACTAGCCCTCCCACACTGCTTCCAGGCATTCTGAGCTTCCACATTCTAAGGGCTCAGTTAAGATGAAATTTTTGGCAATTACAGGCAGATTGCCTCACTCTCGCCTTCTGCTCCAGGCAACAAACATCAATCCATTGCTGTGAGAAGCAAGGCTTTTCTTCCACACTGGGAGAAGCTAAGACTGTCATTTGCATTCCATGAATTAAGTCTCCTGAGAGACCAACAAAAATTGCCAAAGCTGACTGTATTAAAAGTCATTATGGCGGGGTATTGGGAAAAGTTTTCAATTAGCAATAATCACGCCTTGGATAAACCTCATGGGCAACAATATTGCCACAGCGCAAAGATGAAAGAACAGAAGTGACCAAGGGCTTCCCGCTTCCAGGGCAGAACATTTTAAGCCATGGTGAGTTACAAATCACCACTAGCCCTCCACGCTGCTTCCAGGCATCCTTGTCTTACACATTCTAAGGGTTCAGTTAAGATGTAATTTTTGGCAATTACAGGCAGATTGCCTCACTCTCTCCTTCTGCTCCAGGAAACAAACATCAATCCATTGCTGTGAGAAGCAAGGCTTTTCTTCCATGCTGGGAGGAGCTAAGACTCTGTTATTTGCATACAATGGATTAAGTCTCCTGAGAGACCAACAAAAATTGCCAAAGCTGACTGTATTTCAAGTCATCATGGCGGGGTATTGGGAAAAATTTTCAATCAGCAATAATCACGCCTCGGTTAAACCTCATGGGCTACGATATTGCCACAGCGCAAAGATTAAAGAACAAAAGTGACCAAGGGCTTCCTGCTTCCAAGGCAGAACTTGTTTAAGCCATGGTGAGTTCCAAATCACCACTAGCCCTCCACGCTGCTTCCAGGCATCCTGGGCTTCCACATTCTGCGGGATCAGGAAAGTTGAAATTTTTAGCAATTACTGGCAGATAGCCTCACTCTCGCCTTCTGCTCCAAGAAACAAACATCAATCCATTGCTGTGAGAAGCAAGGCTTTTCTTCCACACTGGGAGGAGCTAATACTGTCATTTGCATACCATGGATTAAGTCTCCTGAGAGACCAACAAAAATTGCCAAAGCTGACTGTATTTCAAGTCATCATGGCAGGGTATTGGGAAAAGTTTTCAATTAGCAATAATCACGCCTCGGTTAAACCTCATGGGCTACGATATTGCCACAGCGCAAAGATGAAAGAACAGAAGTGACCAAGGGCTAACCGCTTCCAAGGCAGAACTTTTTAAGCCATGGTGAGTTCCAAATCACCAATAGCCCTCCACGCTGATTCCAGGCATCCTGGGCTTCCACATTCTAAGGGCTCAGTTAAGATGTAATTTTTGGCAATTACAGGCAGATTGCCTCACTCTCGCCTTCTGCTCCAAGAAACAAACATCAATCCATTGCTGTGTGAAGCAAGGCTTTTCTTCCACACTGGGAGGACCTAAGACTGTCATTTGCATACCACAGATTAAGTCTCCTGAGAGACCAACAAAAATTGCCAACGCTAACTATATTTCAAGTCATCTTGGTGGGGTAACGCGAAAAGTTTTCAATTAACAATAATCACGCCTCGGTTAAACCTCATGGGCTACGATATTGCCACTGCGCAAAGTTGAAAGTACTGTAGTGACCAATGCCTTCCCTCTTCCAAAGCAGAGCTTGTTTAAGCTACGGTGAGTTACAAATTCTCACTAGCCCTCCCACACTGCTTCCAAGCATCCTGAGCTTCCACATTCTAAGGGATCAGTTAAGATGAAATTTTAGGCATTTACAGGCAGATTGCCTCACTCTCTCCATCTGCTTCAGGCAACAAACATCAATCCATTGCTGTGAGAAGCAAGGCTTTTCTTCCATGCTGGGAGGAGCTAAGACTCTGTTATTTGCATACAATGGATTAAGTCTCCTGAGAGACCAACAAAAATTGCCAAAGCTGACTGTATTTCAAGTCATCATGGCGGGGTATTGGGAAAAGTTTTCAATTAGCAATAATCACGCCTCGGTTAAACCTCATGGGCTACGATATTGCCACTGCGCAAAGTTGAAAGAACTGTTGTGATCAATGCCTTCCTGCTTCCAAAGCAGAGCTTGTTTAAGCTACGGTGAGTTACAAATTCTCACTAGCCCTCCCACAAAGCTTCCAGGCATCCTGGGCTTCCACATTCTGAGGGCTCAGGAAAGATGTAATTTTTGGCAATTACAGGCAGATTGCCTCACTCTCGCCTTCTGATCCAAGAAATAAACATCAATCCATTGCTGTGAGAAGCAAGGCTTTTCTTCCACACTGGCAGGAGCTAAGACTGTCATTTGCATACCATGGATTAAGTGTCCTGAGAGACCAACAAAAATTGCCAAAGCTGACTGTATTTCAAGTCATCATGGCGGGGTATTGGGAAAAGTTTTCAATTAGCAATGATATGCCTCGGTTAAACCTCATGGGCTACGATATTGCCACATCGCAAAGATGAAGGAACAGAAGTGATCAAGGGCTTCCCGCTTCCAAGGCAGAACTTGTTTAAGCTATGGTGAGTTCCAAATCACCACTAGCCCTCACACGCTGCTTCCAGACATGCTGGGCTTCCACATGCTAAGGGATCAGGAAAAACAATTTTTGGCAATTACAGGCAGATTGCCTCACTCTCTCCTTCTGCTCCAGGAAACAAACATCAATCCACTGCTGTGAGAAGCAAGGCTTTTCTTCCACGCTGGTAGGAGCTAAGACTGTCATTTGCATACCATGGATTAAGTCTCCTGAGAGACCAACAAAAATTGCCAAAGCTTACTGTATTTCAAGTCATCATGGCGGGGTATTGGGAAAAGTTTTCAATAAGCAATAATCACGCCTTGGATAAACCTCATGGGCAACAATATTGCCACAGCGCAAAGATGAAAGAACAGAAGTGACCAAGGGCTTCCCGCTTCCAGGGCAGAACATTTTAAGCCATGGTGAGTTACAAATCACCACTAGCCCTCCACGCTGCTTCCAGGCATCCTTGGCTTACACATTCTAAAGGTTCAGTTAAGATGTAATTTTTGGCAATTACAGGCAGATTGCCTCACTCTCGCCTTCTGCTCCAAGAAACAAACATCAATCCATTGCTGTCAGAAGCAAGACTTTTCTTCCACACTGGGAGGTCCTAAAGGGGTTTTACACTAAGCAATATCGCTAGCAATATCGCTAAAACGTCACTGGTTTTGTGACGTTATAGCGATATTGCTAGCGATATCGCTATGTGTGATACTTACCTCCGACCGGCTCCCCCGCTGCTCATCGCTGATCGCGCAAGAATGTCCGGCTCCATTTCTCGTCGGGCGCTTCCTGCTGGGCTTCCTGCTGTGAGGTCCAGCGATGCGTGGAGGCGGGCGGGAGGACGCCAGGATCGCTGTGTGTGAAAGGTAAGTATCGTCCGCTGCGTCGCTGCTGCATCGCTGTGAGATCATTCTGTATGAAAGCTCACTAGCGATCATTTAGCGATGCACCAGCGATCCTGACCGGGTCGGATCGCTGGTTGAATCGCTGGTGCATCGCTAAATGTAAAAGGGCCTTTAGACTGTCATTTACATACCATAGATTAAGTCTCCTGAGAGACCAACAAAAATTGCCAAAGCTGACTGTATTTCAAGTCATCATGGCGGGGTATTGGGAAAAGTTTTCAATTAGCAATAATCACGCCTCGGTTAAACCTCATAGGCTACGATATTGCCACTGCGCAAAGTTGAAAGAACTGTTGTGACCAATGCCTTCTTGCTTCCAAAGCAGAGCTTGTTTAAGCTATGGTGAGTTACAAATTCTCACTAGGCCTCCCACACTGCTTCCAGGCATTCTGAGCTTCCACATTCTAAGGGCTCAGTTAAGATGAAATTTTTGGCAATTACAGGCAGATTGCCTCACTCTCTCCTTCTGCTTCAGGCAACAAACATCAATCCATTGCTTTGAGAAACAAGGCTATTCTTCCACGCTGGGAGGAGCTAAGACTCTGTTATTTGCATACCATAGATTAAGTCTCCTGAAAGACCAACAAAAATTGCCAAAGCTGACTGTATTTCAAGTCATCATGGTGGGGTATTGGGAAAAGCTTTCAATTAGCAATAATCACGCCTCGGTTAAACCTCATGGGCTACGATATTGTCACTGCACAAAGTTGAAAGAACTGTTGTGACCAATGCCTTCCCGCTTCCAAATCAGAGCTTGTTTAAGCTACGGTGAGTTACAAATTCTCACTAGCCCTCCCACACTGCTTCCAGGCATCCTGGGCTTCCACATTCTGAGGGCTCAGGAAAGATGTAATTTTTGGCAATTACAGGCAGATTGCCTCACTCTCGCCTTCTGCTCCAAGAAACAAACATCAATCCATTGCTGTGAGAAGCAAGGCTTTTCTTCCACACTGGGAGAAGCTAAGACTGTCATTTGCATTCCATGAATTAAGTCTCCTGAGAGACCAACAAAAATTGCCAAAGCTGACTGTATTCCAAGTCATTATGGCGGGGTATTGGGAAAAGTTTTCAATTAGCAATAATCAAGCCTTGGATAAACCTCATGGGCAACAATATTGCCACAGCGCAAAGATGAAAGAACAGAAGTGACCAAGGGCTTCCCGCTTCCAGGGCAGAACATTTTAAGCCATGGTGAGTTACAAATCACCACTAGCCCTCCACGCTGCTTCCAGGCATCCTTGGCTTACACATTCTAAGGGTTCAGTTAAGATGTAATTTTTGGCAATTACAGGCAGATTGCCTCACTCTCGCCTTCTGCTCCAAGAAACAAACATCAATCCATTGCTGTGAGAAGCAAGGCTTTTCTTCCACACTTGGAGAACCTAAGACTGTCATTTACATACCATAGATTAAGTCTCCTGAGAGACCAACAAAAATTGCCAAAGCTGACTGTATTTCAAGTCATCATGGTGGGGTATTGGGAAAAGTTTTCAATTAGCAATAATCACGCCTCGGTTAAACCTCATAGGCTATGATATTGCCACTGCGCAAAGTTGAAAGAACTGTTGTGACCAATGCCTTCCTGCTTCCAAAGCAGAGCTTGTTTAAGCTATGGTGAGTCACAAATTCTCACTAGCCCTCCCACACTGCTTCCAGGCATTCTGAGCTTCCACATTCTAAGGGCTCAGTTAAGATGAAATTTTTGGCAATTACAGGTAGATTGCCTCACTCTCTCCTTCTGCTCCAGGCAACAAACATCAATCCATTGCTGTGAGAAGCAAGGCTTTTCTTCCACGCTGGGAGAAGCTAAGACTCTGTTATTTGCATACAATGGATTAAGTCTCCTGAGAGACCAAAAAAATTGCCAAAGCTGACTGTATTTCAAGTCATCATGGCAGGGTATTGGGAAAAGTTTTCAATTAGCAATAATCACGCCTCGGTTAAACCTCATAGGCTACGATATTGCCACTGAGCAAAGTTGAAAGAACTGTTGTGACCAATGCC
Source organism: Dendrobates tinctorius (assembly GCF_039654945.1). Lineage (NCBI taxonomy): Eukaryota > Metazoa > Chordata > Amphibia > Anura > Dendrobatidae > Dendrobates > Dendrobates tinctorius. The sequence continues at coordinate 8,440,444 of NW_027361912.1, forward strand.
TTCCTGGGTCCAAAGCAGAGCTTGTTTAAGCTATGGTGAGTTACAAATTCTCACTAGCCCTCCCACACTGCTTCCAGGCATTCTGAGCTTCCACATTCTAAGGGCTCAGTTAAGATGAAATTTTTGGCAATTACAGGCAGATTGCCTCACTCTCTCCTTCTGCTCCAGGCAACAAACATCAATCCATTGCTGTGAGAAGCAAGGCTATTCTTCCACGCTGGGAGGAGCTAAGACTCTGTTATTTGCATACCATAGAGTAAGTCTCCTGAGAGACCAACAAAAATTGCCAAAGCTGACTGTATTTCAAGTCATCATGGCGGGGTATTGGGAAAAGTTTTCAATTAGCAATAATCACGCCTCGGTTAAACCTCATGGGCTACGATATTTCCACTTCGCAAAGTTGAAAGAACTGTTGTGACCAATGCCTTCCTGCTTTCAAAGCAGAGCTTGTTTAAGCTACGGTGAGTTACAAATTCTCACTAGCCCTCCCACACTGCTTCCAGGCATCCTGGGCTTCCACATTCTGAGGGCTCAGGAAAGATGTAATTTTTGGCAATTACAGGCAGATTGCCTCACTCTCGCCTACTGCTCCAAGAAACAAACATCAATCCATTGCTGTGAGAAGCAAGGCTTTTCTTCCACACTGGGAGGACCTAAGACTGTCATTTGCATACCATAGATTAAGTCTCCTGAGAATCCAACAAAAATTGCCAAAGCTAACCGTATTTCAAGTCATCATGGCGGGGTATTGGGAAAAGTTTTCAATTAGCAATAATCACGCCTCGGTTAAACCTCATGGGCTACGATATTGTCACTGCACAAAGTTGAAAGAACTGTTGTGACCAATGCCTTCTCGCTTCCAAATCAGAGCTTGTTTAAGCTACGGTGAGTTACAAATTCTCACTAGCCCTCCCACACTGCTTCCAGGCATCCTGGGCTTCCACATTCTGAGGACTCAGGAAAGATGTAATTTTTGGCAATTACAGGCAGATTGCCTCACTCTCGCCTTCTGCTCCAAGAAACAAACATCAATCCATTGCTGTGAGAAGCAAGGCTTTTCTTCCACACTGGGAGAAGCTAAGACTGTCATTTGCATTCCATGAATTAAGTCTCCTGAGAGACCAACAAAAATTGCCAAAGCTGACTGTATTCCAAGTCATTATGGCGGGGTATTGGGAAAAGTTTTCAATAAGCAATAATCACGCCTTGGATAAACCTCATGGGCAACAATATTGCCACAGCGCAAAGATGAAAGAACAGAAGTGACCAAGGGCTTCCCGCTTCCAGGGCAGAACATTTTAAGCCATGGTGAGTTACAAATCACCACTAGCCCTCCACGCTGCTTTCAGGCATCCTTGGCTTACACATTCTAAGGGTTCAGTTAAGATGTAATTTTTGGCAATTACAGGCAGATTGCCTCACTCTCGCCTTCTGCTCCAAGAAACAAACATCAATCCATTGCTGTGAGAAGCAAGGCTTTTCTTCCACACTGGGAGGACCTAAGACTGTCATTTACATACCATAGATTAAGTCTCCTGAGAGACCAACAAATATTGCCAAAGCTGACTGTATTTCAAGTCATCATGGCGGGGTATTGGGAAAAGTTTTCAATTAGCAACAATCACGCCTCGGTTAAACCTCATAGGCTACGATATTGCCACTGCGCAAAGTTGAAAGAACTGTTGTGACCAATGCCTTCCTGCTTCCAAAGCAGAGCTTGTTTAAGCTATGGTGAGTCACAAATTCTCACTAGCCCTCCCACACTGCTTCCAGGCATTCTGAGCTTCCACATTCTAAGGGCTCAGTTAAGATGAAATTTTTGGCAATTACAGGCAGATTGCCTCACTCTCTCCTTCTGCTCCAGGCAACAAACATCAATCCATTGCTGTGAGAAGCAAGGCTTTTCTTCCACGCTGGGAGTAGATAAGACTCTGTTATTTGCATACAATGGATTAAGTCTCCTGAGAGACCAACAAAAATTGCCAAAGCTGACTGTATTTCAAGTCATCATGGCAGGGTATTGGGAAAAGTTTTCAATTAGCAATAATCACGCCTCAGTTAAACCTCATAGGCTACGATATTGCCACTGCGCAAAGTTGAAAGAACTGTTGTGACCAATGCCTTCCTGCGTCCAAAGCAGAGCTTGTTAAAGCTATGGTGAGTTACAAATTCTCACTAGCCCTCCCACACTGCTTCCAGGCATTCTGAGCTTCCACATTCTAAGGGTTCAGTTAAGACGAAATTTTTGGCAATTACAGGCAGATTGCCTCACTCTCTCCTTCTGCTCCAGGCAACAAACATCAATCCATTGCTGTGAGAAGCAAGGCTATTCTTCCACGCTGGGAGGAGCTAAGACTCTGTTATTTGCATACCATAGAGTAAGTCTCCTGAGAGACCAACAAAAATTGCCAAAGCTGACTGTATTTCAAGTCATCATGGCGGGGTATTGGGAAAAATTTTCAATTAGCAATAATCACGCCTCGGTTAAACCTCATGGGCTACGATATTGCCACTTCGCAAAGTTGAAAGAACTGTTGTGACCAATGCCTTCCTGCTTTCAAAGCAGAGCTTGTTTAAGCTACGGTGAGTTACAAATTCTCACTAGCCCTCCCACACTGCTTCCAGGCATCCTGGGCTTCCACATTCTGAGAGCTCAGGAAAGATGTAATTTTTGGCAATTACAGGCAGATTACCTCACTCTCGCCTACTGCTCCAAGAAACAAACATCAATCCATTGCTGTGAGAAGCAAGGCTTTTCTTCCACACTGGGAGGACCTAAGACTGTCATTTGCATACCATAGATTAAGTCTCCTGAGAGACCAACAAAAATTGCCAAAGCTGACTGTATTTCAAGTCATCATGGCGGGGTATTGGGAAAAGTTTTCAATTAGCAATAATCACGCCTCGGTTAAACCTCATGGGCTACGATATTGTCACTGCACAAAGTTGAAAGAACTGTTGTGACCAATGCCTTCCCGCTTCCAAATCAGAGCTTGTTTAAGCTACGGTGAGTTACAAATTCTCACTAGCCCTCCCACACTGCTTCCAGGCATCCTGGGCTTCCACATTCTGAGGGCTCAGGAAAGATGTAATTTTTGGCAATTACAGGCAGATTGCCTCACTCTCGCCTTCTGCTCCAAGAAACAAACATCAATCCATTGCTGTGAGAAGCAAGGCTTTTCTTCCACACTGGGAGAACCTAAGACTGTCATTTACATACCATAGATTAAGTCTCCTGAGAGACCAACAAAAATTGCCAAAGCTGACTGTATTTCAAGTCATCATGGTGGGATATTGGGAAAAGTTTTCAATTACCAATAATCACGCCTCGGTTAAACCTCATAGGCTACGATATTGCCACTGCGCAAAGTTGAAAGAACTATTGTGACCAATGCCTTCCTGCTTCCAAAGCAGAGCTTGTTTAAGCTATGGTGAGTCACAAATTCTCACTGGCACTCCCACACTGATTCCAGGCATTCTGAGCTTCCACATTCTAAGGGCTCAGTTAAGATGAAATTTTTGGCAATTACAGGTAGATTGCCTCACTCTCTCCTTCTGCTCCAGGCAACAAACATCAATCCATTGCTGTGAGAAGCAAGGCTTTTCTTCCACGCTGGGAGGAGCTAAGACTCTGTTATTTGCATACAATGGATTAAGTCTCCTGAGAGACCAACAAAAATTGCCAAAGCTGACTGTATTTCAAGTCATCATGGCGGAGTATTGGGAAAAGTTTTCAATTAGCAATAATTACGCCTCGGTTAAACCTCATGGGCTACGATATTGCCACTTCGCAAAGTTGAAAGAACTGTTGTGACCAATGCCTTCCTGCTTTCAAAGCAGAGCTTGTTTAAGCTACGGTGAGTTACAAATTCTCACTAGCCCTCCCACACTGCTTCCAGGCATCCTGGGCTTCCACATTCTGAGGGCTCAGGAAATATGTAATTTTTGGCAATTACAGGCAGATTGCCTCACTCTCGCCTACTGCTCCAAGAAACAAACATCAATCCATTGCTGTGAGAAGCAAGGCTTTTCTTCCACACTGGGAGGACCTAAGACTGTCATTTGCATACCATAGATTAAGTCTCCTGAGAGACCAACAAAAATTGCCAAAGCTAACTGTATTTCAAGTCATCATGGCGGGGTATTGGGAAAAGTTTTCAATTAGCAATAATCACGCCTCGGTTAAACCTCATGGGCTACGATATTGTCACTGCACAAAGTTGAAAGAACTGTTGTGACCAATGCCTTCCCGCTTCCAAATCAGAGCTTGTTTAAGCTACGGTGAGTTACAAATTCTCACTAGCCCTCCCACACTGCTTCCAGGCATCCTGGGCTTCCACATTCTGAGGGCTCAGGAAAGATGTAATTTTTGGCAATTACAGGCAGATTGCCTCACTCTCGCCTTCTGCTCCAAGAAACAAACATCAATCCATTGCTGTGAGAAGCAAGGCTTTTCTTCCACACTGGGAGAAGCTAAGACTGTCATTTGCATTCCATGAATTAAGTCTCCTGAGAGACCAACAAAAATTGCCAAAGCTGACTGTATTCCAAGTCATTATGGCGGGGTATTGGGAAAAGTTTTCAATAAGCAATAATCACGCCTTGGATAAACCTCATGGGCAACAATATTGCCACAGCGCAAAGATGAAAGAACAGAAGTGACCAAGGGCTTCCCGCTTCCAGGGCAGAACATTTTAAGCCATGGTGAGTAACAAATCACCACTAGCCCTCCACGCTGCTTTCAGGCATCCTTGGCTTACACACTCTAAGGGTTCAGTTAAGATGTAATTTTTGGCAATTACAGGCAGATTGCCTCACTCTCGCCTTCTGCTCCAAGAAACAAACACCAATCCATTGCTGTGAGAAGCAAGGCTTTTCTTCCACACTGGGAGGACCTAAGACTGTCATTTACATACCATAGATTAAGTCTCCTGAGAGACCAGCAAAAATTGCCAAAGCTGACTGTATTTCAAGTCATCATGGCGGGGTATTGGGAAAAGTTTTCAATTAGCAACAATCACGCCTCGGTTAAACCTCATAGGCTACGATATTGCCACTGCGCAAAGTTGAAAGAACTGTTGTGACCAATGGCTTCCTGCTTCCAAAGCAGAGCTTGTTTAAGCTATGGTGAGTCACAAATTCTCACTAGCCCTCCCACACTGCTTCCAGGCATTCTGAGCTTCCACATTCTAAGGGCTCAGTTAAGATGCAATTTTTGGCAATTACAGGCAGATTGCCTCACTCTCTCCTTCTGCTCCAGGCAACAAACATCAATCCATTGCTGTGAGAAGCAAGGCTTTTCTCCCACGCTGGGAGGAGATAAGACTCTGTTATTTGCATACAATGGATTAAGTCTCCTGAGAGACCAACAAAAATTGACAAAGCTGACTGTATTTCAAGTCATCATGGCAGGGTATTTGGGAAAAGTTTTCAATTAGCAATAATCACGCCTCGGTTAAACCTCATAGGCTACGATATTGCCACTGCGCAAAGTTGAAAGAACTGTTGTGACCAATGCCTTCCTGCATCCAAAGCAGAGCTTGTTTAAGCTATGGTGAGTTACAAATTCTCACTAGCCCTCCCACACTGCTTCCAGGCATTCTGAGCTTCCACATTCTAAGGGCTCAGTTAAGATGAAATTTTTGGCAATTACAGGCAGATTGCCTCACTCTCTTCTTCTGCTCCAGGCAACAAACATCAATCCATTGCTGTGAGAAGCAAGGCTATTCTTCCACGCTGGGAGGAGCTAAGACTCTGTTATTTGCATACCATAGAGTAAGTCTCCTGAGAGACCAACAAAAATTGCCAAAGCTGACTGTATTTCAAGTCATCATGGCGGGGTATTGGGAAAAGTTTTCAATTAGCAATAATCACGCCTCGGTTAAACCTCATGGGCTACGATATTGTCACTGCACAAAGTTGAAAGAACTGTTGTGACCAATGCCTTCCCGCTTCCAAATCATAGCTTGTTTAAGCTACGGTGAGTTACAAATTCTCACTAGCCCTCCCACACTGCTTCCAGGCATCCTGGGCTTCCACATTCTGAGGGCTCAGGAAAGATGTAATTTTTGGCAATTACAGGCAGATTGCCTCACTCTCGCCTTCTGCTCCAAGAAACAAACATCAATCCATTGCTGTGAGAAGCAAGGCTTTTCTTCCACACTGGGAGAACCTAAGACTGTCATTTACATACCATAGATTAAGTCTCCTGAGAGACCAACAAAAATTGCCAAAGCTGACTGTATTTCAAGTCACCATGGTGGGGTATTGGGAAAAGTTTTCAATTAGCAATAATCACGCCTCGGTTAAACCTCATAGGCTACGATATTGCCACTGCGCAAAGTTGAAAGAACTGTTGTGACCAATGCCTTCCTGCTTCCAAAGCAGAGCTTGTTTAAGATATGGTGAGTCACAAATTCTCACTAGCACTCCCACACTGCTTCCAGGCATTCTGAGCTTCCACATTCTAAGGGCTCAGTTAAGATGAAATTTTTGGCAATTACAGGTAGATTGCCTCACTCTCTCCTTCTGCTCCAGGCAACAAACATCAATCCATTGCTGTGAGAAGCAAGGCTATTCTTCCACGCTGGGAGGAGCTAAGACTCTGTTATTTGCATACAATGGATTAAGTCTCCTGAGAGACCAACAAAAATTGCCAAAGCTGACTGTATTTCAAGTCATCATGGCAGGGTATTGGGAAATGTTTTCAATTAGCAATAATCACGCCTCGGTTAAACCTCATAGGCTACGATATTGCCACTGCGCAAAGTTGAAAGAACTGTTGTGACCAATGCCTTCCTGCGTCCAAAGCAGAGCTTGTTTAAGCTATGGTGAGTTACAAATTCTCACTAGCCCTCCCACACTGCTTCCAGGCATTCTGAGCTTCCACATTCTAAGGGCTCAGTTAAGATGAAATTTTTGGCAATTACAGGCAGATTGCCTCACTCTCTCCTTCTGCTCCAGGCAACAAACATCAATCCATTGCTGTGAGAAGCAAGGCTATTCTTCCACGCTGGGAGGAGCTAAGACTCTATTATTTGCATACCATAGAGTAAGTCTCCTGAGAGACCAACAAAAATTGCCAAAGCTGACTGTATTTCAAGTCATCATGGCGGGGTATTGGGAAAAGTTTTCAATTAGCAATAATCACGCCTCGGTTAAACCTCATGGGCTACGATACTGCCACTTCGCAAAGTTGAAAGAACTGTTGTGACCAATGCCTTCCTGCTTTCAAAGCAGAGTTTGTTTAAGCTACGGTGAGTTACAAATTCTCACTAGCCCTCCCACACTGCTTCCAGGCATCCTGGGCTTCCACATTCTGAGGGCTCAGGAAAGATGTAATTTTTGGCAATTACAGGCAGATTGCCTCACTCTCGCCTTCTGCTCCAAGAAACAAACATCAATCCATTGCTGTGAGAAGCAAGGCTTTTCTTCCACACTGGGAGGACCTAAGACTGTCATTTGCATACCATAGATTAAGTCTCCTGAGAGACCAACAAAAATTGCCAAAGCTGACTGTATTTCAAGTCATCATGGCGGGGTATTGGGAAAAGTTTTCAATTAGCAATAATCACGCCTCAGTTAAACCTCATGGGCTACGATATTGTCACTGCACAAAGTTGAAAGAACTGTTGTGACCAATGCCTTCCCGCTTCCAAATCAGAGCTTGTTTAAGCTACGGTGAGTTACAAATTCTCACTAGCCCTCCCACACTGCTTCCAGGCATCCTGGGCTTCCACATTCTGAGGGCTCAGGAAAGATGTAATTTTTGGCAATTACAGGCAGATTGCCTCACTCTCGCCTTCTGCTCCAGGCAACAAACATCAATCCATTGCTGTGAGAAGCAAGGCTTTTCTTCCACACTGGGAGAAGCTAAGACTGTCATTTGCATTCCATGAATTAAGTCTCCTGAGAGACCAACAAAAATTGCCAAAGCTGACTGTATTCCAAGTCATTATGGCGGGGTATTGGGAAAAGTTTTCAATTAGCAATAATCACGCCTTGGATAAACCTCATGGGCAACAATATTGCCACAGCGCAAAGATGAAAGAACAGAAGTGACCAAGGGCTTCCCGCTTCCAGGGCAGAACATTTTAAGCCATGGTGAGTTACAAATCACCACTAGCCCTCCACGCTGCTTCCAGGCATCCTTGTCTTACACATTCTAAGGGTTCAGTTAAGATGAAATTTTTGGCAATTACAGGCAGATTTCCTCACTCTCTCCTTCTGCTCCAGGCAACAAACATCAATCCATTGCTGTGAGAAGCAAGGCTATTCTTCCACGCTGGGAGGAGCTAAGACTCTGTTATTTGCATATCATAGATTAAGTCTCCTGAGAGACCAACAAAAATTGCCAAAGCTGACTGTATTTCAAGTCATCATGGCAGGGTATTGGAAAAAGTTTTCAATTAGCAATAATCACGCCTCGGTTAAACCTCATGGGCTACGATATTGCCACTGCGCAAAGTTGAAAGAACTGTTGTGACCAATGCCTTCCTGCTTTCAAAGCAGAGCTTGTTTAAGCTACGGTGAGTTACAAATTCTCACTAGCCCTCCCACACTGCTTCCAGGCATCCTGGGCTTCCACATTCTGAGGGCTCAGGAAAGATGTAATTTTTGGCAATTACATGCAGATTGCCTCACTCTCGCCTACTGCTCCAAGAAACAAACATCAATCCATTGCTGTGAGAAGCAAGGCTTTGCTTCCACACTGGGAGGACCTAAGACTGTCATTTGCATACCATAGATTAAGTCTCCTGAGAGACCAACAAAAATTGCCAAAGCTGACTGTATTTCAAGTCATCATGGCGGGGTATTAGGAAAAGTTTTCAATTAGCAATAATCACGCCTCGGTTAAACCTCATGGACTACGATCTTGCCACTGCGCAAATTTGAAAGAACTGTTGTGACCAATGCCTTCCTGCTTCCAAAGCAGAGCTTGTTTAAGCTGCGGTGAGTTACAAATTCTCACTAGCCCTCCCACACTGCTTCCAGGCATCCTGGGCTTCCACATTCTGAGGGCTCAGGAAAGATGTAATTTTTGGCAATTACAGGCAGATTGCCTCACTCTCGCCTTCTGCTCCAAGAAACAAACATCAATCCATTGCTGTGAGAAGCAAGGCTTTTCTTCCACACTGGGAGAAGCTAAGACTGTCATTTGCATTCCATGAATTAAGTCTCCTGAGAGACCAACAAAAATTGCCAAAGCTGACTGTATTCCAAGTCATTATGGCGGGGTATTGGGAAAAGTTTTCAATTAGCAATAATCACGCCTTGGATAAACCTCATGGGCAACAATATTGCCACAGCGCAAAGATGAAAGAACAGAAGTGACCAAGGGCTTCCCGCTTCCAGGGCAGAACATTTTAAGCCATGGTGAGTTACAAATCACCACTAGCCCTCCACGCTGCTTTCAGGCATCCTTGGCTTACACATTCTAAGGGTTCAGTTAAGATGTAATTTTTGGCAATTACAGGCAGATTGCCTCACTCTCGCCTTCTGCTCCAAGAAACAAACATCAATCCATTGCTGTGAGAAGCAAGGCTTTTCTTCCACACTGGGAGGACCTAAGACTGTCATTTACATACCATAGATTAAGTCTCCTGAGAGACCAACAAAAATTGCCAAAGCTGACTGTATTTCAAGTCATCATGGCGGGGTATTGGGAAAAGTTTTCAATTAGCAACAATCACGATTCGGTTAAACCTCATAGGCTACGATATTGCCACTGCGCAAAGTTGAAAGAACTGTTGTGACCAATGCCTTCCAGCTTCCAAAGCAGAGCTTGTTTAAGCTATGGTGAGTTACAAATTCTTACTAGCCCTCCCACACTGCTTCCAGGCATCCTGGGCTTCCACATTCTGAGGGCTCAGGAAAGATGTAATTTTTGGCAATTACAGGGAGATTGCCTCACTCTCGCCTTCTGCTCCAAGAAACAAACATCAATCCATTGCTGTGAGAAGCAAGGCTTTTCTTCCACGCTGGGAGGAGATAAGACTCTGTTATTTGCATACAATGGATTAAGTCTCCTGAGAGACCAACAAAAATTGCCAAAGCTGACTGTATTTCAAGTCATCATGGCAGGGTATTGGGAAAAGTTTTCAATTAGCAATAATCACGCCTCGGTTAAACCTCATAGGCTACGATATTGCCACTGCGCAAAGTTGAAAGAACTGTTGTGACCAATGCCTTCCTGCATCCAAAGCAGAGCTTGTTTAAGCTATGGTGAGTTACAAATTCTCACTAGCCCTCCCACACTGCTTCCAGGCATTCTGAGCTTAAACATTCTAAGGGCTCAGTTAAGATGAAATTTTTGGCAATTACAGGCAGATTGCCTCACTCTCTCCTTCTGCTCCAGGCAACAAACATCAATCCATTGCTGTGAGAAGCAAGGCTATTCTTCCACGCTGGGAGGAGCTAAGACTCTGTTATTTGCATACTATAGAGTAAGTCTCCTGAGAGACCAACAAAAATTGCCAAAGCTGACTGTATTTCAAGTCATCATGGCGGGGTATTGGGAAAAGTTTTCAATTAGCAATAATCACGCCTCGGTTAAACCTCATGGGCTACGATATTGCCACTTCGCAAAGTTGAAAGAACTGTTGTGACCAATGCCTTCCTGCTTTCAAAGCAGAGCTTGTTTAAGCTACGGTGAGTTACAAATTCTCACTAGCCCTCCCACACTGCTTCCAGGCATCCTGGGCTTCCACATTCTGAGGGCTCAGGAAAGATGTAATTTTTGGCAATTACAGGCAGATTGCCTCACTCTCGCCTACTGCTCCAAGAAACAAACATCAATCCATTGCTGTGAGAAGCAAGGCTTTTCTTCCACACTGGGAGGACCTAAGACTGTCATTTGCATACCATAGATTAAGTCTCCTGAGAGACCAACAAAAATTGCCAAAGCTGACTGTATTTCAAGTCATCATGGCAGGGTATTGGGAAAAGTTTTCAATTAGCAATAATCACGCCTCGGTTAAATCTCATGGGCTACGATATTGTCACTGCACAAAGTTGAAAGAACTGTTGTGACCAATGCCTTCCCGCTTCCAAATCAGAGCTTGTTTAAGCTACGGTGAGTTACAAATTCTCACTAGCCCTCCCACACTGCTTCCAGGCATCCTGGGCTTCCACATTCTGAGGGCTCAGGAAAGATGTAATTTTTGGCAATTACAGGCAGATTGCCTCACTCTCGCCTTCTGCTCCAAGAAACAAACATCAATCCATTGCTGTGAGAAGCAAGGCTTTTCTTCCACACTGGGAGAAGCTAAGACTGTCATTTGCATTCCATGAATTAAGTCTCCTGAGAGACCAACAAAAATTGCCAAAGCTGACTGTATTCCAAGTCATTATGGCGGGGTATTGGGAAAAGTTTTCAATAAGCAATAATCACGCCTTGGATAAACATCATGGGCAACAATATTGCCACAGCGCAAAGATGAAAGAACAGAAGTGACCAAGGGCTTCCCGCTTCCAGGGCAGAACATTTTAAGCCATGGTGAGTTACAAATCACCACTAGCCCTCCACGCTGCTTCCAGGCATCCTTGTCTTACACATTCTAAGGGCTCAGTTAAGATGAAATTTTTGGCAATTACAGGCAGATTGCCTCACTCTCTCCTTCTGCTCCAGGCAACAAACATCAATCCATTGCTGTGAGAAGCAAGGCTATTCTTCCACGCTGGGAGGAGCTAAGACTCTGTTATTTGCATATCATAGATTAAGTCTCCTGAGAGACCAACAAAAATTGCCAAAGCTGACTGTATTTCAAGTCATCATGGCGGGGTATTGGAAAAAGTTTTCAATTAGCAATAATCACGCCTCGGTTAAACCTCATGGGCTACGATATTGTCACTGCACAAAGTTGAAAGAACTGTTGTGACCAATGCCTTCCCGCTTCCAAATCAGAGCTTGTTTAAGCTACGGTGAGTTACAAATTCTCAATAGCCCTTCCACACTGCTTCCAGGCATCGTCAGCTTCCATATTCTAAGGGCTCAGTTAAGATGATATTTTTGGCCATTACAGACAGATTGCCTCACTCTCTCCTTCTGCTCCAAGAAACAAACATCAATCCATTGCTGTGAGAAGCAAAGCTTTTCTTACACACTGGGAGGACCTAAGACTGTCATTTGCATACCATAGATTAAGTCTCCTGAGAGACCAACAAAAATTGCCAAAGCTGACTGTATTTCAAGTCATCATGGGGTATTGGGAAAAGTTTTCAATTAGCAATAATCACGCCTCGGTTAAACCTCATGGACTACGATCTTGCCACAGCGCAAAGTTGAAAGAACTGTTGTGACCAATGCCTTCCTGCTTCCAAAGCAGAGCTTGTTTAAGCTGCGGTGAGTTACAAATTCTCACTAGCCCTCCCACACTGCTTCCAGGCATCCTGGGCTTCCACATTCTGAGGGCTCAGGAAAGATGTAATTTTTGGCAATTACAGGCAGATTGCCTCACTCTCGCCTTCTGCTCCAAGAAACAAACATCAATCCATTGCTGTGAGAAGCAAGGCTTTTCTTCCACACTGGGAGAAGCTAAGACTGTCATTTGCATTCCATGAATTAAGTCTCCTGAGAGACCAACAAAAATTGCCAAAGCTGACTGTATTCCAAGTCATTATGGCGGGGTATTGGGAAAAGTTTTCAATTAGCAATAATCACGCCTTGGATAAACCTCATGGGCAACAATATTGCCACAGCGCAAAGATGAAAGAACAGAAGTGACCAAGGGCTTCCCGCTTCCAGGGCAGAACATTTTAAGCCATGGTGAGTTACAAATCACCACTAGCCCTCCACGCTGCTTACAGGCATCCTTGGCTTACACATTCTAAGGGTTCAGTTAAGATGTAATTTTTGGCAATTACAGGCAGATTGCCTCACTCTCGCCTTCTGCTCCAAGAAACAAACATCAATCCATTGCTGTGAGAAGCAAGGCTTTTCTTCCACACTGGGAGAACCTAAGACTGTCATTTACATACCATAGATTAAGTCTCCTGAGAGACCAACAAAAATTGCCAAAGCTGACTGTATTTCAAGTCATCATGGTGGGGTATTGGGAAAAGTTTTCAATTAGCAATAATCACGCCTCGGTTAAACCTCATAGGCTACGATATTGCCACTGCGCAAAGTTGAAAGAATTGTTGTGACCAATGCCTTCCTGCTTCCAAAGCAGAGCTTGTTTAAGGTATGGTGAGTCACAAATTCTCACTAGCACTCCCACACTGCTTCCAGGCATTCTGAGCTTCCACATTCTAAGGGCTCAGTTAAGATGAAATTTTTGGCAATTACAGGTAGATTGCCTCACTCTCTCCTTCTGCTCCAGGCAACAAACATCAATCCATTGCTGTGAGAAGCAAGGCTTTTCTTCCACGCTGGGAGGAGCTAAGACTCTGTTATTTGCATACAATGGATTAAGTCTCCTGAGAGACCAACAAAAATTGCCAAAGCTGACTGTATTTCAAGTCATCATGGCAGGGTATTGGGAAAAGTTTTCAATTAGCAATAATCACGCCTCGGTTAAACCTCATAGGCTACGATATTGCCACTGCGCAAAGTTTAAAGAATTGTTGTGACCAATGCCTTCCTGCGTCCAAAGCAGAGCTTGTTTAAGCTATGGTGAGTTACAAATTCTCACTAGCCCTCCCACACTGCTTCCAGGCATTCTGAGCTTCCACATTCTAAGGGCTCAGTTAAGATGAAATTTTTGGCAATTACAGGCAGATTGCCTCACTCTCTCCTTCTGCTCCAGGCAACAAACATCAATCCATTGCTGTGAGAAGCAAGGCTATTCTTCCACGCTGGGAGGAGCTAAGACTCTGTTATTTGCATACCATAGAGTAAGTCTCCTGAGAGACCAACAAAAATTGCCAAAGCTGACTGTATTTCAAGTCATCATGGAGGGGTATTGGGAAAAGTTTTCAATTAGCAATAATCACGCCTCGGTTAAACCTCATGGGATACGATATTGCCACTTCGCAAAGTTGAAAGAACTGTTGTGACCAATGCCTTCCTGCTTTCAAAGCAGAGCTTGTTTAAGCTACGGTGAGTTACAGATTCTCACTAGCCCTCCCACACTGCTTCCAGGCATCCTGGGCTTCCACATTCTGAGGGCTCAGGAAAGATGTAATTTTTGGCAATTTCAGGCAGATTGCCTCACTCTCGCCTACTGCTCCAAGAAACAAACATCAATCCATTGCTGTGAGAAGCAAGGCTTTTCTTCCACACTGGGAGGACCTAAGACTGTCATTTGCATACCATAGATTAAGTCTCCTGAGAGACCAACAAAAATTGCCAAAGCTAACAGTATTTCAAGTCATCATGGCGGGGTATTGGGAAAAGTTTTCAATTAGCAATAATCACGCCTCGGTTAAACCTCATGGGCTACGATATTGTCACTGCACAAAGTTGAAAGAACTGTTGTGACCAATGCCTTCCCGCTTCCAAATCAGAGCTTGTTTAAGCTACGGTGAGTTACAAATTCTTACTAGCCCTCCCACACTGCTTCCAGGCATCCTGGGCTTCCACATTCTGAGGGCTCAGGAAAGATGTAATTTTTGGCAATTACAGGCAGATTGCCTCACTCTCGCCTTCTGCTCCAAGAAACAAACATCAATCCATTGCTGTGAGAAGCAAGGCTTTTCTTCCACACTGGGAGAAGCTAAGACTGTCATTTGCATTCCATGAATTAAGTCTCCTGAGAGACCAACAAAAATTGCCAAAGCTGACTGTATTCCAAGTCATTATGGCGGGGTATTGGGAAAAGTTTTCAATAAGCAATAATCACGCCTTGGATAAACCTCATGGGCAACAATATTGCCACAGCGCAAAGATGAAAGAACAGAAGTGACCAAGGGCTTCCCGCTTCCAGGGCAGAACATTTTAAGCCATGGTGAGTTACAAATCACCACTAGCCCTCCACGCTGCTTTCAGGCATCCTTGGCTTACACATTCTAAGGGTTCAGTTAAGTTGTAATTTTTGGCAATTACAGGCAGATTGCCTCACTCTCGCCTTCTGCTCCAAGAAACAAAAATCAATCCATTGCTGTGAGAAGCAAGGCTTTTCTTCCACACTGGGAGGACCTAAGACTGTCATTTACATACCATAGATTAAGTCTCCTGAGAGACCAACAAAAATTGCCAAAGCTGACTGTATTTCAAGTCATCATGGCAGGGTATTGGGAAAAGTTTTCAATTAGCAACAATCACGCCTCGGTTAAACCTCATAGGCTACGATATTGCCACTGCGCAAAGTTGAAAGAACTGTTGTGACCAATGCCTTCCTGCTTCCAAAGCAGAGCTTGTTTAAGCTATGGTGAGTCACAAATTCTCACTAGCCCTCCCACACTGCTTCCAGGCATTCTGAGCTTCCACATTCTAAGGGCTCAGTTAAGTTGAAATTTTTGGCAATTACAGGCAGATTGCCTCACTCTCTCCTTCTGCTCCAGGCAACAAACATCAATCCATTGCTGTGAGAAGCAAGGCTTTTCTTCCATGCTGGGAGGAGATAAGACTCTGTTATTTGCATACAATGGATTAAGTCTCCTGAGAGACCAACAAAAATTGCCAAAGCTGACTGTATTTCACGTCATCATGGCAGGGTATTGGGAAAAGTTTTCAATTAGCAATAATCACGCCTCGGTTAAACCTCATAGGCTACGATATTGCCACTGCGCAAAGTTGAAAGAACTGTTGTGACCAATGCCTTCCTGCGTCCAAAGCAGAGCTTGTTTAAGCTATGGTGAGTTACAAATTCTCACTAGCTCTCCCACACTGCTTCCAGGCATTCTGAGCTTCCACATTCTAAGGGCTCAGTTAAGATGAAATTTTTGACAATTACAGGCAGATTGCCTCACTCTCGCCTTCTGCTCCAAGAAACAAACATCAATCCATTGCTGTGAGAAGCAAGGCTTTTCTTCCACACTGGGAGGACCTAAGACTGTCATTTACATACCATAGATTAAGTCTCCTGAGAGACCAACAAAAATTGCCAAAGCTGATTGTATTTCAAGTCATCATGGCGGGGTATTCGGAAAAGTTTTCAATTAGCAATAATCACGCCTCGGTTAAACTTCATAGGCTACGATATTGCCACTGCGCAAAGTTGAAAGAACTGTTGTGACCAATGCCTTCCTGCTTCCAAAGCAGAGCTTGTTTAAGCTATGGTGAGTTACAAATTCTCACTAGCCCTCCCACACTGCTTCCAGGCATTCTGAGCTTCCACATTCTAAGGGCTCAGTTAAGATGAAATTTTTGGCAATTACAGGCAGATTGCCTCACTCTCGCCTTCTGCTCCAGGCAACAAACATCAATCCATTGCTGTGAGAAGCAAGGCTTTTCTTCCACACTGGGAGAAGCTAAGACTGTCATTTGCATTCCATGAATTAAGTCCCCTGAGAGACCAACAAAAATTGCCAAAGCTGACTGTATTCCAAGTCATTATGGCGGGGTATTGGGAAAAGTTTTCAATTAGCAATAATCACGCCTTGGATAAACCTCATGGGCAACAATATTGCCACAGCGCAAACATGAAAGAACAGAAGTGACCAAGGGCTTCCCGCTTCCAGGGCAGAACATTTTAAGCCATGGTGAGTTACAAATCACCACTAGCCCTCCACGCTGCTTCCAGGCATCCTTGTCTTACACATTCTAAGGGCTCAGTTAAGATGAAATTTTTGGCAATTACAGGCAGATTGCCTCACTCTCTCCTTCTGCTCCAGGCAACAAACATCAATCCATTGCTGTGAGAAGCAAGGCTATTCTTCCACGCTGGGAGGAGCTAATACTCTGTTATTTGCATATCATAGGTTAAGTCTCCTGAGAGACCAACAAAAATTGCCAAAGCTGACTGTATTTCAAGTCATCATGGCGGGGTATTGGAAAAAGTTTTCAATTAGCAATAATCACGCCTCGGTTAAACCTCATGGGCTACGATATTGTCACTGCACAAAGTTGAAAGAACTGTTGTGACCAATGCCTTCCCGCTTCCAAATCAGAGCTTGTTTAAGCTACGGTGAGTTACAAATTCTCAATAGCCCTTCCACACTGCTTCCAGGCATCCTGAGCTTCCACATTCAAAGGGCTCAGTTAAGATGAAATTTTTGGCCATTACAGGCAGATTGCCTCACTTTCTCCTTCTGCTCCAAGAAACAAACATCAATCCATTGCTGTGAGAAGCAAGGCTTTTCTTTCACACTGGGAGGACCTAAGACTGTCATTTGCATACCATAGATTAAGTCTCCTGAGAGACCAACAAAGATTGCCAAAGCTGACTGTATTTCAAGTCATCATGGCGGGGTATTGGGAAAAGTTTTCAATTAGCAATAATCACGCCTCGGTTAAACCTCATGGGCTACGATATTGTCACTGCGCAAAGTTGAAAGAACTGTTGTGACCAATGCCTTCCCGCTTCCAAATCAGAGCTTGTTTAAGCTACGGTGAGTTACAAATTCTCAATAGCCCTTCCACACTGCTTCCAGGCATCCTGAGCTTCCACATTCTAAGGGCTCAGTTAAGATGAAATTTTTGGCCATTACAGGCAGATTGCCTCACTCTTTCCTTCTGCTTCAGGCAACAAACATCAATCCATTGCTGTGAGAATCTAGGCTTTTCTTCCACGCTGGGAGGAGATAAGACTCTGTTATTTGCATACAATGGATTAAGTCTTCTGAGAGACCAACAAAAATTGCCTAAGCTGACTGTATTTCAAGTCATCATGGCGGGGTATTGGGAAAAGTTTTCAATTAGCAATAATCACGCCTCGGTTAAACCTCATGGGCTACGATATTGCCACTGCGCAAAGTTGAAAGAACTGTTGTGACCAATGCCTTCCTGCTTTCAAAGCAGAGCTTGTTTAAGCTACGGTGAGTTACAAATTCTCACTAGCCCTCCCACACTGCTTCCAGGCATCCTGGGCTTCCACATTCTGAGGGCTCAGGAAAGATGTAATTTTTGGCAATTACAGGCAGATTGCCTCACTCTCGCCTACTGCTCCAAGAAACAAACATCAATCCATTGCTGTGAGAAGCAAGGCTTTGCTTCCACACTGGGAGGACCTAAGACTGTCATTTGCATACCATAGATTAAGTCTCCTGAGAGACCAACAAAAATTGCCAAAGCTGACTGTATTTCAAGTCATCATGGCGGGGTATTGGGAAAAGTTTTCAATTAGCAATAATCACGCCTCGGTTAAACCTCATGGGCTACGATATTGTCACTGCACAAAGTTGAAAGAACTGTTGTGACCAATGCCTTCCCGCTTCCAAATCAGAGCTTGTTTAAGCTACGGTGAGTTACAAATTCTCAATAGCCCTTCCACACTGCTTCCAGGCATCGTGAGCTTCCACATTCTAAGGGCTCAGTTAAGATGATATTTTTGGCCATTACAGGCAGATTGCCTCACTCTCTCCTTCTGCTCCAAGAAACAAACATCAATCCATTGCTGTGAGAAGCAAAGCTTTTCTTCCACACTGGGAGGACCTAAGACTGTCATTTGCATACCATAGATTAAGTCTCCTGAGAGACCAACAAAAATTGCCAAAGCTGACTGTATTTCAAGTCATCATGGCGGGGTATTGGGAAAAGTTTTCAATTAGCAATAATCACGCCTCGGTTAAACCTCATGGACTACGATCTTGCCACTGCGCAAAGTTGAAAGAACTGTTGTGACCAATGCCTTCCTGCTTCCAAAGCAGAGCTTGTTTAAGCTGCGGTGAGTTACAAATTCTCACTAGCCCTCCCACACTGCTTCCAGGCATCCTGGGCTTCCACATTCTGAGGGCTCAGGAAAGATGTAATTTTTGGCAATTACAGGCAGATTGCCTCACTCTCGCCTTCTGCTCCAAGAAACAAACATCAATCCATTGCTGTGAGAAGCAAGGCTTTTCTTCCACACTGGGAGAAGCTAACACTGTCATTTGCATTCCATGAATTAAGTCTCCTGAGAGACCAACAAAAATTGCCAAAGCTGACTGTATTCCAAGTCATTATGGCGGGGTATTGGGAAAAGTTTTCAATTAGCAATAATCACGCCTTGGATAAACCTCATGGGCAACAATATTGCCACAGCGCAAAGATGAAAGAACAGAAGTGACCAAGGGCTTCCCTCTTCCAGGGCAGAACATTTTAAGCCATGGTGAGTTACAAATCACCACTAGCCCTCCACGCTGCTTCCAGGCATCCTTGGCTTACACATTCTAAGGGTTCAGTTAAGATGTAATTTTTGGCAATTACAGGCAGATTGCCTCACTCTCGCCTTCTGCTCCAAGAAACAAACATCAATCCATTGCTGTGAGAAGCAAGGCTTTTCTTCCACACTGGGAGAACCTAAGACTGTCATTTACATACCATAGATTAAGTCTCCTGAGAGACCAACAAAAATTGCCAAAGCTGACTGTATTTCAAGTCATCATGGTGGGGTTTTGGGAAAAGTTTTCAATTAGCAATAAACACGCCTCGGTTAAACCTCATAGGCTACGATATTGCCACTGCGCAAAGTTGAAAGAACTGTTGTGACCAATGCCTTCCTGCTTCCAAAGCAGAGCTTGTTTAAGCTATGGTGAGTCACAAATTCTCACTAGCACTCCCACACTGCTTCCAGGCATTCTGAGCTTCCACATTCTAAGGGCTCAGTTAAGATGAAATTTTTGGCAATTACAGGTAGATTGCCTCACTCTCTCCTTCTGCTCCAGGCAACAAACATCAATCCATTGCTGTGAGAAGCAAGGCTTTTCTTCCACGCTGGGAAGAGCTAAGACTCTGTTATTTGCATACAATGGATTAAGTCTCCTGAGAGACCAACAAAAATTGCCAATGCTGACTGTATTTCAAGTCATCATGGCAGGGTATTGGGAAAAGTTTTCAATTAGCAATAATCACGCCTCGGTTAAACCTCATAGGCTACGATATTGCCACTGCGCAAAGTTGAAAGAACTGTTGTGACCAATGCCTTCCTGCATCCAAAGCAGAGCTTGTTTAATCTATGGTGAGTTACAAATTCTCACTAGCCCTCCCACACTGCTTCCAGGCATTCTGAGCTTCCACATTCTAAGGGCTCAGTTAAGATGAAATTTTTGGCAATTACAGGCAGATTGCCTCACTCTCTCCTTCTGCTCCAGGCAACAAACATCAATCCATTGCTGTGAGAAGCAAGGCTTTTCTTCCACACTGGGAGAAGCTAAGACTGTCATTTGCATTCCAAGAATTAAGTCTTTTGAGAGACCAACAAAAATTGCCAAAGCTGACTGTATTCCAAGTCATTATGGCGGGGTATTGGGAAACGTTTTCAATTAGCAATAATCACGCCTTGGATAAACCTCATGGGCAACAATATTGCCACAGCGCAAAGATGAAAGAACAGAAGTGACCAAGGGCTTCCCGCTTCCAGGGCAGAACATTTTAAGCCATGGTGAGTTACAAATCACCACTAGCCCTCCACGCTGCTTCCAGGCATCCTTGTCTTACACATTCTAAGGGTTCAGTTAAGATGTAATTTTTGGCAATTACAGGCAGATTGCCTCACTCTCACCTTCTGCTCCAAGAAACAAACATCAATCCATTGCTGTGAGAAGCAAGGCTTTTCTTCCACACTGGGAGGACCTAAGACTGTCATTTACATACCATAGATTAAGTCTTCCGAGAGACCAACAAAAAATGTCAAAGCTCACTGAATTTCAAGTCATCATGGCGGGGTATTGGGACAAGTTTTCAATTAGCAATAATCACGCCTCGGTTAAACCTCATAGGCTACGATATTGCCACTGCGCAAAGTTGAAAGAACTGTTGTGACCAATGCCTTCCTGCTTCCAAAGCAGAGCTTGTTAAAGCTATGGTGAGTTACAAATTCTCACTAGCCCTCCCACACTGCTTCCAGGCATTCTGAGCTTCCACATTCTAAGGGCTCAGTTAAGATGAAATTTTTGGCAATTACAGGCAGATTGCCTCACTCTCTCCTTCTGCTCCAGGCAACAAACATCAATCCATTGCTGTGAGAAGCAAGGCTATTCTTCCACGCTGGGAGGAGCTAAGACTCTGTTATTTGCATATCATAGATTAAGTCTCCTGAGAGACCAACAAAAATTGCCAAAGCTGACTGTATTTCAAGTCATCATGGCGGGGTATTGGAAAAAGTTTTCAATTAGCAATAATCACCCCTCGGTTAAACCTCATGGGCTACGATATTGTCACTGCACAAAGTTGAAAGAACTGTTGTGACCAATGCCTTCCTGCTTCCAAATCAGAGCTTGTTTAAGCTACGGTGAGTTACAAATTCTCAATAGCCCTTCCACACTGCTTCCAGGCATCCTGAGCTTACACATTCTAAGGGCTCAGTTAAGATGAAATTTTTGGCCATTACAGGCAGATTGCCTCACTCTCTCCTTCTGCTCCAAGAAACAAACATCAATCCATTGCTGTGAGAAGCAAGGCTTTTCTTCCACGCTGGGAGGACCTAAGACTGTCATTTGCATACCATAGATTAAGTCTCCTGAGAGACCAACAAAGATTGCCAAAGCTGACTGTATTTCAAGTCATCATGGCGGGGTATTGGGAAAAGTTTTCAATTAGCAATAATCAGGCCTCGGTTAAACCTCATGGGCTACGATATTATCACTGCGCAAAGTTGAAAGAACTGTTGTGACCAATGCCTTCCCGCTTCCAAATCAGAGCTTGTTTAAGCTACGGTGAGTTACAAATTCTCAATAGCCCTTCCACACTGCTTCCAGGCATCCTGAGCTTCCACATTCTAAGGGCTCAGTTAAGATGAAATTTTTGGCCATTACAGGCAGATTGCCTCACTCTTTCCTTCTGCTTCAGGCAACAAACATCAATCCATTGCTGTGAGAATCTAGGCTTTTCTTCCACGCTGGGAGGAGGTAAGACTCTGTTATTTGCATACAATGGATTAAGTCTCCTGAGAGACCAACAAAAATTGCCAAAGCTGACTGTATTTCAAGTCATAATGGCGGGGTATTGGGAAAAGTTTTCAACTAGCAATAATCCCGCCTCGGTTAAACCTCATGGGCTACGATATTGCCACTGCGCAAAGTTGAAAAAACTGTTGTGACCAATGCCTTCCTGCTTCCAAAGCAGAGCTTGTTTAAGCTACGGTGAGTTACAAATTCTCACTAGCCCTCCCACACTGCTTCCAGGCATCCAGGGCTTCCACATTCTGAGGGCTCAGGAAAGATGTAATTTTTGGCAATTACAGGCAGATTGCCTCACTCTCGCCTTCTGCTCCAAGAAACAAACATCAATCCATTGCTGTGAGAAGCAAGGCTTTTCTTCCACACTGGGAGGACCTAAGACTGTCATTTACATACCATAGATTAAGTCTCCTGAGAGACCAACAAAAATTGCCAAAGCTGACTGTATTTCAAGTCATCATGGCGGGGTATTGGGAAAAGTTTTCAATTAGCAATAATCACGCCTCGGTTAAACCTCATAGACTACGATATAGCCACTGCGCAAAGTTGAAAGAACTGTTGTGACCAATGCCTTCCTGCTTCCAAAGCAGAGCTTGTTTAAGCTATGGTGAGTTACAAATTCTCACTAGCCCTCCCACACTGCTTCCAGGCATTCTGAGCTTCCACATTGTAAGGGCTCAGTTAAGATGAAATTTTTGGCAATTACAGGCAGATTGCCTCACTCTCTCCTTCTGCTCCAGGCAACAAACATCAATCCATTGCTGTGAGAAGCAAGGCTATTCTTCCACGCTGGGAGGAGCTAAGACTCTGTTATTTGCATACCATAGATTAAGTCTCCTGAGAGACCAACAAAAATTGCCAAAGCTGACTGTATTGCAAGTCATCATGGCGGGGTATTGGGAAAAGTTTTCAATTAGCAATAATCACGCCTCGGTTAAACCTCATGGGCTATGATATTGCCACTGCGCAAAGTTGAAAGAACTGTTGTGACCAATGCCTTCCTGCTTCCAAAGCAGAGCTTGTTTAAGCTACGGTGAGTTACAAATTCTCACTAGCCCTCCCACACTGCTTCCAGGCATCCTGGGCTTCCACATTCTGAGGGCTCAGGAAAGATGTAATTTTTGGCAATTACAGGCAGATTGCCTAACTCTCGCCTTCTGCTCCAAGAAACAAACATCAATCCATTGCTGTGAGAAGCAAGGCTTTTCTTCCACACTGGGAGAAGCTAAGACTGTCATTTGCATTCCATGAATTAAGTCCCCTGAGAGACCAACAAAAATTGCCAAAGCTGACTGTATTCCAAGTCATTATGGCGGGGTATTGGGAAAAGTTTTCAATAAGCAATAATCACGCCTTGGTTAAACCTCATGGGCAACAATATTGCCATAGCGCAAAGATGAAAGAACAGAAGTGACCAAGGGCTTCCCGCTTCCAGGGCAGAACATTTTAAGCCATGGTGAGTTCCAAATCACCAATAGCCCTCCACGCTGATTCCAGGCATCCTGGGCTTCCACATTCTAAGGGCTCAGTTAAGATGTAATTTTTGGCAATTACAGGCAGATTGCCTCACTCTCGCCTTCTGCTCCAAGAAACAAACATCAATCCATTGCTGTGAGAAGCAAGGCTTTTCTTCCACACTGGGAGGACCTAAGACTGTCATTTGCATACCATAGATTAAGTCTCCTGAGAGACCAACAAAAATTGCCAAAGCTGACTGTATTTCAAGTCATCATGGCGGGGTATTGGGAAAAGTTTTCAATTCGCAATAATCACGCCTCGATTAAACCTCATGGGCTACGATATTGTCACTGCACAAAGTTGAAAGAACTGTTGTGACCAATGCCTTCCCGTTTCCAAATCAGAGCTTGTTTAAGCTATGGTGAGTTACAAATTCTCAATAGCCCTTCCACACTGCTTCCAGGCATCGTGAGCTTCCACATTCTAAGGGCTCAGTTAAGATGATATTTTTGGCCATTACAGGCAGATTGCCTCACTCTCTCCTTCTGCTCCAAGAAACAAACATCAATCCATTGCTGTGAGAAGCAAAGCTTTTCTTCCACACTGGGAGGACCTAAGACTGTCATTTGCATACCATAGACTAAGTCTCCTGAGAGACCAAAAAAAATTGCCAAAGCTGACTGTATTTCAAGTCATCATGGCGGGGTATTGGGAAAAGTTTTCAATTAGCAATAATCACGCCTCGGTTAAACCTCATAGGCTACGATATTGCCACTGCGCATAGTTGAAAGAACTGTTGTGACCAATGCCTTCCTGCATCCAAAGCAGAGCTTGTTTAAGCTATGGTGAGTTACAAATTCTCACTAGCCCTCCCACACTGCTTCCAGGCATCCTGGGCTTCCACATTCTGAGGGCTCAGGAAAGATGTAATTTTTGGCAATTACAGGCAGATTGCCTAACTCTCGCCTTCTGCTCCAAGAAACAAACATCAATCCATTGCTGTGAGAAGCAAGGCTTTTCTTCCACACTGGGAGAAGCTAAGACTGTCATTTGCATTCCATGAATTAAGTCTCCTGAGAGACCAACAAAAATTGCCAAAGCTGACTGTATTCCAAGTCATTATGGCGGGGTATTGGGAAAAGTTTTCAATAAGCAATAATCACGCCTTGGTTAAACCTCATGGGCAACAATATTGCCATAGCGCAAAGATGAAAGAACAGAAGTGACCAAGGGCTTCCCGCTTCCAGGGCAGAACATTTTAAGCCATGGTGAGTTCCAAATCACCAATAGCCCTCCACGCTGATTCCAGGCATCCTTGGCTTAAACATTCTAAGGGTTCAGTTAAGATGTAATTTTTGGCAATTACAGGCAGATTGCCTCACTCTCGCCTTCTGCTCCAAGAAACAAACATCAATCCATTGCTGTGAGAAGCAAGGCTTTTCTTCCACACTGGGAGGACCTAAGACTGTCATTTACATACCATAGATTAAGTCTCCTGAGAGACCAACAAAAATTGCCAAAGCTGACTGTATTTCAAGTCATCATAGCGGGTTATTGGGAAAAGTTTTCAATTAGCAATAATCACGCCTCGGTTAAACCTCATAGGCTACGATATTGCCACTGCGCAAAGTTGAAAGAACTGTTGTGACCAATGCCTTCCTGCTTCCAAAGCAGAGCTTGTTTAAGCTATGGTGAGTTACAAATTCTCACTAGCCCTCCCACACTGCTTCCAGGCATTCTGAGCTTCCACATTCTAAGGGCTCAGTTAAGATGAAATTTTTGGCAATTACAGGCAGATTGCCTCACTCTCTCCTTCTGCTCCAGGCAACAAACATCAATCCATTGCTGTGAGAAGCAAGGCTATTCTTCCACGCTGGGAGGAGCTAAGACTCTGTTATTTGCATATCATAGATTAAGTCTCCTGAGAGACCAACAAAAATTGCCAAATCTGACTGTATTTCAAGTCATCATGGCGGGGTATTGAAAAAAGTTTTCAATTAGCAATAATCACGCCTCGGTTAAACCTCATGGGCTACGATATTGTCACTGCACAAAGTTGAAAGAACTGTTGTGAACAATGCCTTCCCGCTTCCAAATCAGAGCTTGTTTAAGCTACGGTGAGTTACAAATTCTCAATAGCCCTTCCACACTGCTTCCAGGCATCCTGAGCTTCCACATTCTAAGGGCTCAGTTAAGATGAAATTTTTGGCCATTACAGGCAGATTGCCTCACTCTCTCCTTCTGCTCCAAGAAACAAACATCAATCCATTGCTGTGAGAAGCAAGGCTTTTCTTCCACACTGGGAGGACCTAAGACTGTCATTTGCATACCATAGATTAAGTCTCCTGAGAGACCAACAAAGATTGCCAAAGCTGACTGTATTTCAAGTCATCATGGCGGGGTATTGGGAAAAGTTTTCAATTAGCAATAATCAGGCCTCGGTTAAACCTCATGGGCTACGATATTATCACTGCGCAAAGTTGAAAGAACTGTTGTGACCAATGCCTTCCCGCTTCCAAATCAGAGCTTGTTTAAGCTACGGTGAGTTACAAATTCTCAATAGCCCTTCCACACTGCTTCCAGGCATCCTGAGCTTCCACATTCTAAGGGCTCAGTTAAGATGAAATTTTTGGCCATTACAGGCAGATTGCCTCACTCTTTCCTTCTGCTTCAGGCAACAAACATCAATCCATTGCTGTGAGAATCTAGGCTTTTCTTCCACGCTGGGAGGAGGTAAGACTCTGTTATTTGCATACAATGGATTAAGTCTCCTGAGAGACCAACAAAAATTGCCAAAGCTGACTGTATTTCAAGTCATAATGGCGGGGTATTGGGAAAAGTTTTCAACTAGCAATAATCCCGCCTCAGTTAAACCTCATGGGCTACGATATTGCCACTGCGCAAAGTTGAAAAAACTGTTGTGACCAATGCCTTCCTGCTTCCAAAGCAGAGCTTGTTTAAGCTACGGTGAGTTACAAATTCTCACTAGCCCTCCCACACTGCTTCCAGGCATCCAGGGCTTCCACATTCTGAGGGCTCAGGAAAGATGTAATTTTTGGCAATTACAGGCAGATTGCCTCACTCTCGCCTTCTGCTCCAAGAAACAAACATCAATCCATTGCTGTGAGAAGCAAGGCTTTTCTTCCACACTGGGAGGACCTAAGACTGTCATTTACATACCATAGATTAAGTCTCCTGAGAGACCAACAAAAATTGCCAAAGCTGACTGTATTTCAAGTCATCATGGCGGGGTATTGGGAAAAGTTTTCAATTAGCAATAATCACGCCTCGGTTAAACCTCATAGGCTACGATATAGCCACTGCGCAAAGTTGAAAGAACTGTTGTGACCAATGCCTTCCTGCTTCCAAAGCAGAGCTTGTTTAAGCTATGGTGAGTTACAAATTCTCACTAGCCCTCCCACACTGCTTCCAGGCATTCTGAGCTTCCACATTCTAAGGGCTCAGTTAAGATGAAATTTTTGGCAATTACAGGCAGATTGCCTCACTCTCTCCTTCTGCTCCAGGCAACAAACATCAATCCATTGCTGTGAGAAGCAAGGCTATTCTTCCACGCTGGGAGGAGCTAAGACTCTGTTATTTGCATACCATAGATTAAGTCTCCTGAGAGACCAACAAAAATTGCCAAAGCTGACTGTATTTTAAGTCATCATGGCGGGGTATTGGGAAAAGTTTTCAATAAGCAATAATCACGCCTCGGTTAAACCTCATGGGCTACGATATTGCCACTGCGCAAAGTTGAAAGAACTGTTGTGACCAATGCCTTCCTGCTTTCAAAGCAGAGCTTGTTTAAGCTACGGTGAGTTACAAATTCTCACTAGCCCTCCCACACTGGTTCCAGGCATCCTGGGCTTCCACATTCTGAGGGCTCAGGAAAGATGTAATTTTTGGCAATTACAGGCAGATTGCCTCACTCTCGCCTTCTGCTCCAAGAAACAAACATCAATCCATTGCTGTGAGAAGCAAGGCTTTTCTTCCACACTGGGAGGACCTAAGACTGTCATTTGCATACCATAGATTAAGTCTCCTGAGAGACCAACAAAAATTGCCAAAGCTGACTGTATTCCAAGTCATTATGGCGGGGTATTGGGAAAAGTTTTCAATAAGCAATAATCACGCCTTGGATAAACCTCATGGGCAACAATATTGCCACAGCGCAAAGATGAAAGAACAGAAGTGACCAAGGGCTTCCCGCTTCCAGGGCAGAACATTTTAAGCCATGGTGAGTTACATATCACCACTAGCCCTCCACGCTGCTTTCAGGCATCCTTGGCTTACACATTCTAAGGGTTCAGTTAAGATGTAATTTTTGGCAATTACAGGCAGATTGCCTCACTCTCGCCTTCTGCTCCAAGAAACAAACATCAATCCATTGCTGTGAGAAGCAAGGCTTTTCTTCCACACTGGGAGGACCTAAGACTGTCACTTACATACCATAGATTAAGTCTCCTGAGAGACCAACAAAAATTGCCAAAGCTGACTGTATTTCAAGTCATCATGGCGGGGTATTGGGAAAAGTTTTCAATTAGCAATAGTCACACCTCGGTTAAACCTCATAGGCTACGATATTGCCACTACGCAAAGTTGAAAGAACTGTTGGGACCAATGCCTTCCTGCTTCCAAAGCAGAGCTTGTTTATGCTATGGTGAGTTACAAATTCTCACTAGCCCTCCCACACTGCTTCCAGGCATTCTGAGCTTCCACATTCTAAGGGCTCATTTAAGATGAAATTTTTGGCAATTACAGGCAGATTGCCTCACTCTCTCCTTCTGCTCCAGGCAACAAACATCAATCCATTGCTGTGAGAAGCAAGGCTTTTCTTCCACACTGGGAGAAGCTAAGACTGTCATTTGCATTCCATGAATTAAGTCTCCTGAGAGACCAACAAAAATTGCCAAAGCTGACTGTATTCCAAGTCATTATGGCGGGGTATTGGGAAAAGTTTTCAATTAGCAATAATCACGCCTTGGATAAACCTCATGGGCAACAATATTGCCACAGCGCAAAGATGAAAGAACAGAAGTGACCAAGGGCTTCCCGCTTCAAGGGCAGAACATTTTAAGCCATGGTGAGTTACAAATCACCACTAGCCCTCCACGCTGCTTCCAGGCATCCTTGCCTTACACATTCTAAGGGTTCAGTTAAGATGTAATTTTTGGCAATTACAGGCAGATTGCCTCACTCTCACCTTCTGCTCCAAGAAACAAACATCAATCCATTGCTGTGAGAAGCAAGGCTTTTCTTCCACACTGGGAGGACCTAAGACTGTCATTTACATACCATAGATGAAGTCTCCTGAGAGACCAACAAAAATTGCCAAAGCTGACTGAATTTCAAGTCATCATGGCGGGGTATTGGGAAAAGTTTTCAATTAGCAATAATCACGCCTCGGTTAAACCTCATGGGCTACGATATTGCCACTGCGCAAAGTTGAACGAACTGTTGTGACCAATGCCTTCCTGCATCCAAAGCAGAGCTTGTTTAAGCTATGGTGAGTTACAAATTCTCACTAGCCCTCCCACACTGCTTCCAGGCATTCTGAGCTTCCACATTCTAAGGGCTCAGTTAAGATGAAATTTTTGGCAATTACAGGCAGATTGCCTCACTCTGCTTCTGCTCCAGGCAACAAACATCAATCCATTGCTGTGAGAAGCAAGGCTATTCTTCCACGCTGGGAGGAGCTAAGACTCTGTTATTTGCATACCATAGATTAAGTCTCCTGAGAGACCAACAAAAATTGCCAAAGCTGACTGTATTGCAAGTCATCATGGCGGGGTATTGGGAAAAGTTTTCAATTAGCAACAATCACGCCTCGGTTAAACCTCATGGGCTACGATATTGCCACTGCGCAAAGTTGAAAGAACTGTTGTGACCAATGCCTTCCTGCTTCCAAAGCAGAGCTTGTTTAAGCTACGGTGAGTTACAAATTCTCACTAGCCCTCCCACACTGCTTCCAGGCATCCTGGGCTTCCACATTCTGAGGGCTCAGGAAAGATGTAATTGTTGGCAATTACAGGCAGATTGCCTCACTCTCGCCTTCTGCTCCAAGAAACAAACATCAATCCATTGCTGTGAGAAGCAAGGCTTTTCTTCCACACTGGGAGAAGCTAAGACTGTCATTTGCATTCCATGAATTAAGTCTCCTGAGAGACCAACAAAAATTGCCAAAGCTGATTGTATTCCAAGTCATTATGGCGGGGTATTGGGAAAAGTTTTCAATAAGCAATAATCACGCCTTGGATAAACCTCATGGGCAACAATATTGCCATAGCGCAAAGATGAAAGAACAGAAGTGACCAAGGGCTTCCCGCTTCCAGGGCAGAACATTTTAAGCCATGGTGAGTTCCAAATCACCAATAGCCCTCCACGCTGATTCCAGGCATCCTGGGCTTCCACATTCTAAGGGCTCAGTTAAGATGTAATTTTTGGCAATTACAGGCAGATTGCCTCACTCTCGCCTTCTGCTCCAAGAAACAAACATCAATCCATTGCTGTGAGAAGCAAGGCTTTTCTTCCACACTGGGAGGACCTAAGACTGTCATTTGCATACCATAGATTAAGTCTCCTGAGAGACCAACAAAAATTGCCAAAGCTGACTGTATTTCAAGTCATCATGGCGGGGTATTGGGAAAAGTTTTCAATTCGCAATAATCACGCCTCGATTAAACCTCATGGGCTACGATATTGTCACTGCACAAAGTTGAAAGAACTGTTGTGACCAATGCCTTCCCGTTTCCAAATCAGAGCTTGTTTAAGCTATGGTGAGTTACAAATTCTCAATAGCCCTTCCACACTGCTTCCAGGCATCGTGAGCTTCCACATTCTAAGGGCTCAGTTAAGATGATATTTTTGGCCATTACAGGCAGATTGCCTCACTCTCTCCTTCTGCTCCAAGAAACAAACATCAATCCATTGCTGTGAGAAGCAAGGCTTTTCTTCCACACTGGGAGGACCTAAGACTGTCATTTGCATACCATAGACTAAGTCTCCTGAGAGACCAAAAAAAATTGCCAAAGCTGACTGTATTTCAAGTCATCATGGCGGGGTATTGGGAAAAGTTTTCAATTAGCAATAATCACGCCTCGGTTAAACCTCATAGGCTACGATATTGCCACTGCGCATAGTTGAAAGAACTGATGTGACCAATGCCTTCCTGCATCCAAAGCAGAGCTTGTTTAAGCTATGGTGAGTTACAAATTCTCACTAGCCCTCCCACACTGCTTCCAGGCATTCTGAGCTTCCACATTCTAAGGGCTCAGTTAAGATGAAATTTTTGGCAATTACAGGCAGCTTGCCTCACTCTCTCCTTCTGCTCCAGGCAACAAACATCAATCCATTGCTGTGAGAAGCAAGGCTATTCTTCCACGCTGGGAGGAGCTAAGACTCTGTTATTTGCATACCATAGATGAAGTCTCCTGAGAGACCAACAAAAATTGCCAAAGCTGACTGTATTTCAAGTCATCATGGCGGGGTATTGGGAAAAGTTTTCAATTAGCAATAATCACGCCTCGGTTAAACCTCATGGGCTACGATATTGCCACTGCGCAAAGTTGAAAGAACTGTTGTGACCAATGCCTTCCTGCTTTCAAAGCAGAGCTTGTTTAAGCTACGGTGAGTTACAAATTCTCACTAGCCCTCCCACACTGCTTCCAGGCATCCTGGGCTTCCACATTCTGAGGGCTCAGGAAAGATGTAATTTTTGGCAATTACAGGCAGATTGCCTTACTCTCTCCTTCTGCTCCAGGAAACAAACATCAATCCATTGCTGTGAGAAGCAAGGCTTTTCTTCCATGCTGGGAGGAGCTAAGACTCTGTTATTTGCATACAATGGATTAAGTCTCCTGAGAGACCAACAAAAATTGCCAAAGCTGACTGTATTTCAAGTCATCATGGCGGGGTATTGGGAAAAATTTTCAATCAGCAATAATCACGCCTCGGTTAAACCTCATGGGCTACGATATTGCCACAGCGCAAAGATTAAAGAACAAAAGTGACCAAGGGCTTCCTGCTTCCAAGGCAGAACTTGTTTAAGCCATGGTGAGTTCCAAATCACCACTAGCCCTCCACGCTGCTTCCAGGCATCCTGGGCTTCCACATTCTGCGGGATCAGGAAAGATGAAATTTTTAGCAATTACTGGCAGATAGCCTCACTCTCGCCTTCTGCTCCAAGAAACAAACATCAATCCATTGCTGTGAGAAGCAAGGCTTTTCTTCCACACTGGGAGGAGCTAATACTGTCATTTGCATACCATGGATTAAGTCTCCTGAGAGACCAACAAAAATTGCCAAAGCTGACTGTATTTCAAGTCATCATGGCAGGGTATTGGGAAAAGTTTTCAATTAGCAATAATCACGCCTCGGTTAAACCTCATGGGCTACGATATTGCCACAGCGCAAAGATGAAAGAACAGAAGTGACCAAGGGCTAACCGCTTCCAAGGCAGAACTTTTTAAGCCATGGTGAGTTCCAAATCACCAATAGCCCTCCACGCTGATTCCAGGCATCCTGGGCTTCCACATTCTAAGGGCTCAGTTAAGATGTAATTTTTGGCAATTACAGGCAGATTGCCTCACTCTCGCCTTCTGCTCCAAGAAACAAACATCAATCCATTGCTGTGAGAAGCAAGGCTTTTCTTCCACACTGGGAGGACCTAAGACTGTCATTTGCATACCACAGATTAAGTCTCCTGAGAGACCAACAAAAATTGCCAACGCTAACTATATTTCAAGTCATCTTGGTGGGGTAATGCGAAAAGTTTTCAATTAACAATAATCACGCCTCGGTTAAACCTCATGGGCTACGATATTGCCACTGCGCAAAGTTGAAAGTACTGTAGTGACCAATGCCTTCCCTCTTCCAAAGCAGAGCTTGTTTAAGCTACGGTGAGTTACAAATTCTCACTAGCCCTCCCACACTGCTTCCAAGCATCCTGAGCTTCCACATTCTAAGGGATCAGTTAAGATGAAATTTTAGGCAATTACAGGCAGATTGCCTCACTCTCTCCATCTGCTTCAGGCAACAAACATCAATCCATTGCTGTGAGAAGCAAGGCTTTTCTTCCATGCTGGGAGGAGCTAAGACTCTGTTATTTGCATACAATGGATTAAGTCTCCTGAGAGACCAACAAAAATTGCCAAAGCTGACTGTATTTCAAGTCATCATGGCGGGGTATTGGGAAAAGTTTTCAATTAGCAATAATCACGCCTCGGTTAAACCTCATGGGCTACGATATTGCCACTGCGCAAAGTTGAAAGAACTGTTGTGATCAATGCCTTCCTGCTTCCAAAGCAGAGCTTGTTTAAGCTACGGTGAGTTACAAATTCTCACTAGCCCTCCCACAAAGCTTCCAGGCATCCTGGGCTTCCACATTCTGAGGGCTCAGGAAAGATGTAATTTTTGGCAATTACAGGCAGATTGCCTCACTCTCGCCTTCTGCTCCAAGAAACAAACATCAATCCATTGCTGTGAGAAGCAAGGCTTTTCTTCCACGCTGGCAGGAGCTAAGACTGTCATTTGCATACCATGGATTAAGTGTCCTGAGAGACCAACAAAAATTGCCAAAGCTGACTGTATTTCAAGTCATCATGGCGGGGTATTGGGAAAAGTTTTCAATTAGCAATGATATGCCTCGGTTAAACCTCATGGGCTACGATATTGCCACATCGCAAAGATGAAGGAACAGAAGTGATCAAGGGCTTCCCGCTTCCAAGGCAGAACTTGTTTAAGCTATGGTGAGTTCCAAATCACCACTAGCCCTCCCACGCTGCTTCCAGACATGCTGGGCTTCCACATGCTAAGGGATCAGGAAAAACAATTTTTGGCAATTACAGGCAGATTGCCTCACTCTCTCCTTCTGCTCCAGGAAACAAACATCAATCCATTGCTGTGAGAAGCAAGGCTTTTCTTCCACGCTGGCAGGAGCTAAGACTGTCATTTGCATACCATGGATTAAGTCTCCTGAGAGACCAACAAAAATTGCCAAAGCTTACTGTATTTCAAGTCATCATGGCGGGGTATTGGGAAAAGTTTTCAATAAGCAATAATCACGCCTTGGATAAACCTCATGGGCAACAATATTGCCACAGCGCAAAGATGAAAGAACAGAAGTGACCAAGGGCTTCCCGCTTCCAGGGCAGAACATTTTAAGCCATGGTGAGTTACAAATCACCACTAGCCCTCCACGCTGCTTCCAGGCATCCTTGGCTTACACATTCTAAAGGTTCAGTTAAGATGTAATTTTTGGCAATTACAGGCAGATTGCCTCACTCTCGCCTTCTGCTCCAAGAAACAAACATCAATCCATTGCTGTCAGAAGCAAGACTTTTCTTCCACACTGGGAGGTCCTAAAGGGGTTTTACACTAAGCAATATCGCTAGCAATATCGCTAAAACGTCACTGGTTTTGTGACGTTATAGCGATATTGCTAGCGATATCGCTATGTGTGATACTTACCTCCGACCGGCTCCCCCGCTGCTCATCGCTGATCGCGCAAGAATGTCCGGCTCCATTTCTCGTCGGGCGCTTCCTGCTGGGCTTCCTGCTGTGACGTCCAGCGATGCGTGGAGGCGGGCGGGAGGACGCCAGGATCGCTGTGTGTGAAAGGTAAGTATCGTCCGCTGCGTCGCTGCTGCATCGCTGTGAGATCATTCTGTATGAAAGCTCACTAGCGATCATTTAGCGATGCACCAGCGATCCTGACCGGGTCGGATCGCTGGTTGAATCGCTGGTGCATCGCTAAATGTAAAAGGGCCTTTAGACTGTCATTTACATACCATAGATTAAGTCTCCTGAGAGACCAACAAAAATTGCCAAAGCTGACTGTATTTCAAGTCATCATGGCGGGGTATTGGGAAAAGTTTTCAATTAGCAATAATCACGCCTCGGTTAAACCTCATAGGCTACGATATTGCCACTGCGCAAAGTTGAAAGAACTGTTGTGACCAATGCCTTCTTGCTTCCAAAGCAGAGCTTGTTTAAGCTATGGTGAGTTACAAATTCTCACTAGGCCTCCCACACTGCTTCCAGGCATTCTGAGCTTCCACATTCTAAGGGCTCAGTTAAGATGAAATTTTTGGCAATTACAGGCAGATTGCCTCACTCTCTCCTTCTGCTTCAGGCAACAAACATCAATCCATTGCTTTGAGAAACAAGGCTATTCTTCCACGCTGGGAGGAGCTAAGACTCTGTTATTTGCATACCATAGATTAAGTCTCCTGAGAGACCAACAAAAATTGCCAAAGCTGACTGTATTTCAAGTCATCATGGCGGGGTATTGGGAAAAGTTTTCAATTAGCAATAATCACGCCTCGGTTAAACCTCATGGGCTACGATATTGTCACTGCACAAAGTTGAAAGAACTGTTGTGACCAATGCCTTCCCGCTTCCAAATCAGAGCTTGTTTAAGCTACGGTGAGTTACAAATTCTCACTAGCCCTCCCACACTGCTTCCAGGCATCCTGGGCTTCCACATTCTGAGGGCTCAGGAAAGATGTAATTTTTGGCAATTACAGGCAGATTGCCTCACTCTCGCCTTCTGCTCCAAGAAACAAACATCAATCCATTGCTGTGAGAAGCAAGGCTTTTCTTCCACACTGGGAGAAGCTAAGACTGTCATTTGCATTCCATGAATTAAGTCTCCTGAGAGACCAACAAAAATTGCCAAAGCTGACTGTATTCCAAGTCATTATGGCGGGGTATTGGGAAAAGTTTTCAATTAGCAATAATCACGCCTTGGATAAACCTCATGGGCAACAATATTGCCACAGCGCAAAGATGAAAGAACAGAAGTGACCAAGGGCTTCCCGCTTCCAGGGCAGAACATTTTAAGCCATGGTGAGTTACAAATCACCACTAGCCCTCCACGCTGCTTCCAGGCATCCTTGGCTTACACATTCTAAGGGTTCAGTTAAGATGTAATTTTTGGCAATTACAGGCAGATTGCCTCACTCTCGCCTTCTGCTCCAAGAAACAAACATCAATCCATTGCTGTGAGAAGCAAGGCTTTTCTTCCACACTTGGAGAACCTAAGACTGTCATTTACATACCATAGATTAAGTCTCCTGAGAGACCAACAAAAATTGCCAAAGCTGACTGTATTTCAAGTCATCATGGTGGGGTATTGGGAAAAGTTTTCAATAAGCAATAATAACGCCTCGGTTAAACCTCATAGGCTATGATATTGCCACTGCGCAAAGTTGAAAGAACTGTTGTGACCAATGCCTTCCTGCTTCCAAAGCAGAGCTTGTTTAAGCTATGGTGAGTCACAAATTCTCACTAGCCCTCCCACACTGCTTCCAGGCATTCTGAGCTTCCACATTCTAAGGGCTCAGTTAAGATGAAATTTTTGGCAATTACAGGTAGATTGCCTCACTCTCTCCTTCTGCTCCAGGCAACAAACATCAATCCATTGCTGTGAGAAGCAAGGCTTTTCTTCCAAGCTGGGAGGAGCTAAGACTCTGTTATTTGCATACAATGGATTAAGTCTCCTGAGAGACCAAAAAAATTGCCAAAGCTGACTGTATTTCAAGTCATCATGGCAGGGTATTGGGAAAAGTTTTCAATTAGCAATAATCACGCCTCGGTTAAACCTCATAGGCTACGATATTGCCACTGCGCAAAGTTGAAAGAACTGTTGTGACCAATGCCTTCCTGCGTCCAAAGCAGAGCTTGTTTAAGCTATGGTGAGTTACAAATTCTCACTAGCCCTCCCACACTGCTTCCAGGCATTCTGAGCTTCCACATTCTAAGGGCTCAGTTAAGATGAAATTTTTGGCAATTACAGGCAGATTGCCTCACTCTCTCCTTCTGCTCCAGGCAACAAACATCAATCCATTGCTGTGAGAAGCAAGGCTATTCTTCCACGCTGGGAGGAGCTAAGACTCTGTTATTTGCATACCATAGAGTAAGTCTCCTGAGAGACCAACAAAAATTGCCAAAGCTGACTGTATTTCAAGTCATCATGGCGGGGTATTGGGAAAAGTTTTCAATTAGCAATAATCACGCCTCGGTTAAACCTCATGGGCTACGATATTGCCACTTCGTAAAGTTGAAAGAACTGTTGTGACCAATGCCTTCCTGCTTTCAAAGCAGAGCTTGTTTAAGCTACGGTGAGTTACAAATTCTCAATAGCCCTCCCACACTGCTTCCAGGCATCCTGGGCTTCCACATTCTGAGGGCTCAGGAAAGATGTAATTTTTGGCAATTACAGGCAGATTGCCTCACTCTCGCCTACTGCTCCAAGAAACAAACATCAATCCATTGCTGTGAGAAGCAAGGCTTTTCTTCCACACTGGGAGGACCTAAGACTGTCATTTGCATACCATAGATTAAGTCTCCTGAGAATCCAACAAAAATTGCCAAAGCTAACTGTATTTCAAGTCATCATGGCGGGGTATTGGGAAAAGTTTTCAATTAGCAATAATCACGCCTCGGTTAAACCTCATGGGCTACAATATTGTCACTGCACAAAGTTGAAAGAACTGTTGTGACCAATGCCTTCTCGCTTCCAAATCAGAGCTTGTTTAAGCTACGGTGAGTTACAAATTCTCACTAGCCCTCCCACACTGCTTCCAGGCATCCTGGGCTTCCACATTCTGAGGGCTCAGGAAAGATGTAATTTTTGGCAATTACAGGCAGATTGCCTCACTCTCGCCTTCTGCTCCAAGAAACAAACATCAATCCATTGCTGTGAGAAGCAAGGCTTTTCTTCCACACTGGGAGAAGCTAAGACTGTCATTTGCATTCCATGAATTAAGTCTCCTGAGAGACCAACAAAAATTGCCAAAGCTGACTGTATTCCAAGTCATTATGGCGGGGTATTGGGAAAAGTTTTCAATAAGCAATAATCACGCCTTGGATAAACCTCATGGGCAACAATATTGCCACAGCGCAAAGATGAAAGAACAGAAGTGACCAAGGGCTTCCCGCTTCCAGGGCAGAACATTTTAAGCCATGGTGAGTTACAAATCACCACTAGCCCTCCACGCTGCTTTCAGGCATCCTTGGCTTACACATTCTAAGGGTTCAGTTAAGATGTAATTTTTGGCAATTACAGGCAGATTGCCTCACTCTTGCCTTCTGCTCCAAGAAACAAACATCAATCCATTGCTGTAAGAAGCAAGGCTTTTATTCCACACTGGGAGGACCTAAGACTGTCATTTACATACCATAGATTAAGTCTCCTGAGAGACCAACAAAAATTGCCAAAGCTGACTGTATTTCAAGTCATCATGGCGGGGTATTGGGAAAAGTTTTCAATTAGCAACAATCACGCCTCGGTTAAACCTCATAGGCTACGATATTGCCACTGCGCAAAGTTGAAAGAACTGTTGTGACCAATGCCTTCCTGCTTCCAAAGCAGAGCTTGTTTAAGCTATGGTGAGTCACAAATTCTCACTAGCCCTCCCACACTGCTTCCAGGCATTCTGAGCTTCCACATTCTAAGGGCTCAGTTAAGATGAAATTTTTGGCAATTACAGGCAGATTGCCTCACTCTCTCCTTCTGCTCCAGGCAACAAACATCAATCCATTGCTGTGAGAAGCAAGGCTTTTCTTCCACGCTGGGAGGAGCTAAGACTCTGTTATTTGCATACCATAGAGTAAGTCTCCTGAGAGACCAACAAAAATTGCCAAAGCTGACTGTATTTCAAGTCATCATGGCGGGGTATTGGGAAAAATTTTCAATTAGCAATAATCACGCCTCAGTTAAACCTCATGGGCTACGATATTGCCACTTCGCAAAGTTGAAAGAACTGTTGTGACCAATGCCTTCCTGCTTTCAAAGCAGAGCTTGTTTAAGCTACGGTGAGTTACAAATTCTCACTAGCCCTCCCACACTGCTTCCAGGCATCCTGGGCTTCCACATTCTGAGGGCTCAGGAAAGATGTAATTTTTGGCAATTACAGGCAGATTGCCTCACTCTCGCCTACTGCTCCAGGAAACAAACATCAATCCATTGCTGTGAGAAGCAAGGCTTTTCTTCCACACTGGGAGGACCTAAGACTGTCATTTGCATACCATAGATTAAGTCTCCTGAGAGACCAACAAAAATTGCCAAAGCTGACTGTATTTCAAGTCATCATGGCGGGGTATTGGGAAAAGTTTTCAATTAGCAATAATCACGCCTCGGTTAAACCTCATGGGCTACGATATTGTCACTGCACAAAGTTGAAAGAACTGTTGTGACCAATGCCTTCCCGCTTCCAAATCAGAGCTTGTTTAAGCTACGGTGAGTTACAAATTCTCACTAGCCCTCCCACACTGCTTCCAGGCATCCTGGGCTTCCACATTCTGAGGGCTCAGGAAAGATGTAATTTTTGGCAATTACAGGCAGATTGCCTCACTCTCGCCTTCTGCTCCAAGAAACAAACATCAATCCATTGCTGTGAGAAGCAAGGCTTTTCTTCCACACTGGGAGAACCTAAGACTGTCATTTACATACCATAGATTAAGTCTCCTGAGAGACCAACAAAAATTGCCAAAGCTGACTGTATTTCAAGTCATCATGGTGGGGTATTGGGAAAAGTTTTCAATTAGCAATAATCACGCCTCGGTTAAACCTCATAGGCTACGATATTGCCACTGCGCAAAGTTGAAAGAACTATTGTGACCAATGCCTTCCTGCTTCCAAAGCAGAGCTTGTTTAAGCTATGGTGAGTCACAAATTCTCACTGGCACTCCCACACTGCTTCCACATTCTAAGGGCTCAGTTAAGATGAAATTTTTGGCAATTACAGGTAGATTGCCTCACTCTCTCCTTCTGCTCCAGGCAACAAACATCAATCCATTGCTGTGAGAAGCAAGGCTTTTCATCCACGCTGGGAGGAGCTAAGACTCTGTTATTTGCATACAATGGATTAAGTCTCCTGAGAGACCAACAAAAATTGCCAAAGCTGACTGTATTTCAAGTCATCATGGCGGGGTATTGGGAAAAGTTTTCAATTAGCAATAATCACGCCTCGGTTAAACCTCATGGGCTACGATATTGCCACTTCGCAAAGTTGAAAGAACTGTTGTGACCAATGCCTTCCTGCTTTCAAAGCAGAGCTTGTTTAAGCTACGGTGAGTTACAAATTCTCACTAGCCCTCCCACACTGCTTCCAAGCATCCTGGGCTTCCACATTCTGAGGGCTCAGGAAAGATGTAATTTTTGGCAATTACAGGCAGATTGCCTCACTCTCGCCTACTGCTCCAAGAAACAAACATCAATCCATTGCTGTGAGAAGCAAGGCTTTTCTTCCACACTGGGAGGACCTAAGACTGTCATTTGCATACCATAGATTAAGTCTCCTGAGAGACCAACAAAAATTGCCAAAGCTGACTGTATTTCAAGTCATCATGGCGGGGTATTGGGAAAAGTTTTCAATTAGCAATAATCACGCCTCAGTTAAACCTCATGGGCTACGATATTGTCACTGCACAAAGTTGAAAGAACTGTTGTGACCAATGCCTTCCCGCTTCCAAATCAGAGCTTGTTTAAGCTACGGTGAGTTACAAATTCTCACTAGCCCTCCCACACTGCTTCCAGGCATCCTGGGCTTCCACATTCTGAGGGCTCAGGAAAGATGTAATTTTTGGCAATTACAGGCAGATTGCCTCACTCTCGCCTTCTGCTCCAAGAAACAAACATCAATCCATTGCTGTGAGAAGCAAGGCTTTTCTTCCACACTGGGAGAAGCTAAGACTGTCATTTGCATTCCATGAATTAAGTCTCCTGAGAGACCAACAAAAATTGCCAAAGCTGACTGTATTCCAAGTCATTATGGCGGGGTATTGGGAAAAGTTTTCAATAAGCAATAATCACGCCTTGGATAAACCTCATGGGCAACAATATTGCCACAGCGCAAAGATGAAAGAACAGAAGTGACCAAGGGCTTCCCGCTTCCAGGGCAGAACATTTTAAGCCATGGTGAGTTACAAATCACCACTAGCCCTCCACGCTGCTTTCAGGCATCCTTGGCTTACACATTCTAAGGGTTCAGTTAAGATGTAATTTTTGGCAATTACAGGCAGATTGCCTCACTCTCGCCTTCTGCTCCAAGAAACAAACATCAATCCATTGCTGTGAGAAGCAAGGCTTTTCTTCCACACTGGGAGGACCTAAGACTGTCATTTACATACCATAGATTAAGTCTCCTGAGAGACCAACAAAAATTGCCAAAGCTGACTGTATTTCAAGTCATCATGGCAGGGTATTGGGAAAAGTTTTCAATTAGCAATAATCACGCCTCGGTTAAACCTCATAGGCTACGATATTGCCACTGCGCAAAGTTGAAAGAACTGTTGTGACCAATGCCTTCCTGCTTTCAAAGCAGAGCTTGTTTAAGCTACGGTGAGTTACAAATTCTCACTAGCCCTCCCACACTGCTTCCAGGCATCCTGGGCTTCCACATTCTGAGGGCTCAGGAAAGATGTAATTTTTGGCAATTACATGCAGATTGCCTCACTCTCGCCTACTGCTCCAAGAAACAAACATCAATCCATTGCTGTGAGAAGCAAGGCTTTGCTTCCACACTGGGAGGACCTAAGACTGTCATTTGCATACCATAGATTAAGTCTCCTGAGAGACCAACAAAAATTGCCAAAGCTGACTGTATTTCAAGTCATCATGGCGGGGTATTAGGAAAAGTTTTCAATTAGCAATAATCACGCCTCGGTTAAACCTCATGGACTACGATCTTGCCACTGCGCAAAGTTGAAAGAACTGTTGTGACCAATGCCTTCCTGCTTCCAAAGCAGAGCTTGTTTAAGCTGCGGTGAGTTACAAATTCTCACTAGCCCTCCCACACTGCTTCCAGGCATCCTGGGCTTCCACATTCTGAGGGCTCAGGAAAGATGTAATTTTTGGCAATTACAGGCAGATTGCCTCACTCTCGCCTTCTGCTCCAAGAAACAAACATCAATCCATTGCTGTGAGAAGCAAGGCT
This sequence comes from Dendrobates tinctorius, assembly GCF_039654945.1. NCBI lineage: Eukaryota > Metazoa > Chordata > Amphibia > Anura > Dendrobatidae > Dendrobates > Dendrobates tinctorius. The sequence continues at coordinate 8,481,762 of NW_027361912.1, forward strand.
TTTCTTCCACACTGGGAGAAGCTAAGACTGTCATTTGCATTCCATGAATTAAGTCTCCTGAGAGACCAACAAAAATTGCCAAAGCTGACTGTATTCCAAGTCATTATGGCGGGGTATTGGGAAAAGTTTTCAATTAGCAATAATCACGCCTTGGATAAACCTCATGGGCAACAATATTGCCACAGCGCAAAGATGAAAGAACAGAAGTGACCAAGGGCTTCCCGCTTCCAGGGCAGAACATTTTAAGCCATGGTGAGTTACAAATCACCACTAGCCCTCCACGCTGCTTTCAGGCATCCTTGGCTTACACATTCTAAGGGTTCAGTTAAGATGTAATTTTTGGCAATTACAGGCAGATTGCCTCACTCTCGCCTTCTGCTCCAAGAAACAAACATCAATCCATTGCTGTGAGAAGCAAGGCTTTTCTTCCACACTGGGAGGAACTAAGACTGTCATTTACATACCATAGATTAAGTCTCCTGAGAGACCAACAAAAATTGCCAAAGCTGACTGTATTTCAAGTCATCATGGCGGGGTATTGGGAAAAGTTTTCAATTAGCAACAATCACGATTCGGTTAAACCTCATAGGCTACGATATTGCCACTGCGCAAAGTTGAAAGAACTGTTGTGACCAATGCCTTCCAGCTTCCAAAGCAGAGCTTGTTTAAGCTATGGTGAGTTACAAATTCTTACTAGCCCTCCCACACTGCTTCCAGGCATCCTGGGCTTCCACATTCTGAGGGCTCAGGAAAGATGTAATTTTTGGCAATTACAGGCAGATTGCCTCACTCTCGCCTTCTGCTCCAAGAAACAAACATCAATCCATTGCTGTGAGAAGCAAGGCTTTTCTTCCACACTGGGAGGAACTACGAATGTCATTTACATACCATAGATTAAGACTCCTGAGAGACCAACAAAAATTGCCAAAGCTGACTATTTCAAGTCATCATGGCGGGGTATTGTGAAAAGTTTTCAATTAGCAATAATCACGCATCGGTTAAACCTCATAGGCTACGATATTGCCACTACGCAAAGTTGAAAGAACTGTTGTGACCAATGCCTTCCTGCTTCCAAAGCAGAGCTTGTTTAAGCTATGGTGAGTCACAAATTCTCACTAGCCCTCCCACACTGCTTCCAGGCATTCTGAGCTTCCACATTCTAAGGGCTCAGTTAAGATGAAATTTTTGGCAATTACAGGCAGATTGCCTCACTCTCTCCTTCTGCTCCAGGCAACAAACATCAATCCATTGCTGTGAGAAGCAAGGCTTTTCTTCCACGCTGGGAGGAGATAAGACTCTGTTATTTGCATACAATGGATTAAGTCTCCTGAGAGACCAACAAAAATTGCCAAAGCTGACTGTATTTCAAGTCATCATGGCAGGGTATTGGGAAAAGTTTTCAATTAGCAATAATCACGCCCCGGTTAAACCTCATAGGCTACGATATTGCCACTGCGCAAAGTTGAAAGAACTGTTGTGACCAATGCCTTCCTGCATCCAAAGCAGAGCTTGTTTAAGCTATGGTGAGTTACAAATTCTCACTAGCCCTCCCACACTGCTTCCAGGCATTCTGAGCTTAAACATTCTAAGGGCTCAGTTAAGATGAAATTTTTGGCAATTACAGGCAGATTGCCTCACTCTCTCCTTCTGCTCCAGGCAACAAACATCAATCCATTGCTGTGAGAAGCAAGGATATTCTTCCACGCTGGGAGGAGCTAAGACTCTGATATTTGCATACCATAGAGTAAGTCTCCTGAGAGACCAACAAAAATTGCCAAAGCTGACTGTATTTCAAGTCATCATGGCGGGGTATTGGGAAAAATTTTCAATTAGCAATAATCACGCCTCGGTTAAACCTCATGGGCTACGATATTGCCACTTCGCAAAGTTGAAAGAACTGTTGTGACCAATGCCTTCCTGCTTTCAAAGCAGAGCTTGTTTAAGCTACGGTGAGTTACAAATTCTCACTAGCCCTCCCACACTGCTTCCAGGCATCCTGGGCTTCCACATTCTGAGGGCTCAGGAAAGATGTAATTTTTGGCAATTACAGGCAGATTGCCTCACTCTCGCCTACTGCTCCAAGAAACAAACATCAATCCATTGCTGTGAGAAGCAAGGCTTTTCTTCCACACTGGGAGGACCTAAGACTGTCATTTGCATATCATAGATTAAGTCTCCTGAGAGACCAACAAAAATTGCCAAAGCTGACTGTATTTCAAGTCATCATGGCAGGGTATTGGGAAAAGTTTTCAATAAGCAATAATCACGCCTTGGATAAACCTCATGGGCAACAATATTGCCACAGCGCAAAGATGAAAGAACAGAAGTGACCAAGGGCTTCCCGCTTCCAGGGCAGAACATTTTAAGCCATGGTGAGTTACAAATCACCACTAGCCCTCCACGCTGCTTCCAGGCATCCTTGTCTTACACATTCTAAGGGCTCAGTTAAGATGAAATTTTTGGCAATTACAGGCAGATTGCCTCACTCTCTCCTTCTGCTCCAGGCAACAAACATCAATCCATTGCTGTGAGAAGCAAGGCTATTCTTCCACGCTGGGAGGAGCTAAGACTCTGTTATTTGCATATCATAGATTAAGTCTCCTGAGAGAACAACAAAAATTGCCAAAGCTGACTGTATTTCAAGTCATCATGGCGGGGTATTGGAAAAAGTTTTCAATTAGCAATAATCACGCCTCGGTTAAACCTCATGGGCTACGATATTGTCACTGCACAAAGTTGAAAGAACTGTTGTGACCAATGCCTTCCTGCTTCCAAAGCAGAGCTTGTTTAAGCTATGGTGAGTCACAAATTCTCACTAGCACTCCCACACTGCTTCCAGGCATTCTGAGCTTCCACATTCTAAGGGCTCAGTTAAGATGAAATTTTTGGCAATTACAGGTAGATTGCCTCACTCTCTCCTTCTGCTCCAGGCAACAAACATCAATCCATTGCTGTGAGAAGCAAGGCTTTTCTTCCACGCTGGGAGGAGCTAAGACTCTGTTATTTGCATACAATGGATTAAGTCTCCTGAGAGACCAACAAAAATTGCCAAAGCTGACTGTATTTCAAGTCATCATGGCAGGGTATTGGGAAAAGTTTTCAATTAGCAATAATCACGCCTCGGTTAAACCTCATAGGCTACGATATTGCCACTGCGCAAAGTTGAAAGAACTGTTGTGACCAATGCCTTCCTGCTTCCAAAGCAGAGCTTGTTTAAGCTATGGTGAGTCACAAATTCTCACTAGCCCTCCCACACTGCTTCCAGGCATTCTGAGCTTCCACATTCTAAGGGCTCAGTTAAGATGAAATTTTTGGCAATTACAGGCAGATTGCCTCACTCTCTCCTTCTGCTCCAGGCAACAAACATCAATCCATTGCTGTGAGAAGCAAGGCTATTCTTCCACGCTGGGAGGAGCTAAGACTCTGTTATTTGCATACCATAGAGTAAGTCTCCTGAGAGACCAACAAAAATTGCCAAAGCTGACTGTATTTCAAGTCATCATGGCGGGGTATTGGGAAAAGTTTTCAATTAGCAATAATCACGCCTCGGTTAAACCTCATGGGCTACGATATTGCCACTTCGCAAAGTTGAAAGAACTGTTGTGACCAATGCCTTCCTGCTTTCAAAGCAGAGCTTGTTTAAGCTACGGTGAGTTACAAATTCTCACTAGCCCTCCCACACTGCTTCCAGGCATCCTGGGCTTCCACATTCTGAGGGCTCAGGAAAGATGTAATTTTTGGCAATTACAGGCAGATTGCCTCACTCTCGCCTTCTGCTCCAAAAAACAAACATCAATCCATTGCTGTGAGAAGCAAGGCTTTTCTTCCACACAGGGAGAAGCTAAGACTGTCATTTGCATTCCATGAATTAAGTCTCCTGAGAGACCAACAAAAATTGCCAAAGCTGACTGTATTCCAAGTCATTATGGCGGGGTATTGGGAAAAGTTTTCAATAAGCAATAATCACGCCTTGGATAAACCTCATGGGCAACAATATTGCCACAGCGCAAAGATGAAAGAACAGAAGTGACCAAGGGCTTCCCGCTTCCAGGGCAGAACATTTTAAGCCATGGTGAGTTACAAATCACCACTAGCCCTCCACGCTGCTTTCAGGCATCCTTGGCTTACACATTCTAAGGGTTCAGTTAAGTTGTAATTTTTGGCAATTACAGGCAGATTGCCTCACTCTCGCCTTCTGCTCCAAGAAACAAACATCAATCCATTGCTGTGAGAAGCAAGGCTTTTCTTCCACACTGGGAGGACCTAAGACTGTCATTTACATACCATAGATTAAGTCTCCTGAGAGACCAACAAAAATTGCCAAAGCTGACTGTATTTCAAGTCATCATGGCGGGGTATTGGGAAAAGTTTTCAATTAGCAACAATCACGCCTCGGTTAAACCTCATAGGCTACGATATTGCCACTGCGCAAAGTTGAAAGAACTGTTGTGACCAATGCCTTCCTGCTTCCAAAGCAGAGCTTGTTTAAGCTATGGTGAGTCACAAATTCTCACTAGCCCTCCCACACTGCTTCCAGGCATTCTGAGCTTCCACATTCTAAGGGCTCAGTTAAGTTGAAATTTTTGGCAATTACAGGCAGATTGCCTCACTCTCTCCTTCTGCTCCAGGCAACAAACATCAATCCATTGCTGTGAAAAGCAAGGCTTTTCTTCCACGCTGGGAGGAGATAAGACTCTGTTATTTGCATACAATGGATTAAGTCTCCTGAGAGACCAACAAAAATTGCCTAAGCTGACTGTATTTCAAGTCATCATGGCGGGGTATTGGGAAAAGTTTTCAATTAGCAATAATCACGCCTCGGTTAAACCTCATGGGCTACGATATTGCCACTGCGCAAAGTTGAAAGAACTGTTGTGACCAATGCCTTCCTGCTTTCAAAGCAGAGCTTGTTTAAGCTACGGTGAGTTACAAATTCTCACTAGCCCTCCCACACTGCTTCCAGGCATCCTGGGCTTCCACATTCTGAGGGCTCAGGAAAGATGTAATTTTTGGCAATTACAGGCAGATTGCCTCACTCTCGCCTACTGCTCCAAGAAACAAACATCAATCCATTGCTGTGAGAAGCAAGGCTTTGCTTCCACACTGGGAGTACCTAAGACTGTCATTTGCATACCATAGATTAAGTCTCCTGAGAGACCAACAAAAATTGCCAAAGCTGACTGTATTTCAAGTCATCATGGCGGGGTATTGGGAAAAGTTTTCAATTAGCAATAATCACGCCTCGGTTAAACCTCATGGGCTACGATATTGTCACTGCACAAAGTTGAAAGAACTGTTGTGACCAATGCCTTCCCGCTTCCAAATCAGAGCTTGTTTAAGCTACGGTGAGTTACAAATTCTCAATAGCCCTTCCACACTGCTTCCAGGCATCGTGAGCTTCCACATTCTAAGGGCTCAGTTAAGATGATATTTTTGGCCATTACAGGCAGATTGCCTCACTCTCTCCTTCTGCTCCAAGAAACAAACATCAATCCATTGCTGTGAGAAGCAAAGCTTTTCTTCCACACTGGGAGGACCTAAGACTGTCATTTGCATACCATAGATTAAGTCTCCTGAGAGACCAACAAAAATTGCCAAAGCTGACTGTATTTCAAGTCATCATGGCGGGGTATTGGGAAAAGTTTTCAATTAGCAATAATCACGCCTCGGTTAAACCTCATGGACTACGATCTTGCCACTGCGCAAAGTTGAAAGAACTGTTGTGACCAATGCCTTCCTGCTTCCAAAGCAGAGCTTGTTTAAGCTGCGGTGAGTTACAAATTCTCACTAGCCCTCCCACACTGCTTCCAGGCATCCTGGGCTTCCACATTCTGAGGGCTCAGGAAAGATGTAATTTTTGGCAATTACAGGCAGATTGCCTCACTCTCGCCTTCTGCTCCAAGAAACAAACATCAATCCATTGCTGTGAGAAGCAAGGCTTTTCTTCCACACTGGGAGAAGCTAAGACTGTCATTTGCATTCCATGAATTAAGTCTCCTGAGAGACCAACAAAAATTGCCAAAGCTGACTGTATTCCAAGTCATTATGGCGGGGTATTGGGAAAAGTTTTCAATTAGCAATAATCATGCCTTGGATAAACCTCATGGGCAACAATATTGCCACAGCGCAAAGATGAAAGAACAGAAGTGACCAAGGGCTTCCCGCTTCCAGGGCAGAACATTTTAAGCCATGGTGAGTTACAAATCACCACTAGCCCTCCACGCTGCTTCCAGGCATCCTTGGCTTACACATTCTAAGGGTTCAGTTAAGATGTAATTTTTGGCAATTACAGGCAGATTGCCTCACTCTCGCCTTCTGCTCCAAGAAACAAACATCAATCCATTGCTGTGAGAAGCAAGGCTTTTCTTCCACACTGGGAGGACCTAAGACTGTCATTTACATACCATAGATTAAGTCTCCTGAGAGACCAACAAAAATTGCCAAAGCTGACTGTATTTCAAGTCATCATGGTGGGGTATTGGGAAAAGTTTTCAATTAGCAATAATCACGCCTCGGTTAAACCTCATAGGCTACGATATTGCCACTGCGCAAAGTTGAAAGAACTGTTGTGACCAATGCCTTCCTGCTTTCAAAGCAGAGCTTGTTTAAGCTATGGTGAGTCACAAATTCTCACTAGCACTCCCACACTGCTTCCAGGCATTCTGAGCTTCCACATTCTAAGGGCTCAGTTAAGATGAAATTTTTGGCAATTACAGGTAGATTGCCTCACTCTCTCCTTCTGCTCCAGGCAACAAACATCAATCCATTGCTGTGAGAAGCAAGGCTTTTCTTCCACGCTGGGAGGAGATAAGACTCTGTTATTTGCATACAATGGATTAAGTCTCCTGAGAGACCAACAAAAATTGCCAATGCTGACTGTATTTCAAGTCATCATGGCAGGGTATTGGGAAAAGTTTTCAATTAGCAATAATCACGCCTCGGTTAAACCTCATAGGCTACGATATTGCCACTGCGCAAAGTTGAAAGAACTGTTGTGACCAATGCCTTCCTGCGTCCAAAGCAGAGCTTGTTTAAGCTATGGTGAGTTACAAATTCTCACTAGCCCTCCCACACTGCTTCCAGGCATTCTGAGCTTCCACATTCTAAGGGCTCAGTTAAGATGAAATTTTTGGCAATTACAGGCAGATTGCCTCACTCTCTCCTTCTGCTCCAGGCAACAAACATCAATCCATTGCTGTGAGAAGCAAGGCTATTCTTCCACTCTGGGAGGAGCTAAGACTCTGTTATTTGCATACCATAGAGTAAGTCTCCTGAGAGACCAACAAAAATTGCCAAAGCTGACTGTATTTCAAGTCATCATGGCGGGGTATTGGGAAAAGTTTTCAATTAGCAATAATCACGCCTCGGTTAAACCTCATGGGCTACGATATTACCACTTCGCATAGTTGAAAGAACTGTTGTGACCAATGCCTTCCTGCTTTCAAAGCAGAGCTTGTTTAAGCTACGGTGAGTTACAAATTCTCACTAGCCCTCCCACACTGCTTCCAGGCATCCTGGGCTTCCACATTCTGAGGGCTCAGGAAAGATGTAATTTTTGGCAATTACAGGCAGATTGCCTCACTCTCGCCTACTGCTCCAAGAAACAAACATCAATCCATTGCTGTGAGAAGCAAGGCTTTTCTTCCACACTGGGAGGACCTAAGACTGTCATTTGCATACCATAGATTAAGTCTCCTGAGAGACCAACAAAAATTGCCAAAGCTAACTGTATTTCAAGTCATCATGGCGGGGTATTGGGAAAAGTTTTCAATTAGCAATAATCACGCCTCGGTTAAACCTCATGGGCTACGATATTGTCACTGCACAAAGTTGAAAGAACTGTTGTGACCAATGCCTTCCCGCTTCCAAATCAGAGCTTGTTTAAGCTACGGTGAGTTACAAATTCTCACTAGCCCTCCCACACTGCTTCCAGGCATCCTGGGCTTCCACATTCTGAGGGCTCAGGAAAGATGTAATTTTTGGCAATTACAGGCAGATTGCCTCACTCTCGCCTTCTGCTCCAAGAAACAAACATCAATCCATTGCTGTGAGAAGCAAGGCTTTTCTTCCACACTGGGAGAAGCTAAGACTGTCATTTGCATTCCATGAATTAAGTCTCCTGAGAGACCAACAAAAATTGCCAAAGCTGACTGTATTCCAAGTCATTATGGCGGGGTATTGGGAAAAGTTTTCAATAAGCAATAATCACGCCTTGGATAAACCTCATGGGCAACAATATTGCCACAGCGCAAAGATGAAAGAACAGAAGTGACCAAGGGCTTCCCGCTTCCAGGGCAGAACATTTTAAGCCATGGTGAGTTACAAATCACCACTAGCCCTCCACGCTGCTTTCAGGCATCCTTGGCTTACACATTCTAAGGGTTCAGTTAAGATGTAATTTTTGGCAATTACAGGCAGATTGCCTCACTCTCGCCTTCTGCTCCAAGAAACAAACATCAATCCATTGCTGTGAGAAGCAAGGCTTTTTTTCCACACTGGGAGGACCTAAGACTGTCATTTACATACCATAGATTAAGTCTCCTGAGAGACCAACAAAAATTGCCAAAGCTGACTGTATTTCAAGTCATCATGGCGGGGTATTGGGAAAAGTTTTCAATTAGCAACAATCACGCCTCGGTTAAACCTCATAGGCTACGATATTGCCACTGCGCAAAGTTGAAAGAACTGTTGTGACCAATGCCTTCCTGCTTCCAAAGCAGAGCTTGTTTAAGCTATGGTGAGTTACAAATTCTCACTAGCCCTCCCACACTGCTTCCAGGCATTCTGAGCTTCCACATTCTAAGGGCTCAGTTAAGATGAAATTTTTGGCAATTACAGGCAGATTGCCTCACTCTCTCCTTCTGCTCCAGGCAACAAACATCAATCCATTGCTGTGAGAAGCAAGGCTTTTCTTCCACACTGGGAGAAGCTAAGACTGTCATTTGCATTCCAAGAATTAAGTCTTTTGAGAGACCAACAAAAATTGCCAAAGCTGACTGTATTCCAAGTCATTATGGCGGGGTATTGGGAAACGTTTTCAATTAGCAATAATCACGCCTTGGATAAACCTCATGGGCAACAATATTGCCACAGCGCAAAGATGAAAGAACAGAAGTGACCAAGGGCTTCCCGCTTCCAGGGCAGAACATTTTAAGCCATGGTGAGTTACAAATCACCACTAGCCCTTCACGCTGCTTCCAGGCATCCTTGTCTTACACATTCTAAGGGTTCAGTTAAGATGTAATTTTTGGCAATTACAGTCAGATTGCCTCACTCTCACCTTCTGCTCCAAGAAACAAACATCAATCCATTGCTGTGAGAAGCAAGGCTTTTCTTCCACACTGGGAGGACCTAAGACTGTCATTTACATACCATAGATTAAGTCTTCTGAGAGACCAACAAAAATTGCCAAAGCTCACTGAATTTCAAGTCATCATGACGGGGTATTGGGACAAGTTTTCAATTAGCAATAATCACGCCTCGGTTAAACCTCATAGGCTACGATATTGCCACTGCGCAAAGTTGAAAGAACTGTTGTGACCAATGCCTTCCTGCTTCCAAAGCAGAGCTTGTTAAAGCTATGGTGAGTTACAAATTCTCACTAGCCCTCCCACACTGCTTCCAGGCATTCTGAGCTTCCACATTCTAAGGGCTCAGTTAAGATGAAATTTTTGGCAATTACAGGCAGATTGCCTCACTCTCTCCTTCTGCTCCAGGCAACAAACATCAATCCATTGCTGTGAGAAGCAAGGCTATTCTTCCACGCTGGGAGGAGCTAAGACTCTGTTATTTGCATATCATAGATTAAGTCTCCTGAGAGACCAACAAAAATTGCCAAAGCTGACTGTATTTCAAGTCATCATGGCGGGGTATTGGAAAAAGTTTTCAATTAGCAATAATCACCCCTCGGTTAAACCTCATGGGCTACGATATTGTCACTGCACAAAGTTGAAAGAACTGTTGTGACCAATGCCTTCCCGCTTCCAAATCAGAGCTTGTTTAAGCTACGGTGAGTTACAAATTCTCAATAGCCCTTCCACACTGCTTCCAGGCATCCTGAGCTTCCACATTCTAAGGGCTCAGTTAAGATGAAATTTTTGGCCATTACAGGCAGATTGCCTCACTCTCTCCTTCTGCTCCAAGAAACAAACATCAATCCATTGCTGTGAGAAGCAAGGCTTTTCTTCCACACTGGGAGGACCTAAGACTGTCATTTGCATACCATAGATTAAGTCTCCTGAGAGACCAACAAAGATTGCCAAAGCTGACTGTATTTCAAGTCATCATGGCGGGGTATTGGGAAAAGTTTTCAATTAGCAATAATCAGGCCTCGGTTAAACCTCATGGGCTACGATATTATCACTGCGCAAAGTTGAAAGAACTGTTGTGACCAATGCCTTCCCGCTTCCAAATCAGAGCTTGTTTAAGCTACGGTGAGTTACAAATTCTCAATAGCCCTTCCACACTGCTTCCAGGCATCCTGAGCTTCCACATTCTAAGGGCTCAGTTAAGATGAAATTTTTGGCCATTACAGGCAGATTGCCTCACTCTTTCCTTCTGCTTCAGGCAACAAACATCAATCCATTGCTGTGAGAATCTAGGCTTTTCTTCCACGCTGGGAGGAGGTAAGACTCTGTTATTTGCATACAATGGATTAAGTCTCCTGAGAGACCAACAAAAATTGCCAAAGCTGACTGTATTTCAAGTCATAATGGCGGGGTATTGGGAAAAGTTTTCAACTAGCAATAATCCCGCCTCGGTTAAACCTCATGGGCTACGATATTGCCACTGCGCAAAGTTGAAAAAACTGTTGTGACCAATGCCTTCCTGCTTCCAAAGCAGAGCTTGTTTAAGCTACGGTGAGTTACAAATTCTCACTAGCCCTCCCACACTGCTTCCAGGCATCCAGAGCTTCCACATTCTGAGGGCTCAGGAAAGATGTAATTTTTGGCAATTACAGGCAGATTGCCTCACTCTCGCCTTCTGCTCCAAGAAACAAACATCAATCCATTGCTGTGAGAAGCAAGGCTTTTCTTCCACACTGGGAGGACCTAAGACTGTCATTTACATACCATAGATTAAGTCTCCTGAGAGACCAACAAAAATTGCCAAAGCTGACTGTATTTCAAGTCATCATGGCGGGGTATTGGGAAAAGTTTTCAATTAGCAATAATCACGCCTCGGTTAAACCTCATAGACTACGATATAGCCACTGCGCAAAGTTGAAAGAACTGTTGTGACCAATGCCTTCCTGCTTCCAAAGCAGAGCTTGTTTAAGCTATGGTGAGTTACAAATTCTCACTAGCCCTCCCACACTGCTTCCAGGCATTCTGAGCTTCCACATTCTAAGGGCTCAGTTAAGATGAAATTTTTGGCAATTACAGGCAGATTGCCTCACTCTCTCCTTCTGCTCCAGGCAACAAACATCAATCCATTGCTGTGAGAAGCAAGGCTATTCTTCCACGCTGGGAGGAGCTAAGACTCTGTTATTTGCATACCATAGATTAAGTCTCCTGAGAGACCAACAAAAATTGCCAAAGCTGACTGTATTTTAAGTCATCATGGCGGGGTATTGGGAAACGTTTTCAATAAGCAATAATCACGCCTCGGTTAAACCTCATGGGCTACGATATTGCCACTGCGCAAAGTTGAAAGAACTGTTGTGACCAATGCCTTCCTGCTTTCAAAGCAGAGCTTGTTTAAGCTATGGTGAGTTACAAATTCTCACTAGCCCTCCCACACTGGTTCCAGGCATCCTGGGCTTCCACATTCTGAGGGCTCAGGAAAGATGTAATTTTTGGCAATTACAGGCAGATTGCCTCACTCTCGCCTTCTGCTCCAAGAAACAAACATCAATCCATTGCTGTGAGAAGCAAGGCTTTTCTTCCACACTGGGAGGACCTAAGACTGTCATTTGCATACCATAGATTAAGTCTCCTGAGAGACCAACAAAAATTGCCAAAGCTGACTGTATTTCAAGTCATCATGGCGGGGTATTGGGAAAAGTTTTCAATTAGCAATAATCACGCCTCGGTTAAACCTCATGGGCTACAATATTGTCACTGCACAAAGTTGAAAGAACTGTTGTGACCAATGCTTTCCCGCTTCCAAATCAGAGCTTGTTTAAGCTACGGTGAGTTACAAATTCTCAATAGCCCTTCCACACTGCTTCGAGGCATTCTGAGCTTCCACATTCTAAGGGCTCAGTTAAGATGAAATTTTTGGCAATTACAGGCAGATTGCCTCACTCTCTCCTTCTGCTCCAAGAAACAAACATCAATCCATTGCTGTGAGAAGCAAGGGTTTTCTTTCACGCTGGGAGGTGCTAAGACTCTGTTATTTGCATACAATGGATTAAGTCTCCTGAGAGACCAACAAAAATTGCCAAAGCTGACTGTATTTCATGTCATCATGGTGGGGTATTGGGAAAAGTTTTCAATTAGCAATAATCACGCCTCGGTTAAACCTCATGGGCTACAATATTGCCACTGCGCAAAGTTGAAAGCACTGTTGTGATCAATGCCTTCCTGCTTTCAAAGCAGAGCTTGTTTAAGCTACGGTGAGTTACAAATTCTCACTAGCCCTCCCACACTGCTTCCAGGCATCCTGGGCTTCCACATTCTGAGGGCTCAGGAAAGATGTAATTTTTGGCAATTACAGGCAGATTGCCTCACTCTCGCCTTCTGCTCCAAGAAACAAACATCAATCCATTGCTGTGAGAAGCAAGGCTTTTCTTCCACACTGGGAGAAGCTAAGACTTTCATTTGCATTCCATGAATTAAGTCTCCTGAGAGACCAACAAAAATTGCCAAAGCTGACTGTATTCCAAGTCATTATGGCGGGGTATTGGGAAAAGTTTTCAATAAGCAATAATCACGCCTTGGATAAACCTCATGGGCAACAATATTGCCACAGCGCAAAGATGAAAGAACAGAAGTGACCAAGGGCTTCCCGCTTCCAGGGCAGAACATTTTAAGCCATGGTGAGTTACAAATCACCACTAGCCCTCCACGCTGCTTTCAGGGATCCTTGGCTTACACATTCTAAGGGTTCAGTTAAGATGTAATTTTTGGCAATTACAGGCAGATTGCCTCACTCTCGCCTTCTGCTCCAAGAAACAAACATCAATCCATTGCTGTGAGAAGCAAGGCTTTTCTTCCACACTGGGAGGACCTAAGACTGTCACTTACATACCATAGATTAAGTCTCCTGAGAGACCAACAAAAATTGCCAAAGCTGACTGTATTTCAAGTCATCATGGCGGGGTATTGGGAAAAGTTTTCAATTAGCAATAATCACACCTCGGTTAAACCTCATAGGCTACGATATTGCCACTATGCAAAGTTGAAAGAACTGTTGGGACCAATGCCTTCCTGCTTCCAAAGCAGAGCTTGTTTATGCTATGGTGAGTTACAAATTCTCACTAGCCCTCCCACACTGCTTCCAGGCATTCTGAGCTTCCACATTCTAAGGGCTCATTTAAGATGAAATTTTTGGCAATTACAGGCAGATTGCCTCACTCTCTCCTTCTGCTCCAGGCAACAAACATCAATCCATTGCTGTGAGAAGCAAGGCTTTTCTTCCACACTGGGAGAAGCTAAGACTGTCATTTGCATTCCATGAATTAAGTCTCCTGAGAGACCAACAAAAATTGCCAAAGCTGACTGTATTCCAAGTCATTATGGCGGGGTATTGGGAAAAGTTTTCAATTAGCAATAATCACGCCTTGGATAAACCTCATGGGCAACAATATTGCCACAGCGCAAAGATGAAAGAACAGAAGTGACCAAGGGCTTCCCGCTTCCAGGGCAGAACATTTTAAGCCATGGTGAGTTACAAATCACCACTAGCCCTCCACGCTGCTTCCAGGCATCCTTGTCTTACACATTCTAAGGGTTCAGTTAAGATGTAATTTTTGGCAATTACAGGCAGATTGCCTCACTCTCACCTTCTGCTCCAAGAAACAAACATCAATCCATTGCTGTGAGAAGCAAGGCTTTTCTTCCACACTGGGAGGACCTAAGACTGTCATTTACATACCATAGATTAAGTCTCCTGAGAGACCAACAAAAATTGCCAAAGCTGACTGAATTTCAAGTCATCATGGCGGGGTATTGGGAAAAGTTTTCAATTAACAATAATCACGCCTCGGTTAAACCTCATGGGCTACGATATTGCCACTGCGCAAAGTTGAACGAACTGTTGTGACCAATGCCTTCCTGCATCCAAAGCAGAGCTTGTTTAAGCTATGGTGAGTTACAAATTCTCACTAGCCCTCCCACACTGCTTCCAGGCATTCTGAGCTTCCACATTCTAAGGGCTCAGTTAAGATGAAATTTTTGGCAATTACAGGCAGATTGCCTCACTCTGCTTCTGCTCCAGGCAACAAACATCAATCCATTGCTGTGAGAAGCAAGGCTATTCTTCCACGCTTGGAGGAGCTAAGACTCTGTTATTTGCATACCATAGATTAAGTCTCCTGAGAGACCAACAAAAATTGCCAAAGCTGACTGTATTGCAAGTCATCATGGCGGGGTATTGGGAAAAGTTTTCAATTAGCAATAATCACGCCTCGGTTAAACCTCATGGGCTACGATATTGCCACTGCGCAAAGTTGAAAGAACTGTTGTGACCAATGCCTTCCTGCTTCCAAAGCAGAGCTTGTTTAAGCTACGGTGAGTTACAAATTCTCACTAGCCCTCCCACACTGCTTCCAGGCATCCTGGGCTTCCACATTCTGAGGGCTCAGGAAAGATGTAATTTTTGGCAATTACAGGCAGATTGCCTAACTCTCGCCTTCTGCTCCAAGAAACAAACATCAATCCATTGCTGTGAGAAGCAAGGCTTTTCTTCCACACTGGGAGAAGCTAAGACTGTCATTTGCATTCCATGAATTAAGTCTCCTGAGAGACCAACAAAAATTGCCAAAGCTGACTGTATTCCAAGTCATTATGGCGTGGTATTGGGAAAAGTATTCAATAAGCAATAATCACGCCTTGGTTAAACCTCATGGGCAACAATATTGCCATAGCGCAAAGATGAAAGAACAGAAGTGACCAAGGGCTTCCCGCTTCCAGGGCAGAACATTTTAAGCCATGGTGAGTTCCAAATCACCAATAGCCCTCCACGCTGATTCCAGGCATCCTGGGCTTCCACATTCTAAGGGCTCAGTTAAGATGTAATTTTTGGCAATTACAGGCAGATTGCCTCACTCTCGCCTTCTGCTCCAAGAAACAAACATCAATCCATTGCTGTGAGAAGCAAGGCTTTTCTTCCACACTGGGAGGACCTAAGACTGTCATTTGCATACCATAGATTAAGTCTCCTGAGAGACCAACAAAAATTGCCAAAGCTGACTGTATTTCAAGTCATCATGGCGGGGTATTGGGAAAAGTTTTCAATTCGCAATAATCACGCCTCGATTAAACCTCATGGGCTACGATATTGTCACTGCACAAAGTTGAAAGAACTGTTGTGACCAATGCCTTCCCGTTTCCAAATCAGAGCTTGTTTAAGCTATGGTGAGTTACAAATTCTCAATAGCCCTTCCACACTGCTTCCAGGCATCGTGAGCTTCCACATTCTAAGGGCTCAGTTAAGATGATATTTTTGGCCATTACAGGCAGATTGCCTCACTCTCTCCTTCTGCTCCAAGAAACAAACATCAATCCATTGCTGTGAGAAGCAAAGCTTTTCTTCCACACTGGGAGGACCTAAGACTGTCATTTGCATACCATAGACTAAGTCTCCTGAGAGACCAAAAAAAATTGCCAAAGCTGACTGTATTTCAAGTCATCATGGCGGGGTATTGGGAAAAGTTTTCAATTAGCAATAATCACGCCTCGGTTAAACCTCATAGGCTACGATATTGCCACTGCGCATAGTTGAAAGAACTGTTGTGACCAATGCCTTCCTGCATCCAAAGCAGAGCTTGTTTAAGCTATGGTGAGTTACAAATTCTCACTAGCCCTCCCACACTGCTTCCAGGCATCCTGGGCTTCCACATTCTGAGGGCTCAGGAAAGATGTAATTTTTGGCAATTACAGGCAGATTGCCTAACTCTCGCCTTCTGCTCCAAGAAACAAACATCAATCCATTGCTGTGAGAAGCAAGGCTTTTCTTCCACACTGGGAGAAGCTAAGACTGTCATTTGCATTCCATGAATTAAGTCTCCTGAGAGACCAACAAAAATTGCCAAAGCTGACTGTATTCCAAGTCATTATGGCGGGGTATTGGGAAAAGTTTTCAATAAGCAATAATCACGCATTGGTTAAACCTCATGGGCAACAATATTGCCATAGCGCAAAGATGAAAGAACAGAAGTGACCAAGGGCTTCCCGCTTCCAGGGCAGAACATTTTAAGCCATGGTGAGTTCCAAATCACCAATAGCCCTCCACGCTGATTCCAGGCATCCTGGGCTTCCACATTCTAAGGGCTCAGTTAAGATGTAATTTTTGGCAATTACAGGCAGATTGCCTCACTCTCGCCTTCTGCTCCAAGAAACAAACATCAATCCATTGCTGTGAGAAGCAAGGCTTTTCTTCCACACTGGGAGGACCTAAGACTGTCATTTGCATACCATAGATTAAGTCTCCTGAGAGACCAACAAAAATTGCCAAAGCTGACTGTATTTCAAGTCATCATGGCGGGGTATTGGGAAAAGTTTTCAATTCGCAATAATCACGCCTCGATTAAACCTCATGGGCTACGATATTGTCACTGCACAAAGTTGAAAGAACTGTTGTGACCAATGCCTTCCCGTTTCCAAATCAGAGCTTGTTTAAGCTATGGTGAGTTACAAATTCTCAATAGCCCTTCCACACTGCTTCCAGGCATCGTGAGCTTCCACATTCTAAGGGCTCAGTTAAGATGATATTTTTGGCCATTACAGGCAGATTGCCTCACTCTCTCCTTCTGCTCCAAGAAACAAACATCAATCCATTGCTGTGAGAAGCAAAGCTTTTCTTCCACACTGGGAGGACCTAAGACTGTCATTTGCATACAATAGACTAAGTCTCCTGAGAGACCAAAAAAAACTGCCAAAGCTGACTGTATTTCAAGTCATCATGGCGGGGTATTGGGAAAAGTTTTCAATTAGCAATAATCACGCCTCGGTTAAACCTCATAGGCTACGATATTGCCACTGCGCATAGTTGAAAGAACTGTTGTGACCAATGCCTTCCTGCATCCAAAGCAGAGCTTGTTTAAGCTACGGTGAGTTACAAATTCTCACTAGCCCTCCCACACTGCTTCCAGGCATTCTGAGCTTCCACATTCTAAGGGCTCAGTTAAGATGAAATTTTTGGCAATTACAGGCAGATTGCCTCACTCTCTCCTTCTGCTCCAGGCAACAAACATCAATCCATTGCTGTGAGAAGCAAGGCTATTCTTCCACACTGGGAGGAGCTAAGACTCTGTTATTTGCATACCATAGATTAAGTCTCCTGAGAGACCAACAAAAATTGCCAAAGCTGACTGTATTTCAAGTCATCATGGCGGGGTATTGGGAAAAGTTTTCAATTAGCAATAATCACGCCTCGGTTAAACCTCATGGGCTACGATATTGCCACTGCGCAAAGTTGAAAGAACTGTTGTGACCAATGCCTTCCTGCTTTCAAAGCAGAGCTTGTTTAAGCTACGGTGAGTTACAAATTCTCACTAGCCCTCCCACACTGCTTCCAGGCATCCTGGGCTTCCACATTCTGAGGGCTCAGGAAAGATGTAATTTTTGGCAATTACAGGCAGATTGCCTCACTCTCGCCTACTGCTCCAAGAAACAAACATCAATCCATTGCTGTGAGAAGCAAGGCTTTGCTTCCACACTGGGAGGACCTAAGACTGTCATTTGCATACCATAGATTAAGTCTCCTGAGAGACCAACAAAAATTGCCAAAGCTGACTGTATTTCAAGTCATCATGGCGGGGTATTGGGAAAAGTTTTCAATTAGCAATAATCACGCCTCGGTTAAACCTCATGGGCTACGATATTGTCACTGCACAAAGTTGAAAGAACTGTTGTGACCAATGCCTTCCCGCTTCCAAATCAGAGCTTGTTTAAGCTACGGTGAGTTACAAATTCTCACTAGCCCTCCCACACTGCTTCCAGGCATCCTGGGCTTCTACATTCTGAGGGCTCAGTTAAGATGAAATTTTTGGCAATTACAGACAGATTGCCTTACTCTCTCCTTCTGCTCCAGGAAACAAACATCAATCCATTGCTGTGAGAAGCAAGGCTTTTCTTCCATGCTGGGAGGAGCTAAGACTCTGTTATTTGCATACAATGGATTAAGTCTCCTGAGAGACCAACAAAAATTGCCAAAGCTGACTGTATTTCAAGTCATCATGGCGGGGTATTGGGAAAAATTTTCAATCAGCAATAATCACGCCTCGGTTAAACCTCATGGGCTACGATATTGCCACAGCGCAAAGATTAAAGAACAGAAGTGACCAAGGGCTTCCTGCTTCCAAGGCAGAACTTGTTTAAGCCATGGTGAGTTCCAAATCACCACTAGCCCTCCACGCTGCTTCCAGGCATCCTGGGCTTCCACATTCTGCGGTATCAGGAAAGATGAAATTTTTAGCAATTACTGGCAGATAGCCTCACTCTCGCCTTCTGCTCCAAGAAACAAACATCAATCCATTGCTGTGAGAAGCAAGGCTTTTCTTCCACACTGGGAGGAGCTAATACTGTCATTTGCATACCATGGATTAAGTCTCCTGAGAGACCAACAAAAATTGCCAAAGCTGACTGTATTTCAAGTCATCATGGCAGGGTATTGGGAAAAGTTTTCAATTAGCAATAATCACGCCTCGGTTAAACCTCATGGGCTACGATATTGCCACAGCGCAAAGATGAAAGAACAGAAGTGACCAAGGGCTAACCGCTTCCAAGGCAGAACTTTTTAAGCCATGGTGAGTTCCAAATCACCAATAGCCCTCCACGCTGATTCCAGGCATCCTGGGCTTCCACATTCTAAGGGCTCAGTTAAGATGTAATTTTTGGCAATTACAGGCAGATTGCCTCACTCTCGCCTTCTGCTCCAAGAAACAAACATCAATCCATTGCTGTGAGAAGCAAGGCTTTTCTTCCACACTGGGAGGACCTAAGACTGTCATTTGCATACCACAGATTAAGTCTCCTGAGAGACCAACAAAAATTGCCAACGCTAACTATATTTCAAGTCATCTTGGTGGGGTAATGCGAAAAGTTTTCAATTAACAATAATCACGCCTCGGTTAAACCTCATGGGCTACGATATTGCCACTGCGCAAAGTTGAAAGTACTGTAGTGACCAATGCCTTCCCTCTTCCAAAGCAGAGCTTGTTTAAGCTACGGTGAGTTACAAATTCTCACTAGCCCTCCCACACTGCTTCCAAGCATCCTGAGCTTCCACATTCTAAGGGATCAGTTAAGATGAAATTTTAGGCAATTACAGGCAGATTGCCTCACTCTCTCCTTCTGCTCCAAGAAACAAACATCAATCCATTGCTGTGAGAAGCAAGGCTTTTCTTCCATGCTGGGAGGAGCTAAGACTCTGTTATTTGCATACAATGGATTAAGTCTCCTGAGAGACCAACAAAAATTGCCAAAGCTGACTGTATTTCAAGTCATCATGGCGGGGTATTGGGAAAAGTTTTCAATTAGCAATAATCACGCCTCGGTTAAACCTCATGGGCTACGATATTGCCACTGCGCAAAGTTGAAAGAACTGTTGTGATCAATGCCTTCCTGCTTCCAAAGCAGAGCTTGTTTAAGCTACGGTGAGTTACAAATTCTCACTAGCCCTCCCACAAAGCTTCCAGGCATCCTGGGCTTCCACATTCTGAGGGCTCAGGAAAGATGTAATTTTTGGCAATTACAGGCAGATTGCCTCACTCTCGCCTTCTGCTCCAAGAAACAAACATCAATCCATTGCTGTGAGAAGCAAGGCTTTTCTTCCACGCTGGTAGGAGCTAAGACTGTCATTTGCATACCATGGATTAAGTGTCCTGAGAGACCAACAAAAATTGCCAAAGCTGACTGTATTTCAAGTCATCATGGTGGGGTATTGGGAAAAGTTTTCAATTAGCAATGATATGCTTCGGTTAAACCTCATGGGCTACGATATTGCTACATCACAAAGATGAAGGAACAGAAGTGATCAAGGGCTTCCCGCTTCCAAGGCAGAACTTGTTTAAGCTATGGTGAGTTCCAAATCACCACTAGCCCTCCCACGATGCTTCCAGACATGCTGGGCTTCCACATGCTAAGGGATCAGGAAAAACAATTTTTGGCAATTACAGGCAGATTGCCTCACTCTCTCCTTCTGCTCCAGGAAACAAACATCAATCCACTGCTGTGAGAAGCAAGGCTTTTCTTCCACGCTGGCAGGAGCTAAGACTGTCATTTGCATACCATGGATTAAGTCTCCTGAGAGACCAACAAAAATTGCCAAAGCTTACTGTATTTCAAGTCATCATGGCGGGGTATTGGGAAAAGTTTTCAATAAGCAATAATCACGCCTTGGATAAACCTCATGGGCAACAATATTGCCACAGCGCAAAGATGAAAGAACAGAAGTGACCAAGGGCTTCCCGCTTCCAGGGCAGAACATTTTAAGCCATGGTGAGTTACAAATCACCACTAGCCCTCCACGCTGCTTCCAGGCATCCTTGGCTTACACATTCTAAGGGTTCAGTTAAGATGTAATTTTTGGCAATTACAGGCAGATTGCCTCACTCTCGCCTTCTGCTCCAAGAAACAAACATCAATCCATTGCTGTCAGAAGCAAGACTTTTCTTCCACACTGGGAGGTCCTAAAGGGGTTTTACACTAAGCAATATCGCTAGCAATATCGCTAAAACGTCACTGGTTTTGTGACGTTATAGCGATATTGCTAGCGATATCGCTATGTGTGATACTTACCTCCGACCGGCTCCCCCGCTGCTCATCGCTGATCGCGCAAGAATGTCCAGCTCCATTTCTCGTCGGGCGCTTCCTGCTGGGCTTCCTGCTGTGACGTCCAGCGATGCGTGGAGGCGGGCGGGAGGACGCCAGGATCGCTGTGTGTGAAAGGTAAGTATCGTCCACTGCGTCGCTGCTGCATCGCTGTGAGATCATTCTGTATGAAAGCTCACTAGCGATCATTTAGCGATGCACCAGCGATCCTGACCGGGTCGGATCGCTGGTTGAATCGCTGGTGCATCGCTAAATGTAAAAGGGCCTTTAGACTGTCATTTACATACCATAGATTAAGTCTCCTGAGAGACCAACAAAAATTGCCAAAGCTGACTGTATTTCAAGTCATCATGGCGGGGTATTGGGAAAAGTTTTCAATTAGCAATAATCACGCCTCGGTTAAATCTCATAGGCTACGATATTGCCACTGCGCAAAGTTGAAAGAACTGTTGTGACCAATGCCTTCCTGCTTCCAAAGCAGAGCTTGTTTAAGCTATGGTGAGTTACAAATTCTCACTAGGCCTCCCACACTGCTTCCAGGCATTCTGAGCTTCCACATTCTAAGGGCTCAGTTAAGATGAAATTTTTGGCAATTACAGGCAGATTGCCTCACTCTCTCCTTCTGCTTCAGGCAACAAACATCAATCCATTGCTTTGAGAAACAAGGCTATTCTTCCACGCTGGGAGGAGCTAAGACTCTGTTATTTGCATACCATAGATTAAGTCTCCTGAGAGACCAACAAAAATTGCCAAAGCTGACTGTATTTCAAGTCATCATGGCGGGGTATTGGGAAAAGTTTTCAATTAGCAATAATCACGCCTCGGTTAAACCTCATGGGCTACGATATTGTCACTGCACAAAGTTGAAAGAACTGTTGTGACCAATGCCTTCCCGCTTCCAAATCAGAGCTTGTTTAAGCTACGGTGAGTTACAAATTCTCACTAGCCCTTCCACACTGCTTCCAGGCATCGTGAGCTTCCACATTCTAAGGGCTCAGTTAAGATGATATTTTTGGCCATTACAGGCAGATTGCCTCACTCTCTCCTTCTGCTCCAAGAAACAAACATCAATCCATTGCTGTGAGAAGCAAAGCTTTTCTTCCACACTAGGAGGAACTAAGACTGTCATTTGCATACCATAGATTAAGCCTCCTGAGAGACCAACAAAAATTGCCAAAGCTGACTGTATTTCAAGTCATCATGGGGGGGTATGGGGAAAAGTTTTCAATTAGCAATAATCACACCTCGGTTAAACCTCATGGACTATGATCTTGCCACTGCGCAAAGTTGAAAGAACTGTTGTGACCAATGCCTTCCTGCTTCCAAAGCAGAGCTTGTTTAAGCTACGGTGAGTTACAAATTCTCACTAGCCCTCCCACACTGCTTCCAGGCATCCTGGGCTTCCACATTCTGAGGGCTCAGGAAAGATGTAATTTTTGGCAATTACAGGCAGATTGCCTCACTCTCGCCTTCTGCTCCAAGAAACAAACATCAATCCATTGCTGTGAGAAGCAAGGCTTTTCTTCCACACTGGGAGAAGCTAAGACTGTCATTTGCATTCCATGAATTAAGTCTCCTGAGAGACCAACAAAAATTGCCAAAGCTGACTGTATTCCAAGTCATTATGGCGGGGTATTGGGAAAAGTTTTCAATAAGCAATAATCACGCCTTGGATAAACCTCATGGGCAACAATATTGCCAAAGCGCAAAGATGAAAGAACAGAAGTGACCAAGGGCTTCCCGCTTCCAGGGCAGAACATTTTAAGCCATGGTGAGTTACAAATCACCACTAGCCCTCCACGCTGCTTTCAGGCATCCTTGGCTTAAACATTCTAAGGGTTCAGTTAAGATGTAATTTTTGGCAATTACAGGCAGATTGCCTCACTCTCGCCTTCTGCTCCAAGAAACAAACATCAATCCATTGCTGTGAGAAGCAAGGCTTTTCTTCCACACTGGGAGGACCTAAGACTGTCATTAGCATACCATAGATTAAGTCTCCTGAGAGACCAACAAAGATTGCCAAAGCTGACTGTATTTCAAGTCATTATGGCGGGGTATTGGGAAAAGTTTTCAATTAGCAATAATCACGCCTCGGTTAAACCTCATGGGCTACGATATTGTCACTGCGCAAAGTTGAAAGAACTGTTGTGACCAATGCCTTCCCGCTTCCAAATCAGAGCTTGTTTAAGCTACGGTGAGTTACAAATTCTCAATAGCCCTTCCACACTGCTTCCAGGCATCCTGAGCTTCCACATTCTAAGGGCTCAGTTAAGATGAAATTTTTGGCCATTACAGGCAGATTGCCTCACTCTTTCCTTCTGCTCCAGGCAACAAACATCAATCCATTGCTGTGAGAATCTAGGCTTTTCTTCAACGCTGGGAGGAGGTAAGACTCTGTTATTTGCATACAATGGATTAAGTCACCTGAGAGACCAACAAAAATTGCCAAAGCTGACTGTATTTCAAGTCATCATGGCGGGGTATTGGGAAAAGTTTTCAACTAGCAATAATCCCGCCTCGGTTAAACCTCATGGGCTACGATATTGCCACTGCACAAAGTTGAAAAAACTGTTGTGACCAATGCCTTCCTGCTTCCAAAGCAGAGCTTGTTTAAGCTACGGTGAGTTACAAATTCTCACTAGCCCTCCCACACTGCTTCCAGGCATCCTGGGCTTCCACATTCTGAGGGCTCAGGAAAGATGTAATTTTTGGCAATTACAGGCAGATTGCCTCACTCTCGCCTTCTGCTCCAAGAAACAAACATCAATCCATTGCTGTGAGAAGCAAGGCTTTTCTTCCACACTGGGAGGACCTAAGACTGTCATTTACACACCATAGATTAAGTCTCCTGAGAGACCAACACAAATTGCCAAAACTGACTGTATTTCAAGTCATCATGGCGGGGTATTGGGAAAAGTTTTCAATTAGCAATAATCACGCCTCGGTTAAACCTCATAGGCTACGATATTGCCACTGCGCAAAGTTGAAAGAACTGTTGTGACCAATGCCTTCCTGCTTCCAAAGCAGAGCTTGTTTAAGCTATGGTGAGTAACAAATTCTCACTAGCCCTCCCACACTGCTTCCAGGCATCCTGGGCTTCCACATTCTGAGGGCTCAGGAAAGATGTAATTTTTGGCAATTACAGGCAGATTGCCTCACTCTCGCCTTCTGCTCCAAGAAACAAACATCAATCCATTGCTGTGAGAAGCAAGGCTTTTCTTCCACACTGGGAGAAGCTAAGACTGTCATTTGCATTTGCATTTGCATCCATGAATTAAGTCTCCTGAGAGACCAACAAAAATTGCCAAAGCTGACTGTATTCCAAGTCATTATCGCGGGGTATTGGGAAAAGTTTTCAATTAGCAATAATCACGCCTTGGATAAACCTCATGGGCAACAATATTGCCACAGCGCAAAGATGAAAGAACAGAAGTGACCAAGGGCTTCCCGCTTCCAGGGCAGAACATTTTAAGCCATGGTGAGTTACAAATCACCACTAGCCCTCCACGCTGCTTCCAGGCATCCTTGGCTTACACATTCTAAGGGTTCAGTTAAGATGTAATTTTTGGCAATTACAGGCAGATTGCCTCACTCTCGCCTTCTGCTCCAAGAAACAAACATCAATCCATTGCTGTGAGAAGCAAGGTTTTTCTTCCACACTGGGAGGACCTAAGACTGTCATTTACATACCATAGATGAAGTCTCCTGAGAGACCAACAAAAATTGCCAAAGCTGACTGTATTTCAAGTCATCATGGCGGGGTTTTTG
Source organism: Dendrobates tinctorius (assembly GCF_039654945.1). Lineage (NCBI taxonomy): Eukaryota > Metazoa > Chordata > Amphibia > Anura > Dendrobatidae > Dendrobates > Dendrobates tinctorius. Next base: position 8,506,469 of record NW_027361912.1, read on the forward strand.
GAAAAGTTTTCAATTAGCAATAATCACGCCTCAGTTAAACCTCATAGGCTACGATATTGTCACTGCGCAAAGTTGAAAGAACTGTTGTGACCAATGCCTTCCTGCATCCAAAGCAGAGCTTGTTTAAGCTATGGTGAGTTACAAATTCTCACTAGCCCTCCCACACTGCTTCCAGGCATTCTGAGCTTCCACATTCTAAGGGCTCAGTTAAGATGAAATTTTTGGCAATTACAGGCAGATTGCCTCACTCTCTCCTTCTGCTCCAGGCAACAAACATCAATCCATTGCTGTGAGAAGCAAGGCTATTCTTCCACGCTGGGAGGAGCTAAGACTCTGTTATTTGCATACCATAGATTAAGTCTATTGAGAGACCAACAAAAATTGCCAAAGCTGACTGTATTTCAAGTCATCATGGCGGGGTATTGGGAAAAGTTTTCAATTTGCAATAATCACGCCTCGGTTAAACCTCATGGGCTACGATATTGCCACTGCGCAAAGTTGAAAGAACTGTTGTGACCAATGCCTTCCTGCTTTCAAAGCAGAGCTTGTTTAAGCTACGGTGAGTTACAAATTCTCACTAGCCCTCCCACACTGCTTCCAGGCATCCTGGGCTTCCACATTCTGAGGGCTCAGGAAAAATGTAATTTTTGGCAATTACAGGCAGATTGCCTCACTCTCGCCTTCTGCTCCAAGAAACAAACATCAATCCATTGCTGTGAGAAGCAAGGCTTTTCTTCCACACTGGGAGAAGCTAAGACTGTCATTTGCATTCCATGAATTAAGTCTGCTGAGAGACCAACAAAAATTGCCAAAGCTGACTGTATTTCACGTCATCATGGCGGGGTATTGGGAAAAGTTTTCAATTAGCAATGATAAGCCTCGGTTAAACCTCATGGGCTACGATATTGCCACATCGCAAAGATGAAGGAACAGAAGTGATCAAGGGCTTCCCGCTTCCAAGGCAGAACTTGTTTAAGCTATGGTGAGTTCCAAATCACCACTAGCCCTCCCACGCTGCTTCCAGACATGCTGGGCTTCCACATGCTAAGGGATCAGGAAAAACAATTTTTGGCAATTACAGGCAGATTGCCTCACTCTCTCCTTCTGCTCCAGGAAACAAACATCAATCCACTGCTGTGAGAAGCAAGGCTTTTCTTCCACGCTGGCAGGAGCTAAGAAAGTCATTTGCATACCATGGATTAAGTCTCCTGAGAGACCAACAAAAATTGCCAAAGCTGACTGTATTTCAAGTCATCATGGCGGGGTATTGGGAAAAGTTTTCAATAAGCAATAATCACGCCTTGGATAAACCTCATGGGCAACAATATTGCCACAGCGCAAAGATGAAAGAACAGAAGTGACCAAGGGCTTCCCGCTTCCAGGGCAGAACATTTTAAGCCATGGTGAGTTACAAATCACCACTAGCCCTCCACGCTGCTTCCAGGCATCCTTGGCTTACACATTCTAAGGGTTCAGTTAAGATGTAATTTTTGGCAATTACAGGCAGATTGCCTCACTCTCGCCTTCTGCTCCAAGAAACAAACATCAATCCATTGCTGTGAGAAGCAAGGCTTTTCTTCCACGCTGGGAGGACCTAAAGGGGTTTTACACTAAGCAATATCGCTAGCAATATCGCTAAAACGTCACTGGTTTTGTGACGTTTTAGCGATATTGCTAGCGATATCGCTATGTGTGATACTTACCTCCGACCGGCTACCCTGCTGCTCATCGCTGATCGCGCGAGAATGTCCGGCTCTATTTCTCGTCGGGCGCTTCCTGCTGGGCTTCCTGCTGTGACGTCCAGCGATGCGTGGAGGCGGGCGGGAGGACGCCAGGATCGCTGTGTGTGAAAGGTAAGTATCGTCCGCTGCGTCGCTGCTGCATCGCTGTGAGATCATTCTGTATGAAAGCTCACTAGCGATCATTTAGCGATGCACCAGCGATCCTGACCGGGTCGGATCGCTGGTTGAATCGCTGGTGCATCGCTAAATGTAAAAGGGCCTTTAGACAGTCATTTACATACCATAGACTAAGTCTCGTGAGAGACCAACAAAAATTGCCAAAGCTGACTGTATTTCAAGTCATCATGGCGGGGTATTGGGAAAAGTTTTCAATTAGCAATAATCACGCCTCGGTTAAACCTCATAGGCTACGATATCGCCACTGCGCAAAGTTGAAAGAACTGTTGTGACCAATGCCTTCCTGCTTCCAAAGCAGAGCTTGTTTAAGATATGGTGAGTTACAAATTCTCACTAGCCCTCCCACACTGCTTCCAGGCATTCTGAGCTTCCACATTCTAAGGGCTCAGTTAAGATGAAATTTTTGGCAATTACAGGCAGATTGCCTCACTCTCTCCTTGTGCTTCAGGCAACAAACATCAATCCATTGCTGTGAGAAGCAAGGCTATTCTTCCACTCTGGGAGGAGCTAAGACTCTGTTATTTGCATACCATAGATTAAGTCTCCTGAGAGACCAACAAAAATTGCCAAAGCTGACTGTATTTCAAGTCATCATGGCGGGGTATTGGGAAAAGTTTTCAATTAGCAATAATCACGCCAAGGTTAAACCTCATTGACTATGATCTTGCCACTGCGCAAAGTTGAAAGAACTGTTGTGACCAATGCCTTCCTGCTTCCAAAGCAGAGCTTGTTTAAGCTACGGTGAGTTACAAATTCTCACTAGCCCTCCCACACTGCTTCCAGGCATCCTGGGCTTCCACATTCTGAGGGCTCAGGAAAGATGTAATTTTTGGCAATTACAGGCAGATTGCCTCACTCTCGCCTTCTGCTCCAAGAAACAAACATCAATCCATTGCTGTGAGAAGCAAGGCTTTTCTTCCACACTGGGAGAAGCTAAGACTGTCATTTGCATTCCATGAATTAAGTCTCCTGAGAGACCAACAAAAATTGCCAAAGCTGACTGTATTCCAAGTCATTATGGCGGGGTATTGGGAAAAGTTTTCAATTAGCAATAATCACGCCTTGGATAAACCTCATGGGCAACAATATTGCCACAGCGCAAAGATGAAAGAACAGAAGTGACCAAGGGCTTCCCGCTTCCAGGGCAGAACATTTTATGCCATGGTGAGTTGCAAATCACCACTAGCCCTCCACGCTGCTTCCAGGCATCCTTGGCTTACACATTCTAAGGGTTCAGTTAAGATGTAATTTTTGGCAATTACAGGCAGATTGCCTCACTCTCGCCTTCTGCTCCAAGAAACAAACATAAATCCATTGCTGTGAGAAGCAAGGCTTTTCTTCCACACTGGGAGAACCTATGACTGTCATTTACATACCATAGATTAAGTCTCCTGAGAGACCAACAAAAATTGCCAAAGCTGACTGTATTTCAAGTCATCATGGCGGGGTATTGGGAAAAGTTTTCAATTAGCAATAATCACGCCTCGGTTAAACCTCATAGGCTACGATATTGCCACTGCGCAAAGTTGAAAGCGCTGTTGTGACCAATGCCTTCCTGCTTCCAAAGCAGAGCTTGTTTAAGCTATGGTGAGTTACAAATTCTCACTAGCCCTCCCACACTGCTTCCAGGCATTCTGAGCTTCCACATTCTAAGGGCTCAGTTAAGATGAAATTTTTGGCAGTTACAGGCAGATTGCCTCACTCTCTCCTTCTGCTCCAGGCAACAAACATCAATCCATTGCTGTGAGAAGCAAGGCTTTTCTTCCACGCTGGGAGGAGCTAAGACTCTGTTATTTGCATACAATGGATTAAGTCTCCTGAGAGACCAACAAAAATTGCCAAAGCTGACTGTATTTCAAGTCATCATGGCGGGGTATTGGGAAAAGTTTTCAATTAGCAATAATCACGCCTCGGTTAAACCTCATAGGCTACGATATTGCCACTGCGCAAAGTTGAAAGAACTGTTGTGACCAATGCCTTCCTGCGTCCAAAGCAGAGCTTGTTTAAGCTATGGTGAGTTACAAATTCTCACTAGCCCTCCCACACTGCTTCCAGGCATTCTGAGCTTCCACATTCTAAGGGCTCAGTTAAGATGAAATTTTTGGCAATTACAGGCAGATTGCCTCACTCTCTCCTTCTGCTGCAGGCAACAAACATAAATCCATTGCTGTGAGAAGCAAGGCTATTCTTCCATGCTGGGAGGAGCTAAGACTCTGTTATTTGCATACCATAGATTAAGTCTCCTGAGAGACCAACAAAAATTGCCAAAGCTGACTGTATTTCAAGTCATCATGGCGGGGTATTGGGAAAAGTTTTCAATTAGCAATAATCACGCCTCGGTTAAACCTCATGGGCTACGATATTGCCACTGCGCAAAGTTGAAAGAACTGTTGTGACCAATGCCTTCCTGCTTTCAAAGCAGAGCTTGTTTAAGCTACGGTGAGTTACAAATTCTCACTAGCCCTCCCACACTGCTTCCAGGCATCCTGGGCTTCCACATTCTGAGGGCTCAGGAAAGATGTAATTTTTGGCAATTACAGGCAGATTGCCTCACTCTCGCCTACTGCTCCAAGAAACAAACATCAATCCATTACTGTGAGAAGCAAGGCTTTGCTTCCACACTGGGAGGACCTAAGACTGTCATTTGCATACCATAGATTAAGTCTCCTGAGAGACCAACAAAAATTGCCAAAGCTGACTGTATTTCAAGTCATCATGGCGGGGTATTGGGAAAAGTTTTCAATTAGCAATAATCACGCCTCGGTTAAACCTCATGGGCTACGATATTGTCACTGCACAAAGTTGAAAGAACTGTTGTGACCAATGCCTTCCCGCTTCCAAATCAGAGCTTGTTTAAGCTACGGTGAGTTACAAATTCTCAATAGCCCTTCCACACTGCTTCCAGGCATCGTGAGCTTCCACATTCTAAGGGCTCAGTTTAGATGATATTTTTGGCCATTACAGGCAGATTGCCTCACTCTCACCTTCTGCTCCAAGAAACAAACATCAATCCATTGCTGTGAGAAGCAAGGCTTTTCTTCCACACTGGGAGAACCTAAGACTGTCATTTACATACCATAGATTAAGTCTTCTGAGAGACCAACAAAAATTGCCAAAGCTGACTGTATTTCAAGTGATCATGGCGGGGTATTGGGAAAATTTTTCAATTAGCAATAATCACGCCTCGGTTAAACCTCATGGACTATGACCTTGCCACTGCGCAAAGTTGAAAGAACTGTTGTGACCAATGCCTTCCTGCTTCCAAAGCAGAGCTTGTTTAAGCTACGGTGAGTTACAAATTCTCACTAGCCCTCCCACACTGCTTCCAGGCATCCTGGGCTTCCACATTCTGAGGGCTCAGGAAAGATGTAATTTTTGGCAATTACAGGCAGATTGCCTCACTCTCGCCTTCTGCTCCAAGAAACAAACATCAATCCATTGCTGTGAAAAGCAAGGCTTTTCTTCCACAATGGGAGAAGCTAAGACTGTCATTTGCATTCCATGAATTAAGTCTCCTGAGAGACCAACAAAAATTGCCAAAGCTGACTGTATTCCAAGTCATTATGGCGGGGTATTGGGAAAAGTTTTCAATAAGCAATAATCACGCCTTGGATAAACCTCATGGGCAACAATATTGCCACAGCGCAAAGATGAAAGAACAGAAGTGACCAAGGGCTTCCCGCTTCCAGGGCAGAACATTTTAAGCCATGGTGAGTTACAAATCACCACTAGCCCTCCACGCTGCTTCCAGGCATCCTTGGCTTACACATTCTAAGGGTTCAGTTAAGATGTAATTTTTGGCAATTACAGGCAGATTGCCTCACTCTCGCCTTCTGCTCCAAGAAACAAACATCAATCCATTGCTGTGAAAAGCAAGGCTTTTCTTCCACACTGGAAGGACCTAAGACTGTCATTTACATACCATAGATTAAGTCTCCTGAGAGACCAACAAAAATTGCCAAAGCTGACTGTATTTCAAGTCATCTTGGCAGGGTATTTGGCAAAGTTTTCAATTAGCAATAATCACGCCTCGGTTAAACCTCATGGGCTACAATATTGCCACTGAGCAAAGTTGAAAGAACTGTTGTGACCAAGGCCTTCCCGCTTCCAAAGCAGAGCTTGTTTAAGCTATGGTGAGTTCCAAATCCTCACTAGCCCTCCCACACTGCTTCCAGGCATCCTGGGCTTCCACATTCTAAGGGCTCAGTTAAGATGAAATTTTTGGCAATTACAAGCAGATTGCCTCACTCTCTCCTTCTGCTCCAGCCAACAAACATCAATCCATTGCTGTGAGAAGCAAGGCTTTACTTCCACGCTGGGAGGAGCTAAGACTCTGTTATTTGCATACAATGGATTAAGTCTCCTGAGAGACCAACAAAAATTTCCAAAGCTGACTGTATTTCAAGTCATCATGGCGGGTTATTGGGAAAAGTTTTCAATTAGCAATAATCACGCCTTGGTTAAACCTCATGGGCTACGATATTGCCACAGCGCAAAGATGAAGGAACAGAAGTGACCAAGGGCTTCCCGCTTCCAAGGCAGAACTTGTATAAGCCATGGTGAGTTCCAAATCACCACTAGCCCTCCACGCTGCTTCGAGGAATCCTGGGCTTCCACATTCTGAGGGCTCAGGAAAGATGTAATTTTTGGCAATTACAGGCAGATTGCCTCACTCTCGCCTTCTGCTCCAAGAAACAAACATCAATCCATTGCTGTGAGAAGCAAGGCTTTTCTTCCACACTGGGAGAAGTTAAAACTGTCATTTGCATACCATGAATTAAGTCTTCTGAGACACCAACAAAATTTGCCAAAGCTGACTGTATTTCAAGCCATCATGGCAGGGTATTGGAAAAAGTTTTCAATTAGCAATAATCACACCTTGGTTAAACCTCATGGGCTACAATATTACCACTGGGCAAAGTTGAAAGAACTATTGTGACCAATGCCTTCCTGCTTCTAAAGCAGAGCTTGTTTAAGCTACGGTGAGTTCCAAATCCTCACTAGCCCTCCCACACTGCTTCCAGGCATCCTGGGCTTCCACATTCTAAGGGCTCAGTTAAGATGTAATTTTTGGCAATTACAAGCAGATCGCCTCACTCTCTTCTTCTGCTCCAGGCAACAAACACCTACCCATTGCTTTGGGAAGCAAGGCATCTCTTCCACGCTGGGAGGAGCTAAGACTCTGTTATTTGCATACAATGGATTAAGTCTCCTGAGAGACCAACAAAAATTGCCAAAGCTGACTGTATTTCAAGTCATCATGGCGGGTTATTGGGAAAAGTTTTCAATTAGCAATAATCACGCCTTGGTTAAACCTCATGGGCAACGATATTGCCACAGCGCAAAGATGAAAGAACAGAAGTGACCAAGGGCTTCCCGCTTCCAAGGCAGAACATTTTAAGCCATGGTGAGTTCCAAATCACCACTAGATTGCCTCACTCTCTCCTTCTGCTCCAGGCAACAAACATCAATCCATTGCTGTGAGAAGCAAGGCTTTACTTCCACGCTGGTAGGAACTAAGACTGTCATTTGCATACCATGGATTAAATCTCCTGAAAGACCAACAAAAATTGCCAAAGCTGACTGTATTTCAAGTCATCATGGCGGGTTATTGGGAAAAGTTTTCAATTAGCAATAATCACGCCTTGGTTAAACATAACATCCTGGGCTTCCGCATTCTAAGGGCTCAGTTAAGATGTAATTTTTGGCAATTACAGGTAGATCCAGGCAGGCAGCTGTGCCATCGAGCGTGTCACATAGCGCTCAGATATCAGTGGGCCTCACACAATCCACAAGTGTCCAGTGTCCAAAAGTGTGCGCAGAGATTCAAAATCTCCATTATCCTCTCGTCACTTTGGTCACAGGCAGCTGTGCCATCGAGCCTGTCACATAGCGCTCAGAAAACAGTGGGCCTCACACAATCCACAAGTGTCCAGTGTCCAAAAGTGTGCGCAGAGATTCAAAATCTCCATATCCTCTCGTCACTTTGGTCACAGGCAGCTGTGCCATCGAGCGTGTCACATAGCGCTCAGATATCAGTGGGCCTCACACAATCCACAAGTGTCCAGTGTCCAAAAGTGTGCGCAGATATTCAAAATCTCCATTATCCTCTCGTCACTTTGGTCACAGCTGTGCCATCGAGCCTGTCACATAGCGCTCAGATATCAGTGGGCCTCACACAATCCACAAGTGTCCAGTGTCCAAAAGTGTGCGCAGAGATTCAAAATCTCCATTATCCTCCCGTCACTTTGGTCACAGGCAGCTGTGCCATCGAGTGTGTCACATAGCGCTCAGATATCAGTGGGCCTCACACAATCCACAAGTGTCCAGTGTCCAAAAGTGTGCGCAGAGATTCAAAATCTCCATTATCCTCTCGTCACTTTGGTCACAGGCAGCTGTGCCATCGAGCGTGTCACATAGCGCTCAGATATCAGTGGGCCTCACAAAATCCACAAGTGTCCAGTGTCCAAAAGTGTGCGCAGAGATTCAAAATCTACATTATCCTCTCGTCACTTTGGTCACAGGCAGCTGTGCCATCGAGCGTGTCACATAGCGCTCAGATATCAGTGGGCCTCACACAATCCACAAGTGTCCAGTGTCCAAAAGTGTGCGCAGAGATTCAAAATCTCCATTATCCTCTCGTCACTTTGGTCACAGGCAGCTGTGCCATCGAGCCTGTCACATAGCGCTCAGATATCAGTGGGCCTCACACAATCCACAAGTGTCCAGTGTCCAAAAGTGTGCGCAGAGATTCAAAATCTCCATATCCTCTCGTCACTTTGGTCACAGGCAGCTGTGCCATCGAGCGTGTCACATAGCGCTCAGATATCAGTGGGCCTCACACAATCCACAAGTGTCCAGTGTCCAAAAGTGTGCGCAGATATTCAAAATCTACATTATCCTCTCGTCACTTTGGTCACAGGCAGCTGTGCCATCGAGCGTGTCACATAGCGCTCAGATATCAGTGGGCCTCACACAATCCACAAGTGTCCAGTGTCCAAAAGTGTGCGCAGAGATTCAAAATCTCCATTATCCTCTCGTCACTTTGGTCACAGGCAGCTGTGCCATCGAGCCTGTCACATAGCGCTCAGATATCAGTGGGCCTCACACAATCCACAAGTGTCCAGTGTCCAAAAGTGTGCGCAGAGATTCAAAATCTCCATATCCTCTCGTCACTTTGGTCACAGGCAGCTGTGCCATCGAGCGTGTCACATAGCGCTCAGATATCAGTGGGCCTCACACAATCCACAAGTGTCCAGTGTCCAAAAGTGTGCGCAGATATTCAAAATCTCCATTATCCTCTCGTCACTTTGGTCACAGCTGTGCCATCGAGCCTGTCACATAGCGCTCAGATATCAGTGGGCCTCACACAATCCACAAGTGTCCAGTGTCCAAAAGTGTGCGCAGAGATTCAAAATCTCCATTATCCTCCCGTCACTTTGGTCACAGGCAGCTGTGCCATCGAGTGTGTCACATAGCGCTCAGATATCAGTGGGCCTCACACAATCCACAAGTGTCCAGTGTCCAAAAGTGTGCGCAGAGATTCAAAATCTCCATTATCCTCTCGTCACTTTGGTCACAGGCAGCTGTGCCATCGAGCGTGTCACATAGCGCTCAGATATCAGTGGGCCTCACAAAATCCACAAGTGTCCAGTGTCCAAAAGTGTGCGCAGAGATTCAAAATCTACATTATCCTCTCGTCACTTTGGTCACAGGCAGCTGTGCCATCGAGCGTGTCACATAGCGCTCAGATATCAGTGGGCCTCACACAATCCACAAGTGTCCAGTGTCCAAAAGTGTGCGCAGAGATTCAAAATCTCCATTATCCTCTCGTCACTTTGGTCACAGGCAGCTGTGCCATCGAGCCTGTCACATAGCGCTCAGATATCAGTGGGCCTCACACAATCCACAAGTGTCCAGTGTCCAAAAGTGTGCGCAGAGATTCAAAATCTCCATATCCTCTCGTCACTTTGGTCACAGGCAGCTGTGCCATCGAGCGTGTCACATAGCGCTCAGATATCAGTGGGCATCACACAATCCACAAGTGTCCAGTGTCCAAAAGTGTGCGCAGATATTCAAAATCTCCATTATCCTCTCGTCACTTTGGTCACAGCTGTGCCATCGAGCCTGTCACATAGCGCTCAGATATCAGTGGGCCTCACACAATCCACAAGTGTCCAGTGTCCAAAAGTGTGCGCAGAGATTCAAAATCTCCATTATCCTCTCGTCACTTTGGTCACAGGCAGCTGTGCCATCGAGCCTGTCACATAGCGCTCAGATATCAGTGGGCCTCACACAGTCAACAAGTGTCCAGTGTCCAAAAGTGCGCGCAGAGATTCAAAATCTCCATTATCCTCTCGTCACTTTGGTCACAGGCAGCTGTGCCATCGAGCGTGTCACATAGCGCTCAGATATCAGTGGGCCTCACACAATCCACAAGTGTCCAGTGTCCAAAAGTGTGCGCAGAGATTCAAAATCTACATTATCCTCTCGTCACTTTGGTCACAGGCAGCTGTGCCATCGAGCGTGTCACATAGCGCTCAGATATCAGTGGGCCTCACACAATCCACAAGTGTCCAGTGTCCAAAAGTGTGCGCAGAGATTCAAAATCTACATTATCCTCTCGTCACTTTGGTCACAGGCAGCTGTGCCATCGAGCGTGTCACATAGCGCTCAGATATCAGTGGGCCTCACACAATCCACAAGTGTCCAGTGTCCAAAAGTGTGCGCAGAGATTCAAAATCTCCATTATCCTCTCGTCACTTTGGTCACAGGCAGCTGTGCCATCGAGCCTGTCACATAGCGCTCAGATATCAGTGGGCCTCACACAATCCAAAAGTGTCCACTGTCCACAAGTGTGTGCAGAAATTCTAAATCTCCCCTGTCCTATAGACACCTTGTACCTTGTTTTACATTACTATATAGTTTGTTGGATTTTGTCTACATTTCTACCAAAAATGAGGAAGGCTGGTGGAAGAGGCCGTGGAATTGGGCGGGGGTTGGCAGCTGGTAATGATGGTGTTGGTGGTGGATCTGATGGTAGTGGCAAGAGCAAAATAGGACCCAATGCAGGAGGTGCTGACCCTTCGTCATCGTCTGGCTACATAAGGCCTCGAACGCTTACTTTTCTAGGAGTTGGCAAACCGCTTTTAAAGGCAGAGCATCAGGAAAAAGTTTTGTCTTACATTGCTGACTCAGCCTCCAGCTCTATCGCCACCTCTTCTTCAGTTGTAAAAAGTTAAAGCACTGAGTCGTCATTGGAGGCTCATGTTCATGAACCACACCTTTCCTTGTGTCCTTCACCCCAACCAAGATTGAAGGATGACGCAGGCCATACTACTGATTACTCCATGGAGCTGTTTTCACATACCATGCCTGGATTATCAAGTGAAATGGTGAATTACCCAGGCCAAGATGAATCTGACATGGAGTGCACTGATGCACAGCCGCTGATGGATGATTCTGCTGGTACATTCACTCAGAGCACTACATTGTCCTCGCAGTGTACAGAGCCAGATTTTGACCCTGATGAGACTCAGGTGCCCCTTCCCGCACACTATACCACCATACACGGTGACACAGAGAAAGGTGCACATGACATAGAAGAGGAGGTGATGGATGACCCAGTTGTTGACCCAGATTGGCATCCATTGGGGGAAGAGGGTGCTGCTTCCAATATCTCAGATGAGGAGCATCCACAGCAGACATCGACATCGCAACAGCTGTTATCTGGCAGGCCCGGAGCACTCCAAAGACAGGTTCCAAACATCAAAAGAGTTGCTGGACAGCTTGTCCAGAGGGTCAAAAGATCACAGCGTGCTAGGCCGCAAAATGTCTGCCAAAGTAGGAAGAGTGCAGTGTGGCACTTTTTTGAACAAAATCCTCATGATCAGGCCAAGGTTATCTGTAAGAAGTGCGCAAAGACCTTTAGCCGAGGGAAAAATCTGAAAAATTTGAATACCAGTTGCATGCTTAGACATTTAACCAGCATGCACTTGCAAGCGTGGACACAACACCAAACCTCAAGTGCCACATGTGCAACTGATCACAACGAAGGTAGTCAGCAACGCTACATTGTTTCCCCCACTGTAAGCCCACCGGTTAGCACAGCAGCAAATGTTGAGGTGTCGTTGCAAGGCCACAGCAGTCAGGGAATCCCACTGTTATATCAACGAAAGACTGATTCTAGGCCATCAGAAAGAACACCAACTCCATCACCATCATCAACCCTCTCTCAGTCCACCCTGTCCACCGCTACTTCCACCATATGCAGCTCTCAAGTCCAGCTCACCCTCCCAGACACTATGAGTAGGTCAAGAAAGTACTCAGTCTCTCATCCGCGTACACTGGGTTTGAACGCCCACATTGCCAAACTAATCTCGTTTGAGATGATGCCCTTTCGGTTGGTGGAAAGCACAGCTTTCCGCGAACTCATGGCCTATGCAGTACCACGCTATGATCTACCCAGTCGCCACTTCTTCTCTCGCAAAGCCATCCCAGCCCTCCACCATCATGTGAAAGACCGCATTGTCCATGCACTCAAGCAGTCAGTGAGCGGAAAGGTGCACCTCACAACTGATGCATGGTCCAGTCGGCATGGCCAGGGCCGTTACGTGTCCATCACTGCGCACTGGGTTAATGTGGTGGATGCAGGGTCCACAGGGGACAGCGGTGGTGGGACAGTGCTGTCTAGCCCACGGTATAGGAAACAGTTGGCTGTAGGCGTTCGACCCTCCTCCTCCTCCTCCTCCTCCAGAAGCAAAAGCTCGTCCACAGAGCGCAGTCGTACGAGCACTCCATCTGCAGCTGCCACTGTTGCACACGATGTGTCCCCCTATCGAGCAGCTAGTGGAAAGCGTCAGCAGGCTGTGTTGCAGATGATGTGTTTGGGCGACAGACACACCGCCGAGGTGCTGGCCGAGTACTTGAAGCGACAAACTGAGTCATGGCTGGGCAGTGTACATCTTGAGGCAGGCAAGGTAGTTAGTGATAACGGCCGTAATTTTGTGGCAGCCATAGCCCTTTCAAAACTCAGCCACATACCTTGCTTGGCTCACACCTTGAACCTGGTGGTGCAGTGCTTCCTCAAAAATTATCCGGAGTTAACAGCCCTGCTCCAGAAGGTGCAAAGACTGTGCGCGCACATCCGCCGGTCGCCTGTACACTCCGGTCGTATGCAGAAGCTGCAGCGATTGCTCCACCTTCCCAACCACCGCCTCATTATCGACATTGCAACAAGGTGGAACTCCACCCTGCACATGGTGGAGCGGCTGTGCGAGCAAAGGCAGGCCATAATGCATTTGTGGGAGGATACACGGCTAGGCACTTTGAGAGCAGACATGGAGTTGACAGGCGTGCAGTGGTCGAAGCTGAAAGACCTTTGTAAAGTCCTTCAGTGTTTTGAGGAATGCACACGGCTGGTAAGCGCAGACGACGCCATCCTAAGCATGAGCATCCCACTTATGCGTCTGCTCATGCAAACTTTGACGCACCTTAAGGAGCAGGCGTCTGCAGCCAATGTTGATGAGGAGGAAGAGGAGGAGGGAATCCTTGATGACATTCAGCCATTGTCTGCTCAGGGACCTCTCCTGGATGAGGTGGAGGAAGAAGAGGAGGAGGAGGAGGATGATGGGGATGATTACTTAGGGGAGGAGGATGCATCTCGTGGGGCAAGTGAAAATGTTGGCGTGGCAAGGTCTGGTACAGGGTTTGTGCGTGACTGGAGGGATGTGGATTTGCCAGAAAGTGCTCCTCCACCCAGCACTCGCAGTGCATCATTGACACCGGGAACATTGGCCCACATGTCAGATTATGCCTTGCGGATCCTAAAAAGGGACCCCCGCATTGCCAAAATGATGAATGATGACGACTACTGGTTGGCCAGCATCCTGGATCCACGCTATAAAGGCAAATTACAAAACATCATGCCACAGGAGAACCTTGACCTAATATTGGCTAATAAACAAGCAACTCTGGTAAATCGGTTGCTTGAGGCATTCCCAGCACACAGCAGCGGTGATGGTTCTCACACGAGCCGTACGGGCCGGGGGCAGCTTGGCAGAGGTGTTCGTGGTGCACACAGCAGAAGTGGCGTTGGAGACAGGGGTTTCATGACAATGTTGTGGACTGATTTTTCAAATACCGCTCACACAACTGGTAATACTGCATCGATGGAAAGTGACAGGAGACAGCAGTTGTCAACTATGGTTACAAACTACTTTTCCTCCCATATCGATGTTCTCCCACACAGGTCATTCCCCTTTGACTATTGGGCCGCTAAACTGGACACCTGGCCTGAATTGGCCCAATATGCCTTACAGGAGCTCGCTTGCCCAGCTGCAAGTGTGCTATCGGAAAGAGTCTTCAGTGCAGCTGGATCAATCCTGACAGAAAAAAGGACCCGTTTGTCAACCCAAAATGTGGATGATCTAACCTTCATTAAAATGAACCACGCATGGGTTTCCAAGGATTTTGTCCCACCTTCCCCTGATGACACATAGGGTGACAGAAAAATGGCTTGCTTTGGTCCACCTCTTCCTGGTACTTCACCTATTTCGCCTTTTGCATCAGCTGAATGTCCAACATCAACATATGCCACTTTCTAAAACTCCCTAACTGTGCTGCCTCCCCCCCCATGGCCGGGGTCACCACCTACCGCACGACACCATGCGAGTGCCGTTGCCCTGGACAGGTGGGTAGGCCGACTCTTGGGCATGGGCACTGGCACAGGGTCCCTCATAGTGCAATCAAGTGTCTCTGACGGTGGTGGTGCACACCCGCCGTCAGACACACCGCTGTACTATGAGGGGCCCAGTGCCAGTACCGACGCCCACGAGTGGGCCCCCCTTGCTTGGGCAGGGCCCCAGCATTTGCAATCTTTACCTCTCCCTGCTCCTCCGCTGTGTAATCTGGGCCGTCAAATCCATACTGTGCCTGACACCGTCTGAGCCTGCCTCCTGAGACATATATTTTGAATATGTACGCTAACCATACATGTTATCCGGGGATACGGTACCCTTTCTAACCTTTGTGCAATCACGTGCAATCCATACTGTGCCTGACACCGTCTGAGCCTGCCTCATGAGACATATATTTTGAATGTGTACGCTATCCATACATGTTATCCAGGGATACGGTACCCTTTCTAACCTTTGTGCAATCACGTGCAATCCATACTGGGCCTGACACCGTCTGAGCCTGCCTCCTGAGACATATATTTTGAATGTGTACGCTATCCATACATGTTATCCAGGGATACGGTACCCTTTCTAACCTTTGTGCAATCACGTGCAATCCATACTGGGCCTAACACCGTCTGAGCCTGCCTCCTGAGACATATATTTTGAATGTGTACGCTATCCATACATGTTATCCAGGGATACGGTACCCTTTCTAACCTTTGTGCAATCACGTGCAATCCATACTGGGCGTGAGAACGGCTGGCGAGCTGTTAAGCAAGCTACAGCACCTGTCCAGACAAGTACAGGGATTCCCTAGCGAGGAGACTTATTTGATTGTTTTCAATGTTGGGACAGCAATTTTTGGGGAGCACTATACTCTGGAGAATGATAGATGGGGCCCACCATACACTGGAACATTCCAAAGGTGGACATCAGACACTGGAGCAGCATTTACAGGGCCCATTATACACTAGAGCATTAGAAATGGGGCCCATTATGTTTGGAGCATTATTTGGGCCCATAAGACAGTGGAGCTTCATCCATGGGGACCAACATATACTGTAGCATTATGTGGAGCTCATCATATACTGTTTCAAACATTATATGGGACCAATGATTCTGTATGGAGAAATAGATGGGCCTCGTCATGAGATGTAAAAAGTGAGGTATTTTTCATTGTACTATACCGCTATTTATCTGCCGTATCGGAGCATGATGAGTTGTGGTATGTGTTAAAGGGGCGCTCTTTCGCCCAGGGCACATGAAAACCTGCAGCCAGCCCTCCCCCCCCACAACTTTAGCCAAATAACCCCCATTTTTCAGTGCGCAACTTGTATTATGAAGTTAATTAAGGTTGACAAGCTTAAGTAAGAAGAATTGATGCTTTTGGCATTCAAATGCGCACTGTAGGTGTGTTTCCTGTCCTCCTCTCACTGCCGACTTTTCTTCCCCATTGACTTACATTGGGTTTCGTGATGACCCCGACTTTTCCCTATAATCGGACGATCTTGCTCGACCAGACTTTTGGAAAAGTCGGGTTTCACAAAACGAAACGCGACCCTAAAAAACCAAAAGTCGCTCAACTCTAGTTGTGACCAATGCCTTCCTGCTTCCAAAGCAGAGCTTGTTTAAGCTACGGTGAGTTACAAATTCTCACTAGCCCTCCCACACTGCTTCCAGGAATCCTGGGCTTCCACATTCTGAGGGCTCAGGAAAGATGTAATTTTTGGCAATTACAGGCAGATTGCCTCATTCTCGCCTTCTGCTTCAAGAAACAAACATCAATCCATTGCTGTGAGAAGCAAGGCTTTTTTTCCACACTGGGAGAAGCTAAGACTGTCATTTGCATACCAAGGATTAAGTCTCCTGAGAGACCAACAAAAATTGCCAAAGCTGACTGTAATTCAAGTAATCATGGCGGGGTACTGGGAAAAGTTTTCAATTAGCAATAATCACGCCTCGGTTAAACCTCATGGGCTACAATATTGCCACTGCGCAAAGTTGAAAGAACTGTTGTGACCAAGGCCTTCCAGCTTCCAAAGCAGAGCTTGTTTAAGCTATGGTGAGTTCCAAATCCTCACTAGCCCTCCCTCACTGCTTCCAGGCATCCTGGGCTTCCGCATTCTAAGGGCTCAGTTAAGATGTAATTTTTGGCAATTACAGGTAGATCGCCTCACTCTCTTCTTCTGCTCCTGGCAACAAACACCAACCCATTGCTTTGGGAAGCAATGCTTCTCTTCCACACTGGGAGGAGCTAAGACAGTCATTTGCATACAATGGATTAAGTCTCCTGAGAGACCAACAAAAATTGCCAAAGCTGACTGTATTTCAAGTCATCATGGCAGGGTACAGGGAAAAGTTTTCAATTACCAATAATCACGCCTCAGTTAAACCTCATTGGGCTACAATAATGCCACTGCGCAAAGATGAACCAACTGAGGTGATCAAGGGCTTCCCACCTCCAAGGCAGAACTTGTTTAAGCCATGTTGAGTTCCAAATCACCACTAGCCCTCCCACGCTGCTTCCAGGCATCCTGGGCTTCCACATGCTAAGGGCTCAGGAAAAACAATTTTTGGCAATTACAGGCAGATTGCTTCACTCTCTCCTTCTGCTCCAGGAAACAAACATCAATTCACTGCTGTGAGAAGCAAGGCTTTTCTTCCAGGCTGGCAGGAGCTAAGAATGTCATTTGCATACCATGGATTAAGTCTCCTGAGAGACCAACAAAAATTGCCAAAGCTGACTGTATTCCAAGTCATTATGGTGGGGTATTGGGAAAAGTTTTCAATTAGCAATTATCTCGCCTTGGTTAAACCTCATGGGCAATGATATTGCCACAGCGCAAAGATGAAAGAACAGAAGTGACCAAGGGCTTCCCGCTTCCAAGGCAGAACATTTTAAGCCATGGTGAGTTCCAAATCACCACTAGCCCTCCACGCTGCTTCCAGGCATCCTTGGCTTCCACATTCTAAGGGTTCAGCTAAGATGTAATTTTTGGCAATTACAGGCAAATTGCCTCACTCTCGCCTTCTGCTCCAAGAAACAAACATCAATCCATTGCTGTGAGAAGCAAGGCTTTTCTTCCACACTGCGAGGACCTAAGACTGTCATTTGCATACCATAGATTAAGTCTCCTGCGAGACCAACAAAAATTGCCAAAGCTGACTGTATTTAAAATCATCATGGCAGGATAATTGGAAAAGTTTTCAATTAACAATAATCACGCCTCGATTAAACCTCATGGGCAACGATATTGCGCCTGCGCAAAGATGAAAGAACTGTTGTGACCATTGCCTTCCTGCTTCCAAAGCACAGCTTGTTTAAGCTACGGTGAGGTACAAATTCTCACTAGCCCTCCCACACTGCTTCCAGGCATCCTGGGCTTCCACATTCTGAGGGCTCAGGAAAGATGTAATTTTTGGCAATTACAGGCAGATTGCCTCACTCTCGCCTTCTGCTCCAAGAAACAAACATCAATCCATTGCTGTGAGAAGCAAGGCTTTTCTTCCACACTGGGAGAAGCTAAGACTGTCATTTGCATACCATGGATTAAGTCTCCTGTGAGACCAACAAAAATTGCCAAAGCTGACTGTATTTCAAGTCATCATGGCAGGGTACAGGGAAAAGTTTTCAATTACCAATAATCATGCCTCAGTTAAACCTCATTGGGCTACGATAATGCCACTGCGCAAAGATGAACCAACTGAGGTGATCAAGGGCTTCCCACTTCCAAGGCAGAACTTGTTTAAGCCATGTTGAGTTCCAAATCACCACTAGCCCTCCCACGCTGCTTCCAGGCATCCTGGGCTTCCACATGCTAAGGGCTCAGGAAAAACAATTTTTGGCAATTACAGGCAGATTGCCTCACTCTCGCCTTCTGCTCCAAGAAACAAACATAAATCCATTGCTGTGAGAAGCAAGGCTTTTCTTCCACACTGCGAGAACCTAAGACTGTCATTTGCATACCATAGATTAAGTCTCCTGAGAGACCAACAAAAATTGCCAAAGCTGACTGTATTTCAAGTCGTCATGGGGCGGGGTATTGGGAAAAGTTTTCAATTAGCAATAATCACGGCTCGGTTAAACCTCATAGGCTACGATATTGCCACTGCGCAAAGTTGAAAGAACTGTTGTGACCAATGCCTTCCTGCTTCCAAAGCAGAGCTTGTTTAAGCTACGGTGAGTTACAAATTCTCACTAGCTCTCCCACACTGCTTCCAGGCATCCTGAGCTTCCACATTCTAAGGGCTCAGTTGAGATGAAATTTTTGGCAATTACAGGCAGATTGCCTTACTCTCTCCTTCTACTCCAGGCAACAAACATCAATCCATTGCTGTGAGAAGCAAGGCTTTTCTTCCATGCTGGGAGGAGCTAAGACTCTGTTATTTGCATACAATGGATTAAGTCTCCTGAGAGACCAACAAAAATTGCCAAAGCTGACTGTATTTCAAGTCATCTTGGCGGGCTATTGGGAAAAGTTTTCAATTAGCAATAATCACGCCTCGGTTAAACCTCATGGGCTACGATATTGCCACAGCGCAAAGATGAAAGAACAGAAGTGACAAAGGGCTTCCCGCTTCCAAGGCAGAACTTTTTAAGCCATGGTGAGTTCCAAATCACCACTAGCCCTCCACACTGCTTCCAGGCATCCTTGGCTTCCACATTCTAAGGGCTCAGTTAAGATGTAATTTTTGGCAATTACAAGCAGATTGCCTCACTCGCGCCTTGTGCTCCAAGAAACAAACATCAATCCATTGCTGTGAGAAGCAAGGCTTTTCTTCCACACTGGGAGAAGCTAAGACTGTCATTTGCATACCATGGATTAAGTCTCCTGAGAGACCAACAAAAATTGCCAAAGCTGACTGCATTTCAAGTCAACAAGGCGGGGTATTGGGAAAAGTTTTCAATTAGCAATAATCACGCCTCAATTAAACCTCATGGGCTAAGATATTGCCACTGCGCAAAGTTGAAAGCACTGTTGTGACCAAGGCCTTCCAGCTTCCAAAGCAGAGCTTGTTTAAGCTATGGTGAGTTCCAAATCCTCACTAGCCCTCCCACACTGCTTCCAGGCATCCTGGGCTTCGGCATTCTAAGGGCTCAGTTAAGATGTAATTTTTGGCAATTACAGGTAGATCGCCTCACTCTCTTCTTCTGCTCCAGGCAACAAACACCAACCCATTGCTTTGGGAAGCAAGGCTTCTCTTCCACACTGGGAGGAGCTAAGACAGTCATTTGCATACAATGGATTAAGTCTCCTGAGAGACCAACAAAAATTGCCAAAGCTGACTGTATTTCAAGTCATCATGATTATGATTATGATTTAATAACAGCTAAATCGAAAGGTCATTGCTCCCTGTTGATTCTCCTGGATCTCTCTGCCGCATTTGACACTGTGGATCACCAGCTCCTCCTCACTATGCTCCGCTCTATAGGCCTCAAGGACACAGCCCTCTCCTGGTTCTCCTCCTACCTCTCTGACCGCTCCTTCACTGTATTTTTTTCCGGCTCCTCTTCCTCTTCTCGTCCCCTTACTATCGGGGTCCCGCAGGGCTCAGTCCTAGGCCCCCTCCTCTTCTCTTTATACACTGCCCCTATTGGACAAACAATCAGCAGATTTGGGTTCCAGTATCATCTCTATGCTGATGACACCCAATTATACACTTCTTCCCCTGACATCACCCCTACCCTAATTCAAAATACCAAGGATTGTCTGTCTGCTGTCTCTAGCATCATGTCCTCCCTCTATCTGAAACTAAATCTCTCTAAAACTGAACTTCTTGTGTTTCTCCCCTCTACTAACCTCACTCTACCTAACATCGAAATAACCCTGGAGGGTTCAACCATAACTCCCAAGCAGCATGCCCGCTGTCTTGGGGTCATATTCGACACTGAACTTTCCTTTACTCCGTTCATCCGATCACTCAGTCGCTCTTGTCACCTGCATCTTAAAAACATCTCCAGAATCCGACCTTTTCTCACCTTTGAAACTGATAATACTCTTACTGTCGCTCTTATTCATTCTCGTCTGGACTACTGCAACTCTCTTCTGATCGGTCTCCCTCTTACCAAACTTTCTCCTCTCCAATCCATCTTGAATGCGTCAGCCAGGGTCATATTTCTGTCCAGCCGCTTCACCGATGCCTCCATCTTGTGCCAGTCATTACACTGGCTACCTATTCGCTACAGGGTCCAGTATAAACTCATCTCTCTCACCCACAAAGCTCTCCACTGTTCTGCACCGCCTTATATCTCCTCTCTCATCTCTGTCTATCGCCCTACACGTCCCCTCCGTTCTACAAATGACCTAAAATAAAATAAAATACTCATAAACACACTCAGACAGGAGGACATATTCCTGGCATAATAAATTACACCTAGATGCCTCCACTGAAGTGTTGGACCTAAATATAGATCAGTCGCTACTAGCAACTATGAAAAAGGGGGGGAGTGGAAACCACTCAGAAACGACCACAGATCCGATATAGAAAAATATATATCTTTATTGGGACATACAAACAGATCCTGAACAAAACAGTGCTAAGCGCACAGATTAAATCCACGCACCATGGAAAATACCGCAGGCCTCCCTAGAGCATACAGATAATACAGTCCAATAAGGACATAAAGCTCTCCTCACCAAATCGTATATACCATAGGGGCACTCTATTCCCTCTAACTGATTCATAGGTCAACCAGTCCTAATAATATAATATATACACATATCTATATAAAGTAAATAGATGAATATAAGCAAAACATATATGTGTATATACATAAACGCTAAATAGGGCAATAATGTAACAAGAACATATTGTCAAAAAGGCCGCTATAATGACGGCTAAAGGATACCATCAGCATATAACACCAAATGGTGATGTAACATCCTCATTATGATCATTACATAAATTGTAAAAAAGCCTTAGCTGGGAAATACAAAAAACGTTTGAGAGAAAATCTCTCACACCCTCACCCTCTATAACCATTGTGTGGTGACGATTGCTACCATGTTCAAAAATAAAGGCAGCAAAAAAAACGGTAATTATTACCAAAATGAATGATGGTGAGAGAGGAGTCTCAGGGGAGACCATGCGTGTACCCCGACGCGCGTTTCGGATGCTCGTCCTTCGTCAGGGGGCGTAACAAACAGCAGAGCCAGGACGCTAAAAAAGGGCCGTGACCGGAAATGAGGAGGCGTCAACCGGAAATGACGCATCCGTCGTTATGGAAACCAGGGACGCGACGCGGCGCCGGCGTCACCAGCACGTACCCGGCGTCAAGGTCGCCATGGCAACATACCGGAGGAGACGCCAGAAGCCGCGTCGCGGCCCCAGGCCACAACGCGCATGCGTACAGGTCAATCATCCTCCCCATTTGGCCGTACATGGATTCAATACAAAAGAATAGAACAAAACATAAAAAAATGAATGAAAAAATAGAAAAATAGAATAATCACATACCATGGGCACAATTAATAGCATAGAACATGAGAAACACCATTACATATTAATATGAAGTCTAGAACATATTATCCAATAACATCGGGGAAAGTCCTGATATACAAATTTGGACACAGACATCTCACGCATTACAGCATGAGTATACCTTAGGTACTATAGACATTAACACCGGTAATACCACAGACCATATACAGATTATCATATGATATATATATCCAAACTCATTCGTTCATAACACATTGAATAGCACATAAGACGAATTGTTCCATGGATTGTAGATATCGCACAGTGAGTAATGCATGATAAATAGTCGTGTCCACACAGATAAACAACTTAAGATCCAATGGTTCACCCGATATGACTCCACGATGTATAGTCTTGATATGATGGTATAGATGTCCCATACTGTATTGGACAAATGTCCAGACTTCAAATTCAGCTAAGAATGTTCTCCAATACATGACCCAATGCTGGAGTGAATATTAAATACGTGGCCTAAAGTAAAGATGTATTTGAAAAAATGATAAGTAAAACATCAATAAAAACACAAATTAAAAACAACCACGTACACGTGGAAGCAATTCAATGCACTTAACAGTACAGCCAGGAGGTGATCATAGAAACGATGTAAAATTCAAGGATTCATTAAGCCCATTAGGCTGGACCGTATTTAGGGTCCATATCCATCTTGCCTCAATTTGAGCCAAGCGTTGTGAAACTCTACCTCCCCTGATACCGGGATCCAATAAATCAATCCCTCTAACTCTGAGGGTCCTACCATCACACTGGTGATATAATTTAAAGTGCCTAGTTATAGTCTTAAGCACTGATATATCATTTTCACCTGCCGCAGCCTGTATACCTAAGACGTGCTCCCTGACCCTGACCTTTAACTGGCGTGTGGTCAATCCTACATAGATCAGGGAGCACGGGCAGGTGGCATAATATATCACATATTTTGATAGGCAGGTAATCCTCTTTTTGATTTTGTACACTTTAGAGCCAGATGAATCCGTGAAGGTCTCGCTTCGATCAATGTTAACACAAGCCACACATTGACCACACGAGAAACACCCATACCGTTGGGCACCACCACGCAAAAATGTCAATGGTGGATTAGTCTCATAATGACTTTTGATTAAATGCCCTCGTAGGTTTTTCGCCCTTCTATACGCTATTCTTGGTTTGTTTGATAATATCTTGGCTATTATGGGATCAGTTAACAGGATAGGCCAAGACTTCTCCAAGATCTTACTTACTCTATCCGATTGAGAATGAAAAGTAGTTATAAATCTTAATTGATCCAATTTAGATGTAATGTCCTCGTTCTTATACAATAAGGCATTACGTGTACTATGTTTTGCACGATTATACGCTTTTTTAATAGATCTATGGCTATAGCCCCTTTCTCTAAAACGCTGTATTAGATCATCAGCCTGTTGTTCATAGTCAGAATCAGTCGAACAAATACGCCTTAGACGAAGGAATTGTCCTATCGGCACTGCACTAATCATATAGTTAGGATGAGAGGAGGAGGCATGCAACAGAGAATTCGTGGAGGTTGGCTTTCTAAAAATATTTGTCTGGATCATATCTCTGCCATCCCTCCTCAAAGTAACATCCAAAAATTCAATCTTGTTCACATCGTGAACAAAGGTAAGCCTGATGTTCAATGCGTTATCATTCAACTGCTGAAAAAATTGCTCCAATAAACATTCAGAACCCTGCCAGATCAAAAACACGTCATCTATGTACCACGTCCAAGACAGGAGGCGGTCCACAGATGCGTGCAGATCCGACTGGAAGAGGTCCCTCTCCCACAGGCCCAGGAACAGATTCGCATAAGAGGGCGCATAGGCCGCTCCCATGGCTGTCCCCTGGGTCTGCAGGAAAAAGGACCCCTTAAAAGTGAAAAAATTGTGCGTTAACGCAAATTCCAGAATCTCTAAAATGAATCGTTTAAGACCCGTCGGCAAACTAGAAGTACCTAGAAAAAATTCCACTGCTCTTAAACCATCGGCATGTCGGATACTAGTATACAGTGACTCTACGTCAGCCGTCACCAGTATCGCATCTCTATCCAGAGAAAGCCCATCAACCTTCCTCAATAACTGGTTAGTATCTTTAAGAAAAGATGGCAAAACCTCCACAAATGGTTGTAATACTGAGTCAATCCACCGGCCTACATGTTCAAGATAGTTGCCCCGGCCTGAAACTATCGGCCTACCTGGTGGACATTGTATATCCTTATGGATTTTAGGGAGCAAATAAAACGTCGCTACTGTAGGCTCATTAACCACTAAGGCCGATCCCAACTCCCTCGTGATAATTTCTGCCTCAATGGCTCTAGATATGATCCCTCTGAGTTGGGTATCAAAGGCGGACAAGGGGTTAAACGTGAGTTTTTTATAACAAGTGTTATTCAATAACTGGCGAAATGCCTCCTTTTCATAGATAGAATTCGGCCATATCACTATGTTACCCCCCTTGTCCGCCGGTTTGATCACCACATCAGAGAGACCACGTAGATGTTTAAGCCTAGCACGCTCTTCCCTATTCAAATTATCATTGCGGATAAAACGTGGCATCGCCGATAGTTCTTTAGACACCACTTTAACAAATAGGTCTATTGGACCGCAATTGGACAGTGGGGGAAACCGTCTAGAACGTGGCCTAATCGAAGGAGGTATCTTACCTCCTTCAATTGTGGTATGCTCCTCAGACAACTCCTCCAAAATTCTTAGCGCAGTCTGTTCATCTTCTGTAGGAAAAAGTTTATGTGTATCATTATTAAAGAAAAAACGTTTAAATAACAAGGAACGTGCAAAGACTATGGAAAAAATATCCGGACCAGAGGATGGGGAAAATGATAAACCCTTATACAATAATGAACAATCAAGGTCCGATAGTGTATGTTGGCTTAGATTAATTACCTTGTTCGCATCATAGTCCTTCTCACGGAACCGAGTCCTGTAGCGCTTATAGGGATGATAATCATGATTCCTAACCCGTTTATTGTTACTTCCTGATCGAGTTGTCATTGAGGAAGCTGATGTGTCTGATTGACTACTCAATGAAGATATGGACTGATTAGAGACAGCCCGTACCATCTGGCGCCCATTCATGGGTGCTTTTCTCCAATGGTATACGCCATTGGACTGATAATCCTTTGTATCTCGATTAATTTTGGAAGTCTGTGAATCACTGATTTTTTTGACTGCATTATCAATCGTCTTTTCCAATTCATTCTCAAATACCTTGATACGATCTTCTGACCCATTTCCACGTAACTCGGACAAGGTAGAATCAATTTTTTTGTCCAACTCATTAATCAGCCTCGTATTCAGCCCAATTAATAACTGCATCAGACTCCCAGAGCAAATGTTGCATGCCTCCTCCCACTCATTTATAAAAGACTGATCCTCAACCACAAATGTAGGTGTTACTCTTATCCTAAGGCCTCTAGGAATCATTTTACGTGCAATATACTTCTGTAAAAATGCACGGCTCCACCAAATCCTGGTACGTCGTAAAAGTAGAGTCTGTACTGAATCACAAAGACTTTCGAATCCATGATCACCAACCGGCTGACTGCAAGCACCATCACTGCCAAAGACCTGGTCTACCTGTCCCAGCCAGGTAATTTCTCTGGCCTTGTAGTCCATCCTTGTACGAGTAACACCTGTGCAAAACACAGAAAAATATGCATAAAATAAAATACTCATAAACACACTCAGACAGGAGGACGTATTCCTGGCATAATAAATTACACCTAGATGCCTCCACTGAAGTGTTGGACCTAAATATAGATCAGTCGCTACTAGCAACTATGAAAAAGGGGGGGAGTGGAAACCACTCAGAAACGACCACAGATCCGATATAGAAAAATATATATCTTTATTGGGACATACAAACAGATCCTGAACAAAACAGTGCTAAGCGCACAGATTAAATCCACGCACCATGGAAAATACCGCAGGCCTCCCTAGAGCATACAGATAATACAGTCCAATAAGGACATAAAGCTCTCCTCACCAAATCGTATATACCATAGGGGCACTCTATTCCCTCTAACTGATTCATAGGTCAACCAGTCCTAATAATATAATATATACACATATCTATATAAAGTAAATAGATGAATATAAGCAAAACATATATGTGTATATACATAAACGCTAAATAGGGCAATAATGTAACAAGAACATATTGTCAAAAAGGCCGCTATAATGACGGCTAAAGGATACCATCAGCATATAACACCAAATGGTGATGTAACATCCTCATTATGATCATTACATAAATTGTAAAAAAGCCTTAGCAGGGAAATACAAAAAACGTTTGAGAGAAAATCTCTCACACCCTCACCCTCTATAACCATTGTGTGGTGACTAGAGTTGAGCGATACCGTCCGATACTTCAAAGTATCGTATCGGATGGTATCGGCCGATCTTTAAAAAAAGTATCGGTATCGCCGATTCCGATACCGGAAGTCCCATTCAAGTCTATGGGACTTCCGGTATCGGAATAAGAAAAACCCTTTCCTGCCCTTGTACAGCCTCTCTGGGGTCTGTACGGGCCTTTCGGGGGGCTGTGCCGGCCTGCCAGGGGGTCTGTGCAGGCTCCGGTGGTCTGTGCCGGCCTGCCGGTGGTCTGTGCAGGCTCCGGGGGGCTGTGCCGGCCTGCCGGGGGGCTGTGCCGGCCTGCCGGGGGGCTGTGCAGGCTCTGGGGGGCTGTGCCGGCCTGCCGGGGGGCTGTGCCGGCCTGCCGGTGGTCTGTGCAGGCTCCGGGGGTCTGTGCAGGCATCGTCCGATGGGACTACAAGTCCCATCGGGCGATGCCTGCTACCATGACAGTGATTGACACATTAGCCAATGATGGGGCAGTAGTAGTCCCATCATCCGGCTAATGTGTTAAATGTAAAAAAAAAAAAAAAAAAAAATTACATGCTACATACATACAACATGCATACTACATACATGCTACATTCATACTACATACTACATACATGCTACATTCATACTACATACTACATACATGCTACATTCATACTACATAAATACTACATGCAACATACATACTACATATATACTACATGCATGCTACATACATACTGCATGCTACATACATACCACATATATACTACATACATACTACATGCATGCTACATGCATGCTACATGCTACATACATAACACATATATACTACATGCATGCTACATACATACTACATGCTACATACTACATATATACTACATACATGCTACATACTACATGCGACATACATACTACATATATACTACATGCATGCTACATACATACTGCATGCTACATGCATGCTACATACATACTACATACATACTACATGCTACATACATACTACATATATACTACATACATACTACATACATACTACATGCATGCTACATGCATGCTACATACATACCACATACATAACACATATATACTACATGCATGCTACATACATACTACATGCTACATACATACCATATACATACTACATGCATGCTACATACATACTACATGCATGCTACATACATACTACATGCTACATACATACTACATATATACTACATGCATGCTACATACATACTACATGCATGCTACATACATACTACATGCTACATACATACTACATATATACTACATGCATGCTACATACTACATGCTACATACATACTACATATATACTACATGCATGCTACATACATACTACATGCATGCTACATACATACTACATGCTACATACATACCACATACATACTACATATATACTACATGCATGCTACATACATACTGCATGCTACATGCATGCTACATACATACTACATACATACTACATGCTACATACATACCACATATATACTACATACATACAATACATTCATACAATACATACATAGACATACAGTACATATAACATAGAGTAACATACTTACCAATACTTGTCACATTGTTCCCCGAAGCCATTGTCTTTTCCGGAATAAATATTAACATAACAAACCACAAAAATACTCACCCACGATCCGAAGCAGTCCACGAGTGTGTCCCACGACGATCTTGGGTAGAGAACTGCAGCATCAGCTGTTGCTGCCGTTCTCTACGGGCTGCAGGAATCCAATGACGGAAGGTAGGTATCCTTCCGCACTGTATTCCTCCGCCACTTAAAAAAAAAAAAAAGTCCCTAGTCTCACTTTATGCCATTGCTGCGTGGGAATTTCCCACACAGCAATGGCATAAAGTGAGACTAGGGACTTTTTTTTTTTTAAGTGGCGGAGGAATACAGTGCGGAAGGATACCTACCTTCCGTCATTGGATTCCTGCAGCCCGTAGAGAACGGCAGCAACAGCTGATGCTGCAGTTCTCTACCCAAGATCGTCGTGGGACACACTCGTGGACTGCTTCGGATCGTGGGTGAGTATTTTTGTGGTTTGTTATGTTAATATTTATTCCGGAAAAGACAATGGCTTCGGGGAACAATGTGACAAGTATTGGTAAGTATGTTACTCTATGTTATATGTACTGTTTGTCTATGTATGTATTGTATGAATGTATTGTATGTATGTAGTATATATGTGGTATGTATGTAGCATGCATGTAGTATATATGTAGTATGTATGTAGCATGCATGTAGTATATATGTAGCATGTATGTAGTATGTATGTGGTATGTATGTAGCATGTAGTATGTATGTAGCATGCATGTAGTATATATGTAGTATGTATGTAGCATGTAGTATGTATGTAGTATGTATGTAGTATGTATGTGGTATGTATGTAGCATGTAGTATGTATGTAGCATGCATGTAGTATATATGTAGTATGTATGTAGCATGTAGTATGTATGTAGCATGCATGTAGCATGCATGTAGTATGTATGTAGCATGCATGTAGTATGTAGCATGCATGTAGTATGTATGTAGTATGTATGTAGCATGCAGTATGTATGTAGCATGTATGTAGTATGTATGTAGTATATATGTAGTATGTATGTAGCATGTAGTATGTATGTAGCATGCATGTAGTATATATGTAGTATGTATGTAGCATGCATGTAGTATGTATGTAGTATGTATGTAGCATGCATGTAGCATGTATGTAGTATATATGTAGTATGTATGTAGCATGCATGTAGTATGTATGTAGCATGTAGTATGTATGTAGCATGCATGTAGTATGTATGTAGCATGTATGTAGTATGTATGTAGTATATATGTAGTATGTATGTAGCATGTAGTATGTATGTAGCATGCATGTAGTATGTATGTAGTATTTTTTTTTTTTTTTTTTTTAACATTTAACACATTAGCCGGATGATGGGACTACTACTGTCCCATCATTGGCTAATGTGTCAATCACTGTCATGGTAGCAGGCATCGCCCGATGGGACTTGTAGTCCCATCGGACGATGCTTGCACAGACCCCCGGAAATCAGCACAGCCCCCCGGCAGGCCGACACAGCCCCCCGGCAGGCCGGTACAGACCCCCACAGGGTGCACAGACCACCGGCAGGCCGGCACAGCCCCCCGGCAGGCCGGTACAGACCCCGGGCAGTCCACACAGCCCCCCGGCAGGCCAGCACAGCCCCCCGGCAGGCCGGCAGAGACCCCCGGAAGGCCCGAAATGACGGCGCATCATGATGCGCACACACCACGCATCATGATGACGTCAGGCCGTCAATCAACTGAACTTCCGATTCCGATGCCGAATTCCGATATTGAAAAAATATCGGAAGTCGGTATCGGAATTCCGATACAGCAAGTATCGGCCGATACCCGATACTTGCGGTATCGGAATGCTCAACACTAGTGGTGACGATTGCTACCATGTTCAAAAATAAAGGCAGCAAAAAAAAGGTAATTATTACCAAAATGAATGATGGTGAGAGAGGAGTCTCAGGGGAGACCATGCGTGTACCCCGACGCGCGTTTCGGAAGCTCGTCCTTCGTCAGGGGGAGTAACAAACAGCAGAGCCAGGACGCTAAAAAAGGGCCGTGACCGGAAATGAGGAGGCGTCAACCGGAAATGACGCATCCGTCGTTATGGAAACCAGGGACGCGACGCGGCGCCGGCGTCACCAGCACGTACCCGGCGTCAAGGTCGCCATGGCAACATACCGGAGGAGACGCCAGAAGCCGCGTCGCGGCCCCAGGCCACAACGCGCATGCGTACAGGTCAATCATCCTCCCCATTTGGCCGTACATGGATTCAATACAAAAGAATAGAACAAAACATAAAAAAATGAATGAAAAAATAGAAAAATAGAATAATCACATACCATGGGCACAATTAATAGCATAGAACATGAGAAACACCATTACATATTAATATGAAGTCTAGAACATATTATCCAATAACATCGTGGAAAGTCCTGATATACAAATTTGGACACAGACATCTCACGCATTACAGCATGAGTATACCTTAGGTACTATAGACATTAACACTGGTAATACCACAGACCATATACAGATTATCATATGATATATATATCCAAACTCATTCGTTCATAACACATTGAATAGCACATAAGACGAATTGTTCCATGGATTGTAGATATCGCACAGTGAGTAATGCATGATAAATAGTCGTGTCCACACAGATAAACAACTTAAGATCCAATGGTTCACCCGATATGACTCCACGATGTATAGTCTTGATATGATGGTATAGATGTCCCATACTGTATTGGACAAATGTCCAGACTTCAAATTCAGCTAAGAATGTTCTCCAATACATGACCCAATGCTGGAGTGAATATTAAATACGTGGCTCTCCACTGTTCTGCACCGCCTTATATCTCCTCTCTCATCTCTGTCTATCGCCCTACACGTCCCCTCCGTTCTACAAATGACCTAAGACTAACATCCCCCGTAATCCGAACCTCGCACCTCCGTCTCCAAGACTTCTCTCGTGCTGCTCCAGCTCTCTGGAATGCACTTCCCCAGACGATCAGACTGATAGCTAGCCCTGACCTATTCAAGCGCGCTTTGAAAACCCATCTCTTCAAACAAGCCTATCACATCAACTACTCAGCAAGCTAACTTTGCCCTGTTCCCTCCTTCCAAATATTATTCTGAATCTGCACCCTACTATTCATCTGTCTCCACACCCTTCATGCACATGATAACTGCACTTGATACTTGTCTATGGCACTTAAACACATGGGCTGATGACCGGATCATGCAGCTTTATATGAAAATCCCTATTATAATTGCCAGACCTGAATTAACAAGCATTTCTCACCTACTGTGTCCCCCCATTTCCTTGTAGATTGTAAGCTTGCGAGCAGGGACCTCACTCCTAATGTCATTGTTTGAATTGTCTTAACTTGTATTGAATTTATTGTCTGTACATGTCCCCGCTTAATTGTAAAGTGCTGCGGAATATGTTGGCGCTATATAAATAAAAAATTATTATTATTATTATTATTATTATCATGGCAGTTTACAGGGAAAAGTTTTCAATTACCAATAATCACGCCTCAGTTAAACCTCATTGGGCTACGATAATGCCACTGCGCAAAGATGAACCAACTGTGGTGATCAAGGGCTTCCCACTTCCAAGGCAGAACTTGTTTAAGCCATGTTGAGTTCCAAATCACCACTAGCCCTCCACGCTGCTTCCAGGCATCCTGGGCTTCCTCATGCTAAGGGCTCAGGAAAAACAATATTTGGCAATTATAGGCAGATTGCCTCACTCTCTCCTTCTGCTCCAGGAAACAAACATCAATCCACTGCTGTGAGAAGCAAGGCTTTTCTTCCACGCTGGCAGGAGCTAAGACTGTCATTTGCATACCATGGATTAAGTCTCCAGAGAGACCAACAAAAATTGCCAAAGCTGACTGTATTTCAAGTCATCATGGCGGGGTATTGGGAAACGTTTTCAATTAGCAATAATCACGCCTCGGTTAAACCTCATGGGCTACGATATTGCCACTGCGCAAAGTTGAAAGAACTGTTGTGACCAAGGCCTTCCCGCTTCCAAAGCAGAGC
Organism: Dendrobates tinctorius; assembly: GCF_039654945.1. Taxonomy (NCBI): domain Eukaryota; kingdom Metazoa; phylum Chordata; class Amphibia; order Anura; family Dendrobatidae; genus Dendrobates; species Dendrobates tinctorius. The sequence goes on from NW_027361912.1 coordinate 8,538,540, forward strand.
TTGTTTAAGCCATGGTGAGTTCCAAATCCTCACTAGCCCTCCCACACTGTTTCCAGGCATCCTGGGCTTCGGCATTCTAAGGGCTCAGTTAAGATGTAATTTTTGGCAATTACAGGTAGATCGCCTCACTCTCTTCTTCTGCTCCAGGCAACAAACACCAACCCATTGCTTTGGGAAGCAAGGCTTCTCTTCCACACTGGAAGGAGCTAAGACAGTCATTTGCATACAATGGATTAAGTCTCCTGAGAGACCAAAAAAAATTGCAAAAGTTGACTGTATTTCAAGTCATCATGGCGGGGTATTGGGAAAAGTTTTCAATTACCAATAATCACGCCTCAGTTAAACCTCATTGGGCTACGATAATGCCACTGCGCAAAGATGAACCAACTCTGGTGATCAAGGGCTTCCCACTTCCAAGGCAGAACTTGTTTAAGCCATGTTGAGTTCCAAATCACCACTAGCCCTCCCACGCTGCTTCCAGGCATCCTGGGCTTCCTCATGCTAAGGGCTCAGGAAAAACAATTTTTGGCAATTACAGGCAGATTGCCTCACTCTCTCCTTCTGCTCCAGGAAACAAACATCAATCCACTGCTGTGAGAAGCAAGGCTTTTCTTCCACGCTGGCAGGAGCTAAGACTGTCATTTGCATACCATGGATTAAGTCTCCTGAGAGACCAACAAAAATTGCCAAAGCTGACTGTATTCCAAGTCATTATGGCGGGGTATTGGGAAAAGTTTTCAATTAGCAATAATCACGCCTTGTTTAAACCTCATGGGCAACGATATTGCCACAGCGCAAAGATGAAAGAACAGAAGTGACCAAGGGCTTCCCGCTTCCAAGGCAGAACATTTTAAGCCATGGTGAGTTCCAAATCACCACTAGCCCTCCACGCTGCTTCCAGGCATCCTTGGCTTCCACATTCTAAGGGCTCAGTTAAGAAGTAATTTTTAGCAATTACAGGCAGATTGCCTCACTTTCGCCTTCTGCTCCAAGAAACAAACATCAATCCATTGCTGTGAGAAGCAAGGCTTTTCTTCCACACTGAGAGAACCTAAGACTGTCATTTGCATACCATAGATTAAGTCTCCTGAAAGACCAACAAAAATTGCCAAAGCTGACTGTATTTCAAGTCATCATGGTGGGGTATTGGGAAAAGTTTTCAATTAGCAATAATCACGCCTTGGTTAAATCTCATGGGCAACGATATTGCCACAGCGCAAAGATAAAAGAACAGAAGTGAAAAAGGGCTTCCCGCTTCCAAGGCAGAACATTTTAAGCCATGGTGAGTTCCAAATCACCACTAGCCCTCCACGCTGCTTCCAGGCATCCACATTCTAAGGGTTCAGTTAAGATGTAATTTTTGGCAATTACAGGCAGATTGCTTCACTTTCGCCTTCTGCTCCAAGAAACAAACATCAATCCATTGCTGTGAGAAGCAAGGCTTTCATTTCACACTGGGAGAAGCTAAAACTTTCATTTCCATACCATGGATTAAATCTCCTGAGAGACCAACAAAAATTGCCAAAGGTGACTGTATTTCAAGTCAACATGGCAGGGTATTGGAAAAAGTATTCAATTAGCAATAATCACGACTCGGTTAAACCTCATGGACTACGATATTGCCACTGCGCAAAGTTGAAAGAACTGTTGTGACCAAGGCCTTCCCGCTTCCAAAGCAGAGCTTGTTTAAGCTATGGTGAGTTCCAAATCCTCACTAGCCCTCCCACACTGCTTCCAGGCATCCTGGGCTTCCACATTCTGAGGGCTCAGGAAAGATGTAATTTTTGGCAATTACAGGCAGATTGCTTCACTCTCGCCTTATGCTCCAAGAAACAAACATCAATCCATTGCTGTGAGAAGCAAGGCTTTTATTCCACACTGGGAGGACCTAAGACTGTCATTTGCATACCATAGATTAAGTCTCCTGAGAGACCAACAAAAATTGCCAAAGCTGACTGTATTTCAAGTCATCATGGCGGGGTATTGGGAAAAGTTTTCAATTAGCAATAATCACGCCTCGGTTAAACCTCATGGGCTACGATATTGCCACAGTGCAAAGATGAAAGAACAAAAGTGACCAAGGGCTTCCCGCTTCCAAGGCAGAACTTTTTAAGCCATGGTGAGTTCCAAATCACCACTAGCCCTCCACGCTGCTTCCAGGCATCCTGGGCTTCCACATTCTAAGGGCTCAGTTAAGATGTAATTTTTGGCAATTACAGGCAGATTGCCTCACTCTCGCCTTCTGCTCCAAGAAACAAACTTCAATCCATTGCTGTGAGAAGCAAGGCTTTTCTTCCACACAGGGAGGACCTAAGACTGTCATTTGCATACCATAGATTAAGTCTCCTGTGAGACCAACAAAAATTGCCAAAGCTGACTGCATTTCAAGTCATCATGGCGGGGTATTAGGAAAAGTTTTCAATTAGCAATAATCACACCTCAGTTAAACCTCATGGGCTACGATATTGCCACTGCGCAAAGTTGAAAGAACTGTTGTGACCAAGGCCTTCCCGCTTCCAAAGCAGAGCTTGTTTAAGCTATGGTGACTTCCAAATCCTCACTAGCCCTCCCACACTGCTTCCAGGCATCCTGGGCTTCGGCATTCTAAGTGCTCAGTTAAGATGTAATTTTTGGCAATTACAGGTAGATCGCTTCACTCTCTTCTTCAGCTCCAGACAACAAACACCAACCCATTGCTTTGGGAAGCAAGGCTTCTCTTCCACACTGGGAGGAGCTAAGACAGTCATTTGCATACAATGGAATAAGTCTCCTGAGAGACCAACAAAAATTGCCAAAGCTTACTGTATTTCAAGTCATCATGGCAGGGTACAGGAAAAAGTTTACAATTACCAATAATCACGCCTCAGTTAAACCTCATGGGCTACGATATTGCCACAGCGCAAAGATGAAGGAACAGAAGTGACCAAGGGCTTCCCGCTTCCAAAGCAGAGCTTGTTTAAGCTATGGTGAGTTCCAAATCCTCACTAGCCCTCCCACACTGCTTCCAGGCATCCTGGGCTTCGGCATTCTAAGGGCTCAGTTAAGATGTATTTTTTGGCAATTACAGGCAGATTGCCTCACTCTCGCCTTCTGCTCCAGGAAACAAACATCAATCCATTGCTGTGAGAAGCAAGGCTTTTCTTCCATGCTGGGAGGAGCTAATACTGTCATTTGCATACCATGGATTAAGTCTCCTGAGAGACCAACAAAAATTGCCAAAGCTGACTGTATTCCAAGTCATTATGGCGGGGTATTGGGAAAAGTTTTCAATTAGCAATAATCACGCCTTGGTTAAACCTCATGGGCAACGATATTGCCACAGCGCAAAGATGAAGGAACAGAAGTGACCAAGGGCTTCCAGCTTCCAGGGCAGAACATTTTAAGCCATGGTGAGTTACAAATCACCACTAGCACTCCACGCTGCTTCCAAGCATCCTTGGCTTACACATTCTATGGGTTCAGTTAAGATGTAATTTTTGGCAATTACAGGCAGATTTCAATTAGCAATAATCACGCTTCGGTTAAACCTCATAGGCTACGATATTGCCACTGCGCAAAGTTGAAAGAACTGTTGTGACCAATGCCTTCCTGCTTCCAAAGCAGAGCTTGTTTAAGCTATGGTGAGTTACAAATTCTCACTAGCCCTCCCACACTGCTTCCAGGCATTCTGAGCTTCCACATTCTAAGGGCTCAGTTAAGATGAAATTTTTGGCAATTACAGGCAGATTGCCTCACTCTCTCCTTCTGCTCCAGGCAACAAACATCAATCCATTGCTGTGAGAAGCAAGGCTATTCTTCCACGCTGGGAGGAGCTAAGACTCTGTTATTTGCATACCATAGATTAAGTCTCCTGAGAGACCAACAAAAATTGCCAAAGCTGACTGTATTTCAAGTCATCATGGCGGGGTATTGGGAAAAGTTTTCAATTAGCAATAATCACGACTCGGTTAAACCTCATGGGCTACGATATTGCCACTGCGTAAAGTTGAAAGAACTGTTGTGACCAATGCCTTCCTGCTTCCAAAGCAGAGCTTGTTTAAGCTGCGGTGAGTTACAAATTCTCACTAGCCCTCCCACACTGCTTCCAGGCATCCTGGGCTTCCACATTCTGAGGGCTCAGGAAAGATGTAATTTTTGGCAATTACAGGCAGATTGCCTCACTCTCGCCTTCTGCTCCAAGAAACAAACATCAATCCATTGCTGTGAGAAGCAAGGCTTTTCTTCCACACTGGGAGAAGCTAAGACTGTCATTTGCATTCCATGAATTAAGTCTCCTGAGAGACCAACAAAAATTGCCAAAGCTGACTGTATTCCAAGTCATTATGGCGGGGTATTGGGAAAAGTTTTCAATTAGCAATAATCACGCCTTGGATAAACCTCATGGGCAACAATATTGCCACAGCGCAAAGATGAAAGAACAGAAGTGACCAAGGGCTTCCCGCTTCCAGGGCAGAACATTTTAAGCCATGGTGAGTTACAAATCACCACTAGCCCTCCACGCTGCTTCCAGGCATCCTTGGCTTACACATTCTAAGGGTTCAGTTAAGATGTAATTTTTGGCAATTACAGGCAGATTGCCTCACTCTCGCCTTCTGCTCCAAGAAACAAACATCAATCCATTGCTGTGAGAAGCAAGGATTTTCTTCCACACTGGGAGGACCTAAGACTGTCATTTACATACCATAGATTAAGTCTCTTGAGAGACCAACAAAAATTGCCAAAGCTGACTGTATTTCAAGTCATCATGGCCGGGTATTAGGAAAAGTTTTCAATTAGCAATAATCACACCTTAGTTAAACCTCATGGGCTTCGATATTGCCACTGCGCAAAGTTGAAAGAACTGTTGTGACCAATGCCTTCCCGCTTCCAAAGCAGAGCTTGTTTAAGCTATGGTGAGTTACAAATTCTCACTAGCCCTCCCACACTGCTTCCAGGCATCCTGAGCTTCCACATTTTACGGGCTCAGTTAAGATGAAATTTTTGGCAATTACAGGCAGATTGCCTCACTCTCGCCTTCTGCTCCAAGAAACAAACATCAATCCATTGCTGTGAGAAGCAAGGCTTTCATTCCACACTGGGAGAAGCTTAGACTGTCATTTGCATAGAATGGATTAAGTCTCCTTAGAAACCAACAAAAATTGCTAAAGCTGACTGTATTTCAAGTCATCATGGCAGGGTACAGGGAAAAGTTTTCAATTACCAATAATCACGCCTCAGTTAAACCTCATTGGGCTACGATAATGCCACAGCGCAAAGATGAAGGAACAGAAGTGACCAAGGGCTTCCCGCTTCCAAGGCAGAACTTGTTTAAGCCATGGTGAGTTCCAAATTACCACTAGCCCTCCACGCTGCTTCCAGGCATCCTGGGTTTCGGCATTCTAAGGGCTCAGTTAAGATGTAATTTTCGGCAATTACAGGTAGATCGCCTCACTCTCTTCTTCTGCTCCAGGCAACAAACACCAACCCATTGCTTTGGGAAGCAAGGCTTCTCTTCCACACTGGGAGGAGCTAAGACAGTCATTTGCATACAATGGATTAAGTCTCCTGAGAGACCAAAAAAAATTGCAAAAGCTGACTGTATTTCAAGTCATCATGGCAGGGTACAGGGAAAAGTTTTCAATTACCAATAATCACGCCTCAGTTAAACCTCATTGGGCTACGATAATGCCACTGCGCAAAGATGAACCAACTGTGGTGATCAAGGGCTTTCCACTTCCAAGGCAGAACTTGTTTAAGCCAGGTTGAGTTCCAAATCACCACTAGCCCTCCCACGCTGCTTCCAGGCATCCTGGGCTTCCTCATGCTAAGGGCTCAGGAAAAACAATTTCTGGCAATTACAGGCAGATTGCCTCACTCTCTCCTTCTGCTCCAGGAAACAAACATCAATCCACTGCTGTGAGAAGCAAGGCTATTCTTCCATGCTGGCAGGAGCTAAGACTATCATTTGCATACCATGGATTAAGTCTCCTGAGAGACCAACAAAAATTGCCAAAGCTGACTGTATTCCAAGTCATTATGGCAGGTTATTGGGAAAAGTTTTCAATTAGCAATAATCACGCCTCGGTTAAACCTCATGGGCTACGATATTGCCACTGCGCAAAGTTGAAAGAACTGTTGTGACCAATGCCTTACTGCTTTCAAAGCAGAGCTTGTTTAAGCAACGGTGAGTTACAAATTCTCACTAGCCCTCCCACACTGCTTCCAGGCATCCTGGGCTTCCACATTCTGAGGGCTCAGGAAAGATGTAATTTTTGGCAATTACAGGCAGATTGCCTCACTCTCGCCTTCTGCTCCAAGAAACAAACATCAATCCATTGCTGTGAGAAGCAAGGCTTTTCTTCCACACTGGGAGAAGCTAAGATTGTCATTTGCATTCCATGAATTAAGACTCCTGAGAGACCAACAAAAATTGCCAAAGCTGACTGTATTCCAAGTCATTATGGCGGGGTATTGGGAAAAGTTTTCAATTAGCAATAATCACGCCTTGGATAAACCTCATGGGCAACAATATTGCCACAGCGCAAAGATGAAAGAACAGAAGTGACCAAGGGCTTCCCGCTTCCAGGGCAGAACATTTTAAGCCATGGTGAGTTACAAATCACCACTAGCCCTCCACGCTGCTTCCAGGCATCCTGGGATTCCACATTCTAAGGGTTCAGTTAAGATGTAATTTTTGGCAATTACAGGCAGATTGCCTCACTCTCGCCTTCTGCTCCAAGAAACAAACATCAATCCATTGCTGTGAGAAGCAAGGCTTTTCTTCCACACTGGGAGGACCTAAGACTATCATTTACATACCATAGATTAAGTCTTCTGAGAGACCAACAAAAATTGCCAAAGCTGACTGTATTTCAAGTCATCATGGCGGGGTATTGGGAAAAGTTTTCAATTAGCAATAATCACACCTCGGTTAAACCTCATAGGCTACGATATTGCCACTGCGCAAAGTTGAAAGAACTGTTGTGACCAATGCCTTCCTGCTTCCAAAGCAGAGCTTGTTTAAGCTATGGTGAGTTACAAATTCTCACTAGCCCTCCCACACTGCTTCCAGGCATTCTGAGCTTCCACATTCTAAGGGCTCAGTTAAGATGAAATTTTTGGCAATTACCTCACTCTTTCCTTCTGCTCCAGGCAACAAACATCAATCCATTGCTGTGAGAAGCAAGGCTTCTCTTCCACACTGGGAGGAGCTAAGACAGTCATTTGCATACAATGGATTAAGTCTCCTGAGAGACCAAAAAAAATTGCAAAAGCTGACTGTATTTCAAGTCATCATGGCGGGGTATTGGGAAAAGTTTTCAATTACCAATAATCACGCCTCAGTTAAACCTCATTGGGCTACGATAATGCACTGTGCAAAGATGAACCAACTGTGGTGATCAAGGGCTTCCCACTTCCAAGGCAGAACTTGTTTAAGCCATGTTGAGTTCCAAATCACCACTAGCCCTCCCACGCTGCTTCCAGGCATCCTGGGCTTCCTCATGCTAAGGGCTCACGAAAAACAATTTTTGGCAATTACAGGCAGATTGCCTCACTCTCTCCTTCTGCTCCAGGAAACAAACATCAATCCACTGCTGTGAGAAGCAAGGCTTTTCTTCCACGCTGGCAGGAGCTAAGACTCGGTTATTTGCATACCATGGATTAAGTCTCCTGAGAGACCAGCAAAAATTGCCAAAGCTGACTATATTCCAAGTCATTATGGCAGGGTATTGGGAAAAGTTTTCAATTAGCAATAATCTCGCCTTGGTTAAACCTCATGGGCAACGATATTGCCACAGCGCAAAGATGAAAGAACAGAAGTGACCAAGGGCTTCCCGCTTCCAAGGCAGAACATTTTAAGCCATGGTGAGTTCCAAATCACCACTAGCCCTCCACGCTGCTTCCAGGCATCCTTGGCTTCCACATTCTAAGGGCTCAGTTAAGAAGTAATTTTTGGCAATTACAGGCAGATTGCCTCACTTTCGCCTTCTGCTCCAAGAAACAAACATCAATCCATTGCTGTGAGAAGCAAGGCTTTTCTTCCACACTGAGAGAACCTAAGACTGTCATTTGCATACCATAGATTAAGTCTCCTGAAAGACCAACAAAAATTGCCAAAGCTGACTGTATTTCAAGTCATCATGGTGAGGTATTGGGAAAAGTTTTCAATTAGCAATAATCACGCCTTGGTTAAATCTCATGGGCAACGATATTGCCACAGCGCAAAGATGAAAGAACAGAAGTGACCAAGGGCTTCCCGCTTCCAAGGCAGAACATTTTAAGCCATAGTGAGTTCCAAATCACCACTAGCCCTCCACGCTGCTTCCAGGCATCCTTGGCTTCCACATTCTAAGGATTCAGTTAAAATGTAATTTTTGGCAATTACAGGCAGATTGCCTCACTCTCGCCTTCTGCTCCAAGAAACAAACATCAATTCCTTGCTGTGAAAAGCAAGGATTTTCTTCCACACTGCGAGGAGCTAAGACTGTCATTTGCATACCATAGACTAAGTCTCCTGAGAAACCAACAAAAATTGCCAAAGCTGACTGTATTTCAAGTCATCATGGCGGGATATTGGGAAAAGTTTTCAATTAGCAATAATCACACCTCGATTAAATCTCATAGGCTACGATATTGCCACTGCGCAAAGTTGAAAGAACTGTTGTGACCAATGCCTTCCTGCTTCCGAAGCAGAGCTTGTTTAAGCTACGGTGAGTTACAAATTCTCACTAGCCCTCCCACACTGCTACAAGGCATCCTGGGCTTCTACATTCTGAGGGCTCAGTTAAGATGAAATTTTTGGCAATTACAGACAGATTGCCTTACTCTCTCCTTCTGCTCCAGGAAACAAACATCAATCCATTGCTGTGAGAAGCAAGGCTTTTCTTCCATGCTGGGAGGAGCTAAGACTCTGTTATTTGCATACAATGGATTAAGTCTCCTGAGAGACCAACAAAAATTGCCAAAGCTGACTGTATTTCAAGTCATCATGGCTGGGTATTGGGAAAAATTTTCAATCAGCAATAATCACGCCTCGGTTAAACCTCATGGGCTACGATATTGCCACAGCGCAAAAATTAAGGAACAGAAGTGACCAAGGGCTTCCGGCTTCCAAGGCAGAACTTGTTTAAGCCATGGTGAGTTCCAAATCACCACTAGCCCTCCACGCTGCTTCCAGGCATCCTGGGCTTCCACATTCTGGGGGAAAAGGAAAGATGAAATTTTTAGCAATTACTGGCAGATAGCCTCACTCTCGCCTTCTGCTCCAAGAAAAAAACATCAATCCATTGCTGTGAGAAGCAAGGCTTTTCTTCCACACTGGGAGGAGCTAATACTGTCATTTGCATACCATGGATTAAGTCTCCTGAGAGACCAACAAAAATTGCCAAAGCTGACTGTATTTCAAGTCATCATGGCGGGCTATTGGGAAAAGTTTTCAATTAGCAATAATCACGCCTCGGTTAAACCTCATGGGCTACGATATTGCCACAGCGCAAAGATGAAAGAACAGAAGTGACCAAGGGCTAACCGCTTCCAAGGCAGAACTTTTTAAGCCATGGTGAGTTCCAAATCACCAATAGCCCTCCACGCTGATTCCAGGCATCCACATTCTAAGGGCTCAGTTAAGATATAATTTTTGGCAATTACAGGCAGATTGCCTCACTCTCGCCTTCTGCTCCAAGAAACAAACATCAATCCATTGCTGTGAGAAGCAAGGCTTTTCTTCCACACTGGGAGGACCTAAAACTGTGATTTGCATACCACAGATTAAGTCTCCTGAGAGACCAACAAAAATTGCCAACGCTAACTATATTTCAAGTCATCATGGTGGGGTAATGCGAAAAGTTTTCAATTAACAATAATCACGCCTCGGTTAAACCTCATGGGCTACGATATTGTCACTGCGCAAAGTTGAAAGAACTGTTGTGACCAATGCCTTCCCTCTTTCAAAGCAGAGCTTGTTTAAGCTACGGTGAGTTACAAATTCTCACTAGCCCTCCCACACTGCTTCCAAGCATCCTGACTTTCCACATTCTAAGGGCTCAGTTAAGATGAAATTTTAGGCAATTACAGGCAGATTGCCTCACTCTCTCCATCTGCTTCAGGCAACAAACATCAATCCATTGCTGTGAGAAGCTAGGCTTTTCTTCCATGCTGGGAGGAGCTAAGACTCTGTTATTTGCATACAATGGATTAAGTCTCCTGAGAGACCAACAAAAATTGCCAAAGCTGACTGTATTTCAAGTCATCATGGCTGGGTATTGGGAAAAATTTTCAATCAGCAATAATCACGCCTCGGTTAAACCTCATGGGCTACGATATTGCCACAGCGCAAAAATTAAGGAACAGAAGTGACCAAGGGCTTCCGGCTTCCAAGGCAGAACTTGTTTAAGCCATGGTGAGTTCCAAATCACCACTAGCCCTCCACGCTGCTTCCAGGCATCCTGTTCTTCCACATTCTGGGGGAAAAGGAAAGATGAAATTTTTAGCAATTACTGGCAGATAGCCTCACTCTCGCCTTCTGCTCCAAGAAAAAAACATCAATCCATTGCTGTGAGAAGCAAGGCTTTTCTTCCACACTGGGAGGAGCTAATACTGTCATTTGCATACCATGGATTAAGTCTCCTGAGAGACCAACAAAAATTGCCAAAGCTGACTGTATTTCAAGTCATCATGGCGGGCTATTGGGAAAAGTTTTCAATTAGCAATAATCACGCCTCGGTTAAACCTCATGGGCTACGATATTGCCACAGCGCAAAGATGAAAGAACAGAAGTGACCAAGGGCTAACCGCTTCCAAGGCAGAACTTTTTAAGCCATGGTGAGTTCCAAATCACCAATAGCCCTCCACGCTGATTCCAGGCATCCACATTCTAAGGGCTCAGTTAAGATATAATTTTTGGCAATTACAGGCAGATTGCCTCACTCTCGCCTTCTGCTCCAAGAAACAAACATCAATCCATTGCTGTGAGAAGCAAGGCTTTTCTTCCACACTGGGAGGACCTAAAACTGTGATTTGCATACCACAGTTTAAGTCTCCTGAGAGACCAACAAAAATTGCCAACGCTAACTATATTTCAAGTCATCATGGTGGGGTAATGCGAAAAGTTTTCAATTAACAATAATCACGCCTCGGTTAAACCTCATGGGCTACGATATTGTCACTGCGCAAAGTTGAAAGAACTGTTGTGACCAATGCCTTCCCTCTTTCAAAGCAGAGCTTGTTTAAGCTACGGTGAGTTACAAATTCTCACTAGCCCTCCCACACTGCTTCCAAGCATCCTGACTTTCCACATTCTAAGGGCTCAGTTAAGATGAAATTTTAGGCAATTACAGGCAGATTGCCTCACTCTCTCCATCTGCTTCAGGCAACAAACATCAATCCATTGCTGTGAGAAGCTAGGCTTTTCTTCCATGCTGGGAGGAGCTAAGACGCTGTTATTTGCATACAATGGATTAAGTCTCCTGAGAGACCAACAAAAATTGCCAAAGCTGACTGTATTTCAAGTCATCATGGCGGGGTATTGGGAAAAGTTTTCAATTAGCAATAATCACGCCTCGGTTAAACCTCATGGGCTACGATATTGCCACTGCGCAAAGTTGAAAGAACTGTTGTGATCAATGCCTTCCTGCTTCCAAAGCAGAGCTTGTTTAAGCTACGGTGAGTTACAAATTCTCACTAGCCCTCCCACAAAGCTTCCAGGCATCCTGGGCTTCCACATTCTAAGGGCTCAGAAGAGATGTAATTTTTGGCAATTACAGGCAGATTGCCTCACTCTCGCCTTCTGCTCCAAGAAACAAACATCAATCCATTGCTGTGAGAAGCAAGGCTTTTCTTGCACACTGGGAGAAGCTAAGACTGTCATTTGCATACCATGAATTAAGTCTCCTGAGAGACCAACAAAAATTGCCAAAGCTGACTGTATTTCACGTCATCATGGCGGGGTATTGGGAAAAGTTTTCAATTAGCAATGATAAGCCTCGGTTAAACCTCATGGGCTACGATATTGCCACATCGCAAAGATAAAGGAACAGAAGTGATCAAGGGCTTCCCGCTTCCAAGGCAGAACTTGTTTAAGCTATGGTGAGTTCCAAATCACCACTAGCCCTCCCACGCTGCTTCCAGACATGCTGGGCTTCCACATGCTAAGGGATCAGGGAAAACTATTTTTGGCAATTACAGGCAGATTGCCTCACTCTCTCCTTCTGCTCCAGGAAACAAACATCAATCCACTGCTGTGAGAAGCAAGGCTTTTCTTCCATGCTGGCAGGAGCTAAGACTGTCATTTGCATACCATGGATTAAGTCTCCTGAGAGACCAACAAAAATTGCCAAAGCTGACTGTATTTCAAGTCATCATGGCGGGGTATTGGGAAAAGTTTTCAATAAGCAATAATCACGCCTTGGATAAACCTCATGGGCAACAATATTGCCACAGCGCAAAGATGAAAGAACAGAAGTGACCAAGGGCTTCCCGCTTCCAGGGCAGAACATTTTAAGCCATGGTGAGTTACAAATCACCACTAGCCCTCCACGCTGCTTCCAGGCATCCTTGGCTTACACATTCTAAGGGTTCAGTTAAGATGTAATTTTTGGCAATTACAGGCAGATTGCCTCACTCTCGCCTTCTGCTCCAAGAAACAAACATCAATCCATTGCTGTGAGAAGCAAGGCTTTTCTTCCACACTGTGAGGACCTAAAGGGGGTTTTACACTAAGCAATATCGCTAGCAATATCGCTAAAACGTCACTGGTTTTGTGACGTTATAGCGATATTGCTAGCGATATCGCTATGTGTGATACTTACCTCCGACCGGCTCCCCCGCTGCTCATCGCTGATCGCGCGAGAATGTCCGGCTCCATTTCTCGTCGGGCGCTTCCTGCTGGGCTTCCTGCTGTGACGTCCAGCGATGCGTGGAGGCGGGCGGGAGGACGCCAGGATCGCTGTGTGTGAAAGGTAAGTATCGTCCGCTGCGTCGCTGCTGCATCGCTGTGAGATCATTCTGTATGAAAGCTCACTAGCGATCATTTAGCAATGCACCAGCGATCCTGACCGGGTCGGATCGCTGGTTGAATCGCTGGTGCATCGCTAAATGTAAAAGGGCCTTTAGACTGTCATTTACATACCATAGATTAAGTCTCCTGAGAGACCAACAAAAATTGCCAAAGCTGACTGTATTTCAAGTCATCATGGCGGGGTATTGGGAAAAGTTTTCAATTAGCAATAATCACGCCTCGGTTAAACCTCATAGGCTACAATATTGCAACTGCGCAAAGTTGAAAGAACTGTTGTGACCAATGCCTTCCTGCTTCCAAAGCAGAGCTTGTTAAAGCTATGGTGAGTTACAAATTCTCACTAGCCCTCCCACACTGCTTCCAGGCATTCTGAGCTTCCACATTCTAAGGGCTCAGTTAAGATGAAATTTTTGGCAATTACAGGCAGATTGCCTCACTCTCTCCTTCTGCTTCAGGCAACAAACATCAATCCATTGCTGTGAGAGGCAAGGCTTTTCTTCCACGCTGGGAGGAGCTAAGACTCTGTTATTTGCATACAATGGATTAAGTCTCCTGAGAGACCAACAAAAATTGCCAAAGCTGACTGTATTTCAAGTCATCATGACGGGGTATTGGGAAAAGTTTTCAATTAGCAATAATCACGCCTCGGTTAAACCTCATAGGCTACGATATCGCCACTGCGCAAAGTTGTAAGAACTGTTGTGACCAATGCCTTCCTGCTTCCAAAGCAGAGCTTGTTTAAGCTATGGTGAGTTACAAATTCTCACTAGCCCTCCCACACTGCTTCCAGGCATTCTGAGCTTCCACATTCTAAGGGCTCAGTTAAGATGAAATTTTTGGCAATTACAGGCAGATTGCCTCACTCTCTCCTTCTGCTCCAGGCAACAAACATCAATCCATTGCTGTGAGAAGCAAGGCTATTCTTCCACGCTGGGAGGAGCTAAGACTCTGTTATTTGCATACCATAGATTAAGTCTCCTGAGAGACCAACAAAAATTGCCAAAGCTGACTGTTTTTCAAGTCATCATGGCGGGGTATTGGGAAAAGTTTTCAATTAGCAATAATCACGACTCGGTTAAACCTCATGGGCTACGATATTGCTACTGCGTAAAGTTGAAAAAACTGTTGTGACTAATGCCTTCCTGCTTCCAAAGCAGAGCTTGTTTAAGCTACGGTGAGTTACAAATTCTCACTAGCCCTCCCATACTGCTTCCAGGCATCCTGAGCTTCCACATTCTACGGGCTCAGTTAAGATGAAATTTTTGGCAATTACAGGCAGATTGCCTCACTCTCGCCTTCTGCTCCAAGAAACAAACATCAATCCATTGCTGTGAGAAGCAAGGCTTTCATTCCACACTGGGAGAAGCTAAGACTGTCATTTGCATAGAATGGATTAAGTCTCCTGAGAAACCAACAAAAATTGCTAAAGCTGACTGTATTTCAAGTCATCATGGCAGGGTACAGGAAAAAGTTTTCAATTACCAATAATCACGCCTCAGTTAAACCTCATTGGGCTACGATAATGCCACAGCGCAAAGATGAAGGAACAGAAGTGACCAAGGGCTTCCCGCTTCCAAGGCAGAACTTGTTTAAGCCATGGTGAGTTCCAAATTACCACTAGCCCTCCACGCTGCTTCCAGGCATCCTGGGTTTCGGCATTCTAAGGGCTCAGTTAAGATGTAATTTTCGGCAATTACAGGTAGATCGCCTCACTCTCTTCTTCTGCTCCAGGCAACAAACACCAATACATTGCTTTGGGAAGCAAGGCTTCTCTTCCACACTGGGAGGAGCTAAGACAGTCATTTGCATACAATGGATTAAGTCTCCTGAGAGACCAAAAAAAATTGCAATTGCTGACTGTATTTCAAGTCATCATGGCAGGGTACAGGGAAAAGTTTTCAATTACCAATAATCACGCCTCAGTTAAACCTCATTGGGCTACGATAATGCCACTGCGCAAAGATGAACCAACTGTGGTGATCAAGGGCTTTCCACTTCCAAGGCAGAACTTGTTTAAGCCAGGTTGAGTTCCAAATCACCACTAGCCCTCCCACGCTGCTTCCAGGCATCCTGGGCTTCCTCATGCTAAGGGCTCACAAAAAACAATTTTTGGCAATTACAGGCAGATTGCCTCACTCTCTCCTTCTGCTCCAGGAAACAAACATCAATCCACTGCTGTGAGAAGCAAGGCTTTTCTTCCACGCTGGCAGGAGCTAAGACTCTGTTATTTGCATACCATGGATTAAGTCTCCTGAGAGACCAGCAAAAATTGCCAAAGCTGACTGTATTCCAAGTCATTATGGCAGGGTATTGGGAAAAGTTTTCAATTAGCAATAATCTCGCCTTGGTTAAACCTCATGGGCAACGATATTGCCACAGCGCAAAGATGAAAGAACAGAAGTGACCAAGGGCTTCCCGCTTCCAAGGCAGAACATTTTAAGCCATGGTGAGTTCCAAATCACCACTAGCCCTCCACGCTGCTTCCAGGCATCCTTGGCTTCCACATTCTAAGGGCTCAGTTAAGAAGTAATATTTGGCAATTACAGGCAGATTGCCTCACTTTCGCCTTCTGCTCCAAGAAACAAACATCAATCCATTGCTGTGAGAAGCAAGGCTTTTCTTCCACACTGAGAGAACCTAAGACTGTCATTTGCATACCATAGATTAAGTCTCCTGAAAGACCAACAAAAATTGCCAAAGCTGACTGTATTTCAAGTCATCATGGTGGGGTATTGGGAAAAGTTTTCAATTAGCAATAATCACGCCTTGGTTAAATCTCATGGGCAACGATATTGCCACAGCGCAAAGATGAAAGAAGAGAAGTGAAAAAGGGCTTCCCGCTTCCAAGGCAGAACATATTAAGCCATAGTGAGTTCCAAATCACCACTAGCCCTCCACGCTGCTTCCAGGCATCCACATTCTAAGAGTTGAGTTAAGATGTAATTTTTGGCAATTACAGGCAGATTGCTTCACTTTCACCTTCTGCTCCAAGAAACAAACATCAATCCATTGCTGTGAGAAGCAAGGCTTTCATTCCACACTGGGAGAAGCTAAGACTTTCATTTCCATACCATGGATTAAATCTCCTGAGAGACCAACAAAATTTGCCAAAGCTGACTGTATTTCAAGTCAACATGGCAGAGTATTGGAAAAAGTATTCAATTTGAAATAATCACACCTCGGTTAAACCTCATGGGCTACGATATTGCCACTGCGCAAAGTTGAAAGAACTGTTGTGACCAAGGCCTTCCCGCTTCAAAAGCAGAGCTTGTTTAAGCTATGGTGAGTTCCAAATCCTCACTAGCCCTCCCACACTGCTTCCAGGCATCCTGGGCTTCCACATGATGAGGGCTCAGGAAAGATGTAATTTTTGGCAATTACAGGCAGATTGCTTCACTCTCGCCTTATGCTCCAAGAAACAAACATCAATCCATTGCTGTGAGAAGCAAGGCTTTTATTCCACACTGGGAGGACCTAAGACTGTCATTTGCATACCATAGATTAAGTCTCCTGAGAGACCAACAAAAATTGCCGAAGCTGACTGTATTTCAAGTCATCATGGCGGGGTATTGGGAAAAGTTTTCAATTAGCAATATTCACGCCTCGGTTAAACCTCATGGGCTACGATATTGCCACAGTGCAAAGATGAAAGAACAGAAGTGACCAAGGGCTTCCCGCTTCCAAGGCAGAACTTTTTAAGCCATGGTGAGTTCCAAATCACCACTAGCCCTCCCACTCTGCTTCCAGGCATCCTGGGCTTCCTCGTGCTAAGGGCTCAGGAAAAACAATTTCTGGCAATTACAGGCAGATTGCCTCACTCTCTCCTTCTGCTCCAGGAAACAAACATCAATCCACTGCTGTGAGAAGCAAGGCTATTCTTCCACGCTGGCAGGAGCTAAGACTGTCATTTGCATACCATGGATTAAGTCTCCTGAGAGACCAACAAAAATTGCCAAAGCTGACTGTATTCCAAGTCATTATGGCGGGTTATTGGGAAAAGTTTTCAATTAGCAATAATCACGCCTTGGTTAAACCTCATGGGCTACGATATTGCCACAGCGCAAAGATGAAAGAACAGAAGTGACCAAGGGCTTCCCGCTTCCAAGGCAGAACATTTTAAGCCATGGTGAGTTCCAAATCACCACTAGCCCTCCACGCTGCTTCCAGGCATCCTTGGCTTCCACATTCTAAGGGCTCAGTTAAGATGTAATTTTTGGCAATTACAGGCAGATTACCTCACTTTCGCCTTCTGCTCCAAGAAACAAACATCAATCCATTGCTGTGAGAAGCAAGGCTTTTCTTCCACACTGCGAGAACCTAAGACTGTCATTTGCATACCATGGATTAAGTCTCCTGAGAGACTAACAAAAATTGCCAAAGCTGACTGTATTCCAAGTCATTATGGCGGGGTATAGGGAAAAGTTTCCAATTAGCAATAATCACACCTCGATTAAATCTCATAGGCTACGATATTGCCACTGCGCAAAGTTGAAAAAACTGTTGTGACCAATGCCTTCCTGCTTCCAAAGCAGAGCTTGTTTAAGCTACGGTGAGTTACAAATTCTCACTAGCCCTCCCACACTGCTTCCAGGCATACTGAGCTTCCACATTATAAGGGCTCAGTTAAGATGAAATTTTTGGCAATTACAGACAGATTGCCTCACTCTCTCATTCTGCTCCAGGAAACAAACATCAATCCATTGCTGTGAGAAGCAAGGCTTTTCTTCCATGCTGAGAGGAGCTAAGACTCTGTTATTTGCATACAATGGATTAAGTCTCCTGAGAGACCAACAAAAATTGCCAAAGCTGACTGTATTTCAAGTCATCATGGCGGGGTATTGGGAAAAGTTTTCAATCAGCAATAATCATGCCTCGGTTAACCCCTTCACGACCCATGACGCCTACGTAGGCATCATGAAAAGCAGTGCCCAAACGACCTATGACGCCTACGTAGGCGTCATGCTATAAATAGCCCCCCTGCGGGTCGGGTGACCGGGGTCACTGAAAGGTCACCTGACCTGCACACAAAGGACCCTTCAGAGTTAACACCTGGGGGTGTGGCTTAGCCCCCACGTGCCTACGATCGCTCTGATTGGCTGTTAAAAGTGAAACTGCCAATCAGAGCGATTGTAATATTTCACCAATGAAAATTGGTGAAATATTACAATCCAGCCATGGCCGATGCTGAAATAGCATCGGACATGGCTGGACACCGAGACCCGACCCCCCCCCCCACACCGACTGACGGCACCGATCGGCTGCCGCCACCGTCTGACGGCACCGATCGGCAGCCGCCATCATGATCTGCCCCTCCGCCTTCCCTCCGCCCCCCCAGCCCTCCGATCGCCCCTCCGATCGCCCCTCCGATCACCCACTCTCACCCTCCTTTGTGCCTCCGACCTCCCGCTATCCGTCCCGGTGTCCTGCCGTCCAGCGTCATGGGCGCCGCCATCTTGCAAGATGGCGGGCGCATGCGCAGTGCGCCGAATCGAATCTGCAACGCTGCAGATTCATTCATTTATTTTGATCACTATGATAAACTTTCATAGTGATCAAAATAAATAAAAAGTAAATCACCGCCCCCCTTATCACCCCCATAGGTAGGGACAAATAATAAAATATATATTTTTTTTTTTTCCATTAGGGTTAGGTCCAGGGCTAGGGTTAGGGTTAGGGTTAGGGCCAGGGTTAGGGCTAGGGTTAGGGTTGGACTAAGGGTTAGGGTTGGACTAAGGGTTAGGGTTGGACTAAGGGCTAGGGTTGGACTAAGGGTTAGGGTTGGACTAAGGGTTAGGGTTGGACTAAGGGCTAGGGTTGGACTAAGGGTTAGAGTTGGACTAAGGGTTAGGGTTGGACTAAGGGTTAGGGTTGGACTAAGGGTTAGGGTTGAACTTAGGGTTAGGGTTGAACTTAGGGTTAGGGTTGAACTTAGGGTTAGGGTTGGAATTGGGGTTAGGGTTGGGTTGGGGTTGGGATTACGGTTAGGCTTGTGGTTAGGGTTAGAGTTGGGATTTCGTTAGGGGTGTGTTGGGATTAGGGTTGTGGTTAGGGTTATGATTAGGGTTAGGGGTGTGTTGGGGTTAGGGTTGGAGATAGAATTGAGGGGTTTCCACTGTTTAGGCACATCAGGGGCTCTCCAAATGCAACATGGAGCCACCATTTATTCCAGCGAATTTTGCGTTCAAAAAGTCAAACGGTGCTCCCTCCATTTCGAGCCCCGACGTGTGCCCAAACAGTGGTGTACCCCCACTTATGGGGTATCAGGGTACTCAGGAAAAATTGCACAACAACTTTGGGGGTCTAATTTCTCCTGTTACCCTTGGGAAAATAAAAAAATGGGGGCTAAAATAATTATTTTTGTGGAAAAAAATGATTTTTTATTTTCACGGTTCTGCGTTATAAACTTCTGTGAAGCACTTGGGGGTTCAACGTGCTCACCACACATCTAGATAAGTTCCTTGGGGGGTCTAGTTTCCAAAATGGGGTCACTTGTAGGGGGTTTCCACTGTTTAGGTACATCAGGGGCTCTGCAAACGTAACATGACGCCCACAGACCATTCCATCAAGTCGGCATTTCAAAACGTCACTACTTCCATTCCGAGCCCCAACGTGTCCCCGAACAGTGGTCCCCCCCCATATATGGGGTATCAACGTACTCAGGACAAACTGGACAACAACTTTTGGGGTCCAATTTATCCTGTTACCCTTGTGAAAATAAAAAATAGTGGGCTAAAAATCACTTTTTGAGGAAAAAAAAATATTTTTTTATTTTCACAGCTCTGCGTTATAAACTTCTGTGAAGCACTTGGGGGTTCAAAGTGCTGACCTCACATCTAGATTAGTTCCTTAGGTGATATAGTTTCCAAAATGGGGTCACTTGTGGGGGGTTTCCACTGTTTAGGTACATCAGGGGCTCTGCAAATGTAGCATGACGCCCACAGACCATTCCATCAAGTCTTCATTTCAAAGCGTCACTACTTCCCTTCCGAGCCCCAACGTGTGCCCAAACAGTGGTCCCCCCCACTTATGGGGTACCAGCGTACTCAGGACACACTGGACAACAACTTTTGGGGTCCAATTTATCCTGTTACCCTTGTGAAAATAAAAAATAGTGGACTAAAATTAATTTTTTGAGGAAAAAAAAATATTTTTTTATTTTCACGGCTCTGCGTTATAAACTTCTGTGAAGCACTTGGGGGTTCAAAGTGCTCACCACACATCTATATTAGTTTCTTGGGTGATCTAGTTTCCAAAATGGGGTCATTTGTGGGGGGTTTCCACTGTTTAGGTACATCAGGGGCTCTGCAAACATAAATGACGCCCACAGACCATTCCATCAAGTCGGCATTTCAAAACGTCACTACTTCCCTTCTGAGCCCCAACGTGTGCCCAAACAGTGGTCCCCCCCACATATGTGGTACCAGCGTACTCAGGACAAGCTGGACAACAACTTTTGGGGTCCAATTTATCCTGTTACCTTTGTGAAAATAAAAAATAGCAGGCTAAAAATTTTTTTTTTGAGGGAAAAAAATATTTTTATTTTAACGGCTCTGCGTTATAAACTTCTGCGTAGCACCTGGGGGTTCAAAGTGCTCACTATGCATCTAGATAAGTTCCTTAGGGGGTCTAGTTTCCAAAATGGGGTCATTTGTGGGGGAGCTCCAAAGTTTACGCACACAGGGGCTCTGCAAACACAACATGGTGTCCGCTAACGATTGGAGCTAATTTTCCATTCAAAAAGTCAAATGACGCTCCTTCCCTTCTGAGCCATGCCGTGCGCTCAATCAGTGGTTTTCCCCCACATATGGGGTACCAGTGTACTCAGGACAAACTGGACAACAACTTTTGGGGTCCAATTTATCCTGTTACCCTTGGGAAAATAAAAAATAGCGGGCTAAAAAATCATTTTTGAGGAAAAAAAATTATTTTTTTATTTTCACTGCTCTGCGTTATAAACTTCTGTGAAGCACTTGGGGGTTCAAAGTGCTCACCACACATCTAGATAAGTTCCTTCGGGGGGTCTAGTTTCCAAAATGGGGTCACTTGTGGGGGAGCTCCAATGTTTAGGCACACAGGGGCTCTCCAAATGCGACATGGTGTCCGCTAACGATTGGAGCTAATTTTCCAATCAAAAAGTCACAAGGCGCTCCTTCCCTTCCGGGCCTTGCGGTGCGCCCAAACAGTGGTTTATGACCACATATGAGATATTCATGTACTCAGGAGAAATTGCCCAACAAATTTTAGGATCCATTTTATCCTGTTGCCCATGTGAAAATGAAAAAACTGAGGCCAAATAAAATTTTTGTGAAAAAAAAAAGTACTTTTTTTTTTTTTACAGATCAACTTGTGAAGCACCTGGGGGTTCAAAGTGCATACTATGCATCTAGATAAGTTCCTTGGAGGGTCTAGTTTCCAAAATGGGCTCACTTGTGGGGGAGCTCCAATGTTTAGGCACACAGGTACTCTTAAAACAAGACATGGCAACCGCTAAACATTCAAGCATATTTTACATTCAAAAAGTAAAATGGCGCTCCTTCCCTTCTGAGCCCTGCCGTGCGCCCAAACAGTGGTTTATGACCACATATGAGGTATCAGTGTACTCAGGAGAAATTGCCCAACAAATTTTAGGATACATTTTATCCTGTTACCCATGTGAAAATGAAAAAACTGATGCTAAAATAAAATTTTGGTTGGAAAAATTAAAATGTCCATTTTTTCATTCCATGTTGCTTTAGTTCCTGTGAAGCACCTGAAGGGTTAATAATCTTCTTGAATGTAGTTTTGAGTAGCTTGAGGGGTGCAGTTTTTAGAATGGTGACACTTTTGGGTATTTTCTGCCATTTAGACCCCTCAAAGTGACTTCAAATGTGAGGTGGTCCCTAAAAAAAATGGTTTTGTAAATTTTGTTGTAAAAATGAGAAATTGCTGGTCAACTTTTAACCCTTATAAATTCCTAACGAAAAAAAATGTTGTTTCCAAAATTGTGCTGATGTAAAGTAGACATGTGGGAAATGTTATTTATTAACTATTTTGTGTCACATAACTCTCTGGTATAACAGAATAAAAATTAAAAATGTGAAAATTGCAAAATTTTTAAAATTTTTGCCAAATTTCCATTTTTTTCACAAATAAACGTAAAAATTATCGACCTAAATTTACCACTATCATGAAGCCCAATATGTCACGAAAAAACAGTCTCGGAATCGCTAGGATACTTTGAAGCGTTCCTGAGTTATTACCTCATAAAGGGACACTGGTCAGAATTGCAAAAAATGGCCAGGTCATTAAGGTCAAAATAGGCTGGGTCATGAAGGGGTTAAACCTCATGGGCTACGATATTGCCACAGCGCAAAGATTAAGGAACAGAAGTGACCAAGGGCTTCCTGCTTCCAAGGCAGAACTTGTTTAAGCCATGGTGAGTTCCAAATCACCACTAGCCCTCCACGCTGCTTCCAGGCATCCTGGGCTTCCACATTCGGCGGGATCAGGAAAGATGAAATTTTTAGCAATTACTGGCAGATAGCCTCACTCTCGCCTTCTGCTCCAAGAAACAAACATCAATCCATTGCTGTGAGAAGCAAGGCTTTTCTTCCACAATGGGAGGAGCTAATACTGTCATTTGCATACCATGGATTAAGTCTCCTGAGAGACCAACAAAAATTGCCAAAGCTGACTGTATTTCAAGTCATCATGGCGGGCTATTGGGAAAAGTTTTCAATTAGCAATAATCACGCCTCGGTTAAACCTCATGGGCTACGATATTGCCACAGCGCAAAGATGAAAGAAGAGAAGTGACCAAGGGCTTCCAGCTTCCAAGGCAGAACTTTTTAAGCCATGGTGAGTTCCAAATCACTAATAGCCCTCCACGCTGCTTCCAGGCATCCTGGGCTTCCACATTCTAAGGGCTCAGTTAAGATGTAATTTTTGGCAATTACAGGCAGATTGCCTCACTCTCGCCTTCTGCTCCAAGAAACAAACATCAATCCATTGCTGTGAGAAGCAAGGCTTTTCTTCCACACTGGGAGGACCTAAGACTGTCATTTGCATACCACAGATTAAGTCTCCTGAGAGACCAACAAAAATTTCCAAAGTTAACTATATTTCAAGTCATCATGGCGAGGTAATGCGAAAAGTTTTCAATTAACAATAATCACGCCTCGGTTAAACCTCATGGGCTACGATATTGTCACTGCGCAAAGTTGAAAGAACTGTTGTGACCAATGCCTTCCCTCTTCCAAAGCAGAGCTTGTTTAAGCTACGGTGAGTTAAAAATTCTCACTAGCCCTCCCACACTGCTTCCAAGCATCCTGAGCTTCCACATTCTAAGGGCTCAGTTAAGATGAAATTTTAGGCAATTACAGGCAGATTGCCTCACTCTCTCCTTCTGCTTCAGGCAACAAACATCAATCCATTGCTGTGAGAAGCTAGGCTTTTCTTCCACACTGGGAGGAGCTAAGACTCTGTTATTTGCATACAATAGATTAAGTCTCCTGAGAGACCAACAAAAATTGCCAAAGCTGACTGTATTTCAAGTCATCATGGCGGGGTATTGGGAAAAGTTTTCAATTAACAATAATCATGCATCGGTTAAACCTCATGGGCTACGATAATGCCACTGCGCAAAGTTGAAAGAACTGTTGTGATCATTGCCTTCCTGCTTCCAAAGCAGAGCTTGTTTAAGCTACGGTGAGTTACAAATTCTCACTAGCCCTCCCACACTGCTTCCAGGCATCCTGGGCTTCCACATTCTGAGGGCTCAGGAAAGATGTAATTTTTGGCAATTACAGGCAGATTGCCTCACTCTCGCCTTCTGCTCCAAGAAACAAACATCAATCCATTGCTGTGAGAAGCAAGGCTTTTCTTCCACACTGGGAGAAGCTAAGACTGTCATTTGCATACCATGAATTAAGTCTCCTGAGAGACCAACAAAAATTGCCAAAGCTGACTGTATTTCACGTCATCATGGCGGGGTATTGGGAAAAGTTTTCAATTAGCAATGATAAGCTTCGGTTAAACCTCATGGGCTACGATATTGCCAGAGCGCAAAGATGAAGGAACAGAAGTGATCAAGGGCTTCCGCTTCCAAGGCAGAACTTGTTTAAGCCATGGTGAGTTCCAAATCACCACTAGCCCTCCACGCTGCTTCCAGACATGCTGGGCTTCCACATGCTAAGGGATCAGGAAAAACAATTTTTGGCAATTACAGGCAGATTGCCTCACTCTCTCCTTCTGCTCCAGGAAACAAACATCAATCCACTGCTGTGAGAAGCAAGGCTTTTCTTCCACTCTGGCAGGAGCTAAGACTGTCATTTGCATACCATGGATTAAGTCTCCTGAGAGACCAACAAAAATTGCCAAAGCTGACTGTATTTCAAGTCATCATGGCGGGGTATTGGGAAAAGTTTTCAATTAGCAATAATCACGCCTTGGATAAACCTCATGGGCAACAATATTGCCACAGCGCAAAGATGAAAGAAAAGAAGTGACCAAGGGCTTCCCGCTTCCAGGGCAGAACATTTTAAGCCATGGTGAGTTACAAATCACCACTAGCCCTCCACGCTGCTTCCAGGCATCCTTGGCTTCCACATTTTAAGGGTTCAGTTAAGATGTAATTTTTGGCAATTACAGGCAGATTGCCTCACTCTCGCCTTCTTCTCCAAGAAACAAACATCAATCCATTGCTGTGAGAAGCAATGCTTTTTTTCCACATTTTGAGGACCTAAGACTGTCATTTGCATACCATAGATTAAGTCTCCTGAGAGACCAACAAAAATTGCCAAAGCTGACTGTATTTCAAGTCATCATGGCGGGGTATTGAGAAAAGTTTTCAATTAGCAATAATCACGCCTCGGTTAAACCTCATGGGCTACGATATTGTCACTGCGCAAACTTGAAAGAACTGTTGTGACCAATGCATTCCCGCTTCCAAAGCAGAGCTTGTTTAAGCTACGGTGAGTTACAAATTCTCACTTGCCCTCCCACACTGCTTCCAGGCATCCTGAGCTTCCACATTCTAAGTGCTCAGTTAAAATGAAATTTTTGGCAATTACAGGCAGATTGCCTCACTCTATCCTTCTGCTCCAGGCAACAAACATCAATCCATTTCTGTGAGAAACTAGGCTTTTCTTCCACGCTTAGAGGAGCTAAGACTCTGTTATTTGCATACAATGGTTTAAGTCTCCTGAGAGACCAACAAAAATTGCCAAAGCTGACTGTATTTCAAGTCATCATGGCGGAGTATTGGGAAAAGTTTTCAATTAGCAATAATCACGCCTCGGTTAAACCTCATGGGCTACGATATTGCCACTGCGCAAAGCTGAAAGAACAGTTGTGACCAATGCCTTCCTGCTTTCAAAGCAGAGCTTGTTTAAGCTACGGTGAGTTAAAAATTCTCACTAGCCCTCCCACACTGCTTCCAGGCATCCTGGGCTTCCACATTCTGAGAGCTCAGGAAAGATGTAATTTTTGGCAATTACAGGCAGATTGCCTCACTCTCGCCTTCTGCTCCAAGAAACAAACATCAATCCATTGCTGTGAGAAGCAAGGCTTTTCTTCCACACTGGGAGGACCTAAGACTGTCATTTACATACCATAGATTAAGTCTCCTGAGAGACCAACAAAAATTGCCAAAGCTGACTGTATTACAAGTCATCATGGCGGGGTATTGGGAAAAGTTTTCAATTAGCAATAATCACGCCTCGGTTAAACCTCATAGGCTACGATATTGCCACTGCGCAAAGTTGAAAGAACTGTTGTGACCAATGCCTTCCCGCTTCCAAATCAGAGCTTGTTTAAGCTGCGGTGAGTTACAAATTCTCAATAGCCCTTCCACACTGCTTCCAGGCATTTTGAGATTCCACATTCTAAGGGCTCAGTTAAGATGAAATTTTTGGCCATTACAGGCAGATTGCCTCACTCTCTCCTTCTGCTCCAAGAAACAAACATCAATCCATTGCTGTGAGAAGCAAGGCTTTTCTTTCACACTGGGAGAAACTAAGACTGTCATTTGCATACCATGAATTAAGTCTCCTGAAAGACCAACAAAAATTGCCAAAGCTGACTGTATTTCAAGTCATCATGGCGGGGTATTGGGAAAAGTTTTCAATTAGCAATAATCACGCCTCGGTTAAACCTCATGGGCTACAATATTGCCACTGCACAAAGTTGAAAGAACTGTTGTGACTAATGCCTTCCTGCTTCCAAAGCAGAGCTTGTTTAAGCTACAGTGAGTTACAAATTCTCACTAGCACTCCCACACTGCTTCCAGGCATCCTGAGCTTCCACATTCTAAGGGCTCAGTTAAGATGAAATTTTTGGCAATTACAGGCAGATTGCCTCACTCTTTCCTTCTGCTCCAGGCAACAAACATCAATCCATTGCTGTGAGAAGCTAGGCTTTACTTACACGCTGGGTGGAGCTACGACTGTCATTTGCATACCATGGATTAAGTCTCCTGAGAGACCAACAAAAATTGCCAAAGCTGACTGTATTTCAAGTCATCATGGCGGGGTATTGGGAAAAGTTTTCAATTAGCAATAATCACGTCTTGGTTAAACCTCATGGGCTACGATATTGCCACTGCGCAAAGTTGAAAGAACTGTTGTGACCAAGGCCTTCCCACTTCCAAGGCAGAACTTGTTTAAGCCATGTTGAGTTCCAAATCACCTCTAGCCCTCCCACGCTGCTTCCAGGCATCCTGGGCTTCCTCATGCTAAGGGCTCAGGAAAAACAATTTTTGGCAATTACAGGCAGATTGCCTCACTCTCTCCTTCTGCTCCAGGAAACAAACATCAATCCACTGCTGTGAGAAGCAAGGCTTTTCTTCCACGCTGGCAGGAGCTAAGACTGTCATTTGCATACCATGGATTAAGTCTCCTGAGAGACCAACAAAAATTGCCAAAGCTGACTGTATTCCAAGTCATTATGGCGGGGTATTGGGAAAAGTTTTCAATTAGCAATAATCACGCCTTGGTTAAACCTCAGGGGCAACGATATTGCCACAGCGCAAAGATGAAAGAACAGAAGTGACCAAGGGCTTCCCGCTTCCAAGGCAGAACATTTTAAGCCATGGTGAGTTCCAAATAACCACTAGCCCTCCACGCTGCTTCCAGGCATCCTTGGCTTCCACATTCTAAGGATTCAGTTAAAATGTAATTTTTGGCAATTACAGGCAGATGGCCTCACTCTCGCCTTCTGCTCCAAGAAACAAACATCAATCCATTGCTGAGAAAAGCACGGATTTTCTTCCACACTGCGAGGAGCTAAGACTGTCATTTGCATACCATAGACTAAGTCTCCTGAGAAACCAACAAAAATTGCCAAAGCTGACTGTATTTCAAGTCATCATGGCGGGGTATTGGGAAAAGTTTTCAATTAGCAATAATCACACCTCGATTAAATCTCATAGGCTACGATATTGCCACTGCGCAAAGTTGAAAGAACTGTTGTGACCAATGCCTTCCTGCTTCCAAAGCAGAGCTTGTTTAAGCTA
The DNA here is from genome assembly GCF_039654945.1 of Dendrobates tinctorius. Taxonomy (NCBI): domain Eukaryota; kingdom Metazoa; phylum Chordata; class Amphibia; order Anura; family Dendrobatidae; genus Dendrobates; species Dendrobates tinctorius. The sequence goes on from NW_027361912.1 coordinate 8,566,025, forward strand.
CGGTGAGTTACAAATTCTCACTAGCCCTCCCACACTGCTTCCAGGCATACTGGGCTTCTACATTCTGAGGGCTCAGTTAAGATGAAATTTTTGGCAATTACAGACAGATTGCCTTACTCTCTCCTTCTGCTCCAGGAAACAAACATCAATCCATTGCTGTGAGAAGCAAGGCTTTTCTTCCATGCTGGGAGGAGCTAAGACTCTGTTATTTGCATACAATGGATTAAGTCTCCTGAGAGACCAACAAAAATTGCCAAAGCTGACTGTATTTCAAGTCATCATGGCTGGGTATTGGGAAAAATTTTCAATCAGCAATAATCACGCCTCGGTTAAACCTCATGGGCTACGATATTGCCACAGCGCAAAGATTAAGGAACAGAAGTGACCAAGGGCTTCCGGCTTCCAAGGCAGAACTTGTTTAAGCCATGGTGAGTTCCAAATCACCACTAGCCCTCCACGCTGCTTCCAGGCATCCTGGGCTTCCACATTCTGCGGGATCAGGAAAGATGAAATTTTTAGCAATTACTGGCAGATAGCCTCACTCTCGCCTTCTGCTCCAAGAAACAAACATCAATCCATTGCTGTGAGAAGCAAGGCTTTTCTTCCACACTGGGAGGAGCTAATACTGTCATTTGCATACCATGGATTAAGTCTCCTGAGAGACCAACAAAAATTGCCAAAGCTGACTGTATTTCAAGTCATCATAGCGGGCTATTGGGAAAAGTTTTCAATTAGCAATAATCACGCCTCGGTTAAACCTCATGGGCTACGATATTGCCACAGCGCAAAGATGAAAGAACAGAAGTGACCAAGGGCTAACCGCTTCCAAGGCAGAACTTTTTAAGCCATGGTGAGTTCCAAATCACCAATAGCCCTCCACGCTGATTCCAGGCATCCTGGGCTTCCACATTCTAAGGGCTCAGTTAAGATGTAATTTTTGGCAATTACAGGCAGATTGCCTCACTCTCTCCATCTGCTTCAGGCAACAAACATCAAGCCATTGCTGTGAGAAGCTAGGCTTTTCTTCCATGCTGGGAGGAGCTAAGACTCTGTTATTTGCATACAATGGATTAAGTCTCCTGAGAGACCAACAAAAATTGCCAAAGCTGACTGTATTTCAAGTCATCATGGCGGGGTATTGGGAAAAGTTTTCAATTAGCAATAATCACGCCTCGGTTAAACCTCATGGGCTACGATATTGCCACTGCGCAAAGTTGAAAGAACTGTTGTGATCAATGCCTTCCTGCTTCCAAAGCAGAGCTTGTTTAAGCTACGGTGAGTTACAAATTCTCACTAGCCCTCCCACAAAGCTTCCAGGCATCCTGGGCTTACACATTCTGAGGGCTCAGGAGAGATGTAATTTTTGGCAATTACAGGCAGATTGCCTCACTCTCGCCTTCTGCTCCAAGAAACAAACATCAATCCTTTGCTGTGAGAAGCAAGGCTTTTCTTCCACACTGGGAGAAGCTAAGACTGTCATTTGCATACCATGAATTAAGTCTCCTGAGAGACCAACAAAAATTGCCAAAGCTGACTGTATTTCACGTCATCATGGCGGGGTATTGGGAAAAGTTTTCAATTAGCAATGATAAGCCTCGGTTAAACCTCATAGGCTACGATATTGCCACATCGCAAAGATGAAGGAACAGAAGAGATCAAGGGCTTCCCGCTTCCAAGGCAGAACTTGTTTAAGCTGTGGTGAGTTCCAAATCACCACTAGCCCTCCCACGCTGCTTCCAGACATGCTGGGCTTCCACATGCTAAGGGATCAGGAAAAACAATTTTTGGCAATTACAGGCAGATTGCCTCACTCTCTCCTTCTGCTCCAGGAAACAAACATCAATCCACTGCTGTGAGAAGCAAGGCTTTTCTTCCACGCTGGCAGAAGCTAAGACTGTCATTTGCATACCATGGATTAAGTCTCCTGAGAGACCAACAAAAATTGCCAAAGCTGACTGTATTTCAAGTCATCATGGCGGGGTATTGGGAAAAGTTTTCAATAAGCAATAATCACGCCTTGGATAAACCTCATGGGCAACAATATTGCCACAGCGCAAAGATGAAAGAACAGAAGTGACCAAGGGCTTCCCGCTTCCAAGGCAGAACATTTTAAGCCATGGTGAGTTCCAAATAACCACTAGCCCTCCACGCTGCTTCCAGGCATCCTTGGCTTACACATTCTAAGGGTTCAGTTAAGATGTAATTTTTGGCAATTACAGGCAGATTGCCTCACTCTCGCCTTCTGCTCCAAGAAACAAACATCAATCCATTGCTGTGTATAGCAAGGCTTTTCTTCCACACTGTGAGGACCTAAAGGGGGTTTTACACTAAGCAATATCGCTAGCAATATCGCTAAAACGTCACTGGTTTTGTGACGTTATAGCGATATTGCTAGCGATATCGCTATGTGTGATACTTACCTCCGACCGGCTCCCCCGCTGCTCATCGCTGATCGCGCGAGAATGTCCGGCTCCATTTCTCGTCGGGCGCTTCCTGCTGGGCTTCCTGCTGTGACGTCCAGCGATGCGTGGAGGCGGGCGGGAGGACGCCAGGATCGCTGTGTGTGAAAGGTAAGTATCGTCCGCTGCGTCGCTGCTGCATCGCTGTGAGATCATTCTGTATGAAAGCTCACTAGCGATCATTTAGCGATGCACCAGCGATCCTGACCGGGTCGGATCGCTGGTTGAATCGCTGGTGCATCGCTAAATGTAAAAGGGCCTTTAGACTGTCATTTACATACCATAGATTAAGTCTCCTGAGAGACCAACAAAAATTGCCAAAGCTGACTGTATTTCAAGTCATCATGGCGGGGTATTGGGAAAAGTTTTCAATTAGCAATAATCACGCCTCGGTTAAACCTCATGGACTATGATCTTGCCACTGCGCAAAGTTGAAAGAACTGTTGTGACCAATGCCTTCCTGCTTCCAAAGCAGGAGGATTATTGGGTGGAGTAAATCAAGTGAGGGTAGATGTCTGAGGGAGTGCATTCAGGTGGCCTCCACCGAGGTTCCCGCAGATCTCTCCTCACTCCCCAAGCACTATCGACAGTATGCAGACGTGTTCTCCAAAAAGGCGGCGGAGACCCTTCCACCGCATCGCCCCTATGACTGTCCTATTGACCTCTTGCCTGGTGCTGAGCCTCCCCGGAGTCGAGCCTATCCCCTATCTCTCCCGGAGACAGAGGCCATGTCTCAATACATCAGGGAGAATCTGGCAAGAGGATTCATTAGAAAGTCAGCGTCACCAGCGGGGGCGGGATTCTTCTTTGTCCAGAAGAAGCGTAGGGAACTACATCCTTGCATTGATTACAGGGGTCTTAACGCCATCACCGTTAAGAATACATATCCTCTGCCCCTGATACAGAATGGGAGCAATAGGGCTAAGCGACAGCACATGTGAAAAAGACTTGGGCATACTAATAGATCACAGACTGAATATGAGTCAACAGTGTGATGCAGCAGCAAAAAAGGCAAATGCAATTCTAGGATGTATTAACAGAAGCATACAGTCTAGATCACGTGAAGTCATTATTGCCCTCTACTCCTCTTTGGTCAGACCTCATCTGGAATATTGTGTCCAGTTTTGGGCACCACATTTTAAAAAAGACATCAACAAACTGGAGCAAGTTCAGAAAAGAGCAACCAGAATGGTGACCGGTCTGCAAACCCTGTCTTATGAGGAAAGGTTGCAGGATTTGGGAATGTTTAGTTTGCAAAAGAGAAGACTGAGAGAAGACTTAATAGCTGTCTACAAATATCTGAAGGGCTGTCACATTGTAGAAGGATCAACTTTATTCTCATTTGCACAAGGAAAGACTAGAAGCAATGGGATGAAACTGAATGGGAGGAGACACAGATTAGATATTAGAAAAAACTTTTTGACAGTTAGAGTGATCAATGAGTGGAACAAGCTGCCACGAGAAGTGGTGAGTTCTCCTTCAATGGAAGTCTTCAAACAGAGGCTGGACAGACATCTGACTGGGATGATTTAGCGAATCCTGCTTTGAGCAGGGGGTTGGACCAGATGGCCCAGGAGGTCTCTTCCAACTCTACGATTCTATGATTCTATGATATCATAGCTGTTTGATAGGCTACGGGGAGCGAGAGTGTTTACCAATCTTGATCTGCGGGGGGCTTACAACCTGATTCGCATCCGTGATGGGGACGAATGGAAGACGGCATTTAACACCAGGGATGGGCACTATGAATACCTGGTGATGCCCTTTGGCCTCTGTAATGCCCCGGCCGTCTTCCAAAACTTTGTGAACGATATCTTCCGGGATATGCTTACCACCTCGGTTGTAGTCTGTCTGGATGATATTCTCATCTACTCACCAGATATTGACTCCCACCGGAGAGATGTTTGCAAAGTTTTCAATCGCCTGCGGGCAAACTCCCTCTATGCCAAGTTGAAGAAGTGTGTATTTGAGCAGGAGTCCTTGCCTTTCCTGGGCTATATCATCGCCCGGGGGTTGGCCATGGATCCTGCCAAGTTACAGGCGGTGATGGATTGGCAGGAACCTTATTCTCTCAAAGCAGTGCAGCGCTTTATGGGGTTCATAAATTACTATCGCCAATTCATCCCCCACTTCTCAACTTTGGTAGCACCCTTGGTAGCCCTCACCAAGAAGGGTGCAAACCCCAAGTTGTGGTCGGAACTGGTCTCCAAGGCCTTCTCCTCCATTTGGTCCCATTTCGCTAGCGCTCCCATTCTACATCGCCCCAATGTAGATAAGTCCTTTATTCTGGAAGTGGATGCCTCTTCCGTCGGTGCAGGAGCAGTCCTGTTTCAGAAGGACATGCAAGGTCGGAAGCACCCATGCTTCTTTTTCTCCAAGACCTTCACACCGGCGGAGAGGAATTATGCCATCGGGGACAGGGAGTTGCTAGCGATGAAGTTGACATTCTCAGAGTGGAGACACCTCCTGGAGGGGGCTCGCCATCCTTTCCAAGTGTTCACCGACCACAAAAACTTGGTGTATTTACAAACAGCCCAGCGGGTAAATTCTCGCCAGGCCAGATGGTTTTTGTTCTTTTCCCGGTTCCACTTCACCCTCCATTTTCTCTACGGGGAGAAGAACGTCCGGGACGATGCTCTCTCCCGTTCCGTGGTGTCATCGGAGGAAGAGGAGGAGGAGCCTCGACTGATCGTCCCATCCGAGAGCCTGAGGACTGTGGCTCCGGTTGCCCTTGAGTCAGTACCTCCGGGCAAGACATTTGTCCCTGCCCGTCTGTGACCGGAGGTCCACTCTTCGGCTCATTCGTCCAGGGTGGGTGGATATTTCGGGATAAAATGGACCTCTGAGCTTCTGGCGAGGACGTACTGGTGGCCGCATATGGCCCGAGACATCAGGGACTATATTCAGGTGTGCGTCTCTTGCGCCCAGAATGGGTCCTCTTGGCAGCGGCCCGCTGGGCTTCTTTTTCCTCTGCCAGTAGCGGACAGGCCCTGGGAGATGGTCGGTATGGATTTTGTGGTGGGGCTACCCAAGTCCAGTGGCAGCACGGTCATTTGTGTTGTCACCGACCATTTCTCTAAGATGGCGCACCTGGTACCTCTCTCCCCATTACCTTCTGCGCGGGGCCTGGCAGTGTTGTTCATTAAGCACGTTTTCTGCCTGCATGGCATGCCGGACAAGATTGTCAGTGACCAGGGTCCTCAGTTTGCGTCCCGGTTTTGTAGAGAGCTTTGTTCCCTGCTCAGCATTGAACTGAATCTCTCCTCGGCCTATCATCCAGAGACGAACGGGTTGGTAGAGAGAGCCAACCAGACCGTGATCACATATCTTTGACATTTTGTCTCGGCCTGGCAGGACGACTGGGCATCCTTGCTGCCGTGGGCAGAGTTTGCTTTGAACAATGCTGTGGCCGACTCCACCGGTCAGACCCCATTCCTCCTAAATTACGGCCAGCATCCGTTCGTCCCTGTGCCCATGCCCGTGTCATCCACCGACTCCAGGGTGGCGACATTTAGGATCGCACCCAGGATGCTATCCGGGCTTCCAAGGAGAGAATGAGGACCTCCGCTGATGCACACCAGCGCCCTGCTCCGTCTTTTGCCCCTGGCGACTTGGTGTGGCTCTCCACCCGAAACATCAGGCTGCGGGTAGAGTCCGCTAAGTTCGCACCGCGCTACATTGGCCCCTTCAAGGTCCTCGAGCAGATCAGCTCTGTGGTCTACCGTCTGGCCCTTCCACCACACTTGGCTATCTCTGATACATTCCATGTGTCCCTCATTAAGCCTATTCACTTGTCCCGGTTCCTCCGAGTCATCTGCCGGGACATCAGACTTGTCTTCGGACGAGTTTGAGGTCAATGCCATCGTGGGATGCAAGGTGATGCGGGGCAAAAAGTTTTATTTGGTGGATTGGAAGGGTCATGGTCCAGAGGCTCGGACCTGGGAGCCAGTGGAGAACATCCACGCTCCGCTCCTCATTGCGGCGTTTGAGCGTAGCGAGGCTCAGAGGGGAGGGGGCCCTAGGAGGGGGGTAATGTTAGGCATTGGGTTCCTGCCACTGCACAGCAGGAATCCAGAGCCTTGCACCCAGCGGTCTCCCATTATTCTCCTTTGACCGCAGTGGAGCCTGCTCAGCAGATTCGTCGGTCCCGGCGCTCTGCTCAGGCAAACTCCGTGGTTTTGCTTGCTGCTGCCACCTCTGGCACAGCTATGACAATGCATGCTGCTTAGCAGCGAGATTCTCCAGGGACTAAGTCCTCATGTCGGGCCACTGAGCATGCCCGTGGAGTGATCTCCCATTGGAGATCGAGGGTCACGTGCTCAGGTCCTGCTCGTGTTCGGATTGGTCCATTCGAGAAGCCAGGAAGGTCCCGGACGCCCATGGCTATAAAAGGTTCGCATGGCCGCTCGCCCATGCGCTAGTATAGACTGTATTTACAGACTATGTGGAGTGAGTGATGTATGCACGTATGAATGTCTCTGGTGAATGACTCATTAAGAAACCCCTACCCTTGGTATGAATGTGTTGTGCAGCCTAGCCTGCTAGTGCCCAGGCTTAGGCGTAGGTTGGTCTGAGGTTGAGTCAGGCATCTGGCCTCACCAGGGACTCGGCACGCCTCAGTGCACGTGCTCCATAGCCATCGTCTATAGCGGCGCTCGCGGCAGCGACGCCGCACGTTCAGTGGGCCTAGAAGGACTCTAACCCCGTGTCCTTGGGGTAGAGTTCTGTGGCCGTACACTGTGCGCTCTTTTGGCTGAGCTCTGTGAGATAGGCTACTTTCACACATCCGTTTTTTTAAATCCGGCATGATGCGGCGAAATTTGCGAAAACCGGATCTGGAATTGGATCCGTTTTTTTCACATAGAATGTAATGATCGCCGCATCATGCCGGATGGACATGCGGCGCCTCCGGGTTTTGCCGGATACGGCAAACATGCGCCGTCCGGCATCTGCAAAAAACATTGGCTGCAACTTTTTTTGCAGCGCCGGACCGGCTTTTTCAACTGCGCATGCCCGGGCACTATGAGTTTTAACCCCACAAGTGACCGGCGCGCATCTCTCTCTCTCTCCCCCTCCCCTTCTCTCTCTCCCTCTCTCTCTCTCTCGCTCCATACGCTCCATACCTTTCTTTGGCTGGCTCTGTAGTCCCCCTCTGTCTCTCTGGCTGCTCTCTCGTTCCCCGCTGTCTCTCTGGCTGCTCTCTCGTCCCCTGCTCTCTCTTCGGCTGCTCTCTCGTCCCCCGCTGTCTCTTTGGCTGCTCTCTCGTCCCCCGCTGTCTCTCTGGCTGCTCTCTCGCCTCCCGATCTCTCTCCGGCTGGCTCTCTCGACCCCCGGTGCTGCGGCTCCTTTAAATGTCCTCCAAGCCGCATCAGGGGCCGCATGTACATCCGGTGTCATCGCTGCAGGCCAGATCCGGCGGCCCGGCTATTCGCCGCAGGCCGCCGGACCCCTGACACTGGATGTGTGAAAGAGGCCTAAACAGGCTCCGGCATCTACTTTCAGCGGTGGTGCGACTCTGCAGTAACAGAGTTCGCGCTGTTCACATTGGGTGACGTAACCCACGTGTGACTGGTTTCACACCGCTTAATTCTTCCGCCATTACTTAGCAGCAGTGTACCACCTCTGCACGGTGGACCCCGGGCTGCGAACGCACCTGCTATTATTTTAATATTTGGTGCGTTCCGCCAGCCCTAACAAGGGGCTGATTCGGGAAACCCCTGCCACAGCTCGGTACACACTCAGGAAGCAGGAGTAAAATAGTTTAACAGATTTATTGCTATGAAGCAGAATTAAAATGGATTTACAGGAATAAACATACAATGAGATTAACTGTGCTCTATAAAAGTCATATACACATCATAGACTAATTAAACTCCAACCCTGCAAATATAACGTGGTCAATTTCTCCTCTTTTGCATTTACTCAGTCCGACTGTTGGGGCCCAGTTGCCGCGGATGTTGGCTCGCAAAGGAAGGTGTCAGGAGCCCCGCACTGCACTTGCTCACTGAGCCAGTGCGGGTGTCCTGAGTACAAAGACAGTGCTCAAAGATACCTGTGGAGCAGGGCAGCAGTGGTGACGATGCGTGCTTCAGAGTATCAGGACCTGAAGCACATGACTGCTGGGGGCGTGGCCTAAGCTCCACAGATCTAGGAGCTGCAGGGAAACTCCTAGAAAGGTAACTACAGGACAATGTTACCAAGGGGCATGGACAGAGACAGAAACCAGATGAAGCCAGGGTCAAAGCAAAAGATAGCAATACAGTACCAAAGGTTTTAGACAGAATGGATAGTCAGGACGTAGCAATAGGTCAGAAAACCAGAACAGGCAATAGACGGTACAATAGGGACAAGCTGTAATGGAGTAACGATAGCCAAGCCAGGAGGTCAGAACCGGAGAAGACAATAGTACCAAAGCGAGAGACGGAGTACAGAGTGAGGGAACAGGCCGGGTCATACACGGGAAGCAAACAAGCAACGCAGAATACACGCACACCAGGGGTCAGACACACCAGAACAACAGTATAGTTGACAGAGAACCCTGGTAAAGAGTGAGTATAAATACCCCTCCCAGATCCAGAAAGAGGCCACGAACACTTAACCCTGTGAGTGCAGGGCAAGAACCCTGTTCAAACCATGACAGAAGGTTGGCGAGCAAAGTAGAAAACGTAGGTGCACTTAAATGAATATTGCTGTCAATAGTCTCGGTTGCAGTGTACTCACTGTAAGTCACGCTGATAGAATCACAAGTCTCAGCAGAACACTCACTGTGTCTCCAACAATCAGAGGATTCTTTAGACTCCAGCTGAGGGCTGCAGGATTTAGACCTTTATCCGATAGGAGTGCCGGCAGGACTCTCTGGATCTTTGCTCTCTCCGGCAACATGGGTATCTCCGCGGGGTCCCCCTCACTCTGCAACTTAGGGGAATCAAGATCCACACCGCTCTGTTTCTCATAACCAGCAGCAGCAGCAGCAGCCACATTTTCTCTCCTCTCTCTCTTTACTTTCAATTTCTCCTCAGCATCCTCCCTCAAGTCCCTCCTCTTCCCTTCTTCTATCATCTCACTGGAACAAGGATCCCTGGGAGTTGTAGTCTTCTGCCACTCAGGAGAAAAACAATTAGTGTCTGTAGGTCCCTGTTTAACAGCCACTGCAAAACTCTTCTTAGAGTCTTTAAGCTCCAGCATGCTGGTAGATGCTCTGACAGTTCCCTGTACAGGTGTTACAGTTAAAACCCCCTTGGAAGTATTCTTAGTATTAGGCCAGGATCACACATGCGAGGAATACGGCCGAGTTTTGCATGTTAATACCCGGCACTGCCGCCGGCACTTAAATGGGAGCGTGCGGCCGCATAGAAATACATGGAGCTGCATGCTCCGCTCCTGAGTGCCGACGGCAGTGCCGGGTATTAACATGAGAGACTCGGCAGTATTTCTCGCATGTGTGATCCTGGCCTTAGGGAAGAACTCTTCCCCACATTTAAATATCTCCCTGCGAGAAGTAACCTTCTGTTAATTAAACCCTTTGATAACCCTCGTCTGCCTCTTGTCCGTTACTGCTTGTTACGGGCTGGCGGAACGCACCAAATAATAAAGGTGGTAAGAGGTGCGTTCGCAGCCCGGGGTCCACTGTGCAGAGATAGAAACCTGCTGCTTGGTAATGGCGGAGACTATGCGGCAAAATAATAAATGAGCACACGCGGGTTAACATCACCCAGTGTGTACAGTAGTGAGTTCTGTTGATTCACAGAACCGTGGTGCCACATAATGTAACTGCCGAAGCCTGTTAAACTCACAGGGTTTGGCTGGATGAGCGCTAGTATACAGATACAGAACTCCACCCCAGGGACACGGGGTTAGAGTCTCTCTAGTCCACTTTCGCTCTGCACTGCTGCAGCGGAGCCAGCAAGAAACAAATAAAGAAATAATGCACTAGTATGCACTGCACCGCTCTGGCGGAAGCCACTAACCACCCAGACTGAGGAGGAAAGCGCTAGACCTGCGCACGGCGCCACGCTGGCAGATGCAGCCACTAGGTGCCTTTTGCTGGATGGCACAATATGGCGCTGAGAGAGGTGCTGTGATTAGGAAGCACTGTGGTGCTTGGCTTAGCCATTACAAGGCGCTGACTTAAACTAAGATAACCCTACAGCATGCATATCAAAGAGAAGGGGTTTCATAATAAGTCATTCACCAGATCCATGCATTCATCATCACACACAAGTTATAATAACTGTCTATACTAGCGCATAGCCGAGTGGCCATGCGAACCTTTTATAGTAGCGTCCTTCTGGGACCTTCTTAATGGTCCAATCCGAACTGGAGAAGGACCTGCGCATGTGACCTCTGATCTCCAATGAGAGATCGTCCCACGGGCATGCTCAGTAGACTGAAAGAAGGACTTAGTCCCTGGAGTAGCTCGCTGCTGAGCAGCATGCGTTGCTATAGCTGGACCAGAGGTGGCAGCAACAGCAACAAAACCCACAGTGCTAGTCTGAGCAGAGCGCTGGGATCGACAAGTCTGCTGAACAGACTTCTCTGTGGCTGGAGAGGAATGGGAGACCGCCGAAGGCCAGGCTTGAGATTCCTGCTGTGCAGTGACAGAAACCCACTGCATCCCGCTACCTGCTCTCACTCTGACTAAAATAGCAGCTGAATTGCAGACATGTCCCATGCCAGGTTGTTTGCGACTTGCGTCCTACAATCCAACTGTTTAATTTTTTTTGTGTTGCAATATATTAAGAGTAATTGGATGAGAAACCTTTTGACAGTGAGAGTGATCAATGAGTGGAACAGGCTGCCACGAGAGGTGGTGAGTTCTCCTCCAATGGAGGTCTTCAAACAGAGGGTGGACAGACTTCTGTCTGAGATGGTTTGATAAATCCTGCATTGACCAAGTGGTTGGACACGATGACCCTGAAGGTCCCTTCCAACTCTGATTTCATTGCGACACATGGGTAGCCCATGAAAATCACTTTAAGGCCTATATAAGGCTACTATCACATTAGCGTTTTTTAGCGCTGTGCTTCATGCGCAATAGAAATGCATGCAAAAAAACGCATCATGCGTTTGCGGTTTTTATGCGCATGCGTTTTAACCAGTTTCTAGCTAGCCATGTTAACTCTTAAAACGCATGCTATTTCAATTGCAGGCATGTGCATGTCCATGCGCATGCCTGCGTTCCCATAGTCTGTAATGTGGTATTTTGGCGCATTCCGTGCGCAAGCGTGCACATGCGTTTTTTTAACGCTGTTGAACGGACCCAAAAATGCAACAGGTTGTGTCGGGCACACCTAGGCGCACACTATAAAAAAGCATGTGCTTGAAAACGCATACGAACGCGTGCAAGCGCTGGACCATGCGCCCACCATGTTAAACATAGGGGTGCATGTCGCATGCGCATGGACGCGCACGATGCGCTGCGCTGAAAAACGCTAATGTGAAACCAGCCTAACACACTTTAACTATCAATTTATTTCGCCATGAATTAGATTTTTTTTAGTAAACATTCTAAGGCTAGTTTCACACTTGCTTTTTTTTGCAGCGCGTTTTTCCCGCAAAAAAACGCATTGAAAAAACGCATACAAAAGCATACAACTGCTGCGTTTTTTTCAAGCATTTTTATGAGCATGCATGAAAAAAACGCAGCGTTTTTAAGCGTTTGTATGCGTTTTTAGTGCGTTTTTACCGCGTTTGCGTTTTTTTCCAACATTTTTAGGTGGCCCCTCACACTACCCAAACCATGACTTTACTAACCCTAACCCTGACCCTAACCCTAACCCTAACCCTGACCCTAACCCTAACCCTAACCCTGACCCTAACCCTTAACCAAATCATACTTAACCCTAACCCAAACCCTAAACCCTAACTAACCCTAACCCTAACCCTAACCCTGACCCTAACCCTAACCCTAACCCTGACCCTAACCCTAACCCTAACCCTAACCCTAACCCTGACCCTAACCCTAACCCTAACCCTGACCCTAACCCTTAACAAAACCATACTTAACCCTAACCCTAACCCTAACCCTGACCCTAACCCTTAACCAAACCATACTTAACCCTAATCCTGACCCTAACCCTGACCCTAACCCTAACCCTAACCCTGACCCTAACCCTTAACAAAACCATACTTAACCCTAATCCTGAACCTAACCCTGACCCTAACCCTTAACAAAACCATACTTAACCCTAACCCTGACCCTAACCCTAACCCTGACCCTAACCCTAACCCTAACCCTGACCCTAACCCTAACCCTAACCCTAACCCTGACCCTAACCCTTAACCAAACCATACTTAACCCTAATCCTGACCCTAACCCTGACCCTAATCCTTAACAAAACCATACTTAACCCTAACCCTGACCCTAACCCTAACCCTGACCCTAACCCTAACCCTAACCCTGACCCTAACCCTAACCCTAACCCTAACCCTGACCCTAACCCTTAACAAAACCATACTTAACCCTAATCCTGACCCTAACCCTGACCCTAATCCTTAACAAAACCATACTTAACCCTAACCCTGACCCTAACCCTAACCCTGACCCTAACCCTAACCCTAACCCTGACCCTAACCCTAACCCTAACCCTAACCCTGACCCTAACCCTTAACAAAACCATACTTAACCCTAATCCTGACCCTAACCCTGACCCTAATCCTTAACAAAACCATACTTAACCCTAACCCTGACCCTAACCCTAACCCTGACCCTAACCCTAACCCTAACCCTGACCCTAACCCTAACCCTAACCCTAACCCTGACCCTAACCCTTAACAAAACCATACTTAACCCTAATCCTGACCCTAACCCTGACCCTAACCCTTAACCAAACCATACTTAACCCTAACACTGACCAAAAACCCAACCCTAACCCTGACCCTGACCCTAACCCTAACCCTAAACCCCCTTAACTAACCCTAACTCTAACCCAAACCCCTAAATTCCATGGTTAAAAAAAAAAAACGCATATGCAAAAAAACACTTACATGAGCATGCCAGTGCGCACATATGCGCATCCATAGGCTATAATGGCCATTTTTAGCGCAAAACGTGCGCATATGTGCGCATGCGCTTTTTTGCAGGGCCAAAAAATGCAACATGCTGCGTCTGGAAAATCCAATCGCACACCCCAAAAAAACGCAGCGCATGAAAATCGCATACATGCGCTTACAAGCGCGCAGGTATGCGCACCCATGTTAAATATAGGGGAAAAAACGCATGCGCAGGTTAGCGTTTTTTTCCAGCGCTAAAAAACGCAAATGTGAAACCAGCCTTAGTCTATTTTTTTGCTGTCAATATTTCATATTATTTTTTGTCTCACGAAGATTATAATAATTTTATTTCTATTGTGCCAGCATAATTCACAGCATAATGATGATCCTGTCTATTTATTTGAAGATCTGGTAAATACCCTATATACTCGAATATAAGCCGACATTTTCAGCCCAATTTTTGGGGCTGAAAGTCTCCCTCTCGGCTTATATTCGAGTCATATACACCGGGGAGTCGGAGGGGGAGGGGGACGTGGGTGTCAGGTCATACTTACCCATCCTGACGCTGTCTCTTGAGCCCCCAGCTTCTCCCCGTGCTCTCTCTTCCTGCCTTCAGCGGTCACGTGGTGGCTCTCATTAAAACTCATGAATATGCGCATATTCATGAGTTTTAATGAGCTGTATCACGTGACCGCTGAACGCAGGAAGAGAGAGCGCGGAGAAGCTGGGGGCTCAAGAGACAGCGTCAGGACGGGTAAGTATAGCGATACTCACCTGTCCTGCGTCCATGGCTGCTTGCTGCTGTCAGCCATCGGTCAGTGACTTCAGACAGCAGAGGGCGCGGTGACGTGGTTAGTGCACGCCGCGCCCCCTGCAGTCTGAACGTCACTGACCGATGACGTGGCAGATAGCGGTGAGCAGCCATGGACGCAGGACAGGTGAGAATCTGACACCCAGCGACGGAGAGGTGAGTATTTTTTTTTTTAATTTTTACATGCAGCAGCAGCGGCAGCACATGGGGGAATCATCTATGGAGCTTCTTATGGGGGCAGCATATGGGGGCATAATCTAAGGAGCTTCTTATGGGGGCAGCATATGGGGGAATAATCTAAGGAGCTTCTTATGGGGGCAGCATAAGGGGGAATAATCTAAGGAGCTTCTTATGGGGGCAGCATATGGGGGAACAATCTATGGAGCTTCTTATGGTGTCAGCATATGGGAAAACAATCTATGGAGCTTCTTATGGGGGCAGCATAAGGGGGAATAATCTAAGGAGCTTCTTATGGTGTCAGCATATGGGGGAATAATCTATGGAGCTTCTTATGGGGGCAGCATATGGGGAATAATCTATGGAGCATTTCCCACCCTAGGCTTATACTCAATAAGTTTTCCCAGTTTTTTGTGGCAAAATTAGGGGGGTCGGCTTATACTCGGGTCGGCTTATACTCGAGTATATACGGTAATGCTGAATTTCCCCTCCAGCAGAAATGTGTGACTGGCTATTTCCTCCACACCAAGGAGGCAGGGACACATTTTCCACTAGGCATTGGAGGTCCAGTGCTGTATTCATGTACTGATGATAGTTCTGGTGCTGTATTCATGTACTGACAGCAGTTCTTGTCCTTTTTTACTTGACTGATGATTGTTTTGGTGATATATTCATATACTGATGATGGTTCTGCAGAATTTCCCCTCTAGCAGAAATGTGTGACTGGCTATTCTCGCCATGCCAAGGAGTCCTGTTGTGAGTTCATTTTCCCCTTCACTACTGAGGCCCGAGGAACTCCCTCTTCTGGTGAAGAAAGGTAGTGAGCCTGATTGTCAAACACCTGGGGCTGATGATGATGACTGGCTGAGTGGAGTTAATGACTGGATATAAGGCTGCCGACGCCCTTCTGGCCTGCGGGTGATTTCTCTGTGGACTTCTAGGAAACCAGTCTGATTCCTGCTCATCTAAAGCTAAGATTTCTGCTTGCCTTTTTGCATTAGTGTTTTGTTTTCCTTGCTTTTCTGGATTCTGCCATTCCCTGCTGGGGTGAGCTGGATCTCCTTTTGCCTGTTGCTCTGTCTTCAGAATATTCCTGAGTACTGACAGCCTTTTTTGAAGCCTAGGGTCTTCAGGGCCTTTTTTACTGTCAGTTTGTTGGCTCTTATTTTCATAGGGTTTTTCACGGATTGCAGACAGCAGCCTTCCTGTCCTTTCTTATCTAAGCTAGCTTGGGCTCCATCTTTGCTCAGTCTATCTTTCTGTCTGTGTTTTATTCTTTCTTCTTGCTTCACCGTCATTATATGTGGGGGGCTGCCTTTTGCTTTGGGGTCTGCTCTGGGGCAGTTTAGATTTCCCTTTCTGTCTTTAGGCTATGTAGTCCTCCGGCTGTGATCGAGGGGCCTAGGGCATTGTAGGAGCCCCCCACGGCTACTGCTAGTTGTGTTGATAGGTTCAGGGGTCTGCAATCCGATAGCTGCCAACTTCTCTGGTTTTCTGGACTTAGCTAGCATTTCTATTTTTGCCTCCTACGGTGACTCAATCATAACAGAATCACCCGCCATACCGCAGATTCTAGGGTACTCTGTAACAGGAAAGAATTGTAAAAAAAAAAAAAAAAAAGTGTGTATATTTTTTCCTCTATATCTCTGAGGCCGTAGGGGGATTTTTTTTTTCTCTCAATGGAGATAAAGCAATTGTCTGATCGTGTGGAGCAGCTCGCTGCGGAAGTGCGGGGAATTTCCACCTACCTTGCTCATTCACATGCTGCTGAACCAAAGATTCCTACACCTGATGTATTTTTTGGGGATTGGTCTAAATTTTTGAATTTCAAAAATAATTGTAAATTATTTTTTGCCTTGAAGCCTAACTCGTCAGGGAGCTCCGCGCAGCGGGTTAAAATTGTCATCTCTTTGCTGCGTGGCGATCCCCAGGATTGGGCGTTTTCTTTGAAACCAGATGATCCTATTCTGACTAATGTGAACGCATTTTTTCAGGCCTTGGGGTTGTTGTATGACGAACCTAATGCCATTGATCAGGCTGCAAAAACCCTGCTGGCATTGAACCAGGGTCGTGATTCTGCAGAATTGTACTGTCAAAAATTCCGAAAGTGGGCAGTACTTACTACCTGGAATGATAATGCCTTGGCTGCTCTCTTTCGGAAGGGGTTGTCAGAAGCCGTAAAAGATACTATGGTGGGATTTCCTGTTCCCTCTGGTCTTGACGATTCTATGTCTTTAGCCATTCAGGTTGATTGGCGTTTGCGTGAACGCAGAGCTGCACGAGAGGTGTTGCCACCTGTTGAACAGATGTCTGAACCTATGCAATGTGATAGAGTTTTTTCCAGAGAGCAGCGTCAGGGGTTCAGAAGGCATAATAAGTTGTGTTTTTTCTGTGGAGATGCCTCGCATATTATTTCTGTCTGTCCTAAACGCGAGAAACGCTTTGCACACACGTTTTCTGTTGGTGGTGTTCAACCTAAGTTTCTTCTGGCTATTACTCTGATCTGCTCCCTGTCCACATTTTCCGCCAAGGCTTTTGTGGATTCGGGAGCAGCTCTAAACCTAATGGACTTGGATTTTGCTAAACGTTGTGGATTTCCGATGACACCTCTGCAGACGCCTATCCCTTTGAGGGGGATTGATGCTACTCCTTTGGCTAAAAATAAACCTCAGTTTTGGACCCAGGTGGTCATGCGGGTCGCCCCAGACTATCAAGAAAATTGCAGGTTTTTGGTGTTACATAATCTGCATGATACTATTGTTCTGGGGTTTCCCTGGTTACAAATTCATAATCCAGTTTTGGATTGGAAATCTGTGTTTGTGGTGAGTTGGGGTTGTCGGTGTGCCTTTAGTGAGGCTCCGGTGTTTTCCACCTCTCCTCAGTCGCAAGATGTTCCTGATTATTTGGCGGACTTTTATGATGTATTTAGTGAGAATGAGTCTGTGTCTCTGCCTCCTCATAGGAGTTATGACTGTGCAATTGAACTGAGCCCGGGGTGTAAATTTCCCAAGGGTCGGCTCTTCAATTTATCTGTACCCGAGCACGAGGCTATGCGATCCTATATTAGGGAGGCGTTGGAGAAGGGTCATATTAGACCATCCTCGTCACGCTTAGGTGCCGGTTTTTTTTTGTAGCCAAAAAGGACGGATCTTTAAGACCTTGTATTAATTATCGTGCCCTCAACAAAACTACTGTTAAATATCAGTATCCATTACCCCTGATTTCTGATCTATTCTCCAGAGTTAAAGGTGCTTGCTGGTTTACCAAGCTTGACCTCAGGGGGGCGTATAATCTTATTCGCATTAAGCATGGGGATGAATGGAAGACGGCGTTTAATACTCCGGAGGGACATTTTGAGTACCTGGTGATGCGTTTTGGGCTCACTAATGCCCCTTCTGTCTTCCAGTGCTTCATGAACGATATTTTCCGAGATTTTGTCGATAAATTTTTGATTATCTATCTGGATGATATTTTGATCTTCTCCAAGGATTGGGATTCTCATGTGGAACATATTCGGACTGTGTTCCGGATCTTGAGGGAGAATTCCCTGTATGTCAAAGGATCTAAATGCCTTTTTGGAGTACAGAGGATTTCTTTTTTGGGATTTATTTTGTCCCCGTCAACTATTGAAATGGACCCGGCCAAGGTACAGGCCATTTACGATTGGGTTCAGCCCACTTCTTTGAAGGCCCTCCAGAAGTTTTTGGGTTTTGCTAATTTTTATCGGAAATTTATAGCAAAATTTTCTAGTATTGCCAAGCCATTGACTGATTTGACTAAGAAGGGTGCTGATGTGTTAAATTGGTCTCCGGAGGCTGTTTCTTCCTTTCAGGAGCTGAAGCGAAGATTCACCTCCGCCCCGGTTTTGCGGCAACCTGATGTCTCACTTCCGTTCCAGGTAGAGGTGGATGCTTCTGAGATTGGTGCAGGAGCTGTTTTGTCCCAAAAGGATCCTGTAACATCTAAAATGAATCCCTGTGCTTTCTTTTCCCGAAAGTTCTCTCCATCTGAACGTAGCTATGATGTGGGGAATCGGGAACTGTTAGCCATGAAATGGGCATTTGAGGAGTGGAGACATTGGTTGGAGGGAGCTAAGCATCAAGTCGTGGTCCTCGCTGACCACAAGAATTTGATTTACCTAGAGTCGGCTAAGCGCTTGAACCCTAGACAGGCTAGGTGGGCCTTGTTTTTTACACGTTTTGATTTTGTGGTTTCTTTTCATCCTGGAACTAAGAATGTCAAGGCTGACGCCCTCTCTAGGAGCTTCTTTGCTGATTCTCCTGTGGTGACCAAGCCTGCTACCATCTTAGGCGAAGGGGTTGTTCTTTCTGCCATCTCGCCCGATTTGAGACGTGCTCTGGAAGAGTTCCAGGAGGACAAACCTGAGCGTTGTCCCAGTGGAAAGTTGTATGTTCCTGACCAGTGGAAGAAGAGAGTGATGTCTGAAGTTCATTGCTCTGCTTTGGCTGGTCATCCAGGTATTTTTGGTACTAGAGATCTGGTGAGTCGGTCTTTTTGGTGGCCCTCCTTGTCTCGTGATGTCAGGAATTTTGTGCAGTCCTGTGGGACGTGCTCCCGGTCTAAATCGTGTTCTCGCTCTAGTGGGTTGTTGATGCCTTTGCCTGTCCCCAAGAGGCAATGGACCCATATTTCAATGGATTTCATCTCTGATATGCCTGTCTCTAAAAGGATGACTGTTATTTGGGTGATTTGTGATAGGTTCTCTAAGATGGTTCATCTTGTACCACTCCCTAAGTTGCCGTCTTCCTCTGAATTGGTGCCCCTGTTTTTACAACAGGTGGTTCGCTTGCACGGGATTCCTGAGAACATTGTATCTGACAGAGGAGTCCAGTTTGTGTCTAGATTTTGGAGAACTTTCTGTTCCAAGCTGGGAATTCAGTTGTCCTTCTCCTCTGCTTTTCACCCTCAGACCAATGGGCAGACAGAGAGAACAAACCAGACCTTGGAGTCATATTTGAGATGTTTAATTTCTGCTGATCAGGATGATTGGGTTTCATTTTTGCCCTTGGCCGAATTTGCTTTAAATAATAGAGCTAGTTCTGCCACTTTAATGTCACCTTTTTTTTGTAACTTTGGGTTTCATCCTCGATTTTCTTCAGGGCAGGTGGAGCCCTCTGCCTGCCCAGGTGTTGACACTGTGGTGGAGAGAATGCACCAGATCTGGGACCCAGTGGTGGATAAGTTATCTCTCTCCCAGGAAAAGGCCCAGTGGTTTTCCAACCGACATAGGACCATTGGTCCCCAGTTTAAGGCTGGTGATATGGTGTGTTATCATCAAAAAATATTGCTATGAAGGTGGCTTCTACTAAGTTTAAGTCTAGATTTATTGGACCTTACAAGATTTTGGAGATTATTAATCCGGTCTCTTTTCGTTTGGCTCTTCCTGTCACATTTAAAATCCATAATGTGTTCCATAAATCTTTGTTGAAGAGGTTTGTTGAACCTGTTGTTCCGGGGGTTGCACCTCCAGACCCTGTATTGGTTGAAGGTAACATGGAATATGAGGTAGACAAAGTACTGGATTCCCATCTGGCTAGATGGAGACTCCAGTATTTGGTTAAGTGGAAGGGTTATGGTCAGGAGGATAATTCCTGGGTCTCTGCCTCTGATATTCATGCCAAAAGATTGGTGCGTGCCTTTCATCGGGCTCACCCTGATCGCCCTGGTGGCGTGGTTGAGGGTTCGGTGACCCCTCCTCAAGGGGGAGGTACTGTTGTGAGTTCATTTTCCCCTTCACTACTGAGGCCCGAGGAACTCCCTCTTCTGGTGAAGAAAGGTAGTGAGCCTGATTGTCAAACACCTGGGGCTGATGATGATGACTGGCTGAGTGGAGTTAATGACTGGATATAAGGCTGCCGACGCCCTTCTGGCCAGCGGGTGATTTCTCTGTGGACTTCTAGGAAACCAGTCTGATTCCTGCTCATCTAAAGCTAAGATTTCTGCTTGCCTTTTTGCATTAGTGTTTTGTTTTCCTTGCTTTTCTGGATTCTGCCATTCCCTGCTGGGGTTAGCTGAATCTCCTTTTGCCTGTTTCTCTGTCTTCAGAATATTCCTGAGTACTGACATAGCTTTTTTGAAGCCTAGCGTCTTCAGGGCCTTTTTTACTGTCAGTTTGTTGGCTCTTATTTTCATAGGGTTTTTCACGGATTGCAGACAGCAGCCTTCCTGTCCTTTCCTATCTAAGCTAGCTTGGGCCCCATCTTTGCTCAGTCTATCTTTCTGTCTGTGTTTTGTTCTTTCTTCTTGCTTCACCGTCATTATATGTGGGGGGCTGCCTTTTGCTTTGGGGTCTGCTCTGGGGCAGTTTAGATTTCCCTTTCTGTCTTTAGGCTATGTAGTCCTCCGGCTGTGATCGAGGGGCCTAGGGCATCGTAGGAACCCCCCACGGCTACTGCTAGTTGTGTTGATAGGTTCAGGGGTCTGCAATACGATAGCTGCCAACTTCTCTGGTTTTCTGGACTTAGCTAGCATTTCTATTTTTGCCTCCTACGGTGACTCAATCATAACATAGTCCAGGACAAATTGTCCACTAGGCATTTGAGGTCCAGTGCTGTATTCATGTACTGATGATAGTTCTGGTGCTGTATTCATGTACTGATGATAGCTCTGGTGCTGTATTCATGTATGTACATCAGTTCCTGTGCTTTATTCCTTGACTGATGATTTTCTTGGTGATATATTCATGTACTGATGATGGTTCTAGTGATATATTCATGCACTTATGGTGGTTCTGGTGCAGTATTCATGTATGAATGATGGTTCTAGCGATATAGTTATGTACTGATGATGATTCTGGTAATATATTCATGTACTGAAAGTGGTTCTGATGCTGTAATAATAAATATGTAGTAATCCTTAATCTGTTAGACTTGACAACAGATCAATATAGAGTCAGCTAAAGCAGACAGCTGGGGGCTGGTATTCTCAAGCTATTGGCCGTGGATATTACCCCCCCTCCAGCCTAAAAATGTAGAGTAATGCACCTGGGACGGAGTAATCCTATTGCTGTATATACAATAAGTGAAAATATACTCGAGACTACAGAACAGGACAAGGACTTTGGTATTCAGGTCACTAGAAATCTAAGCAGCAGCCCTTAATGTCAAGCAGCAGCTGCAAAAGCAAACAAAATTTTAGGAAGTATAAAAAGCGAGATAAAATCCTGCGATCCCAATATATTATTTCCGCTCTATAAATCACTTGTATGGACACATCTAGAATATGGGATCCAGTTTTGGGATTCATATTTTAAAAAGGATATTCCGAAGTTATAGTTAGTTCAAATGCAGTAATGAGATTATAATAAGGGATGGAAGGCCTCTTATATGATCAGAAATTGGAAAACTTAAGCTTGTTTAGCTTAGAAAAAAACAAGTCAGGGTTGTTCACATTTACATGTATAGCACACATACATGTATACATGTGTTGTCAATACAATATTATGGCACATGACATATTCATTCCAAAGACCTTACAAATGACCAGAGGGCATTCATTATGTGAGGAGAAAAGGCAATTCTGGGAGCCAAATAGGAAGGGGTTACTTACAGTTAGAGCAGTGAAACTGGGGAATGCCCGACCACAAGAGGTAGTAACTGCAGCTGCTATAACAGCACTTATAAAAGGGTCGGAGGCTTTTCTCACAACAAATGCCATTCTGGGCTGCAAATAATCTAGTGATAGGGAATGAAAGGCTGAACTTGATGGACTTAGATCTTTTTTTCAATCTACTATAATGTACCTATGTAGCCAAACTATTCCTATAACAGTACCACAAAAATATATATTTTGCATACTAAGTAACAATTACAGTATAAAAAGTTCCTTAAAGGGATATTCTCAAGATTTTAAATTGCTTTAATTAGTTAGACATCATGAAACTAAGTTTGCAATTGAATTGCTTCATCTATCTGCTTTCATTCACCTGCAATGAGATCTTTTGCCTTTTAGGCTGTGTTCACACGTAGCGTTTTTTTTGCGTTTGCGCAGCAATTTTAAATGCGCGATTTTGCTGCGAAAACGCAAAAAAAGCATCCCATGCAATCCTTTGTGATTCCGCACATGCTGTGCTAATGCTGTGGACTTTTCCGCGGCGGAATTGCATAGCGGAAAAATACGCAGCATGCTCATTCTTTGTGCGGAATCACGGGAAAATCCGCACACATAGGAATGCATTGTTCTGCTTACTTTCCGCATGTGGCTATGCCCACCATGCAAAAAGTAAGTAGAACATTTGCGGTCCAGGGAAGAGGACACTCTCCTCCAGGCTTTAGGTACCATATCCCTGTAAAAAATAGAATTAAAATAAAAAAATTGTGATATTCTCACCTTCCTATGTCCCTCTCAGCGTCACCAGGCCTCAGTGATGCTCCCGGCAAGTCCCGTTTCCCAGGGATGCCTTGCGACAATGACCTTTGATGACAGAGGCATATCCAGGGGGGCAGCCAGCAGAGGGCCGCAGTCGGGCCGCCTAATGCGGTGGTCCGCACTGTCTCCCACCCGGCGGCTGCATTCTGCCGCCCCCTGGCCTGGGAGTCAGCAGTTCTCTGTGTCGGCTGTCAAGCTGACAGTTGACACATAGAAGCTGCACGTGATGGCTCCCAGAGATCAACTGTACTGGTGTCTAAACAGACGCCAGTACAATTGAAGCTCTCACCGCTGGGCCAGAGCGACGTCACCAGCGTGGTCAGGTCATGTGATCACGCTGCTGATGTCATTCGCCGGTGCCCAGGATGCTGGACTGGTGGTAGGTGTGCTCCACTGTGAAGCTGAAGAAACCACCGAAGATTAAGGGAAGGGGGGGCATTTTTTGTGAGGGGAATTGGCGTGGAGATGGGGGTTATTTAATGGATGGGGGGAACTTTATGTGTGGGAGGGATTTAGAGTGGGGATGGGGGGGTTATTTAATGTGTGAGGGGAATTGGCGTGTAAATAGGGGGTTATTTAATGTGTGGGGCATTTGAAGTGAGGATGGGAGTTATTTAATGAGTGGGGATGGGGGGTTATTTAATGTGTGAGGGGAATTGGCATGCGGATGGGGGTAATTTAATGTGTGG
The DNA here is from genome assembly GCF_039654945.1 of Dendrobates tinctorius. Taxonomy (NCBI): domain Eukaryota; kingdom Metazoa; phylum Chordata; class Amphibia; order Anura; family Dendrobatidae; genus Dendrobates; species Dendrobates tinctorius. Next base: position 8,589,541 of record NW_027361912.1, read on the forward strand.
GGGGATTTGGAGTGAGGATGGGGGGTTATTTAATGTGTGAGGGGAATTGGCGTGGGGATGGGGGTTATTTAATGTGTGGGGGGATTTGGAGTAGGGATGTGGTTTATTTAATGTGTGTGGGGATTTAGAGTGGGGATGGGGGTTATTTAATATGTGGGGGCATTTAAAGTGGGGATGGGGGTTATTTAATGTGTGGGGGGATTTGGAGTGGGGATGGGGGGTTATTTAATCTGTGGGGGGATTTGGAGTGGGGATGGGGTTTATTTAATGTGTGGGGGAATTTAGAGTGGGGATGGGGGTTATTTAATATGTGGGGGCATTTAGAGTGGGGATGGGGGTTATTTAATGTGTGGGGGGTTTGGAGGGGTATGGGGTTTATTTAATGTGTGGGGGGATTTGGAGTGGGGATGGGGGTTATTTAATGTGTGGGGTGATTTAGAGTGGGGATGGGGGTTATTTA